>NC_064627.1:405425830-406065518 GCF_023864275.1 Schistocerca cancellata | reverse complement strand
CATTTTCTGGTATCGATAAAAGATTATTACATGCCTCCTATAACTGCCGTATACGTGATCTTTCTAAAACAGGTATGTGACGGACGAAATGAACGATGCATCGGCAAGTCAACCTCAGAACCACAATGTATAGAGTAATTCGACAAATGCTCGTGTCCCATACTACATGCTACTATGTCCTTCAATGCAACCAGAGCACCGCTGGACATGTAATAACCTTTTATCGAGAGCTGAAGATGGTAACCATGCTTACCGAAACTGGTAATCAACAGTAAAAGTTGATTACAAGCGATCTTGGCTACGAAGTTCACTTTCTCTCAAGTAATTATTACAGACAGCCCCTTACTATTCAACAAGAGTAAACTAACGTTTGTGTTATTTGAAAAGCTTTAAGCGTTCTCGCATAAAAATTTCCGAGGTATTACTTTTCAGCAAGCCCTCGTATTTCAAATAAGATCATCCACTCTTATTCATTTCGACTTTAATGATATTGCCATCGATGGAACGTTAAAATCTAACATCTCCTGTACTTCGTCTTCTCTGCAGGACGACCCAAAACTCCACAGACAGAATTTAATAGGTTTCTCAGGGACATGTTCTGAGTATTTTGGTAAAGGGACCCGTGGTTTCCAGCAGCTCGTTACAGAGTAATAATTTAATTACGATTTATTCGGTTTCGTGTCCCAGTTATCTTTATTCTTTGAAAATATTTTCACAACATTGATTAAGTCTGTAATATGCCATTACTAAAACATATTGCGCAAAACACGGAGTAATGTAAGAACATTCAACTGCAAAAGTAGTTTGTTGTGGCTGCTGTAGCTGAGGGAATAGCTCTGCACAGCGTCTGTGAGCCGCTCTGGCATTCAGTAAATCTATCCATACATCTGCGCATCGCTCTTAACGTACTACCAACACTACCGCAAAAGCAAGCCCGAGACAGAATCGAGCGGTACTGGAGGCGAGCTTGAGTGCGAAGAGCAAATTGGGCAGTGCTGTTGTTGGCAGCAAGTGTCATGAGTGAATGGATCACGATTTTTGCCAAACATTACATACAGAGCATATGGCCGACATTTGCACCATTGAGCATGTACTTTTAGTTTTATACATATATAAAGACACATGAAGTTCATAAATCAAACAAAATACAATTTCTCTGCAACGAACCAGCAGAGACCATGTATCAATTACACTAAAATAATCAGAAACTACCTAAACAACGATAGAAATTTTGTTGGTAGAGTTCGGGTTCAGAGTGTATAACACAACAGGTAGTTCATAACTCTGTGCCTCGCTTCGAGTGGCGCAGAAGCTAGGGTAATGATTAAAGATTGCATACTATACATAAAAAAGAAATAATGTCTGCATAGAAGACGGTTACCCATTCGAAAGAGAAAATCAGTAAAACTTTGAACGATACAGAGAAACACACTTTTCTTAGTTCGATCTAAGTACGGCTATTAATATTGTTATTTAATTTTGAAGATCATTTGAATACTATATCTATGAGAACACTGGGCCACAGTTCAAGTTCAGCCCAGTAGCCGACGCCGCAGTCCTATAACATCATCAAGAAGGCAGCGGTGGAAAATTGAAAAATAAAAGTCCAGGATGGTGGATGGCTGGAAATGTCACTTTATGCAAGACGGCAGATGGGATACTTAAAAATTAAAGATAGTGGATGACTGTAAATTTATAATTAAAGATGGCGACAACAGGAAATTTAACAATTAAACATGGTGGTCGGTGTGAAATTTATAACCTAAAGATGGTTATCGTAAATTTAGAAATTGCAAGATTGTACTGATTGTAAATTTCTACAGCCAATGAGAGGGCTTTTTTTTCCAAAACCCACCATGTTCAAAAGCGTCCAGTCATACAATTGTATCACCGCACTACTTATCAAAATAATTTCATAAGCGTATACGTGTACACACACACACACACACACACACACACACACACACACACACACACAATTATTCAAATACTGTAGCCTCATCAGTAAGTTTCATTGGTTTTATGCTTTACTCTTTCACTGAGAGCCTTTAAGTGTGTGTATACTCGTATTTCACACACGTTAGCTCAAGTTCCTCGTAATGGATGATTTTCAGATGAAATAAATAAAACTGAGGTTTTAAATGTTTGGCTGGCAGGTGTGGCCGAGCGGTTCTAGGCGCTTCAGTCCGGAAACGCGCGACCGCTCCGGTCGCTGGTTCGAATCCTGCCTCGGGCATGGATGTGCGTGATATCGTTAGGTTAGCTAGGTTTAAGTAGTTCTAAGTTCTAGGGGACTGATGACCTCAGATGTTAAGTCCCATAGTGCTCAGAGCCATTTTAAATGTTTGCTTATTTGTCACACAATAAATCAATTACGAAACGCATTTAACGTTTTTAGAGTTTCACACGTACACCATAAAACAGACCACCTCCGTGGCCGAGCACTTACTATCACTAGCTTTGGTGCGGAAGGACCTGAATTCGATTCCCTGTACCTCCTCAGATTAATCTGAGGTAGGGAGGTCTGGAACGGGATTCATTCAGCGTCGTCATAAAATTAGTCAGCATCGTTTTTCAGGCGGTATTGATCCAAAGCAAAAGTATTCAAATTTGAAATCTGTTACTGTGTTACGAGTGCAGCAGGTGATTTGATGCTTTAGTTTTCTCTATAAGTAAAGATACAATATTCCACTATGATTTGATTATGTAAAGACGAGATGAGTGACGAACCTACTAAAGAATGTTTCGGTAAATGGGCTGAAATGTATGCACTCGAGACTGAATCAGGATGTGTAATGCGCAGGTAAAGTCTAATGTCAGAGTGTTAACTATTGATAGTAACTGACAATACACGCTGAGCTCTGATGTTGCAACATTATGTTATTAAAACCCTTCATAGTTGGCTATTTCGACGGCACGTACCAATTACACGATTATTAAGCGCTGAATTCACACACGAGCATACTACACTGTCATTAATGATTTTAAAAACCTTTGTACGTGGATCACCTATATCTACATGAGTACTCTTCAATTCACACGTAAGTGCCTGGCAAAGAGTTCTTTGAACCACCTTCAGACTATTTTTCTACCGTTCCACAGTCT
The DNA here is from genome assembly GCF_023864275.1 of Schistocerca cancellata. NCBI lineage: Eukaryota > Metazoa > Arthropoda > Insecta > Orthoptera > Acrididae > Schistocerca > Schistocerca cancellata. Next base: position 406,062,413 of record NC_064627.1, on the reverse strand, counting down.
AACGGCGCATGGGAAAAATCAACACTTAAATCTATGTGTACGAGTTCTGATTTCTATTATTTTTTCTATTATTTTATTACGACGACCAATCCTTTCTACGTATCTTGGCAAAGGCAAAATAATTTCGCATTCAGAGGACAAAGTTGGTGGTTGAAATTTCGTGAAAAGATTTCGCCGCCACGAAAAACGCCTTTGTTTTAACTATTGCTACCCCAAGTAGCTTATCATATCCGTGACACTCTCTTCCCTACTTCGCGATAATACAAAACGAGCTGCCCCTCTTTGGACTTGACTGACGTCTTCCATCAATTGTATCTGGTAAGCATCCCATACCGCACAGCAGTTTTCTAGCAGAGGTCGGACGAGCTTAGTGTACGCAATCCTAAGCTCAGGGACTGGGTGTTGTGTTGTCCTTTTCATCATCATTTCATCCCCATCGACGCGCAAATCGCCGAAGTGGCGTCAAATCGAAAGACTTGCACGCGACGAACGGTCTACCCGACGGGAGGCCCTAGTCACAAGACATTTTTTTTTTTTTTTACCTCTTTAGGATAGCTGTTTCAACTTCTACGTGTTCCGCCAATAAAATGCAGCGTGTGGTTTGGCAACATTATCTATGTGATCCACACAATTTAAATTGTTCTTAATTCTAATTCCTAGGTATTTAGTTGAATTACTTTTTACATCTATGTGATTTATAATGTAACCAAAGTTCAACAGATTCCTTTTAGTAGTCATGTGGATAATTTCACATTTTTCATTATTTATAATCAATTACGACTTGCACAGCATACTGGTACCTAGTTACAATTTGCATCTGGTTTTGATATTCTAATTACTTTACTAGACGGTAAACTACAGCATCATCTGCAGATGCTCAGATTGTCTTCCAAATCGTATATATAGATTAAGAATAGCACAGGACCTATAACTCTTCCTTGGCAAACGCTAGGTATCATTTGTTTTACTTTATGGTTTTCCGTCTGTTAATACGTACTGTGACCTTTCTGACAGGAAACCGCGAATCCAGTCGCGCAGTTGTCACGATACTCCGTCAGGCAATTTGATTAGAAATTTCTTGTCAGGAATAGTGCCCAAAGCCTTCTAGAAATCTAGAAATAACAAATGAATTTGGAATCCCCTGTCGATAGCACTCATTACTTCATGTGAATATGGAGCTAGTTGTGTTTCACAAGGAGGATATTTTCTGAATCTGTGCTGTGTGTCAACAGAACGTTCTCTTCGAGGTAGTTCATGATGTTCGAACAAAGTATTTGTTCCAAAATCCTACTATAAAAAGATGTTAGTAATATGGGTCTTCAATTTATCGCATTACTACTAATACCACGTTACTTGAATACTGGAGTGACCTGTGAAGCTTTCGGTTTTTTGGTACGGATCTTTCGTCGTGCGAGTGGGTGTATATGATTGTTAACTACAGAGTTATTGCATCAGCATACTCTGAAAGCAACCTAATTTGTATACAGTCTGAACATAAAGATTTGCTTTTATTAAGTGATTTAAGTTGCTTCACTACTCCGAAAATATCTGCTTCTAAGTTACTCATGTTGGCAGCTGTTCTTGATTAGAATTCTGGAACATTTACTTCAACTTCTTTGGTGAAGGAATTTCGGAAAACTGTCTTCAGTAACGCAGCTTTAGCGGCGTTGTCATCGGTAGTACTACCACTGGTGTTGCGCAGCGAATGTATTGATTATGTCTCGCCGCTGGTGTGCTTTACATACGACCAGTATCTCCTTGGATTCTCTGTACGATCCCGGGGTAGAGTTTCGTTGTGAACGCTATTAAAAGAATCTTGCACTGAAGTCAGCACTAAGTTTCTAGCTATGGTAGAACCTCACCAATCTTGGAGATTTTGTGTTCTTTTAAATTTGGCTTGCTTATTTTCTTTGCTTCTACAACAGTTTTCTGACCTGTTCTGTGTACCACGGGGGATCAATATTATATTTTATTAATTCTAGTTAATTCGATGTAATTCTCTCAGATCCCGCCGATGCTACACTGAAGAGCCAAAGAAACTGGTACACCTGCCTAATATCGTGTAGGGCTCCCGCGAACACGCAGAAGTGCCGCAACACGACGTAGCATGCACTCGACTAACGTCCGAAGTAGTGATAGAGGGCACTGACACAATGAATCCTGCAGGGCTGTCCGTAAATCCGTAAGAGTACGAAGGGATGGGGATCTCTTCTGAACAGCACGTTACAAGACATCCCACACATGCTCAATAATGTTCATGTCTGGGGAGTTTGGTGGCCAGCAGAAGTGTTTCACGTCAGAAGAGTTTTCCTGGAGACACTCTGTAGCAATTCGGAACATGTAGGTTGTCGCATTGTCCTACTGAAATTGCCCAAGTCCGTCGGAATGCACAATGGACATGAATGGACGCAGGTTATCAGACAGGATGCTTACGTGCATGTCCTGTCAGAGTCATAACCAGACGTCCCATATCACTCCAACCGCACACGCCCCACACCATTACAGTCTCCGCCATCTTGAACTGCCCCTGCTGACATGCAGGATTCATGGATTCATGAGGTTTTTCTCCATACTCGTACACTTCCATCCGTTTGATACAATTTGAAACGAGACTTATCCGACCAGGCAACATGTTTCCAGTCGTCAACAGTCCAACGTCGGTGTTGCGGGGCCCAAGCTTAAAGCTTTGTGGCGTGCAGTCAAGGGTACACGAGTGAGACTTCGACTCCGAAAGCATATATCGATGATGTTTCGTTGAATGGTTCGCACGGTGACACTTGTTGATGGCCCAGCATTGAAATCAGCAGCAATTTGCGGAAGGGTTTCACTTCCGGAACGTTGATCGATTCTCTTCAGTCGCCGTTGGCCCCGTTCTTGCAGAATCTTATTCCGGTCGCAGCGATGTCAGAGATTTAATGTTTTACCGGATTCCTGATGTTCACAGTACACTCGTGAAATGGTGTACGGGAAAACCTCCACTTCACCGCTACCTCGGAGATGCTGTATCTCATCGCTCGTGCGCCACGTTCAAACTCACTTAACTCTTTATAGCCTGCCATTGTAGCAGCAATAACCGATCTAACAATACCGCCAGACACTTGTGATCTTATATAAGCGTTGCGACCGCAGCGCCGTTTCTGCCTGTTTACGTATCTTTGTTTTTGAATACGCATGGCTATAACAGTTTCTTTGGTGCTTCAGTGTATTTGTTTGAATCTACGTCTTACTTCGTCTCCACTTACATAGTTAGTTCCGACGAAGTGCAGACTGACACTTAGGAATGCATCAAGGGAATTATTATTCGTCTTTTTACACAGATATATTCTCCGTTTATTGGCTCAAATGGCTCTGAGCACTATGCGACTTAACATCTGAGGTCATCAGTCCCCTACAACTTAGAACTACTTAAACCTAACCAACCTAAGGACATCACATTCATGCCCGAGGCAACATTCGAACCTGCGACCGTAGCGCCTAGAACCGCTCGGCCACACCGGCCGGCTCTGCGTTTATTTCTGGTGGATTTGGATGTTGTGGTGGTCAGTCTCGCTATAACGGCACTGAGATCACTAATCCCTATATCCGTCATGATGGTCCCTATTTTCATCAGTATTATTTGTGGCCGAGGGGTCAAGTATGTCTTCACGCCCATTGAAATTTCGAGTGGGCTCGTGAACTAACTGTTGTAAATAGATTTCAGAGAAACCATATAGTATAATTTATTACCACGTTTTATACCAAGCATCGGCTTTGAACATGTATTTTCGCAAACATATCGAGGGTATACTGAAGTCATCATCAACTATAATTGTATGAGCGAGGTACCTATTTGGTGTGACACTCAATTTTTCTTTAAACTGTTTAGCAGTTAAGTAATCTCATTACAGATGTCGGACGTCGTAGACTGGGCAGACTGGTAAAACAGGACATGCGACGAACTGTGGGGAACCAACTTCAGATTTCAATGCTGGTCAGAGTACAAGTATGTCTGAACACACAATGCACGGAACACGCTCAACGATGGGCCTCCGCAGCCGACAGTCCATGCTTGTGCTAATGTCAACACCACGAAATCGGCAACTACGGCTGAAATGGGCACGTGACCATCGGTACTGGACGTTGACGATGTGGCAGAGCGTTGTATGGTCTGATGAATCCCGATATCTTCTTCATCATGTTGATGGGAGGGAGCGAATCTGTTGTCTTCCAGGGGAACAGCTCCTTGACACTGTACCGCGAGACGGGGACAAGCTGGCGGTGGCTTCATTACGCTCTAGGGAACACTCACGTGGGCATCCATGGGTCCAGTGGAACTCGGCCAAGGAGTATCGTACACTGGTTGCAGACCACGTACACCCCTTCCTGACGATCACGTTTGCCGACGTCAGTGGCATTTTTCAACTAGGTAATGCGCCATGTCACAAGGCCAGGAGAGTGATGGAGTGGTTCAAGCCGCACAGTGGCGAGTTCCAATTGATGTTCTGACTCCCCCAACTCGACAGGTCTGAAACCGGTCCAACATCCCTGGGATGTGATTGAACGTGCCATCAGATCTCATCGCCCCCCTCCCCGGAATTTTCGGGAATTAGGTGACTTGTGTGTGCAGATGTGGTTCCTACTCCCTCCAACGACTTACCGAGGCCTCATTACTTCCACGCCACGACGCGTCGCCGCTATTATCCGTGAACATACCGGCTATTAGGTAGGTGGCCTCAATGTTCTGGCTGATCGGTGTATAATCACTATGGTAACATGAGCTTACAGCAAATAGTAGTAGTAGCAGCAGCAGCAGCAGTAGTAGTAGTTTTGTTCATAAATAGCTGACTTTTACAAGAATACTGGACATGCCATGGTGTTACAATTTACGTATAAAAAAACATAGGCATTTACATATATAGAGCCTAGTTTGACATGGACGGGTAGGTAGTTGGCTGTTGCCTTGTTGTAGGAACTATCCCGGTATTTACGTAAAACGACTTTGAGAAACTACGAAATACCTAATATGACCTTGTGCGAGTCATCCCTAGTGTATAATACTGGTTTTGCAAAGAAGTTATTCGAGAAGGTAAAAGCATAACTCTAACGTTTCACCTCGATGTTGGGTATTCGTCTTAATGATCGAAGGTACTGCTGTCCCAAATGTTATTTTCGTTTCCTCATGCTGTGTCTCTAATAGCGTTGAAATCGACTAGATAAATTCTGACCAACGTTCCTTTAGTGCAAAAAATGTTCCACTTAAAGCAGTTTACACTTCAGAATTAAGAAATATCAGATAATCTGGGTTCAGCACCACGAAAGGATTCGATAAACTAGGACGCACGTTTTGTGGGTATGTCCTATTCCGTGGTAAGAATGGAAGGAGTCGGCCATCGGCCATGTTTGTTCCACCTGCTGTTAGTCCTTTCAACAAAGGAAAATTTGGGGAAAAATTTCGTGCAGTCGCCAAATTTTGTACAGTTATAGGACGAAGTGTAATGAACAACACACTGAAAATACTGACCGGCGGGTTATGAGGGTGGGGGTAGAGGGACATTTAAACGTCACTTTTTATATTTTTCTTGGATAGCTCGAAAACCACGGCTTCTAGACAAAATGCTATCCTGTACAAAATTAAAAGCACACCACATTTCCTACACAGCAGATGCTTCTCTTATTTCTCTAGGACTAATAGTTTCCGCATTGCAGGGGACGGTGAACTTGCAGATTATTAAAGATAGTATTTTAATGGTATAAAATTGATGTTTATTGTTACATGAAGTGAGCTAATTACAAATCATAATTAATCTACATACGGTAGAGCCGTATTTAGAGATAAATTATGTTCCGGCGGTGTTACAGGGTAGAAAGGCTGTGGTGGAGGTTAGAAACATGAGGGAAGGTGGGTCACTAGACACTCACAATGTACTTCCCTCCTTCATAGATCAGCAAAATGAAGAGCAAGCACGCGATTCCCCATTCTCTCGGGGGAAAATGCAACTACGGGACATTTCGCAAAGTTATGCCGCCCCGTTCACTACTCGCTTTATGACTCACTGGCGACACAGTATGCAGAAATGCCTCGAGGTGTTTATTTTCCACAAAGCATGTTAACTCTGCATGGAATACATATATAGCTTACTAATAATACTAACGCATGAAATGGATATGGTTAGAATTTATGTAAATCTCAGCCCATTGTACTACAATGCTAAAGATAAACTTATTCCTGTACGGCAACTGTAGTTTTCTTCCGGGAAAGACATCTTCCTCCACCGCTTTTTAGTTTACAAACAAACTATACCTTCCCTGTATCCCGTCCAGTTCTCTCAGGTGAGTAGACAAAATAAGTTCACTGAGCTCTTGTTTAGCGTTCATAGTTCCGATATCAGTTTATTAGGTGAGTATTCATCTGAAGTTGTTAAATAAGCAGTTATGTAGAGAGCTCAACAGCTGTAGATGTCAGCTGTCTACCACAATTAAGAGCCTGCTCCAAGTGTAAAATACTGTCAATACGTGTTCAAAATATCGATTTCACTACCTCCACCATCAGTGGATGGAATACTTTTCATAGTATAAGAGGTATCAAATGCATCACGTCAGCCCTAGACTCCCCAAAGCTGGAGACACTAAAAGACTTAAATTGTATATCTCTGCAACAAAAGTAGGTCACCTAGGTATTACGGAATTTCAGATACTTCAGTATAAGCCAAGCAATGCATCATATAAGATGACTGTTCTAGACTTGAACATTATCAGTCCCATTCCATCAGATATATTCCAACCCACCATGGAAGATGTACTATGGATGTATGGTAAATGGTTCCACTCGGTGCAGCCTACTCTACAAGTTTCAGCAATTCCCAAATGGATGAGATTTATACAGTCCACCAATAACACAATTCATGATGAGAGAAGTGCAGTAACTTTCTGCTCATCCATTAATTCATCAACAAGTGACTACAATACGGTTACAGGGCTTTACAAAACGCTATTAACGATAGATATTTACCAGTCCAATCCCTTTCCTAACAACATCACAAAAATTTGCACACTTCTGATTCACTGCAAATAGGAACGCTTTTTACATAAAAGTCCACTTAGGAACTGTAAATAAGTACTGACAAAATTAACTGAAGATCACTATCTAAACGCGAGCTCAGTGAAATAATTTTGTATACTCACATAAGAGATTTGGCCAGGAAATGCTGGGGAGAGGGAAATAGTCTTTCTGTAAACTGAACAGCGAGCAGCGCTCGCGGTGGACGGAGTCGGCTTTCCCAGCAGAACGCTACAACAGCCGCACTAGATGACTAATAATCATTTTCCCCTCTAGCATTGTAGAGCAGTGTGCGCAGATTTACGTAGGTTCTGTTCATAAGCGTGTCTTGTGTTAGTATTATTAGTGATTCATATCCGTATTCCATGTAGTGTTAAAGCACTTTGTGAAAAATAAACACCGCCAGGCATGTCTACATACTACGTCACCAGTACTTCATAAGGCGAGCTGCGAAAGGGTCGGTACAACTTTATGAAATACCTTGCAGCTGCTTCTTGTCACGTAGTGGGGTAGATAGTGCGGGGAATCACCTGCTCGATCTTCAGTTTGCAGACCTATGAAGGAGGGAATTCCACGAACACAGTCCAGCGACCTACCTTCCCTCATGCTTTTACCCTCCACCCGCATCCTCCACCCTGTTACACCACCAAAATACACTAGTTCCCCCTTAATACGGCTCTGCTGCACTTAGATGTGGTATACATATTTATCACTGGTTCTTAACCCGCTACACTTAATAATAAACATTAATTTTACACCATTATAGCACTATTTTCAATAATCTGAAATTTTTCTGTGTAGTTTAGTTTTGCATTGGGACACATTTTCGCTGTGTGCCGCAGGTTTTGAGGTATTCAAGAAAATGCACATACGCAAACGAAAGTGAAGAATCAAAATTTGTACCGAGGCCGGGATTCGTACCCGGGTCTCCTGCTCATTAGGCAAATGAACTAACGACTACACCACCTTGGCACAGTGGCTTTGCACAACTGCACGAATTACTCAAGCACGGCTCCCTCCTCAATTCAAACTCTCATTCACATTTCAGTCCACTTGATACTTCCTCTAAACTTGAACAGCACTGCGCGAGGTCCCCCAAGTGTAATGAAATAGTACCTCAGCATTTTTTAGTTCGACGCCGATGTGCCATTACAATACAGTTGTAGAGCCTCTGCAATACTATTCGAGTTTAGGGGGAATACCAGATGGGCATTGATTAAAGCACCTATGCCCAGGTTTCTGGCAGGATCCCCCGTTTCGTTCGATACTGTGGTGCTGTTCCAATACAGCTGGACAGTCTCTGCAACACTGCCGCGCAGGGTAGCCACGCGGTCTTAGGCGCCTTGTCACGGGTCGTGTGGCTCCCCCCGTCGGAGGTTTGAGTCCTCCCTCGGACATGATCGTGTTTGTTGTCCTTAGAGTAAGTTAGATTAAGTACTGTGTAAGCTTAGGGACCGATGACCTCCGCAGTTTGGTCCCATAGAACTTACCACAGAATTCCAATTTCTCTGTAACACTGTTCGAGATTAGAGGGAATACCACGTGGGTATTGATTAAAGTACCTATGCCTGGGATTTACGCGGGATCCCCAGTTTCCTTCGATCTTGAGGTGCTTTTCCAACGCAGCTGGAGAGCCTCTGCAATGCTGTTCAAATTTAGGAGAAATATCAAGTGGGATGACACCTGAACTGTGATTTGGAGTGAGCAGCGAGCCGTGCTAAGGTAGTCCGTGCAGTAGTGCAAAGCCACTGTGCCAGGGTGACGTGGCTGTTAGCGCGTCTGCCTAGTGAGTAGGAGACCAAGGTTCGAATTCCAGTTTTTGTACAAATTTTGGATCATTGGTTGAGTCTGTATCCGAAAAACATAGACGTTTGAGAGTTGAAAACCATAAAATTTCATTTGGCATTCAAGAAAAACCTAAAAAAACTGGCCTGTAAACTCTCACACACCACCAGTCAGGATTTTCAGTATATTTATTGTTCATGCTGTAAGAATCAGTATGGGTTTCGAAAAAAACGATCGTGTGAAACCCAGCTCGCTCTGTTCGTCCACGAGACTCAGAGGGCCATAGACACGGGTTCAATACAGTTCCCCACAGTCGTTTAATGAACAAAGTAAGAGCATATTGACTATCAGACTAATTGTGTGATTGGATTGAAGAGTTCCTAGATAACAGAACGCAGCATGTCATTAATGGAGAGAAGTCTTCCTAAGTAAGAGTGATTTCAGGTGTGCCGCAGGGGAGTGTCGTAGGACCGTTGCTATTCACAATATACATAAATGACCTTGTGGATGACATCGGAAGTTCACTGAGGCTTTTTGCGGATGATGCTGTGGTATGTCGAGAGGTTGTAACAATGGAAAATTGTACTGAAATGCAGGAGGATCTGCAACCAATTGACGCATGGTGCAGGGAATGGGAATTGAATCTCAATGTAGGCAAGTGTAATGTGCTGCGAATACATAGAAAGAAAGATCCTTCATTATTTAGCTACAACATAGCCGGTCAGCAACTGGAAGCAGTTAATTTCAGTAATTATCTGGGAGTAGGCATTAGGAGTGATTGAAAATGGAATGATCATATAAATTTGATCGTCGGTAAAGCAGATGTCAGACTGAGATTCATTAGAAGAATCCTAAGAAAATGCAATCCGAAAACAAAGGAAGTAGGTTACAGTACACTTGTTCGCCCCCTGCTTGAATACTGCTCAGCAGTGTGGGATCCGTACCAGATAGGGTTGATAGAAGAGATAGAGAAGATCCAGCGGAGAGCAGCGCGCTTTGTTACAGGATCACTTAGTAATCGCGAAAGCGTTACGGAGATGATAGATCTCCAGGGGAAGACTTTGCAGGAGAGACACTCAGTAGCTCGGTACGGGCTTTTGTGGAAGCTTGGAGAACATACCTTTACCGAGGAGTCAAGCAGTATATTGCTCCCTCCTACGTATATCTCGCGAAGGGACCAAAAAAATGGCTCCGAGCACTATGGGACTCAACTGCTGTGGTCATAAGTCCCGTAGAACTTAGAACTACTTAAACCTAACTAACCTAAGGACATCACACACATCCATGCCCGAGGCAGGATTCGAACCTGCGACCGTAGCGGTCGTGCGGTTCCAGACTGTAGCGCCTTTAACCGCTCGGCCACTCTGGCCAGCGCGAAGGGACCATGAGGATAAAATCAGAGAGGTTAGAGCCCACACAGAGGCATACCGACAATCTTTCTTTCCACGAACAATACGAGACTGGAATAGAAGGGAGAAGCTTGCCCCTGCTTGTGTACAAAACTTTGCAACACTGCTATTCTTCCTTCAGCCGACATTTTTTGGTCTTCGTAGACCGGGCTGTTTGCTCTGAGGGCGACTGAATGTGTGCCGGACGACGGCGCGGCGGGCCAGATGTCTCGCAGCCGCCAGGGCCGGCCGCATGTTTTTGCCATGCTGGGCGTGTGGCGTACCTGTTGCTTCTGACGTGGCCGCGCAGGCGGCGACACCGCGGCGCGGAGGGCAGCGGCAGCCACCATTTGTCAGGGCGGTAACGAGGACGCGGCCTGCCTGCCCACGCCGCGATACCGGCCGCTGCTTGATATACGGCGCGCGCGAGCGACCAGCCTCGCCGCTGACAACGCGCGCACTTCCACTTCCATCGCAACTAAACGTGGACACATTTCCGCAACACGGCCTTTCAGATGATGCACAGCGCATAGGGGCCCCGTATCCAGCAGAGGTGAAAATTTAGTTTCTGGGTTTCTTGTATATTAAAATGATAGAGACTTTACATTTTAAAATGACGTTTTTATGTTTCATTTAGTTAATTGTACGGGTTCATATTTCATTTTTTACATATGCTGCCATATTTTCTGTAAAACTCTGCCATTAAACCTTGCCAGCTAATCCACAGATAATACACTCGTATCTGTGGAATACGTTCCAATAGTTGCTTAACATTGTAGCTAACAACTGTAGGTGCAAAACAGACAAATATGTGTTTCCTTTGTATTAAATGCTTACGATAAGTAGTGACACCTGCTTCCGAAAGTTAGAAACCACCCAAAATTGAGTTGATTTGCATTCCATACGACGCTACAATCTGCCCCCTCCACTGTGGCTAACCCCGATCTTCAACTCAGAGTGACCACAGACAATAAGCAAAGTTGATACACACCGAGGAGACGAAAGTCATGGGATATGTCCTAATATCGCATCTGAGCTCTTTTTGCCCGGCGTAGTGCAGCAACTCGCCGTGGCATGGACTCAACATCCAATTGGAAGTCCGATGCAGGTATATTGAGCCATGCTGCCTCCATAGCTGTCCATAATACCGAAAGTGTTGCGGCGTGCAGAATTTTCTGCATGAGCTGACCACTTGCTTATGTCCCATAAATGGTTGATGGGATTCATGTAGGGCGATCTGGGTGGCCAAATTACTCTCTGGAATTGTCCAGAATTTCCTTCTAACAAATAGCGAACAATTGAGGCTCGGTCTCCATGTAGCAGAAAATAACAATTTCCAGTCAATGATCGGTTCAGTTAGACCAAAGGTCCCAGTCCATTCCATGTAAACACAGCCCACACCATTATAGAAAACCGCCAGCTTGCACTGTGCCTTGTTGAGAACTTGACTCCATGGCTTCGTGTTGTTTGCGCCACACTCTAACACTACCATCAGCTCTTATCAACAAAAAACCGGGATTCATCTGACCAGGCCATGGTTTCCAGTCGTCTAGGTTCCAACCGATATGGTCACGAGCCCTGGAGAGGCGCTGCAGGCGATGTCGTGCTGTTAGCAAAGGCAGTCGCGTCGGTCGTCTGCTGGTATAGCCCACTATCGCCAAATTTCCCTACAGTGTCGTAACTGATACTTTCGTCGTACTTTCCACACTGATTTTTGCGGTTATTTCAAGCAGTGTTGATTGTCTCTTAGCACTGACAACTCTACACTGCGTGCTCCATGGTGAGAGGTAATGCCCGAAATTTGGTATTCTCGGTAAACTCTTGACACTGTGGATCTCGGAACATTGTATTCCCTAACTGTTTCCGAAATGAAACATCCCATGCCGCTAGCTCGAACTACTATTTTGCTTTCAAAGTCTATCAATTCCCGAATTGTCGCCGTAGTCACGTCGGAAACCTTTCCACGTTAATCACCTGAGCACAAATGACAGCTTCGACAATGCACTGCCCTTTATACCTTGTGTACGCACCACTACCGCCATCTGTTTACGCGCGCTTCGATATCCCATGACTTTTGTCACCTCAGTGTATATTACTCGTCCTTTGCCTCAATAATATATTTTCCAGATCTGGCATCTCTTATTTCACTCTTCTAGTAACTGCATTCTGTTTGATGCTTCCATTCCAGACGGCGAGTGTTATAACATGTTATTTGCTGCATTGTAATTTCCATAATTTTTAAAAAGAAAATATCGCCAGTTAGGAACCGTTACATCAGTAACAGAATAATAACAATTTACTACGATAATGCTGACAGTGCTACTCGCAATACTGAGGTTGTGTGTTAAGAGTTCCGAGAAGCTTCACGAATGTGGAGATCACAATTGTATTCCAGGTCACATTGCACAATTCTGGGAGTTCAGGGAGAAGGACTGTATTCATAAAGGTTTGATGACGGTGTAGTTCTGTAAGAAACGCAAAAAAACTCGGAAGATCAATTGGACGGAACGGACAGTGTCTTAGAAAGAGTTTATTGCTACCAGTGGTGTCTGCTGCATTGTCTTGTACCGAACGGTACTGCTTATTAAACACGTAACACTGTAACATTGCGTGCAGTGCATAACATGAAAATCGTCCAGTCGCGTTTTCCGCCAAGACTTGAAGTTTGCCACCAGACTCAGAACTGTGGGATAGTGTTTTATTCTAGGGTACCTCATGAATTTAAAATTTCATTCTTTCGGTGCGGCGTTGGTAAACGTTCCGGCACTGTCAAATTTGTGGAATGGTCCCAATACCGCCGCCAATATTATTTTCTGTATCGACTGCATGTTGTGCGCACGCATGACACTCAATATGCTTCCATAGGTACTGTGACGCTGCAACTTAATGATATCTTCCAATTGTTTCTGCACCTGTTTCGTGGTGCTTATAAACCTGCGGTCCATGCGATGGATGAGAGTGAAGGAGCAGTGACGAGTGGTCTGGCGGACTTGTACCTGCAAAGTGAAGATATCGGGCATCTAGATTGGCCAGCTCGTTCCTCTAACCTGAATCCAATTCAAAATGCATAGAAACGGTATAGGTCAATCGACTGCAGGCCTAAAAATGTCATTATGGACTACTGCAACACTATAAAAAAAGGGCGACTGTCGAGCAAGAAGAGGCGTCACTGCATCTGTGCTGGACTGCCGGAGTAGTTGTCTGTCTTGTACTGGCAAGTGAGAACGTCACTCTCCACACTGATGCTCTGTACGTCTCCATAGAAGGTACCACACACGCAGTAGAGTCATTCATGGTGTGTACCAGTTTTCCTATTTACGCTTTACTCGTATAATTTTGTGATGAGTCACAATATTTCGAGGACGCCTTTTAGTGCATCTTTTTCGCTGTACGAGATGATTTTACGCAGATCTAAAGGATGCTTCATTTTTTGACGTGAATGTCATGACGAGATAGCAATAAATAGAAATAAATTGGCAGAAGAGTTGGTGGCGTCTTTAGACATGAGTATTTCCGAGGCAAGATACTATCACAATGGAAGTTCAATAAGTTAAATGGCTAGAAGAAGCGGGAAGTGGCACTTACGGTTTATTTCGCTTGCTGCTAATGAGAAACAGAAGGCTAGATTTTGTTGTAGCCTAAGACAGCTAGGCTTTCCCGCAACAGTCAAGTGTTAGATTGTAGAGCTAACATCTGGAGAAGACCTGGGTCGAAGGAACACAGTCGATTTCGTTTGATCAAACAGGCAATACATTTGTTGCCTCTGTAGAAACTGTCTGCATTTGTGAGACAGTGGACATGTTGTTGTAACTATTATTCCGAATTTTTTCTTCTCAAAAATTTGATAAGTTTCAAAAGAAATAATAGAATTTAAGTTTAGACGTCAATTGCTATCCAGGTTTTCTAAGTGAAATCAGCTAGAAGTATAGCTCAGATCACTAATGCAGGAGCAGGGAACAGTTATCACTGTCTCTTAGGTCAAATAGAACTGGTGAACTTATTTAAACAATTTTAAGCGCGTCGTGATGCAGGTATTCTATCCAGGTCCACCAACAAAACGTTTCATTTGTCATCCATGTAGTAATTGCTAAGTACATCCCTTTGTGCTACCGCGTGCTTTGTCCGACGTGAGGACAGCGTGGACGACCTCGTGAAGAGATACGTTTGATACCTAGCGATCTGAGTTCATAATGCCGAGACCATTGCGTATAAGTACCAAATGTGCTTCATTTGTTCTTTGCAATTTTCGACGTTTTCCCGTCCTTATCTACAATTCCACTCATCCAATTCATAGCATATTCCCGCTCTTTCTGTCGCATCTCCACTTATTTTCCTGCTGCGCATGTTACACACCACACAGACCTCAAGCCGAACACAGGAGGAGTCGTCTAGCAGCGGAAGCTATTGTGTGTTCTGCTACTGCTTATCGTGGTGTGTGGCCCAACTAAGGCGCACGTTCGAGAAATATGCCCTTTCTATATACTTATACAACTGGTGGTAACAGTACAACGACTTGCTTGCTAGTCTTTTTATTTTTTTGTCGGTGGAAACTACATTTCACTGATGTCTCGTATTGGCATCGATTTCTGTTCCCGCGGAAGCTTAAGAATTCTGTGAGCGATCGGCAGTGGAGCTGTATTTCCCCCCTGCTCGATCGTGCTCGGAATATTTACGAGCTCTGCAAGGGGCACGTTTCTGAAACGATCCGTTGTATTTGTACATCAGAATGCGCAAACGTGCAGCTAAGTTCGCCAATTTCATCCCACATAAAATGAGATGTTCCTGCTGTTTACGTAATGTAATGTCTCTTTTTCGTATCAACAGTTCTTTAAAGGTTTGGAGAACTAAAACTGGACGGTTTTCATGTTATACACTGCTCGCAATGTTACGGACTAACGTCAACATTGTCCATAATTGGCTACTGTCAATCTAATAAATGACTTGATGGCTGTACCTTTATCAAGCAAAGACAATGTAATACAACGTGTTTAATAAGCAGTACCGTTCGGCACAAGACAATGCAGCAGACGCCACAGGTAGCAATAAACTCCTTCCAAGACACTATCCGTTCCGTCCAACTGATCTTCCGAGTCCTTTTGCGTTCCTTACAGAACTATGTCGTCAGCAAACCTTTATAAATATATTTCTTCTCCCTGAACTCCCAGAAATTTCACTATATCCTTCAAAAATGATTTGTTATTTAATAAGTACAGTAACGTCTGTAAAATCGTTCTGCATTCTCTGGAAATGCCTCCTGACAAAATATGCTAGGTAACGAATGAATGGCTGCCACAGGTGTCACGCTTAGAACACACCGAGCTGACAGATGTCATGGCATACCTCCTAAAATCTTGTCGGACCTCGTTTTGCCCGGCGTAGTGCAGCTGCCCGACGCGGCATCGACTCAAAAAGTCGTCGGAAGTCCTCTGCATAAATACTGAGCCACGCTGCCTCTATAGTCGTCCATGATTGCGCAAGCGTTGAACGTGCCTCATAAATGTCCGATAGGATTCATGTTGGGCGATGTGGGTGGCCATATCATTCGCTCGAACTGTCCATAATGTTTTTCAAACCAATCGCAAACAACTGTGGCCTGTGACATGGCAAATTGTCATCCATAAAAATTCCACTGTTGTGTGGGAACATGAAGTCCATGAATGGCTACAAATGGTCTCCAAGTAGCCTAAAATAACAATTTCCAGTCTATGATCGGTTGAGTTAGATCAGAGGTCCCAGTCCATTCCACAAAAACATTGCCCACGCCATTATGGAGAACCACCGGCTTGCACAATGCCTTATTGACAACTTGGGTCCCTGGCTTCGTGTGGCCTGCACTACACTCTAAACCTACCATCAGCTCTTACCAACTCAAATCGAGACTCATCCGACCAGGTCACGGTTTTCCAGTCATGTAGGGCCAAACCGATAAGATCACTACTCCAGGAGGCGATGTCGCACTGTTAGCAAAGGCGCTCGCGTCGGCCGTCTACTGTCATAGCCCATTAACGCCAAATTTCGCTGCACTGTCCTAACGGATACGTTCGTCGCACGCCCCACTTTGACTTCTTCGGCTGTTTCCCGGTGTTGCTTATCTATTATCACTGCCAATTCTCAGCAAAAGCCGCTGCTCCCGGTCGTTAAGTGAAGGCCGTCGGCCATTGTGTTATCCGTGGTGAGAGGTAATGCCTGAAATTTGGTATTTTCGACACTCTCTTGATATTGTGGATCTGAATATTGTATTCCCTACCGGTTTCCGAAATGGAACGTCCCATGCGTCTAGCTGCAATTATCGTTCCGTAACCAAAGTCTGGTAATACCCAACGTGTGGCCATAATCCCGTCGGAAAGCTTTTCACATGAATCATCTGAGTACGAATGGCAGCTCCACCAATGCATTGCCCTTTTATACCTTCTGTAAGCGACACCACCGCCGTCTGTATATGTGCGTATAGCCATGCCATGACTTCTTCCACCTCAATGTACACTGATCAGACAAAACAACGCTACCAGTGCACACAGCGAGACTGAATGTCCTTAGTGGCGTGGCGGACACGGGACGCGGTAAGGAAAGCATATAAGCGGAGCAGAGACGATGCGGGCTGCAAACGGGGAAATCCACCCACATAAGCGAGTTTGACAAAATGCGGATTGTTATGGCTCGGCGTCTGGGAACGAGCATCTCGCAAAAGGCCAAGCTATTCGGCTATTCGTTTACTATTGTTGTGAGACTCTAGGGAAAGTGATTGAAGGAGGTGAAACCACGAGTAGGCGGTAAATTGTTGATCGTTCACGTCTTATCACAGAATTTGGAGGACGGAGTGCTGCCCGCTCTGTAAATCAGAGCACGAGGCAATGTGTGGCAGATCTGACGACAGAGTAAAATCCTGGTGGAGGAACAAGAATTTCAGAGCCCCCCCCCCCCCCCCTTCAGCGAACCATGTTAAGTTTGGTTGATTTGGGGGAGGAGACCAAACTGCGAGGCCATCGATCCTATCAGATTCGGGAAGGATGGGGAAAGAAGTCGGCCGATCCCGGAATTTGCCTGAAGCAGATTAGGGAAATCACGGAAAACCTAAATCAGGATGGCCGGACGCGGGATTGAACCGTCGTCCTCCAGAATGCGAGTCCAGTGTGCTAACCACAGCGCCGCCTTCCTAGGTAAACCATGTTGACACGGGACACAGCACCAGAGACCCCTTCGTGTTCCCATATTGACCCAACAACATCGTCAATTACAACTGCAGTGAGCACATCATCGAGATTGATCCGCGGATCAATAGCAAAGTGTTAACTTCTTGGATGAACTGCACACCTCGTTATACCAGGTCGATTGTCGTACCAGGACATGGCTTCATCCAGGCGAACGGCTTCTAAAAACATACGCACTGAGCTACGGAAGCAGAACGGTGCCGGCGGGGGCAGTATTATGCTATGGGGACAAACCCATGGGTTTCCGCGCGCAAAGTAGTGGTAATCGAAGGGACCACGACAGGTGGATTATACTAGTGTTATAGTGGAATACCTGTATCTCTCCATGCTTGATGCCTTTCCCGACGCCGACGGCATCTTCCAGCAGAAGGACTGTCGTGTCACTAGGCCAGAGTCCGTTACAGTGGTTTGAGGAGCATGCCAGTGAACTCTTGTTGAAGTTTTGACTGTCAGATTCGCCTGATCTGAAACCGATGTAACGTATCTGGGACACTACTGGATACCAGCTACGTGTCCACAATCCACCGACCATTAATTTGCGGGAAATGTGTGACCTTTACGTAGACATTTGGCGCAACATAGGTCTGGAAACCCACCAGGGACTTGTCGAACCCGTAATTCCTGCTGTTCCAGAGACGGGGCAACACACTATTTAGCAGATGGTCATAACGTTTCCGCTCATCACTCCTGTACTAAAATCCATATGCTACAACTCACTGTTACGAAAATTAATCATATCAATTGTTCCAGTGTTCTCCTATTCTCTGAAAGATGATTACAAGTAAATCTGAAGCGCATGCATAGGAAACATACTTTACGAGGTGGTGGTATGTGAGCTCTGTGCTGTCGCTAAATGACATTCCAGATATGTTCGACTGGATTGATATCCTGCGGCTATATGGATCTGGATATCATTTATGATGCTCTACAGACGAGTCCCGTATGATTTTGACCTTAAAGCACAGATACCCGTTCAGCTGGAAAATGTTACCTGAGATCTTCCTTAACAACACTACAAAGTCAACTGAAATCTATATAAATAAAAATGTAAATGTTGGCTCGTTCAAAATCGTGTATCTCCGAAAGTTCCTTTGCTTTGAAATTTTGACGCACCGTTCAGTTTCAATACCGGCGTGTTTTTAGGTACCTAATTCTTTAACGTATGTATGTTTTGATATATGTTATATATAAATATATAGATGTAGTATATAAATGAAAACACTGTTACCATAGGTTGCAAAATGTACCTTTCGGATTTACTTCAGATTTTTACACGTTACAGTAATAAATGTTTGGACACATACAGACTATATACTTAAAAAAAAGACATATATAGCAAACAGGAAAGTTGTATTTATAGCTTATTGGTTTGTGAGTAGAATACTACTACAGACTCTGAATTTGCAATAACAATAAACAAGGTCAGAGAAAGGGGACAGAGGGGTGAGAGGAAATGGACAGAGAGAGAGAGAGAGGGCAGGAGATGGAGAAAGAGGGGGGGAGGAGGAGATGGACATAGAAAGGGGGGATGAGGTGATCGACTGAGAGAGAGGGTTAGAGTGGACAAGAGGAGACTGAGAGGGGGAGGAGAGAGAAGATGGATAGGGAGGGGGGGAGGAGGTGATGCACAGAGAGAGGGGGAAGGAGGAGGAGATCGATAGAGAATGAGAGCGGAGGAGTTGGACAGAGAGAGAGGGGAAACGAGGAGATTAGGACTTACATGCAATTCCCATACATATTCGAAACTTGTGCTTTCTCTACTCTTTCTTATCCGTTTAAGCACACTGAGCCACAGCAAAGCGTATCCGCGTACAGCTAGTGTTGCGTAAATATTGCGTCATTATCATCAGAAATATCCACTCGACCAGCTATACAATGTACTGCATAGAGAAATGGTACAGTATTTGTACGAAACAGAACTTTCGATATGTGTACATTAAAATGAAGTTTTCTAGATTCCAAGTTTCGATTAATGTGTGTTCATCCCGTTTTAAATATTTAACATCTTAGCTGTAAAGTCAGTCCGCCTGGCTAGACGCGCGGTCTAACGGGCTGCTTCCCGGCACGAATCCGCCCGGTGGATTAGTGTCGAGGTCCAGTGTGCCGGCCAGCCTGTGGATGGATTTTGAGTGCGGTTTTACATCTGCCTCGGCGAATGGGGACTGGTTCCCCCTTTTCCGCCTCAGTTACACTATCTCAGAAATTGCTGCGCAAACAATGTCTCCATGTACGCGTACACCATCATTACTCTACCACGCAAACATTGGGGTTACACACGTCTGGTATGATACGTTCCCGGGGGCAAGGGGGCAAGGGGGCAAGGTGTCCACTAAGGGCCAAACCGCACAATAACCCTGGGTTCGGCGGGACGGCGGTGGGGTGGGTGGACTGCCGTGGCCTGTTGTGGGGTTGTGAACCGCTGAGCGCTACGGCGGGACGAAGCTTCCCCGTCGTTTCTAGGTCCCCGGTTTAAATACACAAATAACTGTGAAGTCTAAGACACTGTATAAATTTCACAATGTTCCTACCTGCATCAAAAATTCCGTGTTGGCGAGACTGGAACAGTGTCAAAATTCCAGTCCTCGTAGCACGCCATGGACATAACATACAAGTGTTCGATGGTTCTGAAGCTGTGTAAATGGACTTACCTGCAACAGAAGAAGGAAGTTAAATTAGCAACGTCACATTTATTCATCTAACTCAAATGGTTCAAATGGCTCTATGCACTATGGGACTTAACATCTGAGGTTATCAGTCCCCTAGAACTTAGAACTACTTAAACCTAACTAACCTAAGGACATCACACACATACATGCCCGAGGCAGGATTCGAACCTGCGAGCGTAGCAGCAGCGCGGTTCCGTACTGAAGCGCCTAGAACCGCTCGGCCACCGCGGCCGGCTATTGATCTAACTCAGTGCTCAATAAAAACGAAACTACATTAGAAGGATTTCACTAATTCCCTGCAATAAGACGAAGGGTAGATGCTACTATGGTTCATAGCAAACGTTCTCACTACATCGGTAGGATGATACAGGAGATTGATAAAGGAGTCTGATAACGAGATCGATGGACACGGAGCACGTTGGAGGAGGATAACAAAATAAATCGGCCATATCCTTTTCCAACGAAACATCTCGGTATTTACCTTAAGCGATATAGGGGAACCATGTAAAACTTTCATCTGGATGACTCAGAGAGGATTTCAAAGCCTCTTCCCTTTCTATAATGTTGCCTTCAAATTCATTTCCGTTGTATAGCATTTGTATACATTCCTTCCAACTTTCTGCTTTCCCTACTTTGCTTAGTTCGGCCTTGCCAACTGAGCTCTTGATATTCATCCAGCGGATTATCTTTTTCTCCATAGATCTCTTCACTTTTGTAATATGGGGCCTCTGTATTTCTTGAGCTTATGGATGATTCTACACCCTTGCATTTGTCGTGTAGCCATTCTTGCTTATCAATTTTGCATTTTCTGCCAATCTTATTTGTAGACTTACGTATTCCATATCACGTGTTATTAAAGGATTTCTACTGGTCTTTTTGCCTATTTGATTCTCTGCTGTCTTCACTGTTTCATCCCTCAGAGCAACCATGTGTCTCCTAATGTATCCTTTTCCCCTGTTTCAGTCAATCATTGACTATTGTCCCCTTTGAAACTCTTAATAACCTCTGGTTCTTTTCAATACCCAAGTAAACTGCATTAAAGTTTAAATAAGTTGCTTGTGATCAGAAAGGTTACCATAAGCCATGGCAGGCGAAAACGTAGCTCTAAATCAGGTTTCTACATGCGACACTGAAGAATTTATGGGTGTCTTGGCGGGTAGTGACGTACAAAATAGTCGGAACAAAAAGAGAATGCTGTAGCATTAATGAATTACCATGTGCGTACACAACTGATGTGACAAATATTTAAAAATAATGTTCCTTAATAATTTGATAAAACGATTGCCATTAAAATTTGGAATTTGTGAATCTGTGGAGACAAAGACCGTGTACCGTACATTGCGTGTGTGCCTGCAGAAGTCTGAAAGTTGTAGGATGCGACAATCTGTTCTCTCCAGCCGCTCGCAGTCACCGTTGTAAAGCATGGAAATGAAAGGCAGGTCTCAAAACGAATTTTCAAGTGCGTAGGAGGGAGCAGCGACTGAAGTTAGTCGTTAGTTCTTTCTCGTTCATGCAGCAGTCGGTATAATTACGCAGAAGCTGCACGTTTGTGGAGTTGATCTTCCAAATGCACTCTTAGTAATTTTTATAGCATCTTACATTTTCAGAAATTTCTTTTTGGTAAACATTTTCAGTGACGGGTCGGTGCAGAGGCCTGTCACATACTCGTTCCAGTCCAATGTGGCAAATATACATGACAAGGAAATACAGCGGGAAGTAGTTCGATGATCGACCATCCAAATACATGTTTCCAGGTTGGTTGGTTTGTGCGGGTTGAAGGGACCAGACTACAAAGGCCATCGGTCTCATGTTTCCAGGCAATTTGTTTTCTCTACGTGTGCGAGTCTAGGGTCGATTAATTTTTCTGCGAATCAGTGAACAAAACAATCAGGCGACTGTTGTATTTTCGGGTAATGTCTGACAGGCTGGTCCATCCATTCCCTGTACATCGTTGATTAATCAGCACCAAATGACTATATTACAAACAGACTATGTCCGATACAATTTGTCAGTGAGCATATAAAGCAGAAAGATTTCCACTGTTCTACGAAGAAAGCCTCAACATTTCCTAATTGCGTGGTTGAGAACCGTCTGCTCAAAATATTTTACTGCTGTTATAATGTAGGATTAGTGCAACTGTACCACTTCATTTTGATGGTGACTATTTAGGGAATAGTCGTAAGTCATGTTCGTCTGCGTACTCTGACACTCCATAATATCATACCCGTCACCCTTCCACGGTAACGAAGGCCACCAACACTAACTGCTATTGCAGTTACGGAACACAAAGCAGCTGTCACTGGATGAAGAGGGACCAATCGTACAATGTGGGACGTTGAAACTCTAAATGTACGTTTTGTTTACCCCTTTGCGTTGGACTCTCATCCCATAGTAGACAGTTGGTAACAAATGCTTTGATTATCAGAGAACAAATGAATTACTACCGCTCTTTAACCCACCAGACATTGGATATGATATTTTGTAGCTTTTTGTTGTTCGTGTAATGAATTTGCGTTCAAAATGAGTCCTACTAGGGCGACCTATAAGCTTTTCTAAGTGTGACGGGAATTCAGAAACCCCCTCTATTCTGTGTTTCTCATTTATTCTAGTCCGACTGCTAACAAGAGAGAGATACACAGTCTTTTATGTAATAATTCTATTATTTGCTTAGTATTTAGCTACAAGCAATATCTTTTAAGATCATTCCGAATGGTCAGGATACTACTTCAAACGGTTCATAGGTCTCTCCCACCTATCTCTTACCTCCATCCAGCTTTCTAAAACCAAGTACACGAAAACTATGCTTTCTGATCAACAATAATCTGGTTTATCAACTTAAAGAGAAAAAAAAGCTTTTTCCCCAGGGCTATTTAAAGCCTACTCCTCTGCAATTCCCAGTTTGAACAGAAGACAGCGATAGCGTTATAGTCCGTGAGACGAGTGATTGGTACTGACAGTTCCGGCGGGCAGACGGCGCTGTTGCCGAACGTGGCTCACAGCACGCGGCGCCCTGTCTGCTACACGCATTCTCTAGCAGCAGAAATAGAAGCGAGACAAAATACAAGTCGTATTGGTACGCGTGAATTTATTTAAAGTTGATGCTTGAAAGATATTAACTCGAAAACTGATAAGAGCTATTTAGTACAAGTATCTAAGATGCTGAAACATAATAAAGTTATTTGTTAAACTTCACAACTGAAATGAAAACTATTTTCGCAAGTTGTTGAACATCAGCAGTTTTGGTTTCCATTGTTAAGTATTAGCATTATTAATTTGTTCTACTACAAGCTACAGAATAATTGGTCAGTGTATTAAGAGTTATAATCTGAAGAAAGTACTCACAATATGATGATCTGGTTGTATATCGATAGCAAACTCCCTCCTTACATTCCTGAATACGTTGTAGTTACTGTAATGGAAAAACACCACTCACATCACTGTCAGAATCTGATTTGACATTGTCTTCCTCAGCACTACTCGAACTATCACTGGTCTCTCCCAGATGTATAATTAAATTTTCGATGCATTCTTCCACAACCCCTTCGGTTTTGGCCGCCTCTCTGATGGCACTTGCAGTGCTGTTTACAATTTTAGCCCATGTCTCGCTTGTCACTTTATTGATAGCTGCTGGAAGGAGAGTTTCCACTTCAGAGATCGTGAATTTTTTATTGTTTGCAGCAATGTAATTTTTTATCTGCGCCCACACTCCTTCAATTGCATTGAAGTGACAGTGGTATGGAGGAAGCCGAACGATTTCATGCCCGTGCCTTTTAGCAATCTCGTCAATTACATATGTTGGAAATTGGGGTTTCTTTTGTGCCACAATTTCGAGCAGTTCCGCGTTCCTTAAATCTTCTCTGAAATCTACTTTTCGCCGTTTCAACCACTGAATGATATCGTCTTTTTTTGTTGCCAAGGTTGGTGCCTTATCGTGAACAACAGAATGATAAGGCGCATTGTCCATAACAATCACTGATGGACTTGTCAGATTCGTCATAAGCAATGTCTCGAACCATTCTTGAAATACTACACTGTTCATTTCTTCATGGTAATCTCCCGTCTTTTTTGACCGAAACATTTTCAAGCAGTTTGGCACAAAACCTTTCGATGTTCCTGCATGTAAGACAATAATACGCCCTCCTTTGCCAACAGGCACTGCCATTGTCCCCTCGGGCGTTCCATCATTCCAGCCTCTACGTAAAGAATGCCGGCCGGAGTGGCCGAGCGGTTAAAGGCGCTACAGTCTGGAACCGCACGACCGCTACGGTCGCAGGTTCGAATCCTGCCTCGGGCATGGATGTGTGTGATGTCCTTAGGTTAGTTAGGTTTAAGTAGTTCTAAGTTCTAGGGGACTTATGACCACAGCAGTTGAGTCCCATAGTGCTCAGAGCCATTTGAACCATTCTACGTAAAGAATGGCTGGCATTGACCCAAGTTTCATCTAACCACACTATACTTTCGAATTCCACACCCATGATCCTGCGCAGAAATCTGCACCGCCATGCAACTACATTTGTCCTTTCCATAAATATTTTGCGTCCGTTAAACAGTGAATAGCTGAAGCCTATGTCTTTCAACACTGTACGCAATGAAAATTTGCTCCCTTTAAAAAGATCGTCTTTCTGAAGCGACACCAGTAATTTAGATAGAGTGGGATGTTCCCTTCTCTTATAATAGCTGTATATATGACGACGAATAGCGTCTTTCTGAAAATCGTCCAAAGCTGTCACCTGCTTATTTCTCGGTCGCTTCTTTCCTGGCGTGTGCAGCTTTGTTGTGCCACTCTCGTCACAATCTACACTATACTGTTCTTTCCCTATCTTTACAACAGTGTTCTTACTTATTTTCAATGCTGCTGCAGTTCTCTTCACAACCTGAACAACAGGAATTAAGGGCCCACCTTTGTCCTTTTCTTTCTCAAAGTAATCCCTCACAGACACACGAATTCACGGGCCTGGGTGTGTAGCACACTTTTCTTCCTCCGATTCACTTCTTGTGTTGGGCTGGTACTACCCGCCGCACTAGACATTGTTTACAACGAAACATAAACAAAGAAACACTAAAAACAACAAAAACGAAATAAACTGCGAATTCAACTTCAGACAAACGACGAACGACCGCACCGCCTGCACGCGAGACACTGGTTAAGTTTCATAAGCGCGCGCGACCGTGTTTCAGAGCGGCAACGTGGCCCTTGCTACCCGCTCAAAGTCAGGCCGTCATTGGCTGCCTGCCTGCGGTCGCTAGGCAACGGAAAGACGCTACCGAGCTGTCAATACCAAAGACTCGTCTCCCAGACTATAGGTACCAATATTTGTTCCCAGAAATATTCTATCGTGGACATTGTTTACATGTGTCTAGAGTGCACGTGTGTCGTGAGGAGGGCCACAGTGAGTGCTTTTGCTGTGGAGTGTGCTTGAGTATCACACTGAATGAAGGGACGAACATAAAACCCAGGGCACAAAGCGAACGTATCTCCAATAGGAGCAAGATGGTCGTAGAGCACAAATCACCTTCAGCAAGGTGACCCACGCACGCTGTCGTCCGTTGACATTAGATTATCCTGGATACCACAGACGCCGATAGGTTTGCCTAAGCAGAACTTTTTTACAACTATAACTGGTCCTATAGCTCGTCGCTAGAAAACTTGCTTGCTGTAGGAGGGGTGTCGGGTTCGATTCTTGCCTCGAGAAAGGTGTCTGTGTAGAAAAATTATTGTCCCTAACTAAAACAATATGCACAACCGCCAAAGCATATTAATTATCTGTTTCAAGGGATATCAACATATGACAGATAATTTATTAACAGCTTATAATGCACCAATTCGTGCTTCACAGTTGGCAGTATTACATAAATGCTATGATATCTTTGATTGCAATAAAGGACAGTGAATATAATGAGTATCATATACTATGTTCCTTTAAACATTTGCTGTATCCTGACAGATCTTTATAAGTGCATTACTCATAATACTAATGTTCCAATGCAAGTCCGCGTTGTTGGATGCACTGATATAAGCGGCTCTCGACATTAGCATGGACAAAACATTTCTGCAGATACTAAAGTGCATCCATGACATATTCGTTCTTTTTAATACATCTGGATTTTGCGGTTCCGTTTCGTAAGCACCGTCTTTGATATAATCCCATAAGAAAAAAAAAAAGAAACATGGGCGTTACATCAGGCGATCTTGCTGGCCATCAGCCGGCCGGGGTGGCTGAGCGGTTCTAGGCGCTACAGTCTGGAACCGCGCGACCGCTACGGTCGCAGGTTCGAATCCTGCCTCGGGCATGGATGTGTGTGATGTCCTTAGGTTAGTTAGGTGTAAGTAGTTCTCAGTTCTAGGGGCTGATGACCTCAGATGTTAAGTCCCATAGTGCTCAGAGCCATTTGAACCATTTTTCGCTGGCCATCGAATGCAGCTACCACGACCTATCCACAGTTCAGGGTACGACACTGTTGAGATATTCCCTACAGTAATGGGGTGGTGCACAATCGTACTGAAACCAGTGCCTTACTGTTAACTGAATATCTTCTAGGAGATGCCCATGACTCAGTTCATTCTATAAGAATTTCAAATGCAGGCGATCACTTAGGCTGGGAGCCAAATAATCTGGTCCAATGATGGGGTCTCCTAGAATGCCGCACCATACGTTAACACCCCATTGCGCTTGCATACGATGTGGCCGTAACCAGTGAGTATTTACAGGAGCCCAGTAATGTAGATTATGTCTATTGAGAGTGGTATCATTGGCGAAATTGCATTCATCTCCCCATAAGATCATCCTGATGAAATCCAGATTTACGGCTGCTTTATGTACGAGACTTCTGCAGAAGGATACTCGATTTTCATATTGCTGTTGGTGTAGGTGTAGCTTAAAGGGATGCCAATTTCGTTCGTCCAGGATCCTTTGTTCCTACGACCTCGATATCCCGTTGCAGCTCTTCTTTGTCCTAATCACGATGAGAAATAGGTATTACTGGGCGAGATCTAATGACTTTCATATTATTAATAATAATGACCATCTTATTATCATAGGTACAAATAATACTGCAAACTAAATGCAATAGCACGATAACACTTTCGTTTATAATATATAGTACGTACGCGCTATTTTCATTAAAGCTATGCTTACTGTGCATGGGATGTGCTCCAAGATACTCAATAACGTACCGGTCGACATCGGGCGCTCCGCCGATTGGTCTTTGCACGACACGTTGTACCTGGAAAGCTCCCTCGGTTCTTAAACGCATCTCTCTAAGTCTAGAAACATGTGCAGAAGGCAGACGTCGCGCTGTAAAACGTGAATACGGCCTTCGGGCCTCAGCTGCATTGCAGTGCGTCTCCTCATAGATCAGAATCATATCGGTGCAGCCTTCGCTGGAGTACATTGCAGTTGTTGCCTGTTCGACTGTAAGACCTGACTCTAACTACAAACAGACGGCCACGGGCCCGTACCGGAGCGGAGCCACGAGTAAAGCGCACGTAGGTGGAGGCACAGCTTGGTGGAGGTCCTCTTGTATTGGCACTTCCCCTCCGGACAGCAGTGACAAGGCAACCGTTCTTGCACTACCGTATGTGGGAAACACGAAACTGCATGACACACGTCACATTTGCACTCACTGTGGTGGACGGGAGCTTTGCGGTATCACTTCTGTTTCCTGGTTATTTTATCGGATCCCCCAGCACTATAACCGGCTATCTTCTGATCCCAGTGCCAGGATACATTGTCTGCATAGTTAAGATCTAAGAGATAATGAAGAAAGACATTGGAAAATTGTCCGGTCATTACATGAATCCTCTGACAAAAGACCAATTGATACGACGCAAAATCACCGTTACATTTGACTGTATTGCACAGGGATTCAATGAAACATAACCTAAAGCCGTCCTCACATGAGACGTGCTTCTCATTGTGAAGCACGCCAACCGAGGCTGGTGCACGTTTAGAAAGAGCTTGAGCATAATACGGAAACTGCTCCGCGACATAATTTACCACCGCAACGCTCTACAGACAGCTGTGGTCTACGTTTGACACGGAAACCACAAGGATTGCTCACGAAACTGGACGTAACTATCTACGTTTGCTCTGTTAGCGATAGTCGAAGATTAGCGGTCAAAATCGCGAAGAACATTGTAGAGACGTCGATGGACTGGATAATGAGTTGTTACGCATTATTAAAAATTTGCATTGGTGTTCCTACAGAGCCGTTAATTCCGGCTTAACGCGTTTTACTTTTTCAAATACGCAGGAGAGCACCTCGTATCGGCAATGTTTAATGTCGTAGTTTTTGGTTTAAGTATTATAGGAATACTACTCCTCCTTCACTGCGTCTATTGAAATGTACATTTGCTTCCTCTTTCACATGTTGTCTACATCGTTATGCCTGTAGTATACACCGTATTAAATTGGGAACGACCAGTCAGTTACGTAGAAAGCAATTTGCAGTTTATGGATCTGTGTTCCCTGCATGTTTCGAACTACCTCGCTCCTGAACGGAGAACGTTCCTGAACGTATTTCCATTAAATTAATAACAAAGTCCTAGAATATTGTAGAAAATATGAAGAACAATAAAAATTGTTTACGGAAAGTAGGACGCGAAGCAGCAATCTCAAATATCACAATTTGCGCGTGCAACCACTACGCTAATTCTGCCAGGTGTTATTCATTGAGTATGGTGTCAAAATATCGCGCAGGCTTTTATTGGCGATACGTAAGTACCGACATTTAATTGTAACAAATACTACCAAAAACGATGCAGTTTTCATAAACCTTTCAAGGGTCAGTAACCTTTCATATTAAACACACGAAAAGCCTTTAATCACCAACATATCATTCCCTGTCATTTTATTATAACAAATCGTACCAAAAACGACTAGTTTTCAGGAGGACTTCAACATGTCAGACTTTGAAACAGCATATATTCATAGTACGTAAGTGATACTATAAAAACCACCACATATTGGCTTCAGGTGAAAACAACAAAATCCAATATGGTGTTTCCTAACAAAGGAACAGCCCATTTTTTAAGAGGAAGAATACACCGAAAGAAATACAATGACAAAATTTTAGCTGCTAAGGCATACTGCAAGTATTTTTTTTTAATGTTGAAATTTGCAAAATTCCTAGCTCAGCAGCCAACTGGAGACATGCACAATCCTGCCGCAGTTGTAGCAGATAGCGCATGCGCAACACAGAGTGCTATCGACACTTAATATGGCAGATAAAACGACACAATAAAATCGTAATTTATCAATAGAATTTCAGTTTCCGTTAATAATTTCTCTGGCACAGTTGTTGACAGTCACTATTCACTCGAATTTGCAACTCATTTAACATCCACAATAATTAGCAGTTGCCTTTTGCGGTGTCGCTATGAGTTAACATTAGAGATAAAACATCCTTTAACTTACCTACTTTTTTTCAAATTATGTACCAAAAATATTTTTTAATTATTGAAGAACATCCTATAATGAATGGCATTATATATAGATATGTAAAGACAGCTTTTAAAGCTCAGAATAATGAGTTAACAAAATTTTGACTGTCACTAACGATAAAATCCCGAGTATACTCGTGCACTGGACTTTGACTAAAATATAACCTCGAGCCGGAAGTCTTTTTTTTTCCCCCAGTTTCTGTCTGGCTATGAAGTCTTACTAAGTGCTTCACAACGGTTTCCTAGGACAATAAATCTTATAGGAGCTGATTGGAGCAAAGTGGATGTTTTTATCAGGCCACTGGTGAGCACTTGTCACTCAACTGAAGAATTGTTATCACTTTCAGTCTTTAATGAAGCAACATCACATTATTCTTCACTTTCTGAACCGCTAAATACAATGTCAATCTCAGGATCACTATAGGCAGACTTTTTTTTAAAACCACTACCTAAACAATGCAGGAGAGAGTCTGAAGGCGTGCGTTTTGTTGTCGAGTATCCAAGGCTGCACATAGTAAAGACGCTATATATTCGCAATCACCTCAACCAAAACACGAAAGTCCGGTTACTAATGTGGTATCACATGCTCTCTAGCGGCTGATCGCTTAACTATCAGTACTGAAACGGATATGAGGGGGATTTATTTTAATTTTTTGAAGGTTTGTTCTTAAGCTGCCTGCGTGTACTCAAGATTTTAAGTTTCTCTGAAGATTATAAAAACGAGATAACTCGGGATTTTATGTTAAGGAGTTAATTTCCTTTGTGATTTCTTGGCATTTGTTTGCTAATTATATCTGTCTTTGTGCCGGTTCCAGTTTTTCGCGGTAATGTGGAATCCAATTAATGTTTTCAACCTCGCGAAGATAAAATAGGAAGAACGTTGTATGCAATCCAAATCACCTATTTCTCCCGAAGGCTTACATAAGTGTCATTTAATAGTTAATTTCTCGGACATTTCATGAGCAATTGTGGTAACATTAGAAGAAACAGGATAAATAACTCGTGCAATTCCGCAAAATGCGGTTCAAACCATAATTACCGCCGTAATTAAAATCCGGAACAAAAACTGAGTACGGTCCAAGCCCAAAGGAAACATATACAGTACTAACTTTTAGTGTCAAAGAAATAGTTGTAAATTTTTTTGGTTAAACGAAGGTGCGACAAAACATCTAGAAATTAAGCAGTGTGCAAAGCCGGATTAGTTTCGTAAAATCTGAACATGAATTGTATAAATTGAATAAAGATTTACATGAAGTATGAAATATGCACAAAACTGAAGCTATTCAAAACATTTAGCACTGCTAGTGAGAGCCAACTCACTGTTACCCAGGGAGATCCAAGAGACCGTGCGTTGTGATTTGCCAGGAAGGCTTCTTCGACCTGGTTAAATAGATTCAAGAAATTATACGGAAAAGGATGTCGCAAAATTATGAAGTTTATCTCAAGTAAACGTGTGGAGGAGGTGCCATTAATAGGTAATACTACAGAGAAATCTGTAGTTGACGTGACGACGAAGGTTCTTGCGATCGCCTAAAAGTTGCGTATAACGCCGATCAATCAGTCAGGTTTCGCACAAACTACGCTTTACCATTTCAATCGAAAAAAAAAAGACGGAGACGCCTTTGCAGTTCACGAATGCTATGAAATTCGTACACAATGTCAGTGACAAATATCAGTGGATTACTATTTACGGCTGGCCGCGGTGGTCTAGCGGTTCTGGCGCTGCAGTCCGGAACCGCGGGACCGCTACGGTCGCAGGTTCGAATCCTGCCTCGGGCATGGGGATGTGTGATGTCCTTAGGTTAGTTAGGTTTAAGTAGTTCTAAGTTCTAGGGGACTTACGACCTAAGATGTTGAGTCCCATAGTGCTCAGAGCCATTTATTTATTTTTTTTACTATTTACGCAACTTCATTCAAATGGTTCAAATGGATATAAGCACTATGGGACTTTACATCGGAGGTCATCAGTCCCCTAGACTTAGAAACTACTTAAACCTAACTAACCTAAGGACATCACACACATCCATGACCGAGACAGGATTCGAACCTGCGACCGTAGCAGCAGCGCGATTCCGGACTGAAGCGCCTACAAAAGCTCGGCCACAGCGGCCGGCTCTCAACTTCATCTCTGTCTTCAGGAACATCAAGGCAAATTCAGACCAAAATTAATAAAAAGTACTGTTTACTTTTAAAAGTCTTGTAATTGACGTCGCAAAATCTGGAAAAATGAGAAAGAATAGTTTTCAGTGTCACATCCGACACTCTTCTTATCATTTGCAGACAATAAGTCATTGCTTTTGTAGGACCCATGGCCTGGACATAACAACACTTCTGTCTTTAGGCCTGTTAATATAATTCGGATTTCACTCGGAACTAACAGTGTGATTCAGCCTCTTGGAGAAACAAAACCTCAATAACATAAAGCATTTTTCATGTAATTGACCGACAATATAATTTCTGACAGCTCTTTGCCATTTCACGTTTATGAACGGAACAATATTGTTGAACTTCAGTCATTTTGCATTGTCAGTTTATATCACCACATTTTACGAATTTGATCAAGTATGTCTGGTAAGCAGCACACAACAACGGTCATGACCATTTCTTACTCCATGCCAGTTCTGTCTACATAAAACTAATGATTACTGTGAAGTCACCGAATGCATTAATTTTTCTTTTACCATATGTGCCTGGTGTAAGGAAAATATTTTCGTCATCCAAATAGACAATTCACACTTTTGTGGCCATTGCAGAGAATAAACAAGGATCCGTTTCATTGTTGGCAAAACATATATTATTCAAAAATCATCATAAAAACTGTGTTAGAAGAATTGCAGTGAAATATTTAATGTCAACAACTGAAGTCCCGAATGATGGAAGTCCTCTGTAATGTAACACCATACAGTGGCTTGGTTTTCTTTCGTTTATTGGTTTTTGTGTACCAACTACATCTGAAACAGTTTTGCTGTCGATATGAACTGCAAGTTATTCGAAAAATTAATGATTTGATACATTTTTGACACGGTTTAGCTGCTTAAAATTCACGTGTGTGCACTTTGGACTTGGCGTTACGCGACGCTACATCTACATCTACACTCCGCAGTCCACCATACGGTGCGTGGCGGAGGGTACCTCGCACCACAACTAGCATCTTCTCTCCCTGTTCCACTCCCAAACAGAACGAGGAAAAAATGACTACCTATATGCCTCTGTACGAACCCTAATCTCTCTTATCTTTGTGGTCTTTCCGCGAAATATAAGTTGGCGGCAGTAAAATTTACTACAGTCAGCCTCAAATCCTGGTTCTCTAAATTTCCTCAGTAGCGATTCACGAAAAGAACGCCTCCTTTCCTCTAGAGACTCCCACCCGAGTTCCTGAAGCACTTCCGTAACACTCGCATGATGATCAAACCTGTTGTTGTGGTCTTCAGTCCTGAGACTGGTTTGATGCAGCTCTCCATGCTACTCTATCCTGTGCAAGCTTCTTCATCTCCCAGTACCTACTGCAACCAACATCCTTCTGAATCTGCTTAGTGTATTCATCTCTTGGTCTCTCCCTACGATTTTTACCCTCCACGCTGCCCTCCAATACTAAATTGGTGATCCCTTGATGCCTCAGAACATGTCCTACCAACCGATCCCTTCTTCTGGTCAAGTTGTGCCACAAACTTCTCTTCTCCCCAATCCTATTCAATACTTCCTCATTAGTTATGTGATCTACCCATCTAATCTTCAGCATTCTTCTGTAGCACCACATTTCGAAAGCTTCTATTCTCTTCTTGTCCAAACTATTTACCGTCCATGTTTCACTTCCATACATGGCTACACTCCATACAAATACTTTCAGAAATGACTTCCTGACACTTAAATCTATACTCGATGTTAACAAATTTCTCTTCTTCAGAAACGCTTTCCTTGCCATTGCCAGTCTACATTTTATATCCTCTCTACTTCGACCATCATCAGTTATTTCGCTCCCCAAATAGCAAAACTCCTTTACTGCTTTAAGTGTCTCATTTCCTAATCTAATTCCCTCAGCATCACCCGACTTAATTCGACTACATTCCATTATCCTTGTTTTGCTTTTGTCGATGTTCATCTTATATCCTCCTTTCAAGACACTGTCCATTCCATTCAACTGTTCTTCGAAGTCCTTTGCTGTCTCTGACAGAATTACAATGTCATCGGCAAACCTCAAAGTTTTTACTTCTTCTCCATGAATTTTAATACCTACTCCGAATTTTTCTTTTGTTTCCTTTACTGCTTGCTCAATATACAGATTGAATAACATCGGGGAGAGGCTACAACCCTGTCTTACTCCCTTCCCAACCACTGCTTCCCTTTCATGTCCCTCGACTCTTATAACTGCCATCTGGTTTCTGTACAAATTGTAAATAGCCTTTCGCTCCCTGTATTTTACCCCTGCCACCTTTAGAATTTGAAAGAGAGTATTCCAGTCAACATTGTCAAAAGCTTTCTCTAAGTCTACAAATGCTAGAAACACAGGTTTGTCTTTCCTTAATCTTTCTTCTAAGATAAGTCGTAAGGTCAGTATTGCCTCACGTGTTCCAGTATTTCTACGGAATCCAAACTGATCTTCCCCGAGGTCGACTTCTACTAGTTTTTCCATTCGTCTGTAAAGAATTCGTGTTAGTATTTTGCAACTGTGGCTTATTAAACTGATTGTTCGGTAATTTTCACATCTGTCAACACCTGCTTTCTTTGGGATTGGAATTATTGTATTCTTCTTGAAGTCTGACGGTATTTCGCCTGTTTCATACATCTTGCTCACCAGATGGTAGAGTTTTGTGAGGACTGGCTCTCCCAAGGCCGTCAGTAGTTCCAATGGAATGTTGTCTACTCCGGGGGCCCTGTTTTGACTTAGGTCTTTCAGTGCTCTGTCAAACTCTTCACGCAGTATCGTATCTCCCATTTCATCTTCATCTACATCCTCTTCCATTTCCATAATATTGTCCTCAAGTACATCGCCCTTGTATAGACCCTCTATATACTCCTTCCACCTTTCTGCCTTCCCTTCTTTGCTTAGAACTGGCTTTCCATCTGAGCTCTTGATATTCATGTATGTGGTTCTCTTTTCTTTAAAGGTCTCTTTAATTTTCTTGTAGGCAGTATCTATCTTACCCCTAGTGAGATAAGCCTCTAAATCCTTACATTTGTCCTCTAGCCATCCCTGCTTAGCCATTTTGCACTTCCTGTCGATCTCATTTTTGAGACGTTTGTATTCCTTTTTGCCTGCTTCATTTACTGCATTTTTATATTTTCTCCTTTCATCAATTAAATTCAATATTTCTTCTGTTACCCAAGAATTTCTACTAGCCCTCGTCATTTTACCTGCTTGGTCCTCTGCTGCCTTCACTACTTCATCCCTCAAAGCTACCCATTCTTCTTCTACTGTATTTCTTTCCCCCATTCCTGTCAATTGTTCCCTTATGCTCTCCCTGAAACTCTGTACAACCTCTGGTTCTTTCAGTTTATCCAGGTCCCATCTCCTTAAATTCCCACCTTTTTGCTGTTTCTTTAGTTTTAATCTACAGTTCATAACCAATAGATTGTGGTCAGAGTCCACATCTGCCCCTGGAAATGTCTTACAATTTAGAACCTGGTTCCTAAATCTCTGTCTTACCATTATATAATCTATCTGATACCTTTTAGTATCTCCAGGGTTCTTCCATGTATACAACCTTCTATCATGATTCTTAAACCAAGTGTTAGCTATGATTAAGTTATACTCTGTGCAAACTTCTACCAGGCGGCTTCCTCTTTCATTTCTTAGCCCCAGTCCATATTCATCTACTATGTTTCCTTCTCTCCCTTTTCCTACACTCGAATTCCAGTCACCCATGACTATTAAATTTTCGTCTCCCTTCACTATCTGAATAATTTCTTTTATTTCTTCATACATTTCTTCAATTTCTACGTCATCTGCAGAGCTAGTTGGCATATAAACTTGTACTACTGTAGTAGGTGTGGGCTTCGTATCTATCTTGGCCACAATAATGCGTTCACTATGCTGTTTGTAGTAGCTTACCCGCATTCCTATTTTCCTATTCATTATTAAACCTACTCCTGCATTACCCCTATTTGACTTTGTGTTTATAACCCTGTAGTCACCTGACCAGAAGTCTTGTTCCTCCTGCCACCGAACTTCACTAATTCCCACTATATCTAATTTTAACCTATCCATTTCCCTTTTTAAATTTTCTAACCTACCTGCCCGATTAAGGGATCTGACATTCCACGCTCCGATCCGTAGAATGCCAGTTTTCTTTCTCCTGATAACGACGTCCTCTTGAGTAGTCCCCGCCCGGAGATCCGAATGGGGGACTATTTTACCTCCGGAATATTTTACCCAAGAGGACGCCATCATCATTTAATCATACAGTAAAGCTGCATGCCCTCGGGAAAAATTACGGCCGTAGTTTCCCCCTGCTTTCAGCCGTTCGCAGTACCAGCACAGCAAGGCCGTTTTGGTTATTGTTACAAGGCCAGATCAGTCAATCAACCAGACTGTTGCCCTTGCAACTACTGAAAAGGCTGCTGCCCCTCTTCAGGAACCACACATTTGTCTGGCCTCTCTGCAGATACCCTTCCGTTGTGGTTGTACCTACGGTACGGCTATCTGTATCGCTGAGGCACGCAAGCCTGCCCACCAACGGCAAGGTCCATGGTTCATGGGGGGATGATCAAACCTACCAGTAACAAATCTAGCAGCCCGCCTCTGATTTGCTTCTATGTCCTCCCTCAATCCGACCTGATAGGGATCCCAAACGCTCGAGCAGTACTCGATAATAGGTCGTATTAGTGTTTTATAAGGGGTCTCCTTTACAGATGAACCACATCTTCACAAATTTCTATCAATGAACCGAAGACGACTATCCGCCTTCCCCACAACTGCCATTACATGCTTGTCCCATTTCATATCGCTCTGCATTGTTACGCCCAAATATTTAATCGACGTGACTGTGTCAAGTGCTACACTACTAATGGAGTATTCAAACATTACGGGGTTCTTTTTCATATTCATCTGCATTAATTTACATTTATCTATATTTAGAGTTAGCTGCCATTCTTTACACCAATCACAAATCCTGTCCAAGTGATCCTGTACCCTCCTACAGTCGCTCAACGACGACACCTTCCCGTACACCATAGCATCATCAGCAAACAGCCGCACATTGCTATCCACCCTATCCAAAAGATCATTTATGTAGATAGAAAACAACCGCGGACCTACCACACTTCCCTGGGGCACTCCAGATGATACCCTCACCTCCGATGAACACTCACCATCGAGGACAACGTCCTCTTGTCACGGCTACGTCTGCTTATTCGCAGATTCGAGCGGCAGGCAGGAAGGGATGCACAAACCTGTATTTTAAGCGGTTCTTCGTGCGGCAAAAATGAGTAACTTTAACATTTTATTAAAAATACATGCAATGCGCCTTAGCAGCTAAACTTTGACAGTGTTTTCTACTGCGCGAAAAATTTCAGGGTAGGTTTCGACAAGTCGGATTGGACCATTCCCTTGTGAAGTTGTGAGCGTGACGTAGACAGCGATCTTGTATGCCATTGTCCACGTACATCGCCACGAAGCCAAAGTTTGTCGAGTTGTGCTTTTCACGCTTGGCAATGCTCCGTAACGTGGACTCCTTCGTTATAAATGACCAGCTCCACGTTCACGTTCGCTTTCACGTCGTGTAACTGGACATCGTAAGAAGCCTCTACCTTGTGGCCTGCCGCCGGATAATCCTCTCGAATTAATCGTAATGCCGAGCCGAAGGAGACGAGACGTGGCAAGCGTCAGTTGCCGATGTGGAGCGGTTAACTAGCCGAGCCGGCGGCCGGAGATGGAAGCGCGGCCGTCCGCTGGCAGGTTATTAACTGCAGAACGCCTGCCGCCGACCGCCAATATCACGGCAAGAATTGCTTGCGGTCCGCCGACATCCCGGCCAACCGCGGATGGGCGACCGCTTGTTCGGTGAACATTGCTGGCTGGCATGTCCGCGCCGATTGGATCTCTAAGCTCTGCTCCCATGTCTCTCTCTCTCTCTCTCTCTCTCTCTCTATCCGCACGCCTGACTTGTCAATACTTTATTAAATTCCGCAGTGTTATACACTACCTAAGCAATTTGTAAACAAATCTGTACTTCACTACATCAGCGTACGATCTTCTAGCAGTTAATTAGTTCTTTGGCAATCTGACTTCAACGGTACGATGTCAGTTTTATCATGGACTGATTGAATGCTTAATGGTGGCGACGTTCACTGTTATACAAAAGAAAAAAAGTGATTGCGTTATTTGTGTGTAACAAAAAAGATCCTTAAAGTAGAAGACGGCTATATTAGCAGCACATTGCTGCATCTTGGAACATTTTTCAGACTTTCGCCTCTGGCCAGCCATGAAATAGGAGTTTAATATATCTTCTTACTCCATTTTGAAATTGCAGCATTCACTTTACGTGAGCTGCACACTCTTTCTGTATTGCGACAATTACTGAGGAAAATTAAGGTTTTTGCAAATATGAAAACTATTCCAACGTACAGAATGGTCATATACTTCGGAACAACTATTCTGCTGAAATTTTAAAGTATTGCAATCGAGAAAATCTTGCCAGTACTGTATTTAATCGCCTATCTGTTAAACTATTACTCTCCATCACACTAACAGTCAATAAGTGAAATAAAATTACGCAAAACTATTACCGAAATTCAGTTACAAGGTAAACACATTTAGAAATAGAAGCTAATGGATATTAAGACAAATTTCCATTTTCAGAATAGGGAAAATGTTGAAATTAAAGAAACTCAGTTGTTTTCAAGGTACAAGATGGTGCACGACCGTCGAAGAATGATTTAATCATCCACACGCCATGTAACATGTTTCATAGATATGCTGAATTTTACTCCCCTTAAAACTCTTCAACTTACGAATTATTATTAGTTTGACCAAACAGCTTTAATATAGACTGCCGGAAAAAAATAGCACACCCTCTAAGAGGTTTCCAATTCACTCAAGATTTATTACTGCAGCAGTGCATATGGTGTACATGAAATGATTACATTTACACATCAATAGCACAAGCGGTTCTGAGGTACGACGTATCGACCCTCGCTGAAACACCCGTCTTAGTACGTCGTGTATCCTCCATCGACGGCAATGCAGGCGCTGACTTTCGCATCCATTCGTTTGAACAGATGGCGAATTCTGTCCTGGGGTACGTTATTCCACGCCTATTCGATTTGTTCACGTAGTTCTGCAAGAGTTGTTGGTTGACGCATCACTTCTCGTCCCGTAATATCCCACAAGTGCCCGATTGGAGACAAGACCTAAGATCGTGCTGGCCAGGAAAGTTGCTACACGTCTTGCAGAGCACGTTGAGTTTCACGGGCTGCGTGCGGACGAACATTATCCTGTTGGAACAACACACCATTTTCCTGTTGCAAGAACGGCAAAAGTACGGGTCTAACCACTCACGGCCATCTCGGCATTTGGAAGGTCACAAACTCGGTCTGTTGGCTATTAGGAAGCACGAGTGCGTCTTTGTGGCATAACTGCCTGCTTGCTTGCTTCACACGTTTGCACCACACTGACCCTTCTGCCTGTGAGCATTCCATGTTAAAGATAGACACTGATGGCGCTCTGGTGGCTTTGCCATTACTCATGCTGTAGGTGGACGACATTGAAACCATTATGAGTACGTCTAGCCCGCCTGGCTAGCCGCACGGTCTAACGCGTTGCTTCCTGAGCGGGAACGCCTGCCGGGGCCGAACCTCGCAATAATCCTGGGTTCGGTGTAGGACGGCGGTGGTGTGAGTGGACTACTGTGGCGTTGTGGGAATTATGAAACACCGAGGGCTACGGCGGGACGAAGCCTCACCGTCGTTCCTAGGTCCCCGGTTTAATACAAAATACACACAATGAGTACCTCTA
Source organism: Schistocerca cancellata (assembly GCF_023864275.1). Classification (NCBI taxonomy): domain Eukaryota; kingdom Metazoa; phylum Arthropoda; class Insecta; order Orthoptera; family Acrididae; genus Schistocerca; species Schistocerca cancellata. Next base: position 406,022,936 of record NC_064627.1, on the reverse strand, counting down.
CCATCCCCCAGTCCCCCAGGCAGTTCTGCTGTCATTGGATCAAAATCGACGTCGTCTTTCCAAAAGGACTATTTTTTCCGGCAGTGTATTATAAAGCACATAAATATGTAGAACTTCAAATGGTTCAAATGGCTCTAAGCACTATGGGACTTAACATCTGAGGTCATCAGTCCCCTAGACTTAGAACTACTTAACCCTAACTAATCTAAGGACATCACTCACATCCATGCCCGAGGTAGGATTCGAACCTGTGACTGTAGCAGCAGCGCGGTTCCGGACTGAGGCGCCTAGAACCGCTCAAAACAGCGGCCGCCTATGTAGAACTCGTAATATTTACAAACTCTGTACGAAACACAACCTCATATCTCACGACAAAAACAGCAGAAAACCGATCAGAAAATATCATGTGTTGCTAGGAACACTCTCCTCCAACTGCAACAGTGTTCTCTACCAGCGAGTATTGTAAAGCAGCAGCGGAACTCGAGCAGTGTTGATTCCACTGCCCCGTAATGGTGGTAACTGCTCACCTAGAGTGTTTACGAGTCGGTGTGGGAGACCAAATATTGCATTAACTAAACGGAGAAATGTAACGCGCCACTTGCAGACAGATTAATAGCTTGGTTCACGCTCTTGGCTGAAAGACGGAGCTCCTATTGGAAATAGCTACCGTATTTGCATCTTATACATTTTGTGGCAAATAAATTTTTCAGTGTTCTGCACTTGCTAGTATTCCAGTAAAACTGAAGCTCAGAAAAATACAGCGCCACAATATAAGGAACATGTAAGAGCATGGAAGTATAGGACAAATCATTCAACTTTTGCAGAACACTTACACCAATATTAACATATAATTACAGCCAGACACACAGACAATGGAAAGCCTAAGGATAAACAACAAAAACACCTCATCTTACAAGAGAACTACCACATCCAAAAAAACCAAATCAGGAAAGAAACAACTCATAAATGATCAAACCCAACTTGGCAAACCATAAACTCTTTAAATTGACTGACCACTTAATAAATCATTTACCACTTCCATCCCCTCCCAGATTCTGTCCTATAATCACCGTTCCAGGACCGTCTCCACACCTCTCTCCCCCCCCCCCCCCAAAAAACAATTTCAGCCCACCCCCACTCTTCTCACGTCTCTACCTAACATACAAGACAATTTCACAAATTTTTCACTAACTATATCTCTCCTCCCTCCCCCCCCCCCCTCTCTCCTCTCTCTCTCTCGTCTCTCCTCTCTCATCTCTCTCTCTCTCTCTCTCTCTCTCTCTCCTCTCTCTCTCCCCCGCCTCTCCCCTCCTCGCTCTCTCTCTCTCTGTCTCTCTCTCTCTCTCTCTCTCTCTCTCTCTCTCTCTCTCTCTCTCTCTCTCACACACACACACAAAGTAGTTTCGCGGGCTGGCAAGACTCACAACGTGAACGAAAACAAACGAACAGGCATAAACACTGATACTGTGCGGAATGATAGGCAGTTTACAAAAGTGAAGTGTAAATAATGCAGAGCAAGAAATTCTGCAGAATGTCAAAAACTGCAAAGTGCAAATGTGAATTCGACGTCAACCGCTACTAGCAAGGAGGGAATGAGCAGAAAATGTAAAGAAACACCGTAAGGAACTTGCACACCAACTGTACAAACAAAACGCTGTTTTTAATCCAAAACAACCAAAAATGTGGAAACGTATGCATCCAATTTGCAGAATAACCAAAGAAGATGCTTTATAAATAAAAGCGAAACGCGTCTGATGTAATTCTTTTTAATTAAATTGCAGTCAGCTCAAGACGGATAACCAGTAGTAACACATGAGAAGCACACGTTTGAAAATTTCGGAAGAAGATTTCATCAACTATAAAAGCAACAAAATCTCACGACTTTGACACAGTGAATATGTGCAGAACACTACATCGATGTGTACTCTCATCATTACCATAATTTCATTGAGCATTATTACGATTGTAGGAACATGTGTACAAACTATGGCTATGAGATCATGTAACGGAGGGGAATGTTGTTTCTTTCAGTAGTTTCCGCATGCGTTCGGGAAGTTGTTTTATTCTATGTGAAGCAACTTTTGCTTTCGGTCTTGCCTTACTCCACTTCCTACAGTTTGCCGATTCTACCTGTGGACTTAGGAACACAACCGGATTTGTTGTTGACGGCAGTAGTACCTTTCCCTGCCTGGAATGTTCTCTGCAGGCGGTCAGTCATCACAAGCCCTCACACAAGCAATTGAACTTTGTTCTGTGTTACACATGGCGCGTCATTTCTAGAATTTCTTGCCTCTTTCGGGATTCGAAGTTTTCAGACTACTTTACTGGTAAGCCACCTCCGGGAGCATTCTAGTGACTACGAATTGTCATCGCTACCCGCTCCCTAACGCTTCGGGGAATCAGCTTGTTCTTATTTTATCTATAATATTCTGTCACCACTATCCCGCTTGTTCAAGGGCAAGTCGCATTCTGCATTCATGCTTCTGCTATGTTCCAACCACATTGTGCACTAAATGGCGTAAGAAAATACTCTGTTGTGCGTAGAATTTTTAGATTTCAGGGATGAAGACGTCGCTTAATTGCAAGGTCGTTTCTTCCTGTCACGTTCTGATACCTTTTGACGATTTGATTCTACAGAGTTAAACTGAAAGCCCTACGGGCTTCAGACACGAAATAACCAGTTCAGAAGTTACCGAAGATAGATATTTGCGGACTGCTTAATACTAACTTCTTCTATAAATCCACCTTCACGAAGCATGTCAAAGTTCTTTTTTGTTTCCAGTCGCCACTGTCAGTTTAGACGAACTCTCAAGTCAACAGCCTTAACCAAAGGCCATATCATCAGTCTTCGAAAAAGAAAGCAAATACTTTATTACATCCAGGAAAATACTCTGCCGTATGTAAGAAAATTGAGCTCTGGAATAAGAAACATCTTGAAACAGGGAAACTTTTCGTCACCTACTAGGCTACAGGAAGCCTGCTTAGGTATAAATACTGAGAGCCCTTATGAACAACAGCGTCATAAAAAATATCACCAGGACTACAGCAAAACAACACCACAATAGTTGAAAGGTGCTGAAAGACTGCTTCCGCGTTTAAATACCTGGGTGGAAGCCAGACACAAATACATGCTAGAGTAGAAATTTCACTCGCATAAGATTTAACAGGGCTAATAATTATTATAATCAAAAAAGAAAAACGAGAAAATGGCTCTTGTTGACTGGTTTCTCATCCTTATCGGATTGTACTAAAATACTACGATACAAATAATTTCCATTTCCACTCTATTGTTAATGTTCACTTTGTTAGCGCATTAGCATTTTTTCTTGTGCAGTTGCAGTATTAACATGTGTAGTGTAGTTTAGTGCAATGTGTAAGACACTGTTTTGTTTACACCTTCTTTTGTTATTTTGCTTTTGCTTTTAAACAAACTACCTTGTCGCATTAACATATTTCCTTTTAAAAATCTAGAACTCAGAAATTTACTCACCTACTAGATTCCAATAACAGAAAAAGGTAGTTTAGACATAAACACAAAGAACTCCATAATGAGACTAATAATACGAAGCCTACGTGGTGAAAAAGTTTTGTATAACATCCTGTACGAAAAACGTGTGTGTGTATGTATGTGTGTGTGTGTGTGTGTGTGTGTGTGTGTGTGTGTGTGTGTGGTTAAAACCTGCAATACATGTGTTCGTTGAAACTGTTATCTTAACGATGGAAACAGTTGCCAACAGTTCTTCCTTCGGAAGCACACCCCTCCCCCCTCTCTCTTGCTGTTTATTGCGGGGGTCAGAGCCTCCCGTGTTGACCCGGTGTTGCGTAGTGACGTCAGAGGCGAATGCGGTCGCGACCCTTGCGTGCAACCAGCGCCACGATTCTATTACTGTGCGTGCTCGAAATGAAACGGGACTCCACGTGCGCGGCAGGGAACTCCCAGCTAGTGAATATGCACTAGCATTCCGGAAGGATCGCTTTTGATGGCTGTATGTAGCTCCTTGCTGTTGTAGTTACTTTTTTTGCTGTCATGTGTACGTATCCTGTAAACTGACTCGTTCCACATCATTTCGATAGAAGAATCGTTCAAATGATCCATGGAATATGTAACTAATAACTAACAACCTAAATGATTATCAAGTTAATGGTACTCTTTTGCAGGATTTATGACTGTAATTGTGTAACTAATGTATTTTAAGCAGTTGGGCTCCGAAACACAACATTATTTTATATAGGATAGTATAGATTCCAAAGTACTATTTGAATAAGGATCGTTTAGATGCTGTAATTATTAGTAGCCGCCTAAAAATACGGCTGCCAATCCAAATGGGACACATGATTTTGAAATAAGTGAGCATAATTATTAAACTTCAAGAGGTCCAGTAGATAAAATGCAACTTTCTAGCATTTATCGCACTTGAGGATGGATTCGGAAAACTACTATCAACAGCTTCTATACAGAACATGAAATGAGAGATCACGAGACTCGTAACCCTCTTCATCACAATAAAATTTCGTAACTGATCTGTCTACCTTTGAAATACTGTCTCTCTTACGACATCCATTCAAACAACGAGAAAACTTGCTTCTACAATATGGAAACCTTCCGAATAGAATTACACATAGCAACACTAATTTAGAACACATTTAAAGCAGAAATATGTTGTACAATATTCGGTCCTTGTAGTATTTATCTATTTAGGAACGGCTTCAAAACAATATGAAATAAAGACACTAGATATTTTCTTCAGAAAGCAAATTTTCTGTTCACATTATGCTATCTAAGCAACGCAGTCTTTCCTTAACTTCACCAGTGATTTTACTCGTATTTTAGCACGTTAGTTATTATTATTTTATTATTAACAAAACTAAGCATTATTCTTACAATTAGATTCAACATGATTGACACTCCGAAAACTTTTGGTATTAGGAATAAGGTCCTTGCAAGTGTTATGTGACTAAGGTCAATAACTGTCTTGGAACACATGAAGATGAAATTCCACAATGTAGTAGATCACAGTGTAAGAGATACTGATTCACGCACTTATAAATTAAATGAAATGTTGGAGGCAACGATGCGTTGAGCTGCTGTGCTAATGACATTGGCTAGTATTGTGCAAGTACGGTTCAGCATACGAACTGTTCTGATTATCCATATACAAATACCAAAAAGCATTGCAGTAACAGTCCACGCTGCAGCTAGCTGGTTATGTGTCCACCCGAGGCTTATTTCCAGTAAAATTGTAGATAATTTAGCCTAGCTTCCACTCCAAGACGTTCAGAGCCTTAAGGCTAGCGACTGACATAACCGTTCCTCTCTTGGCTCACTCACTACGTGTGGTGCGCCAACACTTATTTTACAAAGAGAAGCTTCCCACCAGTTTTTCCTTCCCTAACAATACATTTCTACCTATCGATCCCTACATATCGTACAGGAAAAGGAATAAAAAATTTTAATACATAAACAACACATAAAATATTCATCATTATTGCAAATAATGAAAAAATATATACGTTTAAGAATCGACAATAATAATAAGGATATAGTTGTATTAATTGCATGAAGTATTGGTGTACAAGCTTGATATCGATTTCGTAATCAGAACTTTGATCTCACACTGTATACTAAGTGATAGTAATATTAATCATAGAACAAGGCCAGTCATTCTGCGAATTCTTTGACAACCGTCCTAACTGGAATGTCAAACGTAAAGTGAAATCACTGCTTATCTGGCATTGTTATTTAATAGATGAGTTTTAATTAAAAGCTAGTTACATGAGAAGTAGGCAAGATATAGCTGTTTACTATTGTTACATTTAAGTATGTTTCAAAATTAAAATGAAAAAGGTTGAAATGTTCTTTTCCATTATATTTCAGCCATCGAGCTGTATACTAATCTGTAAATAGCCAGCATGTGGCCGTACACTCAAACAAATCATATTTTATACGTACCCTGTAAGCTGACTCTTCTACATCTCTTCTATAGACGTCGTGTCAGTATCATAATTGAACATGGCATTAATTACCTAACTGAAAGAAAGGAGAAATGTTATTGATGAGACGTGTATACGAAACCTATGTGAAAGTAACAAACGAATAATTCCATCGTTATCTTTCTCCTACAAATGACTCTTTTTACGTAAATCACCTTTTGGACTCCAGTTCCATGAAAGTAAGAGGGGGAAAATTACACTGCAAAGACCAAGTGCCAATCATGTTCGCTTCGCAGTTCAGTATGAGTTGCTTAGTAAAAATAGCACACAGTACAGATCTGTTTTTCTCTGGTTGGGGCATTACGTCTGCTCCTCTACTTTCTTCATGTGTTACGCTGTTCCGACTTCATATTTTCATAGTTTACTTGGCAGTGTCAGAAGTATTCGGTATCTCCGCCGACGGGTATTACTGTTTTAGGCAAAGTACGGTTCATTCAGTGTGCTTTATCTGTTTTGCTCCTTTGTGGACTACGTTCTTTCTATTTGCAATTTTAACATCATTTCAGGTTTTTTCTGACTTTTCTAATATATAGTGCTGTTCTCTTCAAATACCTTACTTCTCTCTCCTGCGGCCCTATTTATTTGTTCATTTCTATCTGTCTGTCTATCAATCAGTTTATCACTCCGTCTGTGTGTGAATTCCTGAGATCGTCGGTACCTAGAGTTACACACTACTTAACCTAACTTATGGTAAGAACAACACACACAGCCATGCCCGAGGAAGGACTCGAACCTCCGGTGGGGTACCACTTTGTTTCTTTTTCTTTACCTTCCTTTATAACGCAGAATAAAAATTTTCACTATAGTCACAGTGCCAACTTATTTTTACTTCTGTGCAGAAGGTGACATAATAAATAATGCTTCTTATTATTTCTTCCTGAACCACGGAGGTAAAATTAGAGACATTCCAGTTCACACGGAGGCTTACCAACTACCTTCATCCCGCGAACCATTCGCGACTGGAACAGGAGAAAGCGGAAACTGTTACTGGTACACAAATTACCATCAGCCACATTCTAAGGTGCATTGCTGAGTATACATACGCATATAGGTGTAGTATCAGACTTCGAAACAATACTGCCGAGTTCATTTTTATCGAGTGACAGCGATTAAGAGCTAGTGATCGATTAAGTAGGCGCATTATATTACGTGCAAATAGAACGCGACTTGTAAACGAAACTTCCTGCCAAGAAACTATGTTTGCCTCATGAAAGAAGTATAACACAATGCTGCATGCTTTCTCTATGCACACGAAACTAAAATCAGACTTACTTACAAAAATCTTTTAAAGTTAATGGATATCATATCTACAGACAACAAGGTCGTAGAATTATCCTCTGGATCAACAATGACAACTGTGCAATTTAACTGATTATCCCCTCATTCGCACGAAGACACGAAGACATATCTCTGTCTTCGATCCAGTTTATCTAATGCAACTAATTTCCACTGAAATGTTCTTCCCAGCCGCAAAGCCAGTACCTACACTGCAGTATCCATGCCACGGCTTATATAAATCGTTTTTTAATGAATCTGTGCAAAAGATGCTCCAGCTTCGACGAAACCAAATAAAATTCTGGAATGGAAGGATCCTTTCCGCCTCCGTCCCGTACCTGAAAGCAGTTAATCCAACCACTACATCTGACGGAGTTGAGTAAACGTTTAATTATCCAAAATTACATGGAAAATTGACACTAAAAGCTTTCCGTGATACATTTCAGCCATACCTCTTTTATAACAGGCATACCATAATGTTTCTGTATAGTGTCATCCATTAAACGGTTATCAAAGATGAGAATTGCTATTTCATTTGTATACAGGGTAAGTCACAAATTATTCGCGCCAAGAATAACACCGAAAGTATGGTAGAAGCTGAAAAGTTTGTAGGACAAAAGTTGCGTGGGACTATGGGGGCCATAATATGACGTTGGTTTAATGTTGCTAGGTGGGGTCACTTCATAGATATGAAGGTCAACTTTGTTTTTGTAAATGAGATGCTACAGTTTGGTGCTTATTTTCTGATAGCGGCTATCGAGACGAATCCAGTGATGTGTAATAATAAGGTCTTTGAAGGTCACGAAGGTGGCAAAAACGTCCATTTACAGAAGGTGTTCGAAGTGATGACGATCGGTGTCAGTGCAGTGCCGCAATCTTCTTATCATGGATTGAGTGGTATTCCTTATCACATCGGCACTTACCGAAGCACATGCTCTGACAACTCTCTCTCGTGTATCGTGCAAATAGTAAATATTCGCCGAAAACGGCATATCCATCTAACGTGTCAATGACATGTAAACACCATTCTATAGTTTCAAAATGCAACACTAATAGGAACGGTAAGACTAGTATCGTTGAATCAAGCGAATATGAATGATGTATTCCTTCGAAGAACAAGTCGATATGCTTCTCATTTACAGAGAATGACGACGAAATTCAGTGAGAGCTAGAGACTTATACGCTGAAAGATATCCTCAACGTACTCACCCTACACGTCGTACATTTAAATATGTGAATGATAAGTTGAGGACAACTGGATCTTTAACGCGCCGTAAACATATCAGGCAAAGGAAAGTTATTAACGTGGAAATGGGAATTGGTACTCTTGCCACTGTGGTTCGAGATCCTTGTGTTAGTTCGCGTCAAACGGCAAGGGAATCTGGCATGAGCCAGAGTAGTGTTGTTCATGTTCTGAATCACCATAAATATCATCGTTATCGTATCAGTCTCCACCAAGAATTAACTGGTATAGATTGAATGCGTCGCATTGAATTCTGCCGATGGGCTCAAGTTCAGATTCAGAGGGCTGACACACTTATTAATTTGATTTTATTTACTGACGAAGCTACATTCCCGAACCATGGAAATGTTAATTTGTATAACATGCATTATTGGGCAACTGAAAATCCATGTTGGCTGCGGAAAGTTGCACACCAAAAACCGTGGTCGGTGAATGCATGATGTGGTATCCTGGTGGACAGAATTATAGGCCCCTATTTCATCGAAGGGGATCTTAATGGTAGGAAGTACACCATATTCCTGCAAGAAACTTTAGGTATGTTATTGGAAGAAATACCTTTAGGAACAAGGAACAGAATGTGGTATCAACACGATGGGTGTCTGGCACATTTTTTGCTGATGGCTAAAAATGAGTTGCAGAGACAATTCCCAAATTGTTGGATTGGACGCGGAGATGTGTCGTGGCCGGCTCGCTCGCTAGACTTGACGTCTCTGAATTTTTTCTTGTGGGGATTCGTAAAAGACATTGTTTATAAAGACGTTCCAACTACACCTGAAGATATGCGAGAGAGAATTGTCAGAGCATGTGCTTCGATAAGTACTTCGAACACCTCCTGTAAATGGACGTTCATGCCACCTTTTCCACCTAAGTTGACTTTCAAAGACCTTACAAATCATTGGATTTGTCTCGAAAGATGCTATCAGAAAATGAGTACCAAACTATAGCATCCCATTTAAGAAACCAAAGCTGACCTTCATATATCTGAAGCGACCCCACCTAGCAACAAAAAATCCAACGTCATATTATGGCCCCCGTTGTCCCATGCAACATTTGTCCCACAAACTTTTCATCTTCTATCATACTTTCGGAGATATTCTTGGTGGCAACAGCTAGTGACTAAGGCCCTGTATAATACGAACGCGCGCATGCACCTGATCATGTATCTTTCGCGGTATCGCCGGTTATCGTTCGCGGTATCGCCGGTTATCGATATCGGTGTTCCAGCCGTCGACATCCGCAAAGATGCTGCATGTCCTCTGTTTAGACCACCGTTACGAGAGAGGACTTACTTCCGTCTCCAGTGGACAGTCGTAACTTCGCGCCGTCGCGCTGTTTTACACTGTGTTCCGTTGCGTCAACCAACATGTGTATATCGTAACTAAAGCAGACATCCAGAGTTCGTTTCTTTAGAAACTAGTGATTTCACGGAGCTCATAATTTTCGGCTGCTTCTTGTGGTTGGAGCACAATATTATGAACTGCATACCTAATTACACGAGTGAACATCAGCCACAGCCGTCGACAGTGAGGAAGATAAGTGTACTAATTTTGCTTCAAATAAAGTGGTCTGTATTTGCACTAATCAATTTATTGACTATCCTCTTAGGCCACCTGCGTGTTGGAAAGAAGAACACAAAATCTTTGACCAATGAGAATTGTCTACTTCTCAAGAACGTCTAAAGATTCACTAAAACCTGACGTCCACGTCACCAGAATGAGGACACAGTTATGAATGATATTATAAGAAATTGCTCGCCATCTTCCCTATACATCTACCCTAGAAAAACAATTTGTCTCAAACGATTCTAAAACTACAGAAACCAAAATCAGAACTGTCAGTAAAGGAGGCAGGGGGGAGGGAGTGGGGGCAGGGTATCTGTGCCTTTCCCTCCCAGACACACGTCCCCTGTCGTAACCAATGAGCCATTTCATCGAGTTCCGCGATGCAGCAACGGTTCTGCGAGAGAACATGTGATGCTCGGCGAAGATGAAGCACCCGGGACGCCCGACGGCGGCCGACGTGCGGGGAATATGTGAAGCACTTACAGGCTACACGGTGGCCACTAAATCAAGGGGATACGTGTAATTTACTGCGGCTTCCGCGCTGCCGCGGAACCCGCCGCCTGCTCTAATTGACGAGAAGTGCGGGCCACACTGTTCTGCCTCAGGCGTTCCTCAGTCCCACCACGTCCGCCCTGGCAAAGTGCATGGCCATCCTTCTTCTGCTCCGCACCTTTTTTTATAAGCAGTACTGCAGCGTTCACTGACGCTATATTACTCTTAATATGCTTTTCTTCAGATTCTTTAGACGAACGCGTGGCGTTTACGGCGGCTATCTTGATAGTAATTTCCATTAGACTATAAATATTGAAATAAATTTATTAAAGAATCTCAGAACGAAACTTTTCTACGACAACTACACATAATAACCTTTAGATTTTAACATTTCTCATATTTGCTAGCGAGATGGAAAATTTCATGTGAATAGAATTACTCTGCCTCAGCCAGAGCCAGCGCCTCGAAGCTTTCCGCAGGAGTCGAACCGTGGAAAGTCAAGCCACTATTTCATCTGTATTAACATACGAATATCAATTGGAGTCACGTCCAGACTGTAGGGCTACTATTCAAATGCGTGCAGTTTGAATCGACGCTAGAATTCTTGTGTTTACTGGGCAGAGTGTGGCTGATCTTTGTCCTGCAAAGACAAGACACACGTAGTCAACAGACTGCGTCGCTGGATTTAAATGGTGGTTCTTAGTTTTCTTAATGTCTCATAGTAGGCCACAGGATGGTCTTTCCACATTTCTTAAAATCCAAGAACAAGAATCCGTCAGCGTACCGAAAATCGGATAGCTACCACCTGTCTTGTTGGCAGAATTTGGTAGCACTTGTTTGCCGTTGGTAGCCGAAACTATGTGGCCACAGGCCATTGACTGTTGTTTGTCTCCGTCTTCGCTAAATAAATCCACGTTTCGCCACCAATTACGATTTTGTTTATTAGGCATTCTCCTTCCGCAATGTGCCGGCCAGTGTGGCCGAGCGGTTCTACGCGCTTCAGTCTGGAACCGCGCGACCGCTGCGGTCTCACGTTCGAGTCCTGCCTCGGGCATGGATGTGTGTGATGTCCTTGGGTTAGTTAGGTTTAAGTACTTCTAAGTTCTAGGGGACTGATGATCTCAGATGTTAAGTCCCATAGTGCTCAGAGCCATTTGAACCATTTTTTCTTCCGCAATGTAACTCAAACGAAGGACCAGAGAAGCAGTTGTCCATTGAGTATTATCGTACTAAGAAAGCAGTTTTGGAACCCAACGAGCAGAGAACTTATGGTACGCTAATTATTTAGTCACGATCTCGTGCAAAACACTCCGGGAAATCTGCGTAAATTTGTTCCACAGTTCAGCTTTCGTGAAACGCCTGTTTTCACGATTCTTTTCGTAAATTTTCTGTAATAATTCGTTGCTGACTACAGACGGACGGTCACTTCCATCGACATCATAAAATTCGTCCTTCCAGTCTTAAAAAAACGACACCTTTAACGCACATAACATTCATTCATCGCATCGGTGATGAAATGTACTGTGATTCTAGTAACTGTTAGACCTGAAACGTTTGTAGCAACAAAGACCAATGATAGCCGCTGTTGTGGAAAACAAAGTAAATCACCATCACAGGAAAGAGAGGCGGGGTGTGTAATGTAACGTGTCAACACCGTACATTTTGTGTATATCTTAACACTACGTATTGCACCACGTTAGAGATGCAGAAATTGTCAATCAGAGGAGCATGCTAACACCTTTTCGTCCGGTACACACGGGTGACAAACACATTGTTATAAACGTTTATTTCTGGAACATGGAAACGGTTCACATTTGGTATTGACTTCCTATTCAAATTATGATATATCCGATGTGCTCCAAACTTCCTTGGAGTTTGTAAGCAGAATTTATAAATACCACATACAACGTATATATATATATATATATATATATATATATATATATATATATATATATATATATATATATATATATACGAATATACGAGAATGGCAGCATCATATGGGTCAATGTTCAGTGTTCCTCTTTTGCACTTTCCTTGCAATTTAGATCCGCGGAAAACCTAAACCAAGATGACTAGACAGTGATTTGAATCGAGTTCTTCTTAAACACAACCCCTATGTATGAACAACTGCACCTGTTCCCTCGGTGCGTGCCACAGAGACAATCCATTGATTCATTTAACTAGGCGCGATCATGGCTGCTGATGAAGGGACTAAGCCAACCAAAGTACCTCTATGACAACCTTCCAGATGTTAATAAGAGATTATGGTCGAACGTTTAAATGGCTTTAAGCACGATGGGAGTTAACATCTGAGATCATCAGTCCCCTAGACTTAGAACTACTTAAACCGAACTAACCTAAGGACATCACACACATCCATGCCCGAGGCAGGATTCGAACCTACGAATGTGGCAGCAGCGCGGTTCCGGACTTAATCAGTTTTGTACCCACTATTATTTTTTCGTATTTATTGCTGATAGATAAAGAAATGCTTCCAGTATGACAATCACATCTGTGAGGACGGGAAGTGAGTCGCACCTGGATAGCTCTCTCGGTAAGAACTTTGCCTACAAAGGGCAAAATCCCTGTTTGAGTAAGCAAATCGTACAAGGGTTTTAACCTGCAAGGATGTTTCGCTAAAAAGTTATTTCGCTCTTCGCCCTCATTCGTAACTCGGACAACTGCAGTACACTATCAGGTGTACAGAAGCGGGTAAGGAAAACATACAAAACGAAGAGTAATCCAACAACACTATTACGCTACAGCACACTACACAACAATGTAGAGTGACTGCTTGAACGAAATGTTTAACAGTCGTTGTCCACGATCAATACAGATCGTACAACGACGCACTAAGGATTGTCATCGAAAATTGCAGTTGACTGCCAGATAAATTGAACCGCTGCGATAACAATCCTAACAATAGTGTCCAGGAGATAATCGTCTGGCACCTCGAAAACTAGGTTGTCCTCGCAACCCCAAAAGCAAAAGATGGGTTTCTTAGCATCGAAAGTTAAGCATGTCGGTATCTCGTCAATTTCAAACTACATAATCCGACTAATTTCTAGTACGAGAGCCTGCTGAAAAATAATGCTTCCGAATTTTTTATGTGAAAACTCTTAAAATTTTTAAATAAAACAAACGTTATCACCATTCTGCATCTTTATTCTTCATGCATACATCTTTGCAGCCCTTTGCCGCTAGAACGCTCCGAACCGTAGCGTATGCCGGTGCGTGAGAAACAGCGTGCTGTAATCTAGCTTCGAATTCGAAAAGTTCCTCTACACACTGAGCACCTCTCCTACAGCATGACAATACCAGACCACACACGAGCGCTGCAAGATCTGCAACAATCCGACACCTTGCGTTCACTGTCATCGATCATCCTGCATACAGTCCCGACTTACACCATCCGACTTTCGTCTGTTTCCAAAACCCACGGATCACCTTCGAGGACTTCACTTTGATCATGATAGAGCCCTACAAGCAGAGTTGATGTTGTGGCTCCGTCAACAAAGTCAAACATTTTGCAGTGACGATGTCAAGAAACTGGTCTCTCGTTGAGAGAAATGTGTTCGTCGCGAGGGTGACTGCGTTGACAAATAAATACGTAGACATGAAGAGTAAAGATGTAGAATAATAAGAACGTTTGTTTTAGTTAAGAAGTATTAAGTTTTCACAGAAAAAATTCGTAGGCATAACTTTCCAGCACGCCCTCTTAACTCTGGGACGACGTGAACCAGGAACGTTTAGTACCACGACTCCGAATATACGGTATGTAAGATCCACTGACAAGAACACTGGCAATAATTCACAGTGAGTCGGTGTTAGTGAGCTCGACACACCGGATCATGCGGGGTTTTCGTGCTCCCATACACGATTATTCCTCCTGCTGCTGAACATGACATCTTTTCGCCATGTGTAAAAATTATAAGCTGGAATAATGTGTTGCAGTGCACATTTCTATAGGCATTATTTCTCTTACTCCACCGGAAAATCTGCTAGATGCAAAGCCTGGAGTGTCCCTAGATGGTAAGGACTTGATTACTGTTCATGTAAAATACAACAGTTATTTCGCTTAAGTTCAAATTTTGTGTGACAGACCGACCGCTGGAAACAGGATCGTTACTAATCTCGGTCAACACCCCCTATTCGAGATCGTATTTCACAACATAATTTAATCGACCAGTATCCTTAATTCTAACACAGAAGAGTTCAGTTTCTTATATGCACCTAGGTACCGAAACTTCTACACTGAGCCAAAACTGAGGTTACTGCGGGAGAAAATCTTCATGTAGTCGATGTGTGTTACGGCCAACTCTGCACACGTAACTTGACACATACTCTTTACAGCTAGCAAAGCCGTATATGAAACGTGAGGCAGCAGTGAGCACTACGCAATTGATGTCTGATGCAGAAGAGCATAGAGACTTTCAACAGCAAGCTGGGATATTTCCACATTCGCAGTACTCATTCCGTGTAACTGTGTTATAATATTTGTACACTATTTTTAATCACGTTCAGTTTTCAACAATACATTTAGGAAGGTAACTGACCATCGCATAAGCCAGAGGACATACATGCAGTAAGACCCCCGCAATATATCGCCGAAAAATATTTACGCTTCAACGTACCTTTTAGGCAAGAAATAATTTTGAATTTATATGTTGAAAAGTGTACGACCCAAAACTAATGAAGCCCGTTTCAAATGGACAACAAACTAAGGGCAACTTAGGTAATAGCAGTCCTAGTAACGTAGCTATAACAACACACAAGAAACTCGTACTTTTTGAACAAATAAATAAAATTCGTAATAGTTAGAAAATGGCAAACTACAGCAACAGAAACCACGATAAGCTGTAGAACATATGGTAGATATAAAACTACCGGCACAGAATAATCAATAGTGTCAAGTGGAACACAATAATAAACATAATGCACTTCAAATAGCACAGGAAGTTTTGAAACGTGTTTGCGTAAAGGAGAACTAAGAAAAAGGTGTCTTGCATAATGCACAATTTTTTTCTAACAAGGGAGTGGTCAGACCTGTCATGCCGAAACATGTGTTCACTTTGTTAGTTAACTGTGAAAAAGGTCCGCACGCAAAATTGTAGCTTCCGCCACGAACTGGAAGTCACCTACCGAAAATCACGACGATGGATGTTTTTCCTACTTGGAAATTGCAATGAAGGCAGGCCACACCTGGAAACCGCGAGTCGTGAGCTGTTGATAAGGTGAACGTTGGGCGTATGGTCGGGAAGTGCGGCCGTCTTATCGCAGCGTTCACTAAAGAGGAATATCGTTACAAGTTTTCGGTGAAAAAGGGAAACTAATATTCGTTTACTTTGCTGGTTAAACTTCTAGACGAGGATATAAATAGCGCAGGCATGTTGCTAGAAACCCTTGATGTTGCAGACTGCCAACCCACAGCTGAGAAACTGAAGAAAGTTCAAGTCATGACGACTCTTCGAGTGATAGTGTCAAGTATAATCATCAATATCTTCGAAAGTAACGCCAGGAACTAAAATGACGTTATCAGACAAAAGAAAAGCGGTGATTTATTGGCTGAATGAAAGTGGTACTAAACGCCTAAATGTCAGTACTGTTCAAAATAAATACCACTTCGTCCGTTCTGAACGTGAACTGTATAGGAAGTCGCTGGACCACCTAACAGTCGAATGGAAACCGCGCGACTTTTGAGCTATTTACGGAAGCCAGACAAAAGTCATTTAGTGTCAGCGATACAACTTTAAGTCACAGGGCGCCAAGGAACTTACAGCTTCTCACAGTTGGATTAGTACCTAGCTTCCAAGATCACATAAAATTGTGGTAAGAAAAATAATTAATTTCTATCGATAAACAGGTCGGAAAAAGAAGTGATTCAAACAAAAATGATAGCTTCTACTACGAATGCAAAGCATAATATCGCTAGTTTTAGTAAATCTTAACGTTTACAATTCAGATCATTCCGGTTTTCAAAAAGAAATGCATGGTAAAAAAAACACTTTCATTCAAAGGGGAAAAACATACAGAGGCGACTGTCCGCCGCTCGTGGTCTCGCGGTAGCGTTCTCGCTTCCCGAGCACGGGGTCCCGGGTTCGATTCCCGGCGGGGTCAGGGATTTTCACCTGCCTCGAGATGACTGGGTGTTTGTGTTGTCCTCATCATTTCATCATCATCCAGGAAAGTGGCGAAATTGGACTGAGCAAAGATTGGGTAATTGTACGGGCGCTGATAACCACGCAGTTGAGCGCCCCACAAACCAAACATCATCATCATCATACAGAGGCGACTGCGCAGTCCACGACTGAACTCACATGCATACACTATAATGGCAACAGTTGTCTATATAGTTGATTGCTGCCTGAGCTATATGTATGACTTTAAGAATCAACAGGACGTTTTGGACCACTTGTCAAAAGTACTATATTCACGCAGAAAATCTTGTGGTGTACTCATCGAAGTTACGGAAAATCGAAAATGAATACGTTACAGTTTTCGTGTGACATGCTTTTCTTCCATTATGCGGGAGCAAATCTCTTCTCCTTCTAGGTTCGTGATCAGGTCATAAAAGTTCTGATTCATTAAAAGCTGTATTTCCAGCTCACCATGACACAGAAGTAGAAATATTTCCGATTCCACCCGGCACTATGGACGTAATTCATCCGTTAGACCATTTTACAATAAATGGAAGGAATTTTACAGAAAACTAACAGAACATTACTGTAGTTCCCACTCTACCACCGCCACAATAGTACATTATCGGTTTTCCTCTCCAAAGTTTCAAAATTTAATTAAATACGCGCGGCACTCTTCGAAATATACTGAAATGAGGCCTGACACATTTCTATCACTGGCCCAGTTTTGTCTAAGGACATCTAATAACGTCTGTGACTAACAGAGCTGTCATGTATAGCGTTTACTTGTATGTTCTTGGTGCATAAAAAAATCTACGTTTGGAACAATGCATCAATATTTCGCATTTTTGTGGTGGTTACAAGAAATAAAATTCATTTTGAAGTGTTCTAAACCGTATATTTATTTGTGTCTATTCCATAGCAATTTGGAAAGAATATTGTGATTAACATATCAGTTGTACTTTCAACGAATGGTTAATTATCTTACGATCGCTTTCACTGGGCGAATCAGCTCTCTCATTGCTGCGACAAGAGAAGGGCGAGTAGTCAACGCCACTTTGTCCCAAAAGGCGTCGGCATAAGCACGGAAAGCATGAGGCAAATGTCTTACTTCACGATGCTTTTTTTCTTCTTTTAGAAACTTCCAGGTCATGTAGGCAGCTAAAACATTGCGTACGGACTTTTTTCAGCGTTAACTCACAGTGGTGAAAGTTTCGACATGACAAGTCTGGCCATTCCTTTGTAAGTATTTAAGAACGACGTCTGAAGATATGGACCAGTGGCTCGACACTTTTCGCATATAAATTGACGTTCGAAAATGATTAATCCATAAACATTGTGCCTGGTTCCGGAATACGAGTACTATGAGTAGATAAAAACATTTTCTTTGCGTAAATAACACACATTCCGCATTACAAACATTTGCACTAGAGTGTAGTCACTCTCTATGCCATTCAGTTACGAAGGTAGCTAGGGTGACAAACGCAAAGAATTACACTGCAGCAGGCTATTGCGAGCCAAAAGTTCCTCGTACCAAAACATGCAGGAAACAGATTAGATTAACCTCTGAAAATTATGGGTAGAGTTCTCAGTGACTGTGACTATAATCACATACCGGAGGAAAAAAGAAGTACAAAGTGTCTCAGTTAGCCGCAGTAGTTCAGGGTGGTGGCAGCGGAGTTGATGGAACTGAGGAAATGGCATATCCGGCCAAGACGCTGACGCAGAGCAGAGCAGAGTGGGAGAGCGGCGGCGGCGGCGGCGGCGGCGGCTGCCGCTCGCCCTTCCTCCGGAGCTATTGATCCATCAGACGGCGCGGCTCCGCGCGGCCCGTCTTGAGGCGCGCCGACGCCCACACTTTCTCGAAGGCCCTCACATTCGCATATCGACGGCAACTCCGCTATTGAGGTACACATCCCGTCCGCTCTGAATAGGGCTGCGCCGCGATTGTCGCTGTGGAAGGGCGCTCTCCAGCAACTACGGAACAGCGGGTCCGCGAGACCTCTTATCGTTCCTTTGTGTACGGTAGGGATCGCGCCGGAGGAGCACGTAGTGTCATCTACAGAATTCTCCGCCTTTAGAGTAATTTTGCTCTTCGCAAATGGATTGTTGCCCTTCTTTATACTTTCGGTAACGGTTTTAACCAATGTTATCTTTTCCCATTCAAACGTTGCTAAGCCTCTAATCTGACACGTGTTCCTGTGATGACCGGATGTTTCAGAAGGATCTAGCGCGTTTTAGGTTATGCAAGAGGTACATCTCTCTTCGTTACGACAATGACTGCTGAATCAACTAAAAGCTATTTAATACAATTTTTTTGCAAAATCTTCTTTTTACTTCATAATTTCTGCCGCTCAGTGTATTACCATTCCAACTATAGACACCGAGAACAAGGGAATACAACGTTTATCAAATGGGACAGCACTGTAAGATCCATTTGCAAATAATACGAAATTGCGGTGCCTGTATTATTCCCAACTACTATGTAATGTTCCTTCGGTCATGCATGCATGCACTTTCAAGTAAAATGTCTCCCCTGTACTGGAATATGCAGAATGGATGTATGAGTAGGTTGTTTGTTGCGACATGGTTGACGATATATAGAATTTTGGGTCTGGCCGTGAGTCGTACTAGGACAGCCAAATGGTTGCCGGCACGGTAACTCAGCGTGTTCGATCAGAGGGTTAGCTGCCCTCTGAGTTAATGGATCAACGACGTACTGAAGCGGGTGTCTTGCGACGTCCGCCCCGAGCAGATACAACGAACAAAAAACAAACAAAATGAGGTTAATAAAAAAAATAAAAAATAAAAGAATGGCAAGGCGACAACTCACGATAAGCGGTAAATCCGGTTTCGAGTCCCTGTATAGCACAAATT
This sequence comes from Schistocerca cancellata, assembly GCF_023864275.1. Lineage (NCBI taxonomy): Eukaryota > Metazoa > Arthropoda > Insecta > Orthoptera > Acrididae > Schistocerca > Schistocerca cancellata. The sequence goes on along the minus strand of NC_064627.1, from coordinate 406,003,353 downwards.
TTCACTGCCGTCGTTCCATTATACAGCTGATGGTTGTCCACATTCGCAACTACGAATACATCTCATGTATTTCAAAATAATAGTTATAGTGCAGTAGTGAAATACGTCGGATTAACTACTCATTAAGCTGGTCCCGGCGGAGGTTCGAGTCCTCCCTCGGGCATGGGTGTGTGTGTTTGTCCTTGAGATAATTTAGGTTAAGTAGTGTGTAAGCTTAGGGACTGATGATCTTAGCAGTTACGTCCCATAACATTTCACACACATTTGAACATTTTGAACTATTCATTAAAATCAACTTGAAATCTAATGTAACTGAGGACAGTGTAACGATGCACTGATTGCTGCCTGATTTCCAGGATTTTATTTGTTTGATCCACGCTACTCACGACCACATCGACAGGATATCATTACCGAGGCGTTACTTGCTTACTAGTTCGCTACATAATCTGTCTGCTACTTGATCTTCCACAAGGCACGTCTTTTTCACTTTAAAAATGCGGGTGTGTGTATATGCTAACAATTCCAAATGCCTCACGCGTTTACAGATGAAGTTTCCGGTAATCTAATTGAAATAAGAACTTAGTTTCGTTATTAAAACGACACAGAATAGAACTACGTAGAATGTTTCTGTAATACTGATAAAAACTGCCAGAGATGATTGAGAAGGCAAATTCTGAATGGAAGCGATTAAGTCAAGCTGCGAAGCCCAACGTGTTGTGGAATAATGTAAGAATCATTGTTTGTCCATGTATTAAACTGATTGCTAACACTGTAAGGAGGACGATCCTGACTAACGAGCGCGCGTGCACCCTGAGGGATTTAGTAGTCAGTTTACCAGATCTGACTCCAGAATTTTTTCTTCTTGTCTCTTGATACTAGACTGAAAGAATAGCAGAGCAACGTTAAAATTGAAATTCTCTCATTTTCGCTTATGACTTTTGGCAATGGTTTCCTAACTCATAGGCCGGCCGGGGTGGCCGTGCGTTTCTAGGCGCTATAGTCTGGAAGCGCGTGACCGCTACGGTCGTAGGTTCGAATCCTGCCTCGGGCATGGATGTGTGTGATGTCCTTAGGTTAGTTAGGTTTAAGTAGTTCTAAGTTCTAGGGGACTGATGACCTTAGAAGTTAAGTCCCATAGTGCTCAGAGCCATTTGAACCATTTGAACCAACCCTAACTCATATTAATACGTTTAGTCTTCTTAAACTCTTAAACATGTCTGAAGGTGAGTGTGTAAGCTTCTGTGCGTGTGTGTGTGTGTGTGTGTGTGTGTGTGTGTGTGTGTGTGTGTGTGTGTAGGGCGAGGACGTGGGGGCGAAGGGGGAGATTACCTGCTTCCTGCAGCAGTGGATGCAACTTGCCTATTTTTTGCGCTTCGTAGAAGTCAGAAGTCGCAAACGGTTGAAATGGCTCTGAGCACTATGGGACTTAACATCTGTGGTCATCAGCCCCCTAGAACTTAGATCTACTTAAACCTAACTAACCTAAGGACATCACACACATCCAAGCCCGAGGCAGGATTCGAACCTGCGACCGTAGCTGTCACGCGGTTCCAGACTGAAGCGCCTAGAACCGCACGGCCACACCGGCCGGCTCAGAAGTCACAAATAGAACTTGTGAATGCTAAAGTATTTCGTGCGAAGTCGCCTTTTATAGTGACTACTGAGAGGCGATTATCGCTACAAATCCTACATCAGTTCAGTTAGTATTGTTGATAGATAAGGTTGGCAGAGACTGTCACAAAACTACCACCTCGAAACCCTCTGAATTTCACCGATTCTGAAGTGTGGTATTTTTTACAACTATTCACTCTCGTACACGCACAGGAAGTCTAACTCAGACCAGAAGCCGAATCGTACATGTCGTCTCAACTACCAGAGGCGAAAAAGACACCCACCCGCCAATATTTTTTTTTATTTTGACAATTATAATAGCATTCTGAAATGGAGGGATGTTCTTGGAATCATTCAAAAAACAGTGTTTTCTGTGGAACAACATCTTAATCTAAAATCAGTTCCATTCTCAGACAATGTACACAGTATACACTAAAAAATAGTTGCGCTCTCAAAGATGAACATGGCTATTGAAGCAACCAGTCAACATAGCAAGGCTGACGAACAAATTAATCACTAGCAGAACATAACACGGTATCACTTGCACCAATGATATCACTTACACCAGACTGTTTATTTAAACGAGTAATAGGGAGTACCGGTGAGCTTTTCAGCGTGTTCTCATTTTCAAGCTCAAAAATGGACGTCGGCACATCGTTTTCATAAGTGCGGTATATCACAATAATTGTGCACATTAAAATTACCACAAGCTTGAAAAGGACCAGCGATGCTTAATAAAGCATTCATTTAAACTCACATAGTGGCGGAAATGAGATCGTTCTTTGAATTTTTCAGGGCTCTGGTGCCCATACAAAAGACGTCAGTCGTGTTATTTAAATGCTTTTCTACCGCCACGGCAGCCCAAGTGCCGAGAGTTATATTTGTTTTAAATGAACAATTACAATATCAGGAAGATTTTGCATTCATTTCTAAGCGACTGGCAATGACTCTACCGTTACATATGCTACAGAAGGCATCGTCGATGAACATCAAGTCGTGCTGAATCCGTTACGTAATTACAATTAATACTCGAAAATATATGCACATAAACGCACCTACAGGCGGTATTCTTGTGTCGCTAACGAAAAAAAATCTGCATTGGTGTAAATGAATACCAGTTGCGAGCGATGACGTGTATGAATGACGCATATGTTGAAGAACCGATATGATATACAATCCAAGCAAGTATCATAATACCTTTATTAAATCTCAGTAAGGATTTAACCGTTTCTAATCTATTTCTCTCATTTGTCAACGACACGCACTGTACTGGTTGGCCGTGATACCTGGTCGATGGCCGCGCCCCGACAAAAACACCGGGCGACTCTGAGAGAACATATGAACGAGAGACAAATAGTGGCATTCAGACAGCTGGCCTCTGTAAGACTTGAATTACCTTAGGATGACAGAAAGGTCATTACAAGCGATTCACAAGTTCAGATAAGACGAAAAGAAGGTACCTAATCCGCTGTATCCTATTCAGAACAACGATCCCTGCATTCAGTACACTTCAAGTGTTTCAACAATGTAAAACATAAATTTTGACTCCCGGTACAATGCAAAGCCCCAATTGTTGCTGTACTACTCTAGCTCCACTTCGTTGTGCCGTAAATCAATTGATGTCCATAGCGTTGCGCTGGAACTAAAAAATACTCGTATATGATTTCCTCATTGAAATTTGAACAAGAGTTGAAACGTAATGGCGGAATATCAAATTTGGCAGGCTCTCAACGGATTCGCATTGCCGTACTAAAGCCCAATTAAACCCATGGCAATCGTTGATTCCTATAACAAATATTTCTAATGTCACTGTGCCGTGAAGTTCGAGATTTACTTTTTTCTGAGGTACCATAGACATATTTTATCAACATGTCAAAACATTTCCATCTTAATAAAAGGAGCCCATTAGTGTGCTCGATGCTCGCGAAGTTATAACAACTTAGCTACCCAATGATATTCCGTAGTTTTTCATACTGAGCACTGAACTACGTAAAAGTCTTAGCTTTTCTTACTTTCCTAGCAGTTGTTACGAGAAGATCTGTCAACATTACAAGTCCGTGGAAAGGAAATTTGCTTCTCGTGCCAGGCAAGAGCCCCTACGAAGACCGGCCGACTTTGTGCAGGCCGGCTTTACCGCGCACTTAATTACAACTCGCCCCGGTGCCTCTAATTACACAGCCCAAACAAATGACCACTTAATCCTTGTCCTAAGGCTGAACTGCCTAGCTTAAGCGAGATCTAAGGTCTTACGTCACACAAAATGTATTGTCGTGACTTATGCCTTCAAAGGCAGCCTAATGTTTCAAGTAACTGCACAACACTTGCAATATTACAGACATTTAAACCTCCTTCAAAGGAAAGAGCGTGTTTGACAAGGTGCTGACGTATGCCAATAGGTGGCATCGATCGCTTAATAAAAAGGGCTGCTGACCATCAGGTGTCAACACTGTAGGAGAGCGAGTGTTCACACGATGTTTGTGATCGCATGACAATAAACCACGGGAAATCAATGAAAGAATGTTGGTAAGGAACGGTGAGAACTGACTTAGTAATAAAGAGTGTACTAATGGAAAGAGCGTTTAAAACGATCATTTGTGTCAGTCATTGGTGAACCAAATCCGGTACGCCAAATGACCATTCCTGATAAGAATGTAGGACACAATGTCATCTATCTCTAACAAAACCGGCGTATCTATTTACACGTTTCACCTGTGACTTATTTCGTCGTATCTGATCTGATCATACTATTGTTATCGAAGCGCTCAACTTCCGCAAACCATCTGCACTGTAGACGATCATAAGATGATGCGTATGCAGACTTCCACACACACTACGGCGCGATATAACGCTGAGAAAGGCGTTTCGAAGGGCGCATGTTTTCACAAGTACTGTCAGATTCTTGTGTTACACGATAAAGCGTTTACATCAACAGCGCCAATAGTTGTCTGCCGTGCTCACGACAAGAGGAATCCCGTGACGACACATGACGCAACTGTTATTTCGTATCTTCATGGATACTTATTATTGCAGTATCATTCCAGTTCTATTATTAATGAAGTATGATACGGGTTCTGAAAGGAAGATGTACTATTTATTTACGCATTATTTTACCTGCCAAGATTAAAGCCTCAGACCCTCTCTCACTTCTAGCCATTATTCTTACACAATTATCGTTGTAATGCGTATAGTACATGAGCTGTATATGAATGTTATAATAATAATAATAAATATACGTATTACAGGTATTTCAATCTTATTAATACTGTGATTAGCAGTTTTCTCATAGCATAGCGTTCCTGTCGATTGCGAGCATTGACATACTAACAGAAACGCACGGCACCGTTGCCGGACGAATCGCAACAGGAGAAATTGACCGATCCGGGCAATGGCGAAAAATAATAGGGTAAAGTTGGCATAGTAATGGAAGAAGAGAAAAACATAAATGAGGAAAGCTAGAGTGGTTTTGAAAATTTGAGAGAAATACTGATTCACTGTTGGGTCGAAGGAAAACAGTTGCGATATGCGGAGAAGGAAGCTGCTTCGAAGATAAGAGGAAAACTATAAACTCCTCTGGATCTCAGTCCGTTGGTTTAGAGTTATAAACAGGTACTGCCAAGACGATGGACTACCCGTTCTTGATTGCAATGAAGAACAATGATAGGTATTCTGCATTTGAGGAGAGGCACCGAGGATATTAGTGACTAACAAGCTGATGGAGAAAGCAGGGAATGTGAAAATCATAGAAGGAACTGACTTAATCAAGGCACCGGATATTACAAACAACTATCTGTGGAGGGCTACCACAGCTCATATACATTCTGAATAACAATAAAAAGCACGCAGCACTCAATAATCGTTCAGATTATCATAAAAATTATAACAATTAAAAAAGTTCAAGAACGACGAGATGTTTCGAAAAGCCGCATAGCTATACAAAGGTGCTTTATTCGCAAATACCGTTTTCGCGTTAGTACAGACGGAGTCTTTTTTCGTGTTCATCTGTCAGGCATATAAATCAGTGTGTGAAATTTTATGAAATGGGGAAACACAGAACCATACATAGCGCTGGCATTCAACAAAAAAGAGTGACAAGTAATTTGAATGGTTATTGAGTGCCGAATGTTTTTTATTGCTATTCACCGGATATTATACACATAATCAAGCACTTACAGCCACCTGGGATTGTCTAGAGTTTCCGATATCCCTTTTGTGTATATCTGCATCACAGTAAAATGGCTCTGAGCACTATGGGACTTAACAGCTGTGGTCATCAGCCCCCTAGAACCTAGAACTACTTAAACCTAACTAACCTAAGGACATCACACACATCCATGCCCCAGGCAGGATTCGAACCTGAAACCGTAGCAGTTGCATCACAGTAACATAGGTTCGGCAGGAGAATATAAAAATTTACAGAAATTCTTAAACACTCTAGCAACATAGTTCGGAATGAACAACATTGTGCACTCACAATTATCCAACAGTGGAGAGAGAAATATCCTTCCAGGGCGTGTTGCATGGCTGCAGTATCAGCTACAGCCGCTACATTCATGCCACCCGGGGGAAGTTTTATGAGTGGACATCCGCCGCACACGGCAATGTATGAAAGCAAGGGTAACCACATACCTACCAAAAGCGTTCGCCCCTGAATCACTGTACTACACAGACACATAAACATTCAGCCCTGGAAAATAATCGAGGCCTTTACGCTTTGGTCGTCTACTACCATACTGCTGTGGTCGTCTACTACCATACTGCTCCCCTTAGCCAAAGACAGCACAGTACATTGGCTACCGAAATCAAAGTAAAAAATGCCGCCTAAATACAGGACTCCTATGCACGTACTTCTTTTTCTTCTCTTGCACTTTTTAAAGGAAGGTGCAGAAGCAAAATTTACAAACCGACACAAAGTTCACAATATGAAGGAACTTGAAGTGCTAAATTGTAGTAAATAGTCTGTTTTTATTGACTTATAAAAGCTCTGATAAAGTAAGAGCGTTTACAGTTAATGGAGTTGTCAGGCAGGATGTTACACCGTTTCCCCTACGTTATTTTACATCATTTTAAATTTGTAGCCGGATGCTCTTCCTGTTGCCACAGTCACCAGTTAACGGAAGTCGGTCGTGTGCGCCATCTGAGAGTCGTGTAAACTTTTTTTCTGTGTATCAAAATTTCTGAGGCGAAGCTTGGCTACTAGCCCGTTATTTACCTAAATGGACGAAAAAGCTCCCTCAGTTGGCCAGCGTACCACCGCCACGCTAATTCGATCCGGATCCAGCTCATTTTCGTATCTCAGAAGATACATCGCTGCATGTTAAGATACACGAGCAGGTCCGACTGCAGTGTGTATTACAAGCGGTCAAAAAAAGGGCTCAGGAGCAATGTTATGACAGATCTCCACACCGTTTCAACACACAATGTTGTCATCATTTTCAACTAACACGAATCACAAATTATGTGTCAGTTTTCACAGATAATGATGGAATTGTGTGTTAACTGATTATCTTCATTACTAATCTGTAACAGGGACTGTATCTTAGAAATTTGCATTTTTGTTCATAATTAAGATTCCTGTAATGAATGCAGATATGAAAGATCTCAGACATCAGAAATATGAAGGATCATCGCAGGTGCAACATACAAACGTAAAGAAAGCAGCTTTAGTCATGGATGTAGAATTTAATTACAAATGACTGACGGCGGGCATTACATCAGGCGAAAATCATGTAGCGGTACCGTACTCGTAAATGGATTTCGTATATCAGTATGGTCTGTGGTCTCCCCACTCACAGCACTGAGGCGTAGATCAATGAAGATGAAGATGCTGATGAAATCAGTTGGAGTGTGCCTCCTTGTTTGCTAAGCACATTAAAGAGTTCGGGAATTAAGGTAGCAGCTGTCTAGCTGTAAGAAGCTTTGCTGATGTAACCGGTATATGACCCCATCGTCTAACAGTGGCTCTAACTGACCCCTACGGGCTTCATCATCACTCAGAAAAAAGGAGTTGATCTAAAAATTTCGTGATGAAGAACTGTATTTGCTAACGGCCTTGTTCAATCATGAAGCCAAAGCAGCAGTAGTCAGAACAGCGAAAATGTACTGACATTCGAGGTGAATCCTTCTTCACTTCACTCATCCCTCTTCCATAACGTAAAAATTTACCTTTGCAAGTACAAATTTTCATTAAACTGCGGCGCCAGTTTTCCAATGTCTGTCTGGATTAAAATGTCAATTGTGTTGCTAACTGCACGATCACATTTTCACACAGAAAGCCAAAGACGATATTTAACTGAGATATGAAACGAGACGGTATAGAAAGCATTGCCAAATAAAATAAACCATCGAATGTAAACGATATAGTTGCATCCAGCTCATGAACGTTTAATGTGAACCAAAAGCACTCCGTTTCCATGGTTATTACTGCTTTTTGCAGATATCTGTCCATAGCTTAAAAATTATGCATCCTATCTACTCGTTGGACGGGATATTATAAAATACACCGTTTATGTTTACGAGCAAAATACTGCGACGGATCTTATGCAGCAGTCCACTTTCTTTCATGGACACTCATTTGTTTGGAATAAACAGCTGAGATTACTACTCATTAGCTACAAACCCAAGCCTCATTTTTCAGTCGTCTTAACAGAGTTCCCTCCCATCTTTAAAATATAAGCACTTTGGCGGAAAGCGTGTTCGTGCGCCTTGATGTCGATTTCATTGTAGCCGTTAACCTCCGCCGCATTCGTACTCAACTCAAGTAGTAAGTATGTCTTTAATGCGCACACCTAAGATCGAATTCGCGTTAGCAATTCCAGCATACCCCATTCTTTCAGAATTATCTTAGATCTTGACTAGCTATTCGTGGATAATTCATATGCCACAAAAGAGCCAAACAATGAACAAAATTTTACCAAAGCTTTACGATGTTAGGCATTTTTCATAGCACAAAATGGCAAATTTGTTCTGGGCAACTTAACTGATGTAAAAGAAGGGAACTAGGTTTTCGACGTATCTGGCAGCTTCAGAGACGTTTAGATCAAAATATCTTGACATATTCGCGGTTTTTTAATATTGGTACTCATGTCATGTAATGCACCGTGTCAAGTAAAGTAACATGACACGTCATGTCAAGTCGTATAATATGACACATGCCTTCATGTCATCCAACAAGGCATTTTTCATGTAATGCAATTGACACAACGTGTCATTAAAGTTCTGACGGATGCATCCTCACTCTGGGATACTTCCTATAATAGATGCAACCCCCCACTCTAATACTTCCTATTACAGATGCATCACTCTATCTGCAAGCACAAAATTTTTGTCTATTTGTTCTTACACCTCTCACCATACACGTAAGGGGAGGTGGTGTGGGGAGAGAAATGGCCCCCTCGGAAAAAACTCAAGCCTCCCACACTCAGAAATCAAAAAATATTTCAGCGTCCTCCACAACCAATCCACCTCCAGAAATTTGATCCCCCCTCCCCCCACTACAAAACTTTTTTAGCTATTACATGTATGCTCTGCTTTATTCTGGCTTGCAATCTTCTGGATATCGAGCACAGGATCAGGGACTCTAGCCTGGCAGGTGTGCCTACACCTTGTAGCTAAGAGAGCTCACTGCGCTAGCGAAGGGGGGTTAACGGGTAAAAAAGCGCGAATATGTAACGATGTTTTGATTTAAATGTCTTTGAAGTTGCCACATAAGTCGAAAAGCTAGGTCCTTTTTTTACATCCCTAACTCTGCCCACGACATATTCGCCTTTTTTTCTGACAACAGCTTTTCCATCTTAGCTTCCAGCCTTTATTACATCATATTTTCGACATCAGACAGCTATAGCTTGCCAGCTGATGTATATTTTTGTTGGCTCGGGCGAAGACAGATCCGGTATAGGTATTTTTTTATTGTCTTTCGAATCATGTTGTTTGAGTTGGGCATCATTAGTATGGCTCCTCTACGGTTTCCTGAATGGTATGACAGGACATCTCCAGTACAGCCTACGGTGCCCTCAGAGCACACAAACCGCTCCACCACGTCAAGGCCACATGCCCGTGAATGGTTTTTGTTTTATTTTCTATTTTATTTTTCATATTTTTATTTTTTATTAATTTCATTGTTTTTTTTATAATTCTGTTTAGTTTTTAATTGTTTTCTCTATTTTTTTATTTAATACTAACACAGATTTTATTCATATACGCATGACACTCTATACGTAAACATATGAAAAATAATCTTAAATACTTAACACGGTACACAAATTAACAGCAAACATAATACAATACCAAACGAAATATTAAATATTTTGCGATGTTTATGATAATAACGTACGTAAACAGTTTAGGTTACAAAGATAAAGTTACGATACGACCTATTACATAGATAAAGTTACTTAAGAGATTACTATACCGCACCGAACGAGTTGGCGCAGTGGTTAGTACACTGGATCTCATTCGGGAGGACAACCTTTCAAACCCGCATCCGGCCATCCTGATTTACGTTTCCCGTGGTTTCCCTGAATCGCTCCAAGCAAATGCCGGCATGGTTCCTTTGAAAGGGCACCGCCGACATCCTTCCCTATCCTTCCCTAATCCGATGGGACAGATGACCTCGTTGTTTGGTCCCCTCCCCCCCCCCCCCCCCCAAAAATCAAGCAACCATTAGTATATCGCAAGCTGAACGATTCGTGCAACAAATAGTGAACTAATGAAAAGCGTACGTATTGTTATGATCTCTTATCTTAAAATTCTTGTCACTGTTTATTGTAAGTATGCTGTTACAAAAATTGAAAATTAAGGAACCGCTGCTAGAAAAACTCACGCGAATAATTCTGACGCGAAATGCTGTAACAACCAGTCCGAATTACAGTCCGAATTAAGTATGAGCATTACCAGCTGAAATAAGCAGAACAACTGCGAAACAATGTATGCATGACAAAATACTACCAAAGTTTCAATTCTGTACGAAAACTGACGAACTTAGCTTGGTTTGTACGAAAATAAATTTTCTACAAGACAGCATAGTAGTTGTTGAAGAAAACGTAATAATACATTTTCTACTGGTTAGAAATACGGTTACCTTTTTTATGAGAATTATTTTATAGCCATTTTCGGGTTAGTTTAATTTTATGCCTGGTCATCGTAAAAGCTTTAAATATTTGATCAAACAGTATATCGTTTTGAACAGGGCTGGGCATGAATGCATCGTTTTGCACGTACAAAGATTTTTCGATGATTTTAAGCCACTGGTGAAATAACATTTACGGTATAAACAACGAAACGATAATCAACTGCAACAACCAGTTTTTAAAATTACATCCAATTGCAGAGCTTAAAATGCAATGCATTTCTACAAAACACAATTTCACGTGCAAAAGCATGTTTTTTCGCAAGTAAAACCAGAAAGTTGGAAGATCATCTGTATCACTTTAACGATCTCAGAACGTCCGATCGTATTTCATGTGCAACTTAAGACCGCTATATCGTGACAACGGATAAAGGTTTCACAAAACAACAGGACGACCACTAATTATAGCTTATGTATTTTTCTACGTTCTTCCAAAATTTGAACCGCTTAGCACAAGTCAGAAATATGGAAGTGGAATGCGTGAAAAAAACTAAAAACTTGTTTTTTGCACGTAAAATCCAAATGAAACTAGATTTTTAAAGCGAGTTTTCAGTTTGATCGATAGAATGCATTTTTAAATTTAGTTGATTAACTTTAAACTGTTTGTGCATTCAATTCACGTAAGGACAGATTTTACGCGCTACATTCAACTCCACTTAAAATCATCATATCTCGACAACGGATAAAGATTATTGGATAAAAAAATCGTTTTCACTTTACTCGTTCATCTACCTTCGTGCAAAGTTTGAAACAATTCGTACAAGTTTAAAGGAAATAAGCGGCGCGCTTCAAAAAGTTCCCGCAAAAAAAGTGTTTTTTAGACGTAAAATCCAAACGAACAAAATTTTTAAAACGGTTAAAACTTATCAAAGAACAAGGTTCGATACACTGGTGGACTAAATTTGAACAATCAATCTCGCTCAAGTCCGGGATTATTTAAGAGTGACTTTTTGCACGTAAAATCCGAACGGTGCACATTCAAATGGTGCAAATAGCTGAGCATTAATTTCAGCCCAACTACATCTTTTACAAAAAGAATTAATCGATTCGCACAATTAGCCTGGTCGCCAGCTCCGATTCGTCATTCACACATTGTTACAGTATGAGAGGTGTTCAAATGGCTACATAAATGGCCGCTGGTCCGAGCTATACCAAAAACTTTTCACCCCATGTTCCTAGCTTAAATAGGAGCACCAAGACCTACCCTCCCACAACCATGGTTTTGCGCGCAGCCTTTTCATACATACTTCTTTCAGCGCTACCACGCTGTAACGATTGTAATATGTGCTCTCATATCTTCTTGGAAGAATTATGAATCAGAAGGTTAAAGACCTTATGACGTTCATCAATATAACAGGCATGTTGTAGTATTTTCTGTACTGCTTGAAACTAATATGACATAGTTATTTTTCCTTTACAGCAAATAGGTAGCGATGTGAAAGAAGCGGATAGTACCTCCATCTAAATTCTCCTGTACAGAATTCAGGCGATTACTTCCTTCTTATGATATGAGCATGTTGTCTGCGTCTCAAATTGTCCACCCACTACGTCAGACCAATCCAAAAACTAAGGCCGTTATCTCTCTACGTTAAAAAAAATCCAGAGCGCTCCAGTCCCACAGCTCACACTCATCACAGCACAGCAGCTTTTCGTGAGATGATTAGGTGCACGTAGGACACTCAAGCAAAACGCGGAACCTCGACTGCATAAAGAATACATAAACTTTAAAATAGAGTAAGGTAATCGATTCGCAATGCAAAAATCTTGTAAGCTCGTGTCATGATACGCATCCTATGCAGTCTTGGTCATACGAGAATAAACAAACAAAAAAAGCGCAAAGTATCAACACACGACAGGCTATGAATATTATGATTTTCACGTTTCACTGCCAAATTAAACAATAATAAATGAAAAGCACCAGTTTGCTTATGTTCTACAATATTATTTTTATTGCTAACCGGTTTTCGGCTTACAAGGCCATCTTCAGGCATTTACTGAGTATTATCACCAAAGAAGTTAAATGTTAGCAGACAACATTGAAAGAGAAGTAACACATCTAGAGTGAAGTAGAAACATACAGTGAATAACATCTTTGCAATGAAATAGTAAAAACTGAACAGTACATAAATAACAATGGAGTTGACAGGAAAACCTTTAGCACAAAATAAGAATAGCATGCCTACATAACAGTTTCTATTGATAAACAAAACTATTGAAATAAGATAAAATTAGTACTAGGCAAGGCTGCATCAAGAGGTATGAAACATGGAGAGTAATACACAACCAATTAAAAAGGAAGAGACAGTTGTCAATGTAAATGTAAATACTTCTTTTTTAATTGGTTGTGTATTACTCTCCATGTTCCATGTTTAAGTAGTTCTAAGTTCTAGGGGACTTATGACCTAAGATGTTGAGTCCCATAGTGCTCAGAGCCATTTGAACCCAAGGTTGCATACTATCACCTCAGCTGTATGCATAGAGTGTAATCAGGAAAGCGCTGGATGTCTGGGACGGTGGGATTTCAATTGGCGGCAGGAAAATCAACAATTTACGCTTCGCAGATGATACTGCTCTCACAGTAGGAAGTGAGGAAGAACTTGGTAATCTGTTCTCCAGAGTGACAGATATTAGTCTAAACCTTGGCCTAGAGATAAACATGGAAAACAACCAAACTAATGGTTATAAATCGCCAAGGCATCGATCAAAACCAACTTACAGGATGCTTAAGGAATCTGGAGATAGTGAGTGATTATGTATACCTAGTCTCTCTGATCAATTGCACAGGAAAGTGTGACAAAGAGACAAGATGACGAGTCATTCTTGGCAGAGCCGCGATGGTCAAACTTACTGAGATGTGGCAGAATCGGGCAATATCCAAGACAACGAAGATGAGCTTGATAGAAGCAATGGTGTTTCCTGTATTCTTATACGGATGCGAGACCTGGACCGTGAAAGGTAGTGATAAGAGCCGCATTGTTGCCTTCGAGATGTGGTGTTGGTGGAGGATGCTACATGTATCGTGGACACTAAAAACAACAAATGTTTCAATAATAGAAGAACTTAAAATCACAAGAAGGTTATCTTCTCGTGTCAGCCAAAGATACCTTCAGTTCCTTGGGCGCATTTTGAGAAGAAAGGAAATAATTTAGAGAAGACCATTGTGCAGGGAAAAACTGACGGCAGAAGACCACGAAGGAGAGCAGCAAACAGATGGTTGGATCAAGTGTAGAAGATTATCAGCCTGCCTCTTCACTTCATATTAAGAAACGCCGAAGATCGCTGTGGATGGAGACATCTGTCTGAAGTTTCAACTACGTAAGAATGAATGAGGAAATGAGGTCACGACACTCAGCAATGAGTAAAACGACTAATGAGAATATAAACTTGGGTTCTTACTCCAGCAATTATTTAATCAGCACTCTAAACGTTCTAGGTCTTTAAGGTAATTTAGAGACGCTTCGCACCTTCATTGAGATATGTCTAATAGAACGTATAACTGCTCATATTTTCTGAAAGCATTCGCACAGACATCATGCAGCTATTCAAGTATCAGTGACAAATAGCATCATTTGAGACTTAAAATCGTCGAGAATGAAGCGGTCTATCATTGCGTTTAGTAACACGTTGGCCGGCCTTTGTGGCCGAGCGGTTCTAGGCGCTTCAGACCGGAACCACCTGACCGCTACGGTCGCAGGTTCGAATCCTGCCTCGGGAATGGATGTGCGTGATGTCTTTAGGTTAGTTATGTTTAAGTAGATCTAAGTTCTAGGCGATTGATGACCTCAGATGTTAAGTCCCATAGTGAAAAAAAAATGTAACACGTTGTGAGGCGTGGCGCCTTATATATCTCCTATCTAGAAGAGCCTGTGTATCGGGAGAATGACTCATGTGTGCACAGTGACAGATAGGCTGAAGCGGGTCCAGTCGAGTACGTAGTTCTAATTTTCACCCACCAGAGTACCGTAGTGGACAGAGACATTCAAGAAACAGGCCAAGAGAATGTCTTTGTGAAGTAAGTTCATGGAAAAAAGAAAGTTAATTCGAGTGAAAATGAAAATAGTTATTAACGTAAAGTAAAAACAAAATATCAGAATGTTAAATATTTATTTCTGGAAAAAGTACAGTTCAAAAGTGTGTTAGTTGTAGATTGGTTAGTCATGAAAAGCGCGGACTAACGCGGGAGAATAATGTTTTTCTATTCGCCTTAAAGAAAACTGACCAATCAGAACGAAGTATTCTTCGCGTGTCTCTTCTCTTGGAGATATAGAATGCTTACAGCAGTCTAAGGTGGTCGGAGCCGAGCCCCTTCAATAGTACGGTCGTGTCTAATATGAGCTCCGAAGAAAGTTATAATTTGCCGGTTTTATATGTGCTACATGCCTAAAAAGTGTATTAAAGTGAAGGCATACTTATTCCGGTGTTTTTCTCAGAAAATACGGATTTTTAAGTTATTTTGTGTTTGAGAAAAAGCAGTAATTTCGCGTGGCATATTGAGCAGATCGGTGGCTAAAAACTTGAGTGCATTAGACACCGATAAACTTAATAGTGCGGCGAGCTTTTTCATTTAAGAACAGTCTGTGCTTAGTAGCTGTTCAGATTTCGGGAAATACGTTACCATAAGCTTGCTAATGTGATTGAGAGGGTTTGCGCTTGACTGTGTTAGGCTTAGCACGGGCTTGGCAGGAAACGTGTAATTCTTTACTTCAGAATATACCGAAGTTTTGCCAATATTTCCACCTTCCATTCAAAATTAAGACTTTTCCCGATTCTTAGAATAGTTACGTTGTATGCAGCCTGGTGCGAGTTGCAGTAAGGTAGGTATCTGCTCGGCTTTCCTACCTGAGGTACGCTGCAACGAGTTCACAGGTAGGCGCAGGTAAAACGAAGAAAAAGAAACCGCGCCGCCGCAGCTGGTTTTCATTTAATCACAGAAAAATTTATCAACTACGCTGTTAATATTTGCTGCGTATCTTCCGCAGTTACTGCTTCAATGCTTTTTATCAAATCCAACATCCCACCATGCACTTCACTCCAACCCTCTACATCTTAGTCATAGTTAGGTCGTCAAGTGCAGTTTACAGCGTAGTTCTAGCAGCAAGGTTATGTGCAAAGAATTACAAGTTTATGGCGTGCGGTTGTCTGAACATTTTACTCCAAAAGTGCTTACACAATACCCCATGGATATATGTAAAACATACGAGACTTATGGAAGCGCACGCTAAAACATAGCTCTGTACTTCGGAACAATGTAAATGTTAGGGTAACTTAAAATTGTTGCCATGAAACACTACTTACCTTATAACAAAATATTTATTGTTAAGAAAATTATCAATTCCATTTCTTTGCAGGCCCCTGAAGATTCCTAATACAATTAGGTGGAACTAGTTTGATCAAAAATAAAAATTCAATTGCAATAGACGAGGAATATTTATTCTTCTCTAAAAGATAAATATCTTTCATCAACTAGTTTAATGTGATAACTAATTGCAATATTCTTTATCTTGCAGCCGAGAAAAACATCTGGAAGTCCTACAAGGTGGATTCCGGTAAGTTTATATTTTGCAGTTTTCTTACTCTTCATCTCTCATGTCTTATACAACACCCAGAATAATTCACCATCATCTAAAAAGAAAGCTTTAAGTAATCCCTTTACATAGCCAGTGTTTTAATAGAAAGTGAAAAACTGATTATATGCAATACGTTGAAAGAGTACGATACAAGAGGTTTATTCAAGCTAGTCATTTAGATGGTAGCACTCAGTTTCTCTACGAAAGGTGCCTTCAAAACAAATAATTGAACACTTACAAAAGTTACAAAAACATTGTCTTAAATCACTCTACCAAATTATAGGTTAGTTTCGATTAATGTATTCAAATTACAACAATTGGGACCAAGTGGTGACGGATTTCTTATGGTGTTACACAGCAGCTCCGAGCACCACCTCCTCATGTTGTCTGGAATCTTGGACAGATGATGGTTACTACAACCGAAACCGGTTAGCTCCAGTAGAATGAGCATAAATTGCCATTTGGACTATTACTTTTTTTTTTCAAGAAGTATGAAAACTACTTGCTTAAATTTTTTGGGTCAAACCAGCTGATTGTTTTATTGTTTTGTACCGTCGATCTCTTATATTTCTGACTTTTAGTTGGTTGTATAATACAGTAATAATTAAAAAAGAAATTTTATCAGAAAGTTAATTGTGGCTTCATATGTTTGCGAATAATATTCGTAAGAAACATATGAAACGCACTAAACCTCGTTTCCCGATTATAATACAGACATTCTTTTTTAGCTGAAGTAATTTCAAGTACATTAAATACCAGGCTTCCGAGAGAGAGAGAGAGAGAGAGAGAGAATTTTCTCGAGTAGCTAATTGAAACGACGATAGCCTTATCCATATTTTTATACAGGAATTTAATGAAACGTCTATCGGTTTACGGACAATATATTTTAAGACCAATGGTCCTGTGCCTGCCACTCAGCAAGTACCACTACTCACTACCGTGAAAATCACGGTTATTGAACATCAAAGGCAGATCACATTTCGGAAATGGTGTGCACTCCAAAACCATTCTTACTGAAATCTTCTTAATTGCACAGTGTAGTTTAATCCTGATGGGAGAAATGTAAAACGAATCACAGGGTGAAATCATTTTAAATCTCTGCCGTTGCCTAAAATAAAAATTCAGTTCTTAATACATCTCCACTGCTACTCACCAGTCTTCAGACTGGTTTGGTGTCGTCCTCATTCCTACCCTATACTGCGGTAATCTCTTCATCTCTACACAGCTGCAATATTCAACCTCGTCTGCAAGCTTTTTGCATATTATAACCTTTTTATGCCTCCACAATTTTCCCGCTCTACTACTGTTTCCAGAAGCTAAACATTCTTGGATGACTTACCACATAATAAACTGTCTATGATGGCGTATTTTCAGAAGCTAACCATTCTTGGAAGCCTTACCACATAATAAAATGTCATTCATCGCGTATTTCACTAGTACCTCTTACTTTCATACATTATCTGTCTATTTAATTTTTAACACCCTTTATACCATCACATATTCAGTGTTTTCTTCCTCTTCACCATCCTGTGTTATTTCTTCCACTTTTGTATTTGTTTACGTATTTATTTTCTTAAATTCCCAACGGATACGAATAAAAGCTGCTCGCCCACTGAATGATGCACTACATAATACACAGAATTTGAGAAAAATTTTAAAAACTAGTCTTAATAAAACAAGAAAAAATATTTGAGATTGTACAAACAAATTACTGACACTAATAACGTAAAGCTCTTAATACTGAAATGGCCGCCCCGATAGCAGAGTGATTCTGTAATAAAAAACTGAGTGGAAGGAGCAACCACCGAACTTGAACAGGATGCCTTGCGACGTCCGCAACGACCGAACACAACGATCAATAACGGAAAAAAAAACAGCCGGCACGGTAGCTCAGCGTTTTCGGTCAGAGAGCTGGTCGGTCTCTGTAATAAAAAAACTAAAAAACTGAGTAAAAGGATCAACAACGAACAACGAACTATAACGGATGTCATGTGACATAAGCAACGACAAAACAAACAAACAAAAAAAACGTGGTCAGCGTGACGGATTGCCGTCCAAGGGGCCCGGGTTCGATTCCCGGCTGGGTCGGGGATTTTCTCCGCTTTGGGACTGGGTGTTGTGTTCTCTTCATCATCAGTTCACCACCATCCTGCGGGCAGGTCGCCCAATGTGGCGTCGAATGTAATAAGACCTGCACCAAGACGGCCGGACAGACCTTTCAAAATCTGGAGTTTTTTTTTCCTTTCAAATGTCTCACTTCTGCTGAAAGTTAACATCTTCAAGAACTTGCTATCTAGAACAAAAGATTTAAAAAAGCAAAACTCAGTGCTAATTAATGTTTGCATTACATCTGGAAATGCAAGTGCATTCCTCGACAAAATAAGTGTAGCCTTGGCTATTAACGACGTACAAAGTGAAACTTAGAAAACGGTAACAGAAATTGCGGATCGCTGTGAATGTTAAAATGTTAATCATCACCCAGAATATATGAATGGATACTTGGCAGTCACTTAACGGATCGCTTACTCTAAAAGCAAGTAACAGCGCACTACTTTTAACATTACGAGAGCGTTTATGGTTCATATCTCCCCATCTCTCTCGCATGTAAACGTGACGCGGTCACTTTGACTGGGTGTACAGTAAGGTTTGCAGGGTAATAAGTCCTTGAATGCTAACAGTTACTGTGAGGTATCTCGATACATAACAAAACGCAGAAACACATAGAGAAAATTGTCTTTCCATACTTCCCGAAAGTGAATTAAATCTTGATTTAAGTTTATTGCACAATCTGTCCTAGAGAAGTTTAAACACGTTAAGCAGATACTGTAACTAAGGAAGGAGATTGAAGGTATAAAGAGAAACGATGCAGAGAAAATTAGGAGAAAATGTCACGGAAAAGGGTCCAAAAGCCAATAAAGAAAGGGAAAGAAAAGAGTGTATAAGAAACCGATTTGTTTGACACACACTGAGGTGTAAGAACGTTAACACCCCGTCCCACGGACACACAAAAACATACGCCAAGGGTTATAGTACCCACTCGCATTTGCTCCTTCGCTCTGTGAGAAGTGCTGGTATAAGTGTGCCCTTTCAGAGGTGTTCCTTCCGCCAGGCCATTGCAAAGCAGAGTGCTGAACCTCTCTGTGTTAATAATTCATGAGCCTTTTTCACGAAGCGAATACTGCGGGTTTACAGGATAAAGACGAGCTTTTATTCAGCATGCAATATTTAAAACAGTTGTCAAACGAATATCTAGCAGATCACTCACACAGTTTGAGACTTAGTAAGGTAAACTGCTCAGCGTTGTACATAATCTACGGCTCGTTCTACTACAAAAAGTTTCGTACATACGAACTAAGATCAGCTAAGCGATGTGTTTTCAATACATTCAAAACCGACCTCAAACAGTAACAGACTACGTTTCATGTCACTTTCTCACAGCAGAATATTAGTACTACAGTTCTGAATGTGTCTACAGACTGGACTAGCAAGTAGTTTTCTAACTCACTTGTTTAAGACATCTTGCTGCGCGTCCACCCGCAAAATACTGCTCCTCTTTCTTTGATGTTTGTCCATCGTATGACCGACTACACTAACAACAATTCCAAAATTATTTAAAGTTTGAATCGACAATGGAGAAAATTCACATTGCCACAACAGCCCTGATCGTAAAGGATGACGGAGGATCGCACCATTAATACATATGTAGTTCCAGTGCTAACTTACAATTTTGGTCTCGTAAACTGCACAAAAACAGATTAGAAAGGAAGACAGGAGGAATTTCTAAAAAAATGTGGCATCTGTGTCCTAAATCAACTGTTGGAAGATTGATTATTCCTTGTGAGAAACGAGACTGGGGATAACAGATGCTGAGCAGCTGTACGACAAACATCTTTAGAAAGTGAAGCAGTATTTTCACAACAGCAACTCATCTATCCGTAAAGCAATAATAGCTGCAGACGTTAACGGCACACCACTGGGTCTCACAGAAAGATCGCGAGTATTCTTAAACTGTAAGACAGGTATAGCTGTCACCAAGGCTGCCTTGGAAAGGGTCTGTGAAAGAAACATGCGAAATTCTAGCAGGAGATGGTCGATTTACAGGCATCGAACAATTCAGGTTTGCATATACCGGCTGAATTTCCTAAATGGAGACAAACTGCACGAAATAATTATGGAGCAAAAATGGTCATACGAACATATGGCCAGAAGTGCGTTCCAAGGGAGGTCCACCCCCGAGTATTATTAAATGTCATATCCATTCATACGTTCGACTATGTTTCATATCGACCAGCTTGAACCATAGTCATTCCTCATGTTTATTTTATACTTCTTTCATACTAAATTATTATTATTATCATTATTATTATTATTATTATTATTATTATTATTATTATTATTATTGACTTTTCAAACCCTTCGAAGAGAGATAAAGCAACAAGAGCTCCTGCCACTGTCCGTGCAATATAGCAAGTATTATACTACTGAGGACACGAAAATCGGGAAAACGCTTGATAACCTCATATGTCTCTTGCTATAAAAGAAAACCCGACGAAAATCAACACTGTTAAAAATATTGTACACTGGAGTAACTCGATTACAATTCTGATAAATGTTATTACCGATTTGAATGTTCTAAAGCTACGACATGATCGCGAATTGAACAGTGAGCCGAAAACAGAATAAATTTCCTTTACTTCACGACTATGGTCACAATTTTTTTTATGTCATCAGACTACCAGTTTCGGTCTACAACGACCATATTCAGATGTGTTTTATACAAACATCTCCTAATATACCGGAGTGGCCACTATGGCTCCAGTATATTATGACGTGTTTTTATAAAACAGATCTGAAGATGGTCATTGTAGACCGAAACCGATAGTCGACATAAAAAACTTTGTGACCGTAGATGAGAAGTAAAGGATATTGGTAACGGGAAAGCTTACCGAGAAAAACTTCTCACGCTCTCTTGAAGAGGTAACGTCGTATTGAAAGTGTCAAAGGGAAATATGAACGCAGGAGACGGTACCATTTAGATGAGGAACCATGCGTCATAGCACTGAACCCAGCAGGGAAGCATTCAGCGGGAGTGTCTCTCCGCGCAGGCGGCACTGCGCCCTGTGATCATAGTTGTGCACCAAGCATGAGGACGCCCACGCAATTGCCCCAATAAAGCGGCGCGCCGCTGGCGACGTCCGGGACAGACGCGCTGTTCGGCGTCGCGGAGCTCCGCGTCGTCCCAATTACCGGCAAGGCAAAGCGGGGGGTCCCCTTATGCACCGGCCTGCGAGCTGCGCCTCATCACATCCACCGAGGCTCGCGGACATTCGGGTGTAGCGGGCAGCTCTGAAAAGTTAACGACTTGCTGCTTTTATTAACCTGCCTCCCCTCTCATTTATGCAGACGACGACAGTCACAACTGCGCCTGAATGTCGCAATAATAAAAGCGCAACCGTCCTCACCACGCAACAGCTGCACCTCACACATGAGTCAGCGCAAAGCCAGTTACATATTTACCCTCTGTTTTTCCTTGTTTTTCGTCTCTTCTGTTCATCTCTTTCTTCACGTCCAATAGCTGCACTCATAATACACCGATGAGCCAAAACAAAATGACTACCTGCTTAACAGCGTGTTGCTCCATCTTCAGAAAGCAGTTGCCGGGGAGACCAGCTTTCGAACATCAAATAGTGTTCTTGCAAATAAGTGTGTAAATGCGCTATCTCTAACACCATACGAACAAATCATAATGCGTGAGACAGGGTGAATACGATGACTAGTGCGGCGTTATTGATCATAGTACTCAAAAACGAAGTCGGCTGTATCATATTCCTCTACTTGGATCGAGAGTATGCTTCTTCATTTCCAAATACATACGTTTACCGAGTTCTCTTTCGCTAACACGTGGAAAGCCTTTTTTTTATTTTTTAGCATTAAGGGAGGTAGGACGTGAAACGGACTGACTTGGAGCAGGAGAGGCACCAGAGGACATTTTAATTTCCACTGTCTATACTTTTACAAATAAATTCATAAAACTTTGTCAGCATGACCAGGAAGGATTCAGGATTGACACACATAGCAGTGGAAGTGCAAAAACGTAACAAAATAATTTTTTTTAGATATGAAATTTCATCATTTTTTCACTTACTGTTGGCTGCATTTGTTGCTATAGGTACATTTTTCTTCACAAGTAAGAGAGATTCTTTGATGAATTTTGCACAGCATACAAACCATGCTTACAGGTGTCTGAAACTCTAGAATCTATTTAATTTATGAAAAAATGAATGAGCTGTTAAGTTGTAAACCTTATGTTTAGAAAAAAATCAAATTTTGTAGTTAATTATCTCAATTTTTACCACAGCTTTTAATAGAATTGGAAAAATCTAGAGTTTCATACACCTGTAAGTATGGTTTGTATGCTGTGCAAAATTCATCAAAGAATCTCTCTTACTTGTGAAGAAAAATGTACCTATAACAACAAATGCAGCCAACAGTAAGTGAAAAAATGATGAAATTTCATATCTAAAAAAAATTATTTTGTTACGTTTTTGCACTTCCACTGCTATGTGTGTCAATCCTGAATCCTTCCTGGTCATGCTGACAAAGTTTTATGAATTTATTTGTAAAAGTATAGACAGTAGAAAATAAAATGTCCTGTGGTGCCCCTCCTGCTCCAAGTCAGCCCGTTTGACGTCCTACCCCCCTTAAACACTAATGGTAACTTTGACAGAAACTATCTCTTTCGAGTGGTCTGAGAATATCAGAGCAAAACGTACTATCGCAGTCCTTTTTCAGTGTGGCAGAAGACATGACTTCATCAAGACAATTCTGTAACACTTCTCGTTATTGTTTTATGTAGTATAAGCTCTCGGTTAGCTCGTTGTGGTAGGTTCGTCACAGCTCCTTAATTGTTCACCACATCCTGTTGCTGAGATCAGACACCCAGAAGGTTTACGTTGCAGACGTTTCTGATCATACAGTTTCCAAACTGACTTACCACTGAGTAGGTCCGTTCCATATTTGGTCGCAACAGAATGGTCTTCATTTTCCTCCTGCCGCTGGCACTGGTACCTATGGTACTAGTGAATCAACAACCACAGTTAACAGTAAGCGATTACGGTTACTATTGCTACCCGATAAATCCGAAAGTAACCATCAAGTGCTGCAGTTCGTTGGATAGGAACGCGTTTGCTTATGAGCTCAAATTTTGCCGAGTGACATGTGTGGGATAGAAATCCGTTCACTCTCCTTTCGAAGACTTTCAACATATCGCACAGGCAAGAAAAAGTTGTCGGTTGCTGGATTCAACTGACACGCAGCTAAGCAGCGAGGTAATGGATCACGGACGCTACTGCCTGCACCTCAGGCAACTCCGCCGCTACATTCAGTGCGAAGAGCAGCCTACATTACGGGGCGAAGTGTATCCGATGGACAGCCAGGCCAGGCACGGTGGGATGCATTCTTCAAACAGAACGCCGCGTCCCGTGAAATTCGCAATTATAACGTCGGTCGCCCGACTCTCCCCTGAATGACGCGACGCGAAATATCGAGCAAAAGGAAACAGAAAAGAGAAAATTACTCAGCCCTTCAAAAACAAACCAGATGAGGCTAGGCATATTCATAAAGCGAAATTCTCATCTTCTGCACTCACCGCCCCGTCAACAAGCTGTGAGAAAAAATATTTCGCTGTTTGGTTATCTGCCAATCAGAAATAAATCCGGCTATTTTTTCTGCCAACTGGTGGATTAACTTCAGCCACTTACACAGTTCATTTTCACGCGATCCGAACGTTTTTCTCTGTTATGGACTGACGGTACCGACAATGTCTTACACCGTAAGTATGAGTTATACCAGCCTGTAGCCCTGAAAGTACGCTGATTATTTATTTCTCTGGATATAATTCCATTTATGTAGTTATCGAATGTATCGCTGCACAGTGCCTAAAACACATAAGTGACGCAAATTCATATGTCCGTATATAAACATATATTAAGACATAATCAACCGTCAATGTCCAAAGTAGGGAGAATAATTTCAGCACAGATTCCATCCAGAAAGATAGTTGGTACTTCATTAAAATCACAAGGAATAGCTGTTCTGATGTTATTATTAAATTGTTTTCAAAGACTACGGTAAGGAGGTTCAACAACGCAAAGTACTTGTAGAGCCGCTGACCTCGCGTTCAGTGATACTGCACTTTCCGTACAGCATAATCAAGACTATTTACACTACATTGCAGCCGGAACGTCTGGCCAAAAGACAAACTGCTGTCAAAAGGAAACGGTAATCACGCATACATTGTTATAGTCGGAACGAGGAAGGCTTTTAGACAGGTTTAAAAAAGTTACCAGAATTAGACAAAAGGTGCTGCAGGCAGTCGAAAAAAATGTTTTCTAACAACAGTTACCTAAGTTATATAGTGCTTCATGACTTACTTTAGATAATGGATAGTTATAAAACACCGCTGCATGAGGCTCGAAATTAATCCATACCTGAAGTGAATAAATACATATTGTACATGGAAAGAAAGGGAAAAAATTCACTTCGATGCGAGTAAACTACCTCCATTCTCGGCCATAATCTACTACAGGCACAGGGAATGGACAAGAACATGGAAACCTTATGTCTAATACGACGTGTAGTAAAAACGTTGTCATGTGCAGATTACAAGGGACTCTGATATCGATCTTCCACCAGAACACTGGCAGGTTCAGATAACGACGACGGAGGTGGACAGCGATGACACACCCTTCTCTCCAAAGCACACAACAAAGGTTCAACAATACTGAGATCTGGAGACTTCAGTGGCCAGACGAGGTGGGACACTTCATCCTCGTGTTTACAAAACCAGCCGTGCACATTGCCAGCTGCGTGAACAGGGACCCTGTCGTCTTCAAACACAGCATCGCCATTGGGGGACAAACACTGGACCATGGGATGGACCTCGTCAGCCGGAATGATTACATAACCCTTGGCAGTAATGAACTTGCAGATTGGAATAGCACTATAGGGCTGCCCAAATCATTACCGAACCCCTGACACGTCCCATTCTTGGAACGTAAACTCGGTCAGAAGTTGGAAACAGTGTGAAACAAAACTCATTCGACCAAATGACATTCTTCCATTGCTCCACAGAACGTTTACTGCTTCGACACCAGGTTTTCCTATTAAGTGCATTTTGATCACTCATGAATGGTTTTGGAATTCCAGCTCACTCAACATTTCTTATGGAGCTGGCTTCGCCTTGTATCGGTGCTGAAAGGGTTTGCGAATGCGGCATTCAGTTCTGCAGTGACCTTTGCAGCTGTCGTCTTCTCAAGTTTCGTCACAATCCTCTTCAATGACCATCTGTCACTAAAACTCAAAACACATCTCAGTCCGCGTCGTGACTTATCGGATGATGTTTTTCCCCTTTTCCTGCAATACAAATCTTCATATGGTGGCTCCTGAAACATCAGACCCTTCGGCTCCCGCGGCTACGGAAGCACCCACCATACGAGACACTATCTACCCATGTTCGAACTCGCTTAGTCCGACACACTGCTCTCAGGCGTACAGAAAACACTGTTCTGACCACGGTTAGCACCTATGACGTGCTAGGGACATTGCATAGGTGCCGCTCGTAGTCAGTTACAACAGCGAAACCTGAAGGCTTGGCTATCATCTGCAATTACCTTCAAGCATGCATTTTCCGCGGTTTCTTCATATTTTTGTCCAACCCCTGTGCGTTCAAAATGATTGAAAAAGAGCACAGGTCGACTCCAGCAACACAAACGGAAGTGCAATAAATCCACTAAACTGCTATTCCATATGGCTCACACTCATTTGCAGTAGAATACTAGAACATATTCTGAGTTCAAACACTATGACCTACTGGGAACAAAATGAAATCAGCGTAGGTACCGTAAACATCAATCATACGTAAGAAAACTTCAGACATGATGTCCTCATTGCTATAGTCAGAGGATACCAAGCTGATTTGGTGTTTCTAGACATTAGAAGATTCAGTCACAGTGACGTCTTTTAAAGAAAAAAAACGTTCCTCTGGGATATCTAT
The DNA here is from genome assembly GCF_023864275.1 of Schistocerca cancellata. Lineage (NCBI taxonomy): Eukaryota > Metazoa > Arthropoda > Insecta > Orthoptera > Acrididae > Schistocerca > Schistocerca cancellata. The sequence continues at coordinate 405,976,997 of NC_064627.1, read as the reverse complement.
CTAGTTTTGCGACTGGATAAACTATTTCCTAGCATGCTAGAGTCAGCACGTTATCGAGGACGTAGAGACAACTAACGATACTGAAGTAAGTTCTGATGCGGCCCACGGCTTCCAAAACGAACATTGCTGTACGCGTTGTATAGGGAAATTAGCAGAGAGCATTAGCTGCAATTCAAGAATTGTCTCAGATGATGCGGTTATCTATGAGAAATTATGACCGGTAAAAATTGCAGCAATAAACATTACATCTCGTTAAAGGACGAAGGAAGTTTAGCGGTTAACGTCCTGTCTGCGACGAGCTCGGGCACGATTCTAATGCTCAGATTGTGGAATGATAAGGAGAGAATTCTTCCACGCTCTTTTCACAGAAACGACCCTGGTATCTGCCTTAAAAGATTTAGAGAAACCACGAAAACCTAAGTCTAGGTGACCAGACGGGGATTTGAACCCCCGTTCTCACGAATACGAGTTCCGTTAGTTACCCATAGTGCCATTTCACCCAGTCTCTCGACAAAAAACGTCTGGTGCAAATTAGATGTGAATGCGGAGAAATGTGAAGTTGTGCGCTTCACGAGACGCAACGACGCACTGTCTTGACAGACGGATTAATGAGTCCCACGTACATTCAGTCATGGCGTACAGCCTTTTGGGAATTAGCAATGTATAAAGCTATGCAATGAAACTAGCGCTTAGGCTGGATTGCAAGTAGAACCAATGGCAGGTTGCGATTCATTGGTAAGATAGATACTGGGTATCCGCAGTTTGTTTACATATGGGAATGCTCAAAGAAGACATCGTACGTACTTCAAAGCTGCTCAACTGTTTGGGATCGATTGCAAGTAGGAATAACAGCAGATATCGAGCGTATACAAAGAAATACTGTGTAAATGGTTAGTTATCTTTGACGAGCGACAGTGTGTAACAGAAATATTGAATATCTTAACTGACTGACGCTCGAGGAAAAAGTATAGTTACCTTGCAAGAGCCGTCTTTCGGGGGATAAAATACGAACATCTTGAGAACCCTTCGTATCACTCCCACACAAGTCTCGGAGATAAAATTAGGCAAATAACAGCTCGCACAGAACAGTGCGTTATTTCTATGCTCCATCCGTGGATAGAACGGAAGTAATAACTAATATGGGGTAATATGTGCTGGTAACAATGATTTCCGAAAGAAGGAAGATTCAAGCTGAACGCCCCCTCCGTAAGGAGCAGAGGCTCATACTGATCAAGATAGGATAAGATATGAGCTATGTCACTATTGGAAGCAACATCCTCCCCCCCCCCCCCCCCACCCAAATGGCAGCACGGTGAGCTGAATCCGCCCATCAAGAATACGAGTCTATTGACATGCACTGCGCTGCTGGCTTATTTATTGGCTTCAGAGATACATGTGGAACATATGGAGATTTTCATGATAGTCACTTGAATGCATATATATCGCGTTTCTTCCTCATTATTGTTTATGTAGTTCCCTAGACCGAATACTAGACATAAAAACTGGGGATCACAGAACAATTGTTCGCTCACGTGTAAATTGTAGCATATAACTTGATGGAGTTAGTTGGCAGGCGCTGAACCTAGCGACACAACTAGAGCTGCACAATGGATTTCAAGATCATCGTTGTAATTTTACCTTCAGATATCACGGAAACTTAACGACAAGTCACAATCAGTAAAGATATGAAAATTCAAAATCACTTGCGCCGTTTCCGTTCTTTGTGGTCTCAAATACCACTCGGTGCACAGGATATGTTTCATCTTTAAAGTAGCCTCCACTGCTTCCCATATGTCTGTTTTCTTTTGTGAGACCCTGTAACTGAATATCAGTAGGCACATGAGAAGTCATCACGAATGTGTGTTTAACTCCTATCTTTTCCCTTGTAGTAAAATATCATTTCTAAAATGTTCTTAGATAAACAAATAAAAAAATTTCCACCTATCATTTTACAACGAACAGTATCTCGTTTTTCCGCAGAGCCGTAAATATTGAGAACTGTACCCAGGCTCAAATAATCTTTTAGCATCAAAACGTTAGCTAGTAAACTCTCTCTCTCTCTCTCTCTCTCTCTCTCTCTCTGTGTGTGTGTGTGTGTGTGTGTATTCCTAATGGACCAAACTGCTGAGTTCATCGGTCACACAACTTAAACTAACTTATGCTAAGAACAACACACACACCCATGCCCGAAGGAGGACTCGCACCTCCGGCGGGAGGGTCCGCGCAAAACCGTTACATGGCGCCTCTAACTGCGCGGCCACTCCGCGCGGCAAAACTGTGTCTTTTCAAAGTAAGTACTCTCAAAATTGACCCCGTCATTTTAAATCCAATTACTCGGAACAGCAGAAATATTTCAGCAGGAATCATCCCAGCAGCTACCTGACACGACTTAGGGAAATCATGGGAAACCTAAATCAGGATGGTCGGACGCGGGCTTGGAGCGTCGTCTTCACAAATATATGTCCAGTGTGCTAAGCACTGCGCCACCTCGCTCGGTCAGAATAGGTTCTAGAACGTTACATTACGACTGAAATCTGACACCTATTCGTGGTACGCGAAAATCCCTCCACCACAAACCGTTGGGTGGCTTGCGGAGTATAAATGTAGTTGTAGAAAATTACGTCACGTAATAGTGATAATGTTTATACTTAATCCCTTGAGACGATACAATCAACAATATTTGTACATTTCCGCAAATTTCCGTTAACGTCCGCGATGCGAAGCAAATTATCTGAGAGAAGATGAACCATTCATTGCTGCTTTTCACTTTTGGAAGACTTCATGAAGTAGCTTCGAGGTCGGGATGTCCCGTTTAAAGAATATTATGAGGACCATCTCTGAAGAGTAGCTGCCTACGCTGTGGCAGTTTCTGTTTAGTGGTCTGAGAGCTGGTTTCTCAGGATGGGGCAGGATAAGGTTACGATTGTGGATGGGGCCGTAATCAGTTACTCTCGGTTGCACAACAAATACGTAAATATTTAAAGAAATTAAAGTTTTAAAACAATCTCTTAAAAAACACAATTGACTGTATGACGGCTGAAGGCCTTATCAAGGTGGGCAAACGTAGTGGAGCCAGTGAACACACTAGGAAAACGAGACGCCACTATCGCTATTACAAGATGCCAAGCTACGAACGGCGTCAACGCGAGCCGCACACGGCTGATGGTCATTACTTACAAAATAATGAAAATACTTTCATGCTGGAGTAGATGGTATTAACGTTCACTGCAAAGATCACTGTCGTTGCTAACTTTCCTTACGTTGCTGCTTACGTACGTTTTCTTTTGACTACTTTTTATCTGTAGCTAGGTGTGATGTAACACATGTCCTGCTGAATGGCAAGAATTAGAGGTAGGCTACTTGCATCATTCATGGAACAACTTGTTTGATGCAAGTGCTTGTACTGCATTGGACTGAATTCTTCGTTCCGAGACAAAAAATGATTTCTCAAAAAATGGTCGGTTAAATCATGAACTTAATAAGACATGTTCTAGTCTAGAGGGTTTCAGATATTATCACGACATCCTGCATCACACTTCACATAGCTTTCCTGAAAAAAAAAATTAGGAAAACAGCGAGACAGTTCGTAGGACAACATCCAGCACCATCGTTCAGCTGGGGACACTGCTCTGTCTCTACTGACGCAGATATAGACAAGCCAATAACCCTTTCCTTCTTTCTTTTCTTCATACTAATAAAAATATTTCTATGTTATTTTCGTCTTAATTGTGTTCAGTTTCTTTATTCCACCATAGATTTCATAATATGGGTTTCCCTGCCCTCATTACCACCTTAATTATTATTTTGTGTCCACAGCTCGTGGTCGTGCGGTAGCGTTCTCGCTTCCCGCGACCGGGCTCCCGGGTTCGATTCCCGGCGGGGTCAGGGATTTTCTCTGCCTCGTGATGACTGGGTGTTGTGTGATGTCCTTAGGTTGGTTAAGTTTAAGTAGTTTTACGTTCTAGGGGACTGATGACAATAGATGTTAAGTCCCATAGTGCTCAGAGCCATTTGAACCATTATTATTTTGTTTCATTTCCGAAATTCAACAGTTACTAGTCACGCAGCCGTCGGCACTAGATTGAAAGGAAAAGTTAAGCATTACGTGTTTCGTTCCGTGTTTCTAGATGGAAATACCGCACTAAACAGGAGCCATATCTACATCCACTATCGTCCATTAGCGGTATCAGGAAAAGCAAAATCAATGTGCAAGAATTAGGGTTCGCTGCAAATAAAATTGTGTCAACATCTCGCCTTGCCATTTATGAACATCTGGAAATAAATTACCTCTGTTGTTCCTACCTAACTTCGTATTTAATTTTACTCAACATCTGACGAGTCTGTGGTTACTCGCCATTCAATGACTCAACCATCATATCGGCATTTACTTTACTGAATCTTCATGCTCAGGCTAGAAGCTCCCCTTGAGGTTTTTTCCGTGGGATGCTTCATTACTATTTGAAGAAATGTAATCAATTTTGTTTCTAGTTTCAAACGCAAACATGCTGTTTTTATCAACAAATCCTACTAACATAATTGTGACCTGCCATATTTTTTTTTAACAGTACGCAAAGTAATAGTTCTTTAATTTTTGTCCTACAGTTGCACTACAATCCCCTTTTATCATCTTGTTGTGAGATTTGGTGTGATTTATAAGCTTCCTTACCTCTTTATATAGATCTTCTACTTCATCATCAGAACGTGAACACATAGATGCATAGATTAAGACAGTTTTCCATTGAATGCCTTATCTGATTCTTAAAACAAATACTGCTATTCCGCTTGAGATTCCTTCTACAGGGTGGTAAGAAACAGTTTGAAAAGCTTATAAGAGAGTTGCATCGTGGGTTATGGTGAGTAATGATTGTTAAGAAAAAAATTCGATACGTCACGCCGTTTTAGAGTTAATTAGCATTAAAGTTAGCCAATCAGGCCGTTGCGACCGAAAAATGTCAAGAGCCCGCCAGATATTTGCTGTTCTCATTACGTAGATGATAGCGCAGGAGACTGCTCAGCCTTTGGCTCGGGTTAGATCCTTACTACCGTCCCATGACGAATTTTTGATCTCTCTCTTTTTCGATTTTAGAAAACCAAACGAAGACACGTTTGGCGGTACCGTCTCTGGCGGACTGTTTGTACTGGCTGACTACAATGCTAATTAACTCGCAAACGGCGCAACGTATCGAATTTTTTTATCAAAAATTATTTCTCAGCATAGTCTATCTGCAACACCCTCCTAAGCCTTTCGTACTCTTTCTGACAACCCTGTATATCTGTAATATTGTTTTTATTCTATGCTTTTACAATAAAGACTACAACCAAATTTCCTCCCTGTGCTACTCTTGTAAAATTTAACCCTTGACCTGATTTTAATTCATTCTTGTCTTCGTGATTTCGCCGCACTTATGGTAAACCTTCTATATGCTGTTTGACTTTAATTAACACCTCTTCCACTGCCACCAACCTATCTACGGAGTTCTGAATTTTGTGAAACTAAGTAAAAGGCAGCAGACGTGATTGGTTTCCAAGGTCCATGTTAGGTCATTGTCTATGTGCTACACCACAAAAATTTCCAAAATCTGTAGCCGTCTTAACTACATAATTTCCTTCTCTTCAAAATTTTTAGATTTAACAGCAAGGGCAACGTTTTATGCATATGCGAAGGTTAATGGCCACGTACAGTTGGTTGGTAGTTGACCTTGTTTCATTTATAACGGTAGGATGGTATCGGCGAGGGAGGGGGGGGGGGGTGGGGTGGGAAGGTGAAACAAGGAAAATACTGAGCTGTAAACCGAGATTATTGTCCCCATGCGACGAATGGGTCACCGCAACAGTTTCACATGCCTACGCTAAATTAGGCACGTAGAATTAAGTTGAAATTGTAGCTCAGAACATTGGAGCATAGTCTGGTGGTCAGGAACTTCATATTTCCATCCCTCCTCCCCCAATTGACCAAAGATACCGGCGACGAGAGTATCTTGTACTATCCCCATACTGTCCGCTAAATTCAAGTCGATTACTACAGCACAAGCGTATGTTATCGATCTCGGTTACATTGGCGGATGTCTGATTACGACGTGACATTTCGTGGTCTACTGAAAGATTTACGACTAGCCTCATTAGCTTTGTACCACTCTTTCACAAATGGCTGCAGTTTCACTAGATAGCAAACCACATTCACGGCAGCGGAACATTTACCCTTTTCAAAGTCCACAGCTGAAGCCATAAAGCGCCCTAAGGTGCCGACGGGGCGTGGCCACCTCCTATGCAACGTTTTTCGCTGCCACGAACTATATGTAATGTTAAACGCTACTCTACATTTGTATGTACGCAGAATTTTGGAGAGGCGTGCAGATGGGCGACGTTCAGTCCATGCACGACCTATCTTTCAGTCATTTTCAGCATTTACACATCACTCTTAACGAATGTCTTGTCATTCTCCAATCGTTTCATTATCCGATAGTTTTTAGTAACAGCAGAGAATTTTCTGCAGATTTAAGATGAACAATACGATTTCTCTTACTTAGTTACATGACGTCTTATTTGTCGTCACGGAGAGAATAATACACTTTACCCTATGACGGAGGAAACAGGTACGCTGGTCATTTGTTATGAAACATTGTACTCAGCTATTCCACAACGACAAATGGCATTGGCTTGTTGCTACGGTTAATCAACTTTGTAGGTAGCAGTCAAATGAGAACGTGACAAATGGAAGCAAGTAAGTAAACTGTTTAATGTATCAAAAGTAATAGCCACAGCTGTTAATATAATCGCCGGACGGTGTGGCCGAGCGGTTCTAGGCGCTACAGTCTGGAACCGCGCCACCGCCACGGTCGCAGGTTCGAATCCTGCCTCGGGCTTGGATGTGTGTGATGTCCTTAGGTTAGTTCGGTTTAAGTAGTTCTAAGTTCTAGGGGACTGATGACCTCAGAAGTTAATACCATAGTGTTCAGAGCCATTCGAACCATTTTGTTAATATTGTCGAATGACTATGTTTCTTCGGGGCTCCAAAAATATGGAAATCGCGTCAGGAGAGATCGGGGCTCTATGGATGATGTGTAAGGGCTTCCAAGCGAAACTTTTGCAGCGTAGTCGAAACACTTTTGGCAATATGTGGGCGGCGCTTTGTTTGCAGCTTGTCTCGGCTACGCTGCACAAGCTTCCACATCCTCCATACAGTTCCGGTATGTCGTCACGCGATTTTCATATTTTTGGAGTCCTGAAGAAACACATTAGTGGCCGTCGATTCGTATCGGACGAAGTACGCTTAAGTGTACTTATGGTTCCGTAGGCAACCGCAAATATTTTTCCATGCAGGCATTGACCATCCTGTCTCACAATGGGATATATGTATTAACGGTTATGACGATTACTTTCGAAATAATAAACACTTTACTTACTTTTTTCCATTTCTCTCGTTTTCATTTATCTGCCCCAAATTTCATTTGTCTCGTTTTCATTTGACTTCTCCATACATTTCATTTCTGTTTATGTCGCCAAAATATTGCTCATGACTTGTCGAAGATTGGTTTACTTTCTTGAGTTTAAGAGGAACGAGAAGCTGGTTATACTTCATTGATTGTGCACCGCATGTGGTTCTCGTAGTTTTATTTCCAGGTCTTACATTGAGCTTTCTACCCGCAAACGTAAACGGGTAACAGATATTGCTCTACAACTTGTATTTCCTATCCTCAGATCAAACTGTGGTCAAACCTCAGCGTAGCGAACGGGAAACAGGGGCTCAACATCCTCATAACACAGTAATAACCTTCGAAATGGAACAATATTTGCGAGTTACTTGCCTAAACGTGTGATCTGTAGTATCTTTATACACTGAATAATCGCAAGGAGCACAAACACGATTGTGACTGTGCTAATAAAAACAGCAATATATAAATAACATTTACGACAGGATTAAAGCAAGATAATAATTTAACGTCTCGTCGATATTGAAGTCATCACATACAGAAAATTCTGTCAGTATCCGGTGGCTCCGCTGTGGCCGAGCGGTTCTAGGTGCTTCAGTCTGGAACCGCGCGACCGCTACGGTCGCAGGTTCGAATCCTGCCTCTGACATGGGTGTGTGTGATGTCCTTAGGTTAGTTAGGTTTAAGTAGTTCTAAGTTCTAAGGGACTGATCCCAGATGTTAAGTCCCATAGTGCTCAGAGCCATTTGAACCATTTTATCCGGTGGCTCGGCGCAGGGAACTTGCATTTAGTTTGATTTATTGGCCGCGTTTACCTTTACATCTATATTGCACCAAAAATATGTGCATATATGAGCAAATGTCGACGATATGTTCTGTGCGTCTTGAGTAGGGCCAAACTTGTTCCATCCAGTCACAGTACTAGTGGCTGACATCAGTGATGCCCACTTTACCCTTCGCTCTCACGCTTGCATTCAGTACTGCTCCGTTCTGCCTCTGCTGTGTTTTTACGGCTGTGTCGGTTGTATTATTCGAGAAGGCGAACTGGTAACCGAGTCTCAGCGGAAACTGACTTGGTCTTGTGACTAGGTAGAGCCACATTCCAACTGACAGTAGCGCGCGTTGTTTTCTGGCAGTGAGAGCGAAAGTGATGAGGAATATCGATCGAGAAAAGTACCTTTGGAGGAAGCTACGACAACTTGCTGCTAACATGAATAATTTTACTGATAATGAAAATGAAAAAATGTTCAAATGTGTGTGAATTCCTAAGGGACCACGCTGCTGAGGTCATCGGTCCCTAGACTTACACACTACTATAACTAACTTAAACTAACTTATGCTAAGAACAACACACACCCCCATGCCCGAGGGAGGACTTGAACCTCCGGCGGGAGGGGCCGCGCAATCGGTGACATGGCACCTTAAACCGCGCGGCCACTCCGCGCGGGCAATGAAAATGAGAAACGTGTCATAGCGACAATCGAGAACACAACGGAAGATGCAAACACATGTCGACAAGCAAAAGTTAAGTAAGTCAGTGGTGTGCAAATTTCGCAACGGGGTATACTGTGTATGCTATGTAGAACGGAATTCAGTTATCTTCTCAAAGCAGCCGAAGTGGCCGCGCGGTTCTGGCGCTGCAGTCTGGAACCGCGAGACCGCTACGGTCGCAGGTTCGAATCCTGCCTCGGGCATGGATGTGTGTGATGTCCTTAGGTTAGTTAGGTTTAACTAGTTCTAAGTTCTAGGGGACTAATGACCTCAGCAGTTGAGTCCCATAGTGGTCAGAGCCATTTGAACCATTTTCTCAAAGCAGTACAAGCAAAATGTACATACTAACTATTACATTTATGATATAAATAAATGTATTATTAAAAACCAATTTCTGCTATGCACACCTTCCCGGCTTTTGTCACACACACACTAGTATAGAAAATCTGAGAGAAATTGTTGCGTCTATGAGATTTGATTTCAAAAGGTGTCCGAATGTAGAAGTCATTACACTCGTGTGTGGATGAGAGAACATAGTTACAAAAAGAGGATAGCACTTTAATTTTTTTTAGGAAAAACAGCAGCAGCGGAATTAAAGCGGCCAGTGCTTTAATCGTTTATCACATACACACCTTACACTGTGAGTAAAGGTTGGAAAAGGACGGTGTCCGACGAGTATTGTATTAACGTACTGTCCCGGTATAGCAAAATTAAAATTTTAGATATGAATGTATTCGCAGTTGTAAATATGAACCTCCTCAAACTGTATTATGGAATGATCACCCGGGACTCGTACCTGGTTTTCCCACTTTACGTGAACGATCGCCTTATCCGCTTTGGCTATCCGAGAGCAACTCACGGCCAGACCAAAATATTCGTATGTAGTCGTCCATGTGTCATAGCTGCACTCGTACATCTCAAAATAGTTCAAATGGCTCTGAGCACTATGGGGCTTAACATCTGAGGTCATCAGTCACCTACACTTAGAACTACTTAAACCTAACTAACCTAAGGACATCACACACATCCATACCCGAGGCATGATTCGAACCTGCCACCGTAGCGGTCGCTGCGGTTCCAGACTGAAGCGCCTAGAGCCGCTCGACCAGAGCGGCCGGCTCGTACAACTCATTAATGTTAGTCCCGTACAGAGGAGGTATTTTATTTTTACGTCGCACACCCAGTATCGCCCGATTAATACAAAATTACAGTGTGTGTGTGTGTGTGTGTGTGTGTGTGTGTGTGTGTGTTGTGGAGAAGTACGATGTAGCGCTCCGTCCGATATGCTTGCCTGTCTCACTTCTCGAGCTCTGGGATTGTGCTCCGTATCTAATGACCTTGTCGCCGATGGGATGTTAAACTAGATACTTCCTTCTGTTTTCTATGGTACCTTCCGGTTATTTGGTTTCTCAAAGATCTGGCACCATCTCCTTCAGGCAATATAGGTTGTAATGCGAACCCAAGTAGTTTCTCCTTCTTTCACAATAAGGACCTAAAAAGCTGCATACTGGCTAAGAGGAAATTTAAATTTCTTCTGCGAGTAACTGAAAACTAATGTCTGAGAGTAACTTAAAAGAAGCTGAGGCACGTTATCCTCAGGAAAGAATGTTTAGCAGTTTTTCTCAGATGTCTGCGAAAAACTAAATTTGATTAATCTGTACAGAGGTATTTTGCGTTGTTCATGCATACTTTTTTAATGCGCATGCTCTCTGTCCTACTACTTGCAACCTATTCTGCAATGAACAGACAGTGAATATAAGTTCGATACTCTGTGTACATCCGAACCTACTGTCTGATAATATTCAGTAACCATAATTACAAGGTGAGAGAAAACAGTACAGCATTCAGAACAGAAATATTTTGGACATCCTACCAAATGTTCTGTTTGATTTCTTTAACTAATAACTGTTATCGTATCTTTCGTTTAATTTAAGTGACACAAAAATGAGATTTTACCTACAGTGCTGTTGTACGTGTTTCTTTTTCGTTGTATCTGTGTCTTTGATACAGCAAGACATGTTCACTGCTGAACGAAAATAATTATCTGGACTTTTAAAAAATTGTGAAGAAAGATATATTTACTAATTAATAGAATGATTATCCTTTCACTCATTAACAAAGACCCATATTTATGTCATTCACAACGGAGATCATTATTTGTCACAATATCTAAGAATGAACTATTAGATAATGTCGGAAGTTCCATGAAGCTTTTCTCGGATGATTTTGCTGTACACAAAAAAGTCGCAACGCTAGAAAATTGTAGTGATATGTAGAAAATCTGCACAGGATCTATGCTTGGTGCAGGTATTGGCAATTGACCCTCAAAATAAAAAAAATACATAACGTATTATAAATATTCATGGACAGAAATGCGCGTTACTGGATCATTACACGGTCGCAGACCAATCACTGGAAACAGTTACTTCCAAGAAAATATCTAGCAGTATGCGTACAGAGCGATTTAAAGTGTAACGACCGCGTAAGACTAATCGCAGGTAACGCAGGTGTCAGGCCGAGATTCAGTTCCGAGAGCGTATGTTCCTAGAACAGTCAACCAGCACATTGCTTCCTCGCGGAAAGGCCACGAAAATAAAATTAGAGGGATTCGAGCCCACACAAAGGCTTACAGCAATTTTTCTTCCTGCGAAACATTTGCGACTGGAAGGGGAAGGGGAAAAGGGGGAGGTGACACTGGTACAGAAATTGCCCTTCGCCACAAACCGAAATGTGGCTCACGAAGCATAGATGTAGACGTACAAATATGGTGCACCGCATGTAAGCCATGAGAACACAACTGAAAAGAGCACATAGAGACCCTCAGTATAAGAAGGTCACGTTTATTTACATTTCATTGTTTGTTGATGAGCACTTTTTTGTGAAAATCTATTTCCAATGTTTCATAATGAACCAGTAGATTTAGAAAGACTTTGAGGTCGGCAAAAGGCCAGCAAAGAGAGGCGGTTCTCCCAACGTATCAGTCACACGCTTAATTTATTGTGAATTTGAAAGATAATCCATATTCTTAAATTATGGCAGTTACGTTGGGGATTTGTGCAGTTCGAATGTATTTAAAGCTGAGCGACGACATGCTCGTTGTCTGTCGCTGTTAGTCACTTGTCAAGGTAGGAGGCACATCGGCGAGTATGAATCTCAAGGAGTAGCTCATGGGCCACGAATGTGGTGCGGCGATTTTATACTTTATACATTCGCTGAGTGATAGTCTCTGGACATTAGCTTAAAACTTGTAACAGTTGTTGTTTCGGTAATAGAATTTGGCCGTGAGCCGATACTTACACATTTTTGCGAGTTTTAGAATGATCAGCAGTTGGGACTTATTTATGTTACATTAAATAACAGAATCTGGAGAGGTATAAAGACTTAACATTTCACGTGTGGATTGTAAGATAGTGCTGTGAGACAGTAATTTGTATTTCAGTGGGTTAATTGTTTATCTTTAATGAATATGAGGGGCCTGGGATTTCGTATTTATTATATAAATAATTGCTTACTGGAACTTGTTAATATTTGTTGTCATATACCCAATGTTTAACTGCACTAGTTATTTTTCATCTGTTTATTTAAAGCCCATTTACGTCTGCAGTTTGTAATACTGCAGGGCTACCGTTCGTAAATTTGATTGCTGTAAAGGAAAAGAAATATTTGATTTAATTTATCCACACATTTTTGGCTTATGCTACCAACATTGATCTTCCTGGATTACAGTCATTCATTTATTATTTGAGTTCCGAAACTTACATGACTTATGATTGTTAAGCTAGATCAACCGCAAGGCAAGCGTATAAGAGTGTGTTGTCCACTTCTGCGACGAAGTATACGAGCAACTGTAGGTTCGCACATTATTCCGATCCGCGCTAGTCAATGAGAGGCGACCTAGCAAAAGAAAGTTGTGGGACCGTACAAAATCTGAGCAAACACAGTGGAATAATAAACAACGTTGTTGTTAACTGCCGAACTATATCATAGTCGTTTGATTCCAGGGTGAATTCCTCACTACTTGGGACTGAAAGGTTTCTGTTTCAGTTCCTGGTGAGAACAGTTTCCTGGTCGTCGCCCTTACTGCCTCTAGACCAGGGCCGGCCGCACAGTTCCAGGCCGCACGCGAGTTGAGTCAGATGTGTGGACCGCGCGCAGGCCGAGGCTCAGCCTGCCCCCGCTTTGCCCGGCCCCCGTCGGAAGTGTCCGGCACAGCGCGACATTCCACTTTCAGTTTCTGTGGGGCATTTTTCGGTCGGCACAACTCTCTTCAGTTCAGCAGAACCGTGCTGTTGGCGCTGTTTACCCTTCGCTATTTGTTCGTGTTATGAAGGATGTTCGCAGGTCCAGTGGCTGTTTGCACAAAAAGAAGCGGTTTAGCGATCTGCCACCACTGACCTTAAACTGAATGAGAACGACAGAATAGAGGAATAAGAATTCTCGATATCTATTATTCAGCCGCATAATCGAAGGGTACTGAAGATTAGTTACAAAATGGCATTAGAATACCACGCAGAAAGAATTTAAAGATTTGGGTGACAATAAAGAGGCTAATTACAACTACTAACAAAGGGAATTGAAACACCTGTATGTCAAGTGGCATTTCTGCTGAATTTGCAGGCATAGAGTACGTGGTGAAATTGGTGGAGCGAATCGTAAAATTTATGATGTCGCACAGAATATTCAATTGTCAGCTGCAACAGTTTTCAATGGAACTGAACGAAGATTATGGAGGCTGTGTAATACTGCAAAGTAGGCTGGTTAAGTCTAGCGGCACGTCTGGAAAGACTTTTCGATTTAAAACTCGTTGTTGTTCAATTTATGAAGGAAAAACAAGAGAAGGAACGAAAAATACAATACCTGGAATGGATTGCGAACGTTGCAATTTAAGTGGACGTGGTTGCACTCTGCCCACAGTAACACACTGCAAGATGAAAAGCAACTTGAAACTTCCTGACAGATTAAAACTGTGTGCCAGACCGCGACTCGAACTCGGGACTTTTTTCTTTCGCGGACAAGTGCTCTACCATCTGAGCTACCCAAGCACGACTCACGCCCCGTACTCACAGCTTTACTTCTGCCAGTACCTAGTCTCCTACCTTCCAAACTTTACAGAAGCTCACCGCTGCAGAGTGAAAATCTCATTCTGGAAACATCCCCCAGGCTGTGGCTAAGCCATGTCTCCGAAATATCCTTTCTTTCAGGGGTGCTAGTTCTGCTAGGTTCGCAGGAGAGCTTCAGTAAAGTTTTAATCTGCCAGGAAGTTTCATATCAGCGCACACTCCGCTGCAGAGTGAAAATCTCATTCTGAAAAGCAACTTACTTCTGTTTTGATGGGGACGCATTTACAAAGAAAACTGCACTGTAGAAGGGACATGTTACAAATACAGACCATTTCCCAAGCTCACTGTCATTCATAAAAACGCAAAGCTTGAAGCATTCATTGTGTCCTTGAAAGAATTACAAAAATAGTTTCCTAAATGTTTTGAGGACACTGGCAATCTGACATCTGTTTTCATGCTGTTATAAGACCATATTCCGTAATTACCAGTTTAAAGACAAAGCCTTTCACGTCAGAACTGTGCAGGATGTCTACATTGCTTTCCCCGGGTAGAGGTTCCACGTCTCCGTAATGAGGTTACAACAGTACTACAATATTTCAATCAACATATGTATATGCCAGACCTTTTTTCGATTATGACGCTAAATAAATCAGGATTACGCGTCAACTTGAGGGCAAAAATCTGCGAAACCGTCTGCGTCTGTCCTTAGGCCGACAGTTTATACCAGACAAAAATTACATTATGTCCTCCTCAGTAGGCCAATAGTAATTCATATTGAAAACTTATTTAATTTGTGATCTATGCTGCTGAGAAATATGAAATCAAGTCGTAGCAGTCAACTGCATTGTCATCTAAATATGGCCCCCCTCTACCACAGGTTTAACATATGCTGGATGAAGCCCATTCTTTGAGTAGCCCAGTCTCCTGGTCTCACCCCTGTCTTCACCTTGCCCATACAACAACGCAATTTCTTTACAAAGTTACATTCCTCGCCTTCTTCCTAGAGCCGCACCTTGATTCGTGACCAAGGGATATCAGAATCAAGGCGTGAGAAGGCACACACTAACGCACCAGCACATGACTGCACGCATACGTCGCTCTGTGATCACTGTAGGTCTATAGTGGGTGAAATATACAACTTCTGAATCCTTATTTCCTTCTTTGCCGCTGGGGCGAACGCTTCACTACAGGACCAATGCAAGCAAAGAAATTCGCTCCCGCTAAAACTTTTTTAATCAGTTCTGCCATCCACCCAAAGAGAAGAGCCGCTATAGAACAAACCGCTTATGCTACGACTGCACCGTTTCTCGAGAATTCTGATAAGCTCTAACTGACAGCAGCTTAATGGAGTTTTATAACCAACAGGAACACTTTTCCAGCATCCATATCACAAAACGAAAAAACACTTTAAATTGCATCCATATAACTCGACAAATGTGTCCCTCTCTATAATCTACAAGATGAAATGTGATTCTGTAGGAGAGTACAATAAACTGCCAATTTAATTTGATGACACGTAACTGAAAGGTTGATTCTGGAATAAGGAAGGTCATGCGATTTTGTGACAGCAATTGCTCGCATAACGTTCTTGGCACATAAGACTCAAGAATAATTAAATTTATAATTATCCTCAACGTAAAAAATAACGATGTCGCTAGTCACATGAATTAATATCCGGAAATGGATAGTGTGTCTACAATGTTATATTTATAATACAACATTATGTCACTAAAATTTAGTGTTGTCAGCTTAACAATAAACTTTCTTACTGTTCCTACGACGATGCCATGTAATCATCCACAACTCATATTACAAACCGCCTTGCTCGAATAAATAATAGGGATGTTCCTGAAAAGTGACAGAGGCTGCCTAGACATGCTGAAGTACCTTTCAATTCAAGAACTGCTCTCGTCATGTGCTTAGATCTTTTCTAGTGCCCCAAGGAGTTAAGTTATGTGGTTGGACAGGTCGTGCAACTGTACCACAACGTACTATCGCTTTTCCAGAGAGGATGTTGTTGCGATATTGGTGAGTGATAATAAAAACATTCACTGAGGCTCCATTACGCGTCAACTATATGAACTGATGTACAAACAATGGTTTGTTGCCAAGCACAATACTCAGCCTGCTATGGTGGAAATGCAGATTTGTTTTACAGTTATAGCGTCCTTGAAGAATAAATGATTGAAGTAGATCGCCAGGAATATCTGCCGAATCTTTGTGAGTGAACTTCTGTTGATGCATTGTTGCAGCCAGATGAAAGCTTGCTTAGTGAGTAAAGAAGGGCTGTGATGGATGTTGCGCCCTTTTCACAGGTCACTGTTTATTAAGAACCACTCGCACAACGAATAGCGTGTGCATCACTGGAAAACAGCACAAGTCTCATGTTCTTACAAGGATATGAGAACGAACGGACAGAACTATATGGGTATCGTTCATTTGGGGCGTATTCTAGAGTGTACTATGAGGTAGAACTTTATGATATTTTTGTAGGCAAAGAAACATCTCTCCTACAATCCGAACGGGTTCAGGGGAAACCACTCTTGTCAAGCACAGCTCGCTTGTTTCATACAGGCTTCTTACAAATAGTAGATGTAATTGAAAACGTACTTCCGTGTTCCTAGGCTTCCAAATAACGTTTCCAAATCTACATTGTGTCGTCTTATGATGAAGATAAAAATCATACGTAGTGTTTTTACAAATACGCGGTTGGCTCCGAAAACGTTTTGGCCGGCCGATATGGCCGAGCGGTTCTAGGCGCTACAGTCTGGAACCGCGCGACCACTACGGTCGCAGGTTAGAATCCTGCCTCGGGCATGCATGTGTGTGATGTCCTTAGGTTAATTAGGTTTAAGTAGTTCTAAGTTCTAGGGGACTGAAGACCTCAGAACTTAAGTCCTATAGTGCTCAGAGCTATTTGAACCATCCGAAAACGTTTAACTGATAAAACCCATAATGTTGTACTAAACGGTGCATGTTCAACAGAAACGTACCCCAAGGATATGTACTAGTACCGCTCATATTCTCAAACTGTACGAACGAATTATACCATAAAGTCAGCAGCACACTCTGAGTGTTCGCTAATGATACTGATGTCTACAAAAAGTATCTTCAGTGGATGAATACGAGGAAATGCAAGACGGCACAGACACTTCGTGTGCTTAGTGGCAGCTTCCTTTAAACGTGAATAAATACAAAATAATACCCAAAACAAAGCGAAAAAATTCTAAAGTATTCGAGCAAAACATTTGTGGTCAACTTCTGCAGTCTCTCACACCTACTACAGTGATATGGAAGGGGAAGACCGCGTAAAACCAGCATTAGGGAGAGCGAACAGATATGTTCCGAGGATTCTGAATTAATTGTGATCTACTTGTAAAGTAAACTTCATGCAAGATGCGAGATCGATATGTTCTAAAATATTATTCCAATTTGTAGAGTCCTTATCCAGTTAGGCATTACAAAAGACATCGAATGAATCAAGAAACGAATTGATACGATCGTGGTAGGTCAGTATAGCCCGTAGGAAGTTTTAATAGAGATTCTCAGGGTACGCAAATGAGAAATTTTCGAAGAAAGGTGATAGTGTTCTCACGTAAACCTGTTGGGAAAATTTAGAGAATCGGTATTCGAGGAATAAATTTTTACCCTTCGTAGCAGATCCCGCGCAAGCACCATGTCACTAAAGTGACATAGATTATCGCGCTTTCCGAGCGACATGGTCACTTGTTCTTTGATCCATATGCTAATGGTATAAAAAAGAAAGTCACTTACAATCAGGACAGGACTCCGTGCTCTGCACTCGCTTGCTGTGATCACCTACACCCCAGCCAGTCTCGCACGCGGCCCTTGGACTCGTAGCACACGACTAATTGCACCTGATGACAGGCATTTGTGAGCCAGAAACTGCTCCTGAATTTAAAAATAAAGCCTCAAAACAGAAGCGGTCATTTCAATGTCTATTACGATGCTCAATTGTGGATGTGCCCCGACAGGACTGTTAGCAATGTGGAAAGATGTTTACCGGTGCTCCTGTTTGCGATGACACCAGCGATACGAAGTGTTACGAGGTGTTTACAGTTGCTTAGATTGTTTTACAAATGAATGCAAAAGAATGAAAATTTCACCTGTTCCTTTTTTATGCTAATCTAGACATTCGTGTTTAAAATGTCAGTGAGAAGTGCACTATCTTTTACGGAAGTACTTTCACCGTTCAGTTTATGAACGACTGCTTGTATGCTTCTATGCCAACTATCATTCATTTCCAGTTAACCAAGTCCGCCTTATTGCAGCTTTCTTATCCAATTGGCTGTTTTGTGTAATCATCGAGAACACCAACTGCTGCGTATTCCAACCCACTACATGTATATCCTAAAGACCCATATTCTCTTACTCCTATGTACATTTTACACTTTTCACATGTCTAAACCATCTCCTCCGATTCCTCTATTCCAATCAGCCGATAACATGTCTATCTTAGCCTCTACCCCCACCTCCAGAAATCCCAACGATCGCGCTAGCTTCCTCTCAGCTAGTTTACCGTCTGGTGCAACCACGACTTCTTGACACAAACGCAGCCAAGAATTATACGATGAATCATCCGCCCTTCCACTCCCATAACTTGAGTTTGTGTACGTACAACCGTCCTATACAATATAACACACTAAAATACTTCGAAATAATCCTCGACCGGAAAGAAACTTGGAAACCGCATCTAACAGCCAATCAAAAGAAGGCGCACAACGAACTACACTTACAAAACTTTGACCTAACTATCCTATCCTATGACAAAGTCGTGTGGCTTTCCTTTACATCAATTTCTATCAGCCGCATCAAAATATCTAACGCCAGTGCTTTGCCTCACTTTCCTATGTCGCTTACGCTTCCCTGAACAAATACCTTTCCCACTAATCTAATTTCCCTGCCTCTCCTTCGTCGTCCACAATGAATTCGATAAACTATGCATCCCAGGAACTAGACTCCAACAACTCCATTGCTTCCCCGTAACTTGCAGCGCTGGTACTCTGTCGTACCTATATAAATACAGTCACCCACCCTTACACACACTCCGCATATTCTCCAAACTAAACTACACCAGAATCCCAATCGCAGACCACGAAACACGTCCTGGCATTTATCCCTCTTATCAGAATAACACAACGCTCCCATCCTCACTCACATCAGTGCTCCTCTTCCCACTTTCCTCTCATCTGTATTTGCATGGCCTGACATCCCTTCTCTCACAGCCGCTGTGTCCGGCAAAAAATTTTTGCTATTTTGCTTAGCCACACATCCCACCTCTGCTGAACCCCTGGCAACCCAGTCAACATCCGTGTCCTAATTTATCCGTACTTGTTGAAGGTATATTTTGTACTGTGAAGTGCAGTGCTTCTCTTAAAATCTATCGGCGAAGGCTGTGACTTGACACAGTTTAAACTACACTGTACATGAAACATTTAGCAGTTTTAAAACCCTTCGTCCTATGAATTTCATAACACCGCCCTCTGCAAAACACGAAACGTTCTTATGAGTTTTTGCTATGCAGATATGTTTCAGCACTTGAGTTTCATGTTTTGAGATTCATTTCTTGAACTATACCTTGTATACTTGGATTCATAAAAGTGGAATACTGCTGTACATTTTATAGTGTAACACCTGGCTGACAAAAAAAACTTGTTGCTTCACTAAAAGCTGTGTTATAATAAAAACTCTGTCTTTCACAAACACATAAAACAACAAGAGCTTCAACAAGGTCATTATATTTCGATTCATATAGAAAATTTATACCGCTGTATGTATTTAACAGAATGAATAGAATATTGGACGGCTACCACCCCAGCCCCCCCCCCCCCCCCGGCCCACCCCCACACACACACCACGTTTTCCTTCTACACTCATGAGCGGCGAGATAATTAAATAACAACAAATTTTAAAATATATAAACAATTTAGTAGAAGAATCTTATCTTCATTGGCCCACCTGAAAAGTGTGTAGGCGGCTGAAGATTACTCGAAGGTTACATACTGGAAATTATTCCTTGGAATCTTCTAAGTAAATTTTCTCATAACATTAGGCCACTTTTTGAAATGTCTGCAGCTTCACATTCATAGCATTTCCGTGACAGAGAGGTTGTTAGTATTTGGAATCAAAGTATAGTTGCATACGGATGTCTCATACTGTAGTAGACGACAGTCTAGTGATTTCTTAGAGTTTTACGAGCGATCACGTAAAAAGATGCAATGGGTCTATGTGGTCGTCTAATTTTAAATCCCCTATGTTGTTACTCCCGAATATATTGCAGTACCTAAGTCTAATTGTTACTCTCTAATCGTATTTTGTGAAACGCGAAGGTTCTATTTCAATTTATTTTTTTTTATAATGTTTCACAGTTCACCGCACAAAATATTTCTGTCGTCTTATAGATTCCAATGTTCACGCTTCATGTAACAAACACAGAAGTTGTACTTCACTGGAAAAAGTAATATTCCTCGGGCTTAATGAGATACATGTACAGGATGAACATTAATAAATCCGATGACAAACTGCTTGGACCGATTCCTGACTGGTAATCGAGGAAAGAAGGTGCTATGAACTTGGGTCCGGAAATGCTTCGGTTCCACGGTAGATGGCGGTGACGAATGACAATTCGTCTGATCACGTGCCGTGAGTTTCTTGTGTGTTGCAGGCCGCTTGATTGAGGCAGCGTACTGTAGTCTAAGCAGGAGAATGGTCGGTATTCATGTCGGGAACAAGTCGAGATGATGTTTGTGTACGGCCCAGCAGACGGAAACGGTCGAGAGGCATCATAGCTACAGTAAAACAAGTACCCTCACAGATACGAACCACATCACTCACATTTCAAGAATTTCTTGGGCGTTTGGGTGGAATGTGCAGTGAGGTGGCGGACTGTGTGCACCCCAGATTTGGAGGACCGGCTTCTACAGGATTTTAAGACGAACCGTAGTACAAGCTCCAGGCAAGTGGGCCGCCAACAGGGTGTGAGCCAAAGTACGATTACGTGTATCCTGCATGACAACCGCTACTATCCCTATCACCTGCAACGAGAGCAAAGGTTATCAGTAGCGGATTTCTCCCCACGGGAAGGATTTTGTTGATAGGTTTTGCACCAGATCATCATAATTATGGGATTTCTGTCATCAGTCCTCTTTACCGGAGAAGCAGCATTTGCCAGAACTGGCATCATCAATCCGCATAATCGTCATCTAGGGGCTACAGACAATTCTCGGGGAATGACTGAGGCGTCCCATCAGCATGAGTTCAGCATCAGTGTGTGGGCAGGAGTTCTTGGCGACCGTATACTTGGACCAGTTATTATTCCATAACGCCTCGATGGAGGAACGTACCACAACTTCCTGCGGAATACTCTGCCTGGACTGCTTGAAAACGTGCCTTTGGCAATACAACAGGTTATGTGGTGGTTTCTGCGTGACGGAGCACCACCCCACTTCCGCATTACAGTTCGCCGACATCTCAACATCTTACCCGGAAGTTGGATAGGATGCGGAGGCCCTGTAGCATAGCCTGATAGATCACCTGATTTGAATTTCTTGGATTTTTACCTCTGTGGGCATCTGAAAAGCGTTGTGTATGCTGATCCAATTCGTGAGGTGCAGACCCTTCAACAGTGGGTTGACGATGCCTGTGACACTATTCGGAGAGAAGTTGGGACGTGTGAAAGAGTGCGGTAGCCCATAATGCGGCGTGTGAATGCGTGCATGGAGGCCACTTTGAAAATCGGTTGTGACGTGACCGCGATTCTGCTCTGCACTGTGTTCGGGGACGACTTGTTGTCCCTGCACGCACACCACCCATTTGCGGGCCCATGTTCATAGGACCTTCTTTCCTCCATTTCCAGTCAGGAATAGGCCCTGCAGTTTGTCGGTTTCATTAATGTCCACTCTGTATAAAACACAGCGCTCCCTCAAGACGTGTCCGTCGCCAGTCCGCAGCAGAGGCAGAATGGCGCACTGGGCGCAGGGCGCGCTGCGCTCCAGGAGCGGTACAGCGCGGCCGACATTACTCAGCAACGGGTCGTGGGCAATGGCACTTTAATTAAACGCATTAGACGAGAGCGGAATTACAGCGGCGCTGCGGGACGCCGTACATCATGGCCGCCCCGGCACCTGGTGTCGGCTCGCGTTGCGGCGCGGCTGCCGGCGTCGCCATTACACGCCGCGCCGTCATCCACCCACGCGGCCAGTCACGGCCACCGGCTCCACCAAGAGCGCTACCCCTCTACTCTCCAGGGAGTTGCATCCGCACCGTTCTGGTACTAAAATTTGCCTCTAGTCTCGTAAACTATTATTTAGATTTCATTAAGATAAACAATTCACACCACATAGTAACACCTTAGCTCATACCAACTGTAGAAAATGACGTCCACCAGCCTCAGTGCATGCATTAGAACGCTACACAAAACTAGCATATTCTCTCTAATATCTTTGTCTAGTGTACAATGAACCAGTTTCTGTTGGGTCCTCTGCACCAAGGACTTCATGTCATTCAATATCAAAACATCTATTGCGGGCACAATAAAAAAAAAACTGTGCATTGATTTTCAAGATGGCGACAGCAATGTCGATGCTGAAACGTAAACAGTTAACAAACACATTCCTTACATACATCGCCCGGTCCAGACATCGTAGCACATGAAATATTCAGGTCGTTATCTGAAAACACTCACTTTACGATCCATTAGCGCCTGTTCAGGTTTGTACTTGCGGTCTAGGGGCACCGTCCTTTATTAGTAATCAGAACGTCCTCGGGTCCGGGTTCGAGTCCCACCACTGCTTAAATTTTGATAAAAATCATCAGCAATGGCAGCCGAAGTCTTCCGGTATAAAATATCTCCCTCACTCTGCCAACAGCCTTGTCAAAGAGGGAGGAGGAGCGGACAAAGGTTCAGGGCACTCTCTTGCCTTCGGGGTGGGAAACTGCCCAAAAAATGCGGACGCATAAGCAACGATCAACGCAACGTCATACCGATGCAGAAGGTAATGGAAACCACTGCATCAAAGACACGTAATATGTGTAATCAGAACATGCCGCCTGTAATTGAACAAGTATCATGATGACCTCCCTACAGACAAAATATTTCGGACTGGTCCCCCAATCGGATCTCCTGGAGGAGACTGCCATGGGGGTGGAGTCCTAGAGAGTCGGGGCGTGGAATGTCAGAAGTTTGAATGTGACAGGGAAGCTAGAAATTCTGAAAGGGGAAATGGTGAGGCACAATCTACATATAGTGGGGTAAGTGAAGTGAAATGGAAAAAAAGACAAATATATCTGGTCACATGAGTATGGGGTAATACCAACAGCAGCAGAAAATGGTATAACGGGAATAGGATTCGTTATGAATAGTTAGATAGGTCAGAGTGATTTGTTGTGAACAGTACTGTCATAGTGTTGTTCTCATCACAATCTACAGCAAACCAACACCGACAATAAGCAGAAGATGAGGAGACAGAGAAAGTATATGAGGATATTGAACGGGTAATTCAGTATGTACAAGGAGATGAAAATCTAGTAGTCCTGGGTGATTGGAATTCGGTTGTCGGGGAAAGAGTAGAAAAAAGGATTACGGAAGAACATGGACTTGGTTGCAGGAAAGAAAGAGGAAAAGGACTAACTGAGTTATGTGAGGATATACTGGAAGATTTCGGTTGGATTACATCATGATCAGGCAAAGATTCACAAATCAGGTATTGGACTGTAAGGCGCAACCAGGAGAAGATTATATAGATCACAATTTAGTAATGACGAAGAATAGGCAGAAGTTTTAAACACTGTTGAGGAAGAATCAACGCGCAAAAAGATGGAAATACTAAGGAATCAAGAAATGCACTGTAAATCTCTGAGGCTATAGATACTCCGATATTGAATAGCTCACTAGGTAGTTCAGTTGAAGAGGAATGGACATGTCTAGAAAGGGCTATCACAGAAGCTGGTAAGAGAAACATAAGTAAGAGAACTGCGAAGAAACCACGGGCAACAGAAGAAATACTTCAGGAATGAAATGAAGTGCAGGGAAGCTGAGGCGAAGTGGCTGCATGAGATATGTGAAGAAATTGGATCAGAAAAATAATTTCGGCAGGACTGCCTCGCCACAGAAAAGTTGAAATAACCTTCGGGGAAATTAAAATCAAAGGCGGTAACATTAACAGTACAATATGAATTCCACTGTTAAATACGAAGGAGTGAGCGGACAAATGGAAAGAGTACACTGAAGGCGTCTAGGACTTACCTGACGACTTAACAGAAGAAAAAACAAGGGCTGATGGGGAAGAGATAAGATACCCAGCACTAGAACCAGAATTTAAAAGAGCTTGGAAAGGCTTACAATCAAATAAGCCTGAAGGGATATATAACATTCCAGCGGAATTTCTAAAATCATTGGGGGAAGTGGTAACAAAATGATCAGTCACGATGGTGTATAGAATGTATGAGACTAGCAGTATACCATCAGACTCGGAAAAACATCACCCACCCAGTTCTGAATCCATGGCCGACAATTGCCAGGACTAACGCACAACCAGCTTAACAGCTCATTCATCCAAGTTGCTGACAGGAAGAATATAAATAACAGTGCTAACAAAAATGAATAATCTGTTAGATGACGATCTATTTGGCTTTAGGAAAGGTAAAGGCACCAGAGAGGCAGTTCTGACTTTGCGGTTTATAATGGAAGCAAGACTAAAGAAAAATCGAAACATGTTCATAGGATTTGTCGATCTGGAAAAAGCGGTCGATAATGTAAAATGGTAAAAGATGTTCTAAATCCTCAGAAAAATGGAGTAAGTTATAGGAAAAGACGGGTAATACACAAATTGTACAAGAAACAAGGGAGAAAAATGAGAGTGAAAGACCAAGAACGAAACGTGCGGATTAAAAAGGATGAAAGACAGGGACTTACACTTTCGCTCCTGCTGTTCAATGAAAGTGCTATCCTGAGTGAAAGTGAAGAAGAATTAGAAGACCTGCGTGAATGAATGAGCAGTCTAAAGAGTGCAAAACATGGACTGAGAGTAAATCAAAGAAAGACGAAAGTAATGAGAAGTAGCAGAAGTGAAAACAACAAGAAACTACTTCGGGGGATTAAGAAGTACACGAAGTTAAGGAATTCTGATACCTAGACATCGAAGTAACCCATGACCGACGGAGGAAGGAAAACATAAAAAAGTAGATTATCTCTAGCAAAAAGGACATCCCTGGTCATGAGAAGTCTGTTAGTATCAAACATAGGTCTTAATTTGAGGAATAAATTTCTGATACTGTACGTTTGGAGCACAGCATTATATGTAACTAAGACATGAACTGTGGAAAACAGGAACACAAGATGTAGTGTTACAGAGGTTCTCCGCAGAATTGGCGAGGAAAGGAAAATATGGAAAACACTGACAAGAACAAGCGACAGGATGATAGGACATCTGTTAAGAGGTCAGGGAATTATTTCAATGGTACTAGAGTGAACTGTAGAGGGTTAAAACTGTAGAGAAAACAGAGATTGGGCTCCATCCAGAAAGTAATTGAGGAAGTATGCTAGAAGTGCTACTGAGATGAAAATATTGGCACAGCACAGGAATTCGTGGCGGGACACATCAAACCAGTCATGCAACCCGTGAAAAAAAAAAAAGGATTGGACAACTTGCATACATATTGTGTACCATTTTAAATTTCTATGAGAAATATCTCCAGACATATACACCCTACGAGAAAACTGACTGACGTCAAATTGTTCCGAATGAAGGTAAGCATAATAGTTTCATCCTACATGGCGTAGGAATGGGTGAAAATTGGGTTAACTTAATTTGCTCTAATGTGGTTCTAGGCTAAAAAACAAATAACTTTTGTCTAAACCTAGTTTTCATTCCGCTACTAAACGACGCTGTAGTCGGCGAAATTAAGTTGAAGTAAATTTTTAATAGGAATGCCTGTCATCTGATTTTCTAAGTCACCGATACAATCCAAGGAAGATAAAAGTAGAGCTTTACAGTCGCTCCAATCTCTATGTGTTAGGTCTTTCATAGCACGCAGTTATCTTTTTCAACCTTTCACTTTGATTACTCTCACTTGGTTTTCGTACATACTGTAACCGATTCTTATCTCCATTACTCATCATTACTTATCCTCAAACGTCATAAGATGTCGAACATTTTATAAATTTTGATTAAACTTTTAACAATTATCAGTAAGTACTTAGGGTGTTACGTGTATACTTTACGTGTTATTCTATTGTGGCAGATCAATGTCATTTTCAGCAGCATAAGGATAGCAGTCTTGGTGGTTATCTTGTTTGACGAAAATAGTCAGTCCAGTAGTCGGTTTCAGAGGGAAGGTCTGACTAGAGGATTAACGACCGGTATTCAACAAACCACTTGTGAATCCGAAAAAGATACAAATTTCTGTAGCTCTTTGGCTTTTGATAATGGGACTTGCTGTGTTCCTTAAGACGTTTTTTGCAATGAAATTTCATCAGAATTGGTCGTTCATAATCTCTTGTTACAGCGATGTTACGCGGAACGCTTTGCCTGGCTGCAACGGAGCGAACGAGTTAACAGCAATAAGCAGTACTAACTCAGAGACAGCAATCAGAGTATCCATAACATCGGGAGGAAATGTGAGAGTGAACGTCTCCCCAGGCAAAGGCTTGCGGCTATCTCACTCAGACAGTCTTAGGTAAAGACATCCATGTCTCTGAGACACCGAAACAGTGATTGCAGCATGCAGAAACTATTACCAGAAATACTGAACCAGCAAACGGACTAAAAATGTGTGAGAGACCTTGTCACACGTAGCATTAAGAAAAACTTCATTCTTATGATGGGCGCGAAGCACGCTGATCGATCGAGCTCCATACTTCACTGTTGAAAACAGAAGTAATTCTATGATGCTGCAAGCTGCAGTTCTAACATCAAGATGCCCCTGGTGCACCCAGTCACTCTGTCTACCCTGCATCCAGTCACTCTATTTACCCATTATTGAATATCTTTTGTCGTCAATAGAGCAGATAATATTATTCACATTTTCTCACCAACAACTGATGCTGTAACTACGTGGCACATTCCTGCTTCTGTTATAGCTAGACTCATATTCAACCCCGGGTGTTTCCGCGAAAATTTGCCTAAGATACACGTTATATAGATACCTTTCTGTTCTAATGGAGAATAGGAGGACGCAGACCACACCTTCTTGCGGCACCACAGATGACATGAAAGTATGGCAATCAATTGAAACTATGTCATCTACTGCAAACATGTATGACGTCTTCGTTAGTAACGCTGGATCACAGGTAACACACTGCATTTCTCGCATTCATTGTCACTGTAGACATCCACATTCAAACCAATAAATTACGGCCAAAGAACGAAACAAAAGTGATTTCTGGCATTTTGAAGTACATCATCAACCCTCTGTTTGTGTAGGTTGCTCAGTCGTTAAATATGCTAGGTCTTTTGGAGGAAAATGTGTGTATGTGTGTGTGTGTGTGTGTGTGTGTGTAGGTGTAAAAGAGAGAACCTGTGTCACCTGTTACATATCTATCTAATCTGTACGTCGACTAATCATAAAGTATTAATTATAACCTCGAAAAATCAAGCTACACTCTACATTACTTCTACATCAATAGTCCGCAGGCCAACTGACGGCGTAAGGCGGAGGGTACTATCTGGTCCCCCCCCCCCCCCCGTCTTTCCTGTTCCGTTCGCGAATGGCGCGTGGGAAGAATGATTGTCGGTAAACATATTCATTATGAACAATGCCTCTATTGTAGCGTCTGACATTGGAGTTTGTCGAGCATCTCTGTAACGTTCTCACACCGACCAAGCGATCCCGTGACAAAACTCACCGCTCTTCTTTGGATCTTCTTGTCCCGCTGATCAGGGTTCCAGATTGGTGAACAATTCTGAAGAATCGGTCGAACGAGAGCCTTGTAACCCCCTTTTTTCGTGGATGAGTTAAATTTCCTGAAGATTCTTACTAAGACTCTCAGTGTGACGGTACGTACTGTTCCCAGAAATTTTTCACCAACAGTCTCCGCCTGCTTAGCTGAGTGGTAACGTGCTTTCTTACAATGCAGCGGGCCTGGATTCGATTCCCGGCCATGTTGGAGATTTTCTCCGTCCGTGGACTGGGTGTTGTGTTGTCCTCAACATCATCTCATCTTCACCGACGCGCAAGTCGCCCAATGTGGCGCCACATGAAATGAGGCTTTCACCCGGCGACCGAACTTCCCCGGACGGGACCTCCAGACGAACAATGCCACACGATCATTTCATTTTTTTGTCACCAACAGTGTAGTTGTACGTTAGTGGATTACTTCTCCTACGTAAGCGCAATCTCTTGCATTTACTGACGTTCATGGTCAATTGCCAGAGGCTGCATCATTCATCAATCACCTGTAGGTCATTTCCGCAAATCGATACTGTATTCCAGCGCTGCTACTTTCTTATAGACAACTGCATCATCTGCGAACAGTCTTAAGGAGCTTCTGACGCTTTCTACTAGATCATTTACATACACTGTAAACATTAACGGTCCTATCACACTTCCTTGGGGTACTATAAAATTATATTTACATCTTATGTAAATTGAAGGGGATCGCTACTGCCAGCTGCAGCGGGACATTACGCTGAATCAGCGGCGACAAATGAAAATGTGTACTGGACTAGGATTCGATGCCCGGGATCTCCTGCCTACTACGCTGGTGCGTTAACCGCTGCGCCACCAGAGACAGCGTTATCTCGGCACGAATCACGGCCGATCCACACTCCACTCCTAGCGAGCGCCACCAGTCCACGGTCCCTGTCCATTTTACTCCCGTTCGCTACTCTGAGATTGCCACAGGGGATCGGACGTATTTGTGCATCCACACTGAAAAAGGTGGATCCATTGCCCAGCTAGGCGTATCAGTTTTATGAAAACGCGGTGTCTGTTCTTTCGGACATGCATTCAAATAACATTTACATCTGTCGAGTTTGTCCCGTTAAGAGCGACGTGTTGAGCTCTATCTGTAAGGGAATCTTGAATCCAGTCGCAAATCTAGTCCAATACTCGATAATAGCGAATTGTTTTCACTAAACGGCAGTGTGGGACAGTGTCAAACGCGTTCCTGAACTAATGGAACGCGGCATCAATATGAGTGCCGTTGTCTACAGCACTGTGGATCTCATGGAGGAACAGAGTGAGCCGTGCTTCGCAAGATCTCTGTTTGTGGAATCCATGTTGATATTTATAGAGCAGAGTTTCCTTCTCCAGAAACGTCATAATTCTTGAGCATGAAACATGTTCCACAACAGATTGACGTCAATGATATAGGCCTACAATAATGTGTCCTACGATCTCTCTTGAAAACGGGAACGACCCGTAGTGTTTTCCAGTCACTACGCATCGTTCGTTGCTCCAGCGATCTACGATAAGCTGCCGCTAGGAGGTGAGCGAACCACTTCACAAAATCTTTTTAGAATCTGACGGGTATTTCATCTGGTCCTGATGCCTTTCCACTATTGAGCGATTGCAGTTACCTTTGTGTGCCCCCTGTTAGCCTGTGGTCTAACACTGTGCTTTCCGGGCGGGAAGGCCCGCCGGTCCCCGGCACGAATCCGCCCGGCGGATTAGTGTCGAGGTCCGATGTGCCGGCCAGTCTGTAGATGGGTTTTAGGCGGTTTTCCATCTGCCTCGGCGAATGCGGGCTGGTTCCCCTTATTCCCCCTCAGTTACACTATGTCGGCGATTGCTGCGCAAACACTTTCTCCACGTCAGCGTACACCATCATTACTCTACCACGCAAACATTGGGGTTACACTCGTCTGGTGTGAGACTTTCCCGGGGGGGGGGGGGGGGGGGGTCCACTGGGGGCCGAACCGCACAGTAACCCTAGGTTCTATGTGGGGCGGCGGAAGGGTGAGTAGACAGCTGTAGCCTGTTGTGGGGTTGTGTACCACTGAGGCTGCGGTGGTGACGAAGCCTCTCCATCGTTTCTAGGTCCACTGTACAATACAAATACTTTTGTATTCCGCGATCGATTATCTCAATATCTGCCATTTCGACGAAAATACGATGTTTGAAAGGAGTGTACGTATTACGATCTTCCGTAGTGAAAAAATTTCGGAAGGCTGGATACAATATTTCGGCCCTCTCTCTGTTATCTTACATTTCAGGAACAGTATCGTCACTGAGAAATGAAACATATGATACCGAACGGCTTACTGCTTTTACATAATATCAAAACTTCTTAGGATTTTTCTCGTATCAGCTGCCAAAATTTTACTTTCAAAGTCATCGGATGTTTCTCTCATTGTTCTCCTTACGTTCATTTCCACTTCGTTCAGATTTTCTTCGTCAGCTAGGTTTTCACTTTTTTTGAATCATTGATGAAGCTATCTCTGTTTACGTAACAGTTTTCTAAAACGGCTATTAAACCACGATGGATCTTCCCTTCCCTTAAGACGTTGCTCGGAACGTACTTGTCTAAGGCATATTGAATTATGCTTTTGAATTTTTTCCATTTGTACTCGACGTCATCTTCCCCAGAACTGAATATTTCACGTTGATTACTCAGACGCTTTACTGTTTGTATCCTGTCACTCTTCCTAAACAAAAATATCTTCCTATCTTTCCTAACATTCCTTGTAAAACACGTAGTCATAGTTGCAATCCCGGACTTATGATCCCTGATACCACCCTTTATTATGTAACAAAAACCGAATTGCTGCTATAGCAGCTATACAACGTAGTATACTCTCCATAGTATTTTGTGAATTAATGTCAATAATTTGTTACTATAGCAACAATCTGGTTTTTCCTATACAGTCTCTCTAAGAGATATCTTCAACATTGCGGGCACACTGGATTGTAAATTATTGACGTTAATGGCATGTAATACTGTGGGGGGGGGGTATACTGCATTATGTAATTACTATAGGAACACGCTGGATTTTATTACGTAATATCTCTAAGAGACACCTTCTATGCTGCGAGCCCACTAGACTATAAATTACTGACATTAATGCCATAAAATACTATGTGGAATATGCTGCATTATATAACTAATAGAACAACAATAAAGATTATATTATATAATGTCTCAGAGAAACATTTTCAACGCTGTGGGCCCATTGGATCTCAAATTCTTGAGATTAATTTAACACTCTACTATGGGGAATATATTGTTTTCTACAACTACTACAGCAACCAGCCGAATTTTATTATATAATGTCTACCGGAATTTATTACATAATGTCTGTAACAGATATCTTCGGCACTGCGCGCCCCCCTGGATCGTAAATTATTGACATTTATGTCATAAAATGCTATGGGGAGAACCTAGTGCTATTTGCAGTGCTTGTCAGTGTACAAGACATTTACGCTTAGTCTTCAAGTTACAAAACTATGATTTAAGACGGTGTTCATCCGAAATTGTTTAGATATCTCTAGGAAATGTCTGTATGTATGTCTGTCGTTTGTGTACAATGAAATGTGAGACATTCAGGGTCCTGTGTAATGGTCTGTGTTCTATGAATTTCAGTGTTTACCTTATGCGTAAGCCTGTATCAAACTCCTAAAATAATCTTATCCATGACATCTGTAGACAATTTGGAATAAACAGAATTGTTCATTTCGTATCTGTAGCGATTCTGAGTCAGTTACAGGAATTGTGCGATTCTGTCAGAACTATGTATTCTTTTCTCTGGACGTCATCAGCGGAATCGAAGTACTGCATTCTCGCATATTCATGCCCGAACAGAGACGAAATTAAGGTCTTGTCTACACGTCAAACAGTCCTGGAAAGTTTACATGTAAGTCTGCCATATGAACTTAAAACAAACATACCCCCTCAACAAATACATGACCTACACATCGTCAGACGATTATGATCACGGAAATAAACCGCTGTTACAGTGGCACTGTTCTTAGATTTCGTAAAGTACGTCTCTTATTGCAAAGTAATATGCATTAAAGGATGGATTCCACGTTTTGCATGGCAAACTTGGACGTATCAATGTCATCAGCAACATTCTCCTCTCGTGTAACACAGAATCGAAGCTGTAATGTATACTGATATGGTATTGACAGCCCTTTCCATGTTTAAAGAACTGGCAGTAAATTTCCGATTCCTGTAGAAACAATACCGCTTTGCTCGCGACATTTCGACATCCAACTTAGAAATCCAGTAGAAACGTCTGATGTCATGAAACGTTTATTTGTGTAAAACGTATCAAACCATCGAAGAACGACACTTCAGCGAGGTCTTTACGTGGGATGTCAATCGTTCTGCTAACTGTAGCAACTCTACGTTCTGTAAAGTTTCGCAATAATGTTTCACGAAATAAACGTCCACATGCCTCTGAATTGCTTTGATGCCTTGTTGATACCTTTACAAAGTATTACATTGTAGTGGATGAAGAAACTGTTGTCTGGATCATCACTTTTTTTTCATTCTCCGTGAACTTCCATTAAAATAAACATTACTGCACTCCTTTCAAATTTTACCAGAGTTCTAGATACAACATACTCTCAGGTAACAATAAAGAGGTGTAGGACGTCGGGCGCCTTAGAGGTGGACTTCTTGTAACACCGCCAGCCACCGGCAGGTGAAGGGCAGCACAATAGATATCCTTCAGGTACCTGACGTCTCTGAGATGTTTACCCAGCGTCCGTCGCTATTGTGTCTCAGTGGGCTGCTCTGGCCTATATAGTTAAACTTCTCTTTCTACAAGAGAAAACTAGATACCAGAGCCTTTCTTTTTCAATAAAGGGGCGAACTGCATCTCGTATGGATTAAATTGTCCCAGAAACAGCACGTTAGCGGTAAGTATCCCAATCCTTGACGTACCGGTAAGTTCGAACAAAACTTAAGTGTTACGGAGACGCTTCGGGAATCCCTGGAGGGAAGGCAGCGTTCTTTTTGGGAAACACTGTTGAGAAAATTTAAAGAACCGGCATTTGAAGCTAACTGCCGAACGAATCTGCTCACGTCAACATACATTGCGCGCAAGGACCACGAAGGTAAGATACAAGAAAGTAGGGCCCATACGGAGGCGTATAGACACTCCTTTTTCCCTCGCCCTATTTGCGAATGGAACAGGAGGGGAAATGATAAGTAGTGGTACAAGGTACCCTCCGCCACGCACCTTACCTTGACTTGCAGAGCATCTATGTAGATGTAGATGTAGAGCGCAGATCTACAACAAACAAACCGTTGACACAAAACCGTCTTTCTGAGCTCCCAACAATTTTATAGTTATCTATGAAATTATTTAGCTACAGTTACTACCAAAACACAGTAAACGTGTACTGACACGTCACTGAAACTTTCCACTAACCGACACATTATTAAATACAATGTGTTTCCGTGATGATGGAACACAATTACACAGGTGATAAAGGAACACAAAAATCAGGAAACTAAGGTACTGGCTGGAACAATCCAGTCAACGGTTGAAAGTCACCATTGTTATGAACAACTAACGATAACAACCAGTAGCGGAGACAGCCATACGAAAAAGGGCTTGTTACGAACCAAAAAGCCACAACGTACTGTTGGTGTAATCTCGTTAGTCCATTCATGCACACGGCTAAATGGATACCGAGCGAGGTGGCGCAGTGGCTATCACACTGGACTCGCAATCGGGAGGACGACGGTTCAAATGCGCTTCCGGCCATCCACATTTAGGTTTTCCGTGATTGCCCTAAATCGCTTCGGACAAAAGCCGGGCTGGTTCCTCTGAACGGGCACGGTCGACTTCCTTCTCCATCCTTCCCTGATCCGATGGGACCGATGACCTCGCCGTTTGGCCCCTGCCCACAATCAAACAACCAAGCAACTAAATGGATATTCCAGAAATCGTTCAACGTCGCCTTGTAATAGTTATCCGGCGCTTAGTAACAGTTACCTAGAGCTACCAGTGGCACAGCACACAGAAAAGCTGACATTGGAGACTAGTCATCGTACGGGCTGCGGCTCAACAGAGGAGGCCCGTGCTGCCGGCCTGGGACTGGCGTTTATCACGCGACAGCGCGTGCCGTTTCTGGCGAGGGCCTTCGCGCCGCCCTTAACGGCCCGGCTAGGGCGCACAGCACACCAGATGCTATCTGCCGCGAAACGAGCCTTTCCTCGCCGTTCGCTCACAAAACGGCCAACGGTTCTTTGCGATCTTACGAGGCCGCATAACGGCCCGGTCTTTACCGGTTCCTTCTTCCTTCATGAGAACGTTCCTAGACCCCGGCCTATCTTTCCGCCTCATCTAGAAGGGAGTGTCGGCTCGAACGGGCGCTTTGCTGCCGAAGTTATTATTCCTGAGATTTATAAGTAACGGCCTCGAAGCCTTCCGATGAACACGTTCACTGATCAACCACAAAACTTTTCATATCAGTACGTAATGTATCTATAACATACGAAATGCTGTACCATGTCATAGCAGCTCAGGCAGCATCCAAGCAGTTCTGTCAAGTTATGTAGCTGAATTCGAAATGAATCCAGCTCCACGTCCGAAACACAATTTTGGATACTGCGTCGAAATGTGAAATGTGGTCGTGGCAGCTCCTCTGCGTGAAATGTAGTAGACTGTACGGCTACAGAAAGAAATTGCGTCATAAGCTGGCTGTATTTATTATTCGATAAACTGTATACAATAGTTTGGGTTACAGTATCTCTTGTAGAATGTTCAACGATACAACAACAAACGCGTAATTAATACTTCATACCCTTCCTCGTCTTCGGTTAAAGGCAAATGAAAATAACTGTTGTACGGGTAATTGGCTGGGTCGCCATTCAAAAACTGTCTAGATGCGGCAGAGTTAGAATGTTCCATGTTAGGAAAATATACTACTGCCCATTAAAATTGCTACACCACGAAGATGACGTGCTACAGACGCGAAATTTAACCGACAGGAAGAAGATGCTGGGATATGCAAAATGATTAGCTTTTCAGTGCATTCACACAAGGTTGGCGCCGGTGGCGACACCTACAACGTGCTGACATGAGGAAAGTTTCCAACCGCTTTCTCATACGCTAACAGCAGTTGACCGGCGTTGCCTGGTTAAACGTTGTTGTGGTGCCTCGTGTAAGGAGGAGAAATGCGTACCATCACGTTTCCGACTTTGATAAAGGTCGGATTGTAGCCTATCGCATTGAGGTTTATCGTATCGCGACACTGCTGCTCGCGTTGGTCGAGATCCAATGACTGTTAGCAGAATATGGATTCGGTGGGTTCAGGAGGGTAATACGGAACGCCATGCTGGATCCCAACGGCCTCGTATCACTAGCAGTCGAGATGACAGGCATCTTATCCGCATGGTTGTAACGGATCGTGCAGCCACGTCTCGATCCTTGACTCAACAGATGGGGACGTTTGCAAGACAACAACCATCTGCATAAACAGTTCGACGACGTTTGCAGTAGCATGGACTATCAGGTCTGAGACCATGGCTGCGGTTACCCTTGACGCTGCCTCACAGACAGGAGCACCAACGATGGTGTACTCAACGAGGAACCTGGGTACACGAATGGCAAAACGTCATTTTTTCGGATCAATCCAGGTTCTGTTTGCCGGCCGAAGTGGCCGTGCGATTAAAGGCGCTGCAGCCTGGAACCGCAAGACCGCTACGGTCGGAGGTTCGAATCCTGCCTCGGGCATGGATGTTTGTGATGTCACTAGGTTAGTTAGGTTTAACTAGTTCTAAGTTCTAGGGGACTAATGACCTCAGCAGTTGAGTCCCATAGTGCTCAGAACCATTTGAACCAGGTTCTGTTTGCAGCATCATGATGGTCGCATCCGTGTTTGGCGACATCGCGGTGAACGCACACTGGAAGTGTGTATTCGTCATCGCCATACTGGTGTATCACCCGGCGTGATGGTATGGGGTGCCATTGGTTACACGTCTCGGTCACCTCTAGTTCGGATTGATGGCACTTTGAACAGTGGACGTTACATTTCAGATGTGTTACGACCCGTAGCTCTACCCTTCATTCGATCTCTCCGAAACCCTACATTTCAGCAGGATAATGCACGACCGCATGTTGCAGGTCTTGTACGAGCCTTTCTGGGTACAGAAAATGTTCGACTGCTTCCCTGCCCAGCACATTCTCCAGATCTCTCACCAACTGAAAACGTCTGGTCAATGGTGACCAAGCATCTGGCTCGTCACAATAAGCCAGTCACTACTTTTGATGACTTGTGGAATCGTGTTGAAGCTGCATGGGCAACTGTACCTGTACACGCCATCCAAGCTCTGTTTGACTCAATGCCCAGGCGTATCAAGGTCGTTATTACGGCCAGAAGTGATTGTTCTGCGTACTGATTTCTCAGGATCTATGCACCCAAATTGCGTGAATGATACAAATCTTCTTTTTTGCTTTTTTTAGGGGGGGGGGGGGGGAGAGCAATTCTTTGCAACAATATTTCTCTTAAGGGAAAGGTTTCGTGGCTGTCTTACGAATTCAACCCTGTTCGTCAACATCGATTTAATTAAGAGACACCTAGAACTCTAATGCTTTCCAAAATCATCATCTGAATAAGAAAAACGACTACAGTTTCATTAAATAGTTGTCCTGACGTTAAGAGCTAATGATAAATAAGTATAATAGTTTAGTTTAAGGAAATCACACAATCACACAGGTGTTTGCCCCAACTGACTCAGGGAAATTACACCAAATTCAAACTTGGTAGTTTGGGGGGGGGGGGGGGGGGGGAATTTGAAACGCCTATGTCCGAGAGCGTCTCTTAGCCACCGATCTACCTCTCTTGGTAACTTAAGCTGTAATGTAATAATAAACGTAGCCCAAATATAAATTAAAATATACGAATTTTCAGGCGGCATACTGTTTCATATCGTTATAAATATCCACTGTGGGGGAAATAGGAAATACGAAAACACAAAAAGATAGCAGCACGACATATGTTTCACGAACAATCGTCATACATTCTCTTTATAGAAACCACGGCTGTCTGCCACTGTAGGAGCAGGGGCCTAAAATTTCGGCAAATTATTTGTTAGCGAGCTGCTGCTAACTGCTGCAACACTGTTAAGAAAATGCAAATGGCTCCAAGCACTATGGAACTTAACATCTGAGGTCATCAGTCCCCTAGACTTAGAACTACTTAAACCTAACTAACCTAAGGACATCACACACATCCATGCCCGAGGCACGATTCGAACCTGCGACCGTAGCAGCAGCGCGGTACCGGACTGAAGCGCCGAGAACCGCTCGGCCATGGCGGCCGGCCACTGTTAAGAATCATAAATAATATATCCTGAGAAACACGATAAGAAACATTGGATTTTTACTTAAGTAATATCCACAGAAAATTTTTTAACTTGTCCGAATTCCTTACCGAGACTGAAGAAGTGCCCGGATTAAAAACACTGCGGAAGAAAATGTACCCATTGATAGTTAACGTAAAATCTGATTTTGAATAATTTTAGTGTAGCTATCTCCTTGCGGTTGTCAGATTAGATAAATTTTACGTTCGACTTGAAGAAATATACTGTGCCTCCTAATTAACCAAAATCAAGAAACAAAAACATTAAAATAACATTATCTTATCATTGATGATTTTTTAATAGAATGTCTCTAAAATTCCAATTTCTTTTTAAAAAAAGAACAGAGATTACAGTTTAAATTTTATATGATACTGAAATAGGTTCAGTCACTTGTTCGCAGCAGTGCTTCAAATCTCGGTGAGAACGAACATCAGCAGACGAAATCTCAAGACAGGTGCACTCGTATAGTCTGAGCCTGTGATACTACATTATTATTTTATTAATGAATTAAGGTATAAATTAAAATTCTACTAAGTCCTCGAGTCGAGAGTGAGACGGAAATTATTGAATACTAATCCCTCTGTACAGTAATTTTGGACCAGGTTAATTTTATAGCAACGCTTCCAAACTGTAATTATCGGCGTTCCATTAGAGAAGCTCCTTGTTTGAGAAAAGGACGCCAGGACTGCAGGGATATATTCCTGGGAGGCAGTCGGCGGTTAGGACCACTCAAGTAACGGCAACATAACAGCACTGGACAGTGCCCTTTGATCCCGCTATTGAGACAGACATAAATTAGGGTGGCAACTGAAAATAGTGCCTACCATTACAGTCTGCTGTTTTCTTGTTGGGCTCAAAATTTTAAATAGAACCCAGCAGGGCCATTCAGATTCTCTTTTGTCAGTGTCCTAGAGCAGTCAACATGTAACGTCCTATCACAAAGGACCCCGCGCACAACGCCAACCGCCTCGTCACAACATTCTGAGATGCTACGGCCTATAGGCTAGATAACGCTCCACCACGTTACACTGTTGCTCCTCGTCGCTAGTATTTCTCTTTCTCACTCGTCTCAATCTTATTTTTGTATCTTTTATTTTAACTGATGCTTAATAAAATATGAACTTGATACTACTGCCCTCTTTCCTCCCGATTTCAGACCTTAAATTTTTTGTTGCTTTGTAAATCTTGATTGTTGAATGTATCTCAGTTAAAGAGTCCAGTTTAGGCCTTCCTACTGTTACGATCTTGGTCTGCCCTTGCTGTTCGCCAGCATCCCATATTAGCTTTGACAAGTCGATCAATGTTCAAAGTCTCTGACTGATTCACACCTGCAAGTAGGATCGAGTACAGGCGCTTCCAAGGCCGCACGGTGTGGCACCGGTTCCATTGGGTTTCATTTGTTAGCGGAAGTGGTGGGCAGGCGATGTGGAACACCATAAGCTGCAGTGTAACGAATGGACTAATGTGATTTAGAAAACTTTAATACCCTCGAATGCAGATCGAAGAAGACATGAGGATGTGATTGCGGATAGGGAAATTTCGGTGCGGTGCTTATTAATTTCTCTCATCCCTACAATCTTCTAGTAATATGTTGAAATGACATAAAAGTATTGATACGTGGATTTTTCGATATATCCTGTGTGTGATTTCGACATATCTACGTAAAAGTACGATATTTGCTACACACCGTATTTCTGATAGTTCGTAGGTTTGAAACATGGCACTTATCATTTAGCTTTGTTCTATGACAGAACTGTGATGTACACTGAAATTTTGGCACGAAATTTGTTTAATTAAAAATCATTTTCACTGCTTACGATTTTTTTACAAATCTAGAGCCGGTTAGCGACGCAGAGCTCTTCCAAACTGAAAATAACACTTGAAAGTCAGCAACGCTGACAGTTCAACTGTGTGTCTCAATTATATTTTGGCTCAAGGGAATTATACTCGAAATTGGTTACAGTTTAAATACGAACAAAAAAATATGACTTCAAAAACACAAAATAGAAAATGTGCAAAAATCGTGCTTTCAAAAGCGATTCTTTTCATATGTCCACAGAAACATAAATCTTGTCTGCTGTAAGAATGAACATTACACCACTTTTGCACCTATATCGTGATTTACAGTAACAAGTGCAATACCCTTACTTCGAATATTAACTTGCCACATAGATTATTTCTTTTTCGAGGAATTGTGTTAACAACCTTTGTAAACAGTTTGTCAACTGGGACAGAACTCACCGCAATACTAAAACATAGAAGGTCGAGTACATGTCTTTAATATTTTTCCTCATCTCTAAATGACTCGTTCTGTGAATGATAGCTAGAGGTACTGACAAATAAAGGGACATTTGTGCTGAGTCAAGATGTGCGCCACTGGAAAAAGGATCCCTTTAGGGATCACGCTTCAGTGCATTAGCTTAGTAACTTACAACAACTCGGGGGAAAAAAAATTTGCGAAAGACGCATTGTGAAACTTCATCAACCGCAAGGCAAGAATTCATACACACTGCACCATGCAGATTCATTGGACAGCCGAACTGAGCAGAAGGAGAAGCAAAAAAGTACGGGTGTCACCGATTGGTCAGTGGCAGATACACTGGGAATTAACAGATTGTTCAACGTTTATATATAAAGAATACAAAAAACATCATTACTGAAGCCTGATTTATCGATAAAATGTGTCTAACCTGGCGATACATCGATTGCACAATATCAGTGAATGAATGTAGCTATTACTTCCACAAAATGTCGGTAATTCCGACATATTTCTAGTAATACGCTTACTAGTTCTATTCGTGCAACGACAGGAGAATGAAACAGCACAAATATCTAATAAAACGATAGAATTTATGCAGTTATCATGAAGTTCTGTTCCGTTATTTCCTCAAAAATAATCATTATTATTTTAAGACCACTCTGTGTACGTCATACACCTTCAAATGTCGCACCGGACAGCAACATGCTCTGCGCCCTCTGTAGACCTACATCGAGCTTTCCATATCCTGTGGGCAAAGCGAATAAAGTAGGTGGTGTAATAAGTAAAGGTTTACTACAGTCTCGCATGCATACCACTGCTATTAAATAAGGAAATGAAGGAAGGAAGGAAGAAAGAACGGGGTTTAACGACCACATAAAAGATGGA
The DNA here is from genome assembly GCF_023864275.1 of Schistocerca cancellata. NCBI lineage: Eukaryota > Metazoa > Arthropoda > Insecta > Orthoptera > Acrididae > Schistocerca > Schistocerca cancellata. The sequence goes on along the minus strand of NC_064627.1, from coordinate 405,936,590 downwards.
GTACAAGCTAGGATTGGAGAAGGAAATTGGCCGTGTTCATTTTGGACGAACCATTCCGCCATCCACCTTTGGGGAAACTATAAAAAACTTAAATCTGATTTACCAAACGGAGGTCTAAACCTGAGTGCTCGCAAAATGCGGGCCCAATGTCTTAACCATTACTCCATCTCGTACGGTAAAATGTGCATAGTAATACAGGCTAATACAATACAGAGTACTGTCAAAATCATGAAAATAGTCAGAAAAAAACTTTAGATGTAGACCACGAATGTGATTCGCAATTTTGAGATTAAAAGGAAACAACTGAAGTTGGTACACCAGTATCGAAATAAATTTAGGTTTTAAATACGAGACTCTTAATAATTTAAATTTTTTTAGATTTCTCTTTCGAGTAACTGCTTGGCAGAGACCCAGAGACCTTGAGGTACTGATGTGTATAGTTTCCCTTATTGGCAGTGTGAAGTTTGTAGAGGCGCTGAGATGCATCACGGCACGTATGGCCCCTCACAGACGAGCGATTTCAACCGTGGCGTGCAGGCGGGCAGGCGGGCAGGGGTCCGCTGCTTTACGGGCCGGCAGGGGGCGTCAGATCGGGCGGGAGACGTAATCGCGCGCTCTGACACGGCCCGTGGGACTGCTGCGTGTTGTGACACGCCGGTGGGACACCGGTTGCTTCCGCAGCGAGTCCTGATTGCAGAGGGGCCCCACAGGATATGCGGCTATCTCCTAATCCTCCTATTACCTTCACTGCGCAACTTTACTACTCGGTTGACAGCAAAAATGCATAAGAAAGACAATAACTGAATCGGAAAATTTAGTTTAGGTGAAGAAAGGTCTGGCCTCAAAAATAAAGCCTGTATAGTTATCTACGTAGCACCCCATAACAGGATGAAATGGAACGACCGATTCCACATACTGATGTATATTATAAGAAGTGATCGTTGGTGACAATTCATATTGCTTGCAATTTACTAACCACGCGCATACCCTCTTCACGAGTAACTGATTAGACCAAATAAGCACATATCACAAACTCACTCAAAGCTTCCACTCCGTAATGGAGAGCTTTAGTCCGGTACAATGAAAATCTCTGTGTTACTGGCATGATTCGGCATAGAGCTTGCATTCTGGTAAAAGTATTTTCTCCTCATCGTGAGGATGCCTAGTTTAGCCCCTCATTATGAATTTTCATCATATGGTGAATAGTGTTAGTGGGTCGCAACTAACGTCATCACACACAAACAACTCAGAATAACAATGCGTGAGCATAAGAACCAGGCAAATCATACAGTATTGGTAGTAACTTAGATTTCTAGGACGAGTACTCCGTATCACAGCCAGTGCAAGGAAAATATTACGTCTTGAATTCAGTTCATTCTCGACCACTGCTTCAGCGTGTATAATACACAGTATGTATCAAAATATCACTGACAGAAGTAGATCATAGAGAGCCGGCACAGTAGGGCAACTTAAAGTCAGTACGTGGCACTGATTCCAAGGGTCTAGCTTACTGCATTGCGCAACACAATTAAATTGTCACTTTTCGAAAACCCGTATGTGTCTCCCTTTGCGACGCAGAAGTTTGAAATCTAGCTCAAAGGTGCTTACATCCATCTTCTGTAATGATGCAAAAGCTTCCCGCCCAGTGACGTCACCCTCGGGCACGGCGACGCTTCAAACAGCAAGGTGTCGACACACGCAGAAGAGGGCCAGAGCTCAGAAGTTCATGAGAGATGTAAGGTGGGTTAATGATGTAACACTGCCACTAAGTTTCACCACAATTCTGCCCATCGTTGTCGTGGGAAATTGGAAATTTGTGGTAAGGTATTATGGGACCAAATTGCTGAGGCCATCGGTCTCTAAGCCTACACACTACTTAATCTAACTTAAACTAACTTACGCTAAGGACGACACATACACCCATGCCCGAGGGATGAGTCGAACCTCCGACGGGGGGAGTCGCGCGGACCGTCACAAGACGCCCTAGACCGCGCGGCTGCCACCGTGGAAGTGTCACACGATCGGAAGGTCGACACACCTCCTCTTCACCACAATTCACCCTTCTTTTGTCGCGTCTGCGATAGAGGTCAGAACCGCGACGCTCAGCGTTGAAATCAAGCGGTTTTCTTATGAGTTTCTGAGGGAAACATTTCAGACACAATTGTCGCTCAGAATCGACACGAAATGGCCTCAGGGGGTGGCACAAAGGATATCAATGAAACCACCCCTTTCTTTGGAGCGTTGATTCCCACACATTTCGCGATCAAAAACGACAGTTCACATTGTGGTGAGCAATAGAACAGCGCTCTAGACACCTTGACACTGCTTCAACCCGCGCACGGTTCAACTCTTCTCTATGGACACCGTGGGCCTGCAACCCCACTGAACTTTTAGCACCCCTTTGCAGTGTAGTGCAACCGTTGTTCTTGCTTTGGTGTACGAGGCGGCGCCACTAGGGACCACTCAAAATCATTCGACCAAATTCGAATGTGATCTGAAGCAGCAAAGAGTGCTTGTTATTTTTCAGCCTCCCTGTTTCGCGTTCTCCTCTGTCATCATGGAGGAGGAGGAGGAGGAGGAGGAGGAGGAGGGGGGTATGCGACATTGACAGATGCGTAAATAAAACGGTAAAGGGTGCCTCTAAAATCCCCAGTTTGGTAACAAAATCCTTGGAATCACCCGCTCACTTTTGTTGAGCACTTTAAAAATGTACCTGTACAGAGATAACCCGTGACAGAGTCCTAGGCGCATGCAGTGGGCAACCGTCTGACACCTCACCGATTCCATGTGCCCGCTAGCAGCGGATAAAGAAACAGAGTAGCCTGCCCGCAGGCACCTGTAACTCCGTCGCAGGTTGTCTATGTACAGGTAGATTTTGAAAGTGCACATCCAAAGTGGGCGGATGACACCGAGTGCGGTGCATCTGTCAGCATCGCACCTCCGCCCCCCCCCCCTCCCCCTGTGATCAAGCCAGAGAAGGCGCGAAACAGGAGGGCTGAAAAACCATAAGCACCCTTTGCTGATTCGCAGAGGCCGTGGTTGACATCACAGGGCACCACGCTGGTACACCGTTACGGAGGAAGGTTGTAGGTAACTTCGAGCCAAATTTCAATCTCCTATGTCGCAATGGGAGACAGTTACGGGTTTTCCAGAAACTGACTCTTTAATTGTGTTGCTCAATGTAGTTTGGCTGCACGTCAATGAAATTGTGTTCAGTTGTTCTCTCTTTATATTGCGCAGAGGCCGTACTGTTCTACTTGGGTTCCAGAAAAAGTGTTTCTAACAAATAGTCCCCACATTCAATGAAGGCCAAGCACTGATCAATCGAGCACAACTTTTGAACACTCGTTTGCATATCCCTAAAATTTGATAAAACACGTCTTTATTTGGTATATCGAGTCTTTAGTATAGGAACCGCTAACGACTGATACTCTGTCCAATGTACCTTCACAAACAACCGGTGTATTCGAGCGAATACGCCGAAGCTACCTTTGGAGGAACATAAGAGTTTAGCGTCCCGTGAATAACGAGGTCAATAGAAACAGAGCAAAACCTCGGATTGTTCCAAAGATGAGGAAGAAAATCGACACGACATTTTCCTTAAGCCAATTAGGAAAACCGCGGAGAACCTAAATCTGGATGGCTGGATGGCAGGATTGCGATTTGAACCGTCGTCCTCCCGAATATGAATCCAGTGTGCTACGCACTGCGCCACGTCGCTTAGCAGTTATGTTCGACATTGCAACGTCTGCACTGTGACGGCACTTTTCTAATTATCACCCACACATAATTTCCACAGTCTTAATATGAAGACTTCGTTCTAATGATCAATGCCATGTACTGACTCAGCATCACGTTCGAGACTATGAATGCCTAACCGAAAATTCGTATTACGTTACGTTTTCTTAAACTTGTCTATAGTTGCAATGAAAATCTGTCATCTAGGTCTATGGGAATAATACAAAGCTCGCTTCATAAATATGGTTCCATTGACTTGACGGAATATGACTGCCAGTAGCGTTCAGGCAGCACGAGTCCTCAGTGTTCGACTAGTTCCTCAAACCCTTGTGTTCCCTCTGTGGAACACCGTGTCAAACTGGGTACTACAATGAACAGAGATACGGCCAGTGATTTGATCCGTCAGTGAGAAAGGCCGTAATGTAACTGTAATTGATCGTGAACTGTGTTTCATCTACACTCCTGGAAATTGAAATAAGAACACCGTGAATTCATTGTCCCAGGAAGGGGAAACTTTATTGACACATTCCTGGGGTCAGATACAACACATGATCACACTGACAGAACCACAGGCACATAGACACAGGCAACAGAGCATGCACAATGTCGGCACTAGTACAGTGTATATCCACCTTTCGCAGCAATGCAGGCTGCTATTCTCCCATGGAGACGATCGTAGAAATGCTGGATGTAGTCCTGTGGAACGGCTTGCCATGCCATTTCCACCTGGCGCCTCAGTTGGACCAGCGTTCGTGCTGGACGTGCAGACCGCGTGAGACGACGCTTCATCCAGTCCCAAACATGCTCAATGGGGGCCAGGGTAGTTGACTTACACCTTCTAGAGCACGTTGGGTGGCACGGGATACATGCGGACGTGCATTGTCCTGTTGGAACAGCAAGTTCCCTTGCCGGTCTAGGAATGGTAGAACGATGGGTTCGATGACGGTTTGGATGTACCGTGCACTATTCAGTGTCCCCTCGACGATCACCAGTGGTGTACGGCCAGTGTAGGAGATCGCTCCCCACACCATGATGCCGGGTGTTGGCCCTGTGTGCCTCGGTCGTATGCAGTCCTGATTGTGGCGCTCACCTGCACGGCGCCAAACACGCATACGACCATCATTGGCACCAAGGCAGAAGCGACTCTCATCGCTGAAGACGACACGTCTCCATTCGTCCCTCCATTAACGCCTGTCGCGACACCACTGGAGGCGGTCTGCACGATGTTGGGGCGTGAGCGGAAGACGGCCTAACGGTGTGCGGGACCGTAGCCCAGCTTCATGGAGACGGTTGCGAATGGTCCTCGCTGATACCCCAGGAGCAACAGTGTCCCTAATTTGCTGGGAAGTGGCGGTGCGGTCTCCTACGGCACTGCGTAGGATCCTACGGTCTTGGCGTGCATCCGTGCGTCGCTGCGGTCCGGTCCCAGGCTGACGGGCACGTGCACCTTCCGCCGACCACTGGCGACAACATCGATGTACTGTGGAGACCTCACGCCCCACGTGTTGAGCAATTCGGCGGTACGTCCACCCGGCCTCCCGCATGCCCACTATACGCCCTCGCTCAAAGTCCGTCAACTGCACATACGGTTCACGTCCACGCTGTCACGGCATGCTACCAGTGTTAAAGACTGCGATGGAGCTCCGTATGCCGCGGCAAACTGGCTGACACTGACGGCGGCGGTGCACAAATGCTGCGCAGCTAGCGCCATTCGACGGCCAACACCGCGGTTCCTGGTGTGTCCGCTGTGCCGTGCGTGTGATCATTGCTTGTACAGCCCTCTCGCAGTGTCCGGAGCAAGTATGGTGGGTCTGACACACCGGTGTCAATGTGTTCTTTTTTCCATTTCCAGGAGTGTATGAGGCTTTAGCAATGAATAAAGGAAAAATAAGCAATTGAGTTCTCACGAACATGCGAATGAGCACGATGAAAATATGAGTTCAGGGTGAAAAACTGTAAAATTCTAACTTCGCAATTTTCATCTTGCTATGGTCCTTCCACACGTGTCCCCCTGCAAACATTGCACTGAACTGTTACAAAGAAAGATCACGAACAGTAAAGAATGATTATCTGTTCGTATCGTTCTCGAATGACGCCGGAGGGACGACTTTTTTTTTCTGATCTATTCCTTCATCGCTTCGTGATGTGTTAGTTTCAAGCGATATCACTTTCATCGTATTTAACAGAGAAAAGCGTACATTATTTTTTTCTTATTGTGAACCGATTTTCAGTTTATTAGAGCATTATCATCTATCAACTAATCAGCGTTCACAAGCTTGGTCGCGTGGAAGTAAACAAAACTTTGTAAATTAAAGACATTACTAAGCGTACATAAAAGGTAGCGTAATAACACTGTAAGGACAAGTGGGTATTAAGAACAGTTTACAAAATGAACTGGCCGAAACAGTTATAATAATGAAGAAACACGGTATCATAGTACACAGAATGTGAAAACACTATAAAAATTGCAGGAAACACAAGTACTCAGTTTTGAGCAACAAACGGCAATCATCACTTTTTTTTTCATTTGTCTTATGTAGAATTACTGGATATTAAATTTTAGTATAGAAAGAGAAGAGGTAACACTAGGAGCACATAAGTTACAGAAGAAAGACATGTGCGAATAACAGTATAAATCATTAGTGACCACAGACATAAGGTACAAACCTGCGATGTGTCGGAATTTGTTGGCAATGACATGACTCAAACGTGGCAAGGCTAGAGCGTGCCTCATTGACTTGGCCAGACGAAGATTAAAAGTGTGCATGTGCTCAGCTTATCTGATCATTTAAAACAATATGGAATTTTGTGTTATGGATTGTCTTCCAATATCTTCAGTTTCTTCCTTTTGCTTTGTCGCATCACGAAACGTTATGGAACCTTGGATATCTAAGACAATGAATAAGCTATGGCGTCATTCAACTTCACGAAAGTCAAGAAAGCTGAAAAAATCACAAATATTGCAAAATCAAAGATTTTGTTTTTCTGAATGTCCATACTGTAGATAGACTTCATGGAGCTGGATGTAAAAATAACATCCGAGCATAGTTAAATTCTTCCGAAACTCAAGAAGTCATTCGGAACAGAAGAGTTGGAAACCTGAGATTTGAAACTAGAACCATTTGTGAAAGTGAAGACTGACATTAACCAGGGATAACTGTAGCAGCATTCCTCTTCTCGAGTATTGACACCCTTGATGTTACACCTAATACCATATTTCTTTGCATCTGGCATGCTCGTGAAAGTACTGAAAACAATGAAGTGTTAAACACGTCATGTGTGGACTGCAGAGCGTTTATAAGGTTAGATCCGCAATAACATGGGTGCTTGGAAAATAATAATTAATAATATGTGAATAGCGAGAAAAAGAATATTTGAGTAAATAACTTTATCTTTCTTAAGTCAACGCTATCTGAAGTTAGCAGTGTGACTTGCATCATGAAGCGACCGCTACGGTCACAGGTTCGAATCCTGCCTCGGGCATGGATGTGTGTGATGTCCTTAGGTTAGCTAGGTTTAAGTAGTTCTAAGTTTTAGGGGACTGATGACCTCAGAAGTTAAGTCCCATAGTGCTCAGAGCCATTTGAATTTTTGCATCATGAATATAAACGACAATGTAATGAAGAGTAACAAGAGTTGATGTTAGCCAATAAGCAAAACACTTTAGTCGTACTCTCTCTGGCGTTGAAACATTAGTTAAACAATAACACGCTGCGAAAGAGTGCAGTTTTTTGGAATTGAAATCGAGAGTTTAATCACTTTCATTAAAAAGTTCATTGTCTTCAGATGCATTCTCGACTATGAACACCAGACAAATGTACGCAACCTAGGGTCACGATCAGGATATACTTGCGGTGGCTAGCGGAATCGTTTCAGCAAGACTTGTGGATCACGTGAAAGATTTAAATTAGGAGGCCCAATGCCAGACAACTTGAATGTTCATTCCACGGGAATTACCGAGAGTTAAAGTTCGCAACAAGACGTCAGCCTCTTTTAGGAAAGGAGGAGGAGGAGGAGATTAGTGTTTAACGTCCCGTCGACAACGTGGTCATTAGAGACGGAGCACAAGCTCGGATTAGGGAAGAATGGGGAAGGAAATAGGCCGTGCCCTTTCTAAGGAAGCACCCCAGCAATTGCCTGAAGCGATTTAGGGAAATCACGGAAAACCTAAATCTGGATGACCGGATGCGGGTTTGAACCGTCGTCCTACCGAATGCGCGTCCAGTGTGCTAACCGCTGCGCCACCTCGCTCGGACAGGAGGAGACTGACATTTCCACAGATTGGAGTTGAGCATCGACAGGCGGAGTTTATGTGGATAATTTTTGTTGAGGATGCTGAAGGCCCGGGGCGCTCTGCTCGCTGCGAGCTGGAAGCGTGAGTCCCGCAACTGAGTACTAGAAGCCCTGTCCACGCAACGCAAAAAGTCACGGAAAAAGTAGAGAGAAGGTGACGTGATGTGTCGTTACAGCTCTAACTTTGTGACTGATAAATTCCAGTGGCTTTGCAGGAAGTAGGACTGCATACTTCACGTCTTGCGGAGGGTATATTCCAACTATGCCGGATGTGGAAGATTGCTACATGTATATACTGAAAGCGTTAATTGAAGTTTTGGATAAAAGCAAACTGAATTATTTGGCAAATCATGGCTTAGGGATAAACTATCAAGGCAGTGCACCAGTTCATACGGTGCATTGCAGTCTGATAGACAGAATTAGCAGAACGAATCTTGCTTGCAACGAGCTTTTTCCAGTACTTGAAGGGATGAAATGATGGCTTTAAGGACGTCAATGGTGATACAAGTTTATTCACCCCGAGAAGCTACTGCAATTGGATTGGGAAGGTTGAGGGCTGGCGTTGTCGCGGTCGGCTATGGCTGGGATCTACGAGGCGTTGCTCGCTGTGTGGGGGCGATAACGAAGTTCCAGCCTCAAAGGAGAGCACGCCCGGCACACCCACTGCTGCTGCTAGCAGCGACTTGAGTTTGTCTGCTTTCCGTCCGCGATGAAAGGACGCCCCTGTCGACGAGTCTGGGCAGACGTACGGAGAAGTCAAAGGGATCGTTCCTGTGTTGTAATCATACAAAGCTGACGGCTCCAAGACCTCACACGTCACATAAAACAGTCTCACACAAAGAATGTGTGTAAAGGTTAATAAAGTGGCAAAGTAATGAAATTTTGGGAATGTATTTGTCTAGGTAACATATTAAAGAGATTGACATTGCAAAATCAAAGACTAATGTAAGCGCGAGATAAGCCGTTGCAAATGTGAAATGCTGGTGCATGAATAACATGTTTAACTGCCAGGATGTTCCATGCCAGCATGCAAACGTGAATGCACTGTATTGCGCAGCTGGCCGGAGTGGCCGAGCGATTCTAGGCGCTACAGTCTGGAGCCGAGCGACCGCCACGTTCGCAGGTTCGAATCCTGCCTTCGGTATAGATGTGTGTGATGTCCTCAGGTTAGTTAGGTTTAAGTAGTTCTAAGTTCTAGGGGACTGATGACCTCAGCAGTTAAGTCTCATACTGCTTAGAGCCATTTTTTGGATTGCACTGGTGCCGGTTGTCAGAAGATGGGATCGAGTTCCATGCCTGCTGCAGTTGATCGGTCAATACAGGGACGTTTAATGTAGCATGTGGATGACGCTGGAGTTGTCGTTCGATGATGTCCCATATGTGCTCGGTGATCGAGTGGGCCAAGGCAACACGTCGGCATTCTGTCGATTATGTTGGGTTAAAACAGCGGTATGTGGGCGAGAGTTATCCTGTTGGAATACACCCTATGGAATTCTGTTCATGAACTGCCCAAGAGGTCCAAACACCAAATTGACGAACACATTTGCAGTTGGGGTATGTGGGATGACCACGAAAGTGCTTCTTTTGTCATACGAAATCGGGTGTACTGAAAAACGCGCCCAGTGAGATTCGCGCCCAAAAAGGGTCAAGGACGGGTCCGCTAATCCCCTTGCCAGGCAGACAAAAGAGTTGAGGGACGCTACCTGGAGGTGTCCGAGCTGGAGTTTTCAGCCGTCAGACAGAGAGAGAGAGAGAGAGAATTAAGTTTCTACTACACACCACTTCAAACTGCAAAAAAATGTTTCAAATTGCTCTGAGCACTATGCCACTTAACTTCTGAGGTCATGAGTCGCCTAGAACTTAGAACTAATTAAACCTAACTAACCTAAGGACATCACACACATCCATGCCCGAGGCAGGATTCGAACCTGCGACCGTAGCGGTCGCTCGGCTCCAGACTGTAGCGCCTAGAACCGCACGGCCCTTCAAACTGCAGTAAATACAAGAGATTACATTCTTTTGCGTCACTTTCAGTACCATTCAGCAGTCATTATCAATATCATTTTCATTATAACAACTGCACTTCTTGACTACTCAGAAATATCAAGTGACTATACTTGGCGATTAGTAATGTCACTTAATTTTAACTCTTAATTTATAAAAAGTAGCTAGGAATTGGGGTCGTGACTCTTGAATGAGAAGTATAATTGTAAAGGGTTGACTCAGAAAAAAGTTCGCTTTTGTTTTGGTGTATTGTAAAATACATATACTGTATTTTAAAAATAATCTGATTTCTATCACACTTTATCCAGGCTTTGGACTGGCTAAAGAGCAAAAGTCATTTAGGAGTGTTTAAAATCAGCTTATAAGCATCGTCAATATATTTTTATTATTGTTTATATAAGTTGCTATTTACATTTGTACACTATTGTATCTGTATACATCTTCTGATAATTTCAGTCAAGTTTCTGTAGGTAAGATATGGCTTTCAAGCAATCCTTGATCTCACCATCCTCTTCGTATTTTTTGATTATTTTTCCCAACCTTTCGTCACGTTTTATGTAGACTGTTTTTTTCCGTTTATCTTCCATACTCAGTTTTGCCCTCATTAAGGTGCACGCTGAATTTTCTGCTTCTCTTTTCAAACACCTAATAACGTCATTAATTTTCGGATTTGGTTTAGCAAGCATGTTATTAATTTTTTGGTGCCAACCTTCTACAGCTTTGGTTGCTCGGTAGCGCCGTTTGTAGCAACTCCAAAGGGTGATAGGGGTTTCTTCATTTTCCAACCATCTATCTACGAAGTAGTCATAAAATTCAGAAAGTTTGGGGATATCCAGTGCATGTGAATGTATCTCCAGCCAACCATCACATACATCTTCAGGCCGTAGAAACGCCAGCGCAGCACACATGCGAACATGTTGTCTCACTTCTTCGTTTTCTTTGTATTCACGAGTAAGTCCTAGCTGAACTTTTCTCCAGAGACACTTTTTCATATGGAAATAACATCCATGCACTTCAGCTGTCGGAAATACAACTTTAATTGCTGAAATCGCAGCTGATTCGAAGTCTACGGTCACGTCTGCGGGTTTCCATTCTGGAATTTTTTCCATCAAATTTCGGAAAAGACGGACGTACGTCTCTTTTCTTTTGCTTGGCAGTAGTGCAAAGGCAACTGGATAGATGTTTGTCTCATTATTGCCGGCCGGTGTGGCCGAGCGGTTCTAGGCGCTACAGTCTGGAACCGCGCGACCGCTACGGTCGCAGGTTCGAATCCTGCCTCGGGCATGGATGTGTGTGATGTCCTTAGGTTAGTTAGGTTTAAGTAGGTCTAAGTTCTAGGGGACTGATGACCTCAGAGGTTAAGTCCCATAGTGCTCAGAACCATTTGAACCAATTTTTTTGTCTCATTATTTGTACTCCCGAAATCGGCGTGAATGGTGTATATTTGCGAAAACTGTTTGCTGCAGCACTTGAACGTACCATCCATAAAAAAAGTCTTGTTTACTCCTTAGAGCCTCTCTTCCTGCCCATCCGCTAAAAACTACTATCCTCTCTCCTAGTTTGTCGTCGCTTAACAGAAAACTGCTGCCATCGTTCATAGCTAGTAAATCTGCCTTCAGGTCAATTTCTTCTCTTGTCGGTGGATCTCCTTCATTTCCCTATGATTTTGCCGGCTGCTAATACAAAGCTCTCTTCGTTGTTTGCTGCTCTGGCATTTCAGTGACAAAATCATAGCCTCGATTATGCAGGCAACCCAGCTCCTCTGAATATATTTTTGAAATAGACGTCTTTTCGTTTCTTGGCCTCTCCTTTGCGCGGTTCAAAGTCTTCCTTACTTCCAACCGAGCGACATCCGGAGGTCCACATTGATGCTCGAATGAAAAAAGCACTGTCGAATCCTTCGTTTTCAGCATTCCTCGGCAGTGGTTTACTCTCTGTCTTGAACAGCGCCACGTTACTGTTCCATCTTCTTTAGTTCTCTTCACCATGTAAGAATAACCTTCGTAGTGGCAACATGGCTTACCATGATTAGTGGTTGAAAATTATATATCTGAACTACTGTGTCAAAAATACACGAATCGCACGATGTGAACTCTTCGACAGCGGCACTAAGGCTGCGTTTGTGTATTAGACAGTCGGTGACTGTGCCTAATACCGGTTGGGGGGGGGGGGGGGGGGAACAGGTCCCTGCGTCCGAGGAGCAGGTAGTTTAGGGTGATTAGGACGGCCCGGGCGCGGGTTAGCCCGACACAAAGGGAGCAGGTATTGGGCGCGAATCTCACACATTTCTGGTTGGGCGCGAATCTCACTGGGTGCGATTTTCATAGATTCACGAAATCGCACCCCAGACCATAGCTCTAGATGCTGGTCCAGTGTGTCCAGCACGCAGACTGATTGGTTGCAAGCCCTCAACTGGCCTTCTCATAATCAACGCATGATCATCATTGGCACCGAGCCAGAATCAGTTTTAATGAGAGAACACAACAAACCTCCACCCTGCCTTCCAATGAGCTGTGGCATGACACCACTAAAGTCGCAAATGATAGTGGTCTGTGGTCAGTGGAATGCACACTACAGGGCGTCTGGCTTGGAGCTGTCGTTGAAGTAACCGATTTATAACAGTTAGTTGTGTGATCGTGGTACCAAGTGATGCTCAAATTGTTGCTGCAGATGCAGCACGATGCACCAGAGCCATACGACGAACACAATGACCTTCCCTCTCGGTAGTGCCACACGGCCGTCCGGAAACCGTACATTCCTGTGACCACCGCTGCCAGCAGTCATGCACAGTGGCTGCATTCCTGCCAAGTACTTCTGTAACTTCTCAGAAGGAACATGCAGATGCTCGTAGCCTTATCATACGACCTCGTTCATACTCAGTGACATGATGATAATGGCGTCTTCGACCCCGTAAGGACATTCTTGACTAACATCAACTCATCACGTCTAGTCTCAAATGCAACCAATGCTACAGAGTGTATTTAAAGCAAACCCAATTTGCATCCTCATAGTGGCGCTATATCTTTCAGATGTAGAAACACGCCTACCAACTTTCGTATATTTCATACTACTCCTTCTTTCCGTTGTGTAATTTTTTCCGTCAGTGTAAATAAACCACAGCTGAAACTTTAGCTGGGCACGTGGTGTCCCTTCGTGAGGTTTTTAGGCCGTAGACATTCCGTACGTTAATCCACAGTCAGGGCAGCGACCAGAAAAGCTTCTGCAACATCTTATAAAACGCAAATCTGCTTCGTCGTTTTTGAGAACACTGTCCTCCAAATGTAGTTTCGTCCTCAGCTCATGATTCACTATAGTTCTCTCGATTTCACACTGTTTCGGCCACTTGTGCGTCAGGAATGCTGCGTGTGGGCATAAGTGCTCCGACTATTGATATCAGGAAACTGAAAGGACCCACTTGCGACAGTATCTTTAGTAGTCAAAATACAGCGAAACCACTGTCTATGTGTAACATTACTCGCTGAACTACTTCCCTTGCTTATTAAACAACTAAAATATGAATACTATAAAAGAAAAATTACTCCAAATATGTAAAGGTAACATTTCTCGGAAGCCCATTTTGGTAACACTCGACACTCCTGTTACTTTATAGACAACCAGAATAAGAATTATCATAAAAGTAGAAATATCCCTAACATACAGATGTAAGATAAAATAATATTAAGAAACATCAAATATAGTTTAGTAATAATTTTGTCACTCAAGGGATGCATGCATGTAGATCGTGAATGATAGGGATCTTCGTCTAATACAACTCATTCCAATAAAACTACCAATGCCCTGAGAGATGCTCGAACGAAGGAAGGAAGAAAGGAATCAAAGATGGAATAAAGAAAGATCAGGGTTTAACGCCCCGTTGACGACGAGGTCATCTAGAGATGTAGCAAGAGCTCGGATAGGTGGAAGCCAAGGAAATCGGCCAGGTTCAAAAGAACCATGCGTCATTGATGTTTACTTTATGCAGTTCCAACACATTGTTTTGCTCAATACAGTGTTCTCGAGAAGCGTATAAAACTTCAGTGGCCATTTCCACAGTTTACTTTATGGCAGTAACTAAAACTTTCGTCTTCCTAAGATCAACTTCGTATCATGTCGTTCACAACCGTTTGTACTGGGTGACATTTATTTAATTATATGAAAAAAACGTCAAATTAGTTACAAACGAAGGCGTGCACACACTTTATTCAACATATAAACGACACTACAGATATTCACATTTACGTTATGTCATGTTCGATATGCCTGCCACCATTGGCGACAATGTGGCACAGACAAATAGGGAAGTTCTGCATGACCCGCTGAAGTGTTGGAACGTCGATGCTGTCGATGACCTAAATGGCTGTTTTCAGTTCAGAAATGGTTTGGAGCTATTGCTGTACACCTCGTTTTTAATATAGCCCCACAAAAACGAATCACATGTGTTCAGATCCGGAAAATATGGCGGCCAATTGAGGCCCATGCCAGTGAACTCTGGGTCCCCAAAGCCAGGATGAGGTCCCCAAAGTGCTCCTCCAGTACATCAGTCACTCTCTTGCTTCGATGGGGTCAAGCTCCGTCTTGCATGAACCCCATCTTGTCGAAATCAGGGTCATCTTGGATAACAGAGATGAAATCATCTTCCAAAACCTTCACGTACCATTTGGTAGCCATAGTTCCATCAAGGAATATCGCTCCGATTATTCCGTGACTGGACATTGCACACTACACAGTCATCTGAACGCGAAATGTGGATTCTCAGCCCCCAAATGTGCCCATTTTTCTGACGAACCCATCGAAATGAAAGTGGGCTTCGTCGCTAAACCACACCAAACATGCGCATACTAATTCCCATCACGCCCCGCGACCAACTGTGCAGTTTGAACGTCCTAATGCAAATCATTCAGAAATAATGACGATTTTATTTCATATTGTTCAATAATTGTCACCCTGTAATTACCTTCAAACTGGCCCTGAATGTGTTCTCATTTTCAGTAAATCGTACGCACATTATCTTCCTTTGCCTACTACCTCTCCTCCTTCCTGAAGACATCTGTCACCTGTTCTGCAATTCCTCACTACTTTCTGTGCCATGTGCCGATTGCTTCGTACGTAATCTTCTGAAAGACCTGCACAAGCTATGCATATGTAGCTGACAACATTATTGTGCATGTATCCTTCAGTGTGACCACAACCACACTCCCATAAAGTGTTTACTCATTGCAGATTTCGAGGCGTTTTATTCGCCCAGTGCAAGTCGGGTGCCTTAGTCTTTGCTGCACGCCATAAGACGGGACCTGTGGGTATCCCCTTTGTCCCGGCGGCGGCGATATGCAGCGCAGGCTGCTGTCAGCGGCAGCCAGGTGGGCGCTGCTCTTGGCAAAGATTGCGGCGGTCGTACAAAGGCGGGCCGTCCGCGCCCTGACAGCTCCATCGCAGCCCGTCGGCGGTCTCCCGCGCGGCCGCGGACAGATAAATCGTTTCCATTCTTCTCTTGCGCCCGCCGATACGCCTAACAGCCGGCCATTCCGCTCTCCGCGATAGCGAGCTCTCCCTGTATCGGCGCGGAGCCTTCGCCAACTCCCGGCCCTGCTCACAGACGTTTCATAACTCCTTTTTTGCATACAACTCGTAACAAATGCAGAGACACTTTTGACAGAAGAGTCTGCTCTTAATCACACAAATACACAAACTATAATACTTATAATATTTAAGCAGCTATTGAACAATTATGTTGGCCCAGTAAGAAGTGCGTTCAAACACAGGCTGACAGCAAACGAACGATGGCCTTCGCCTACCGCCACGTGCGAGTGGCGTTCAATTAATAAAGCAATTCCTAAAAAAATTTAAAATATGTGGAATTTGTTGCGGGACTGTGGAATATTTCCACTTCAGCACCTGTAGTTTCATGAAATTCCGATATGTGCTGACACTATACGTTGAAAGGTGGCTACACTGAGCCACAGCGCCAGAGATCGCGCCAGAGAATATTGTTCCATCGCCTCCACTGGCAGTGCTTATCGAGAGTTAGCGGCAGGCAGTGCTTGCCGAGAAGTTGTGGTGGACACTGCATGCCGTGAAGTCGGAGTGAGATGTGGTAGTGGAGAGTGTTGTTCCATGTTTTATGCAGTGGTTTGATGGGAGAGATAGCAGATGTTGTTCTAATGGAGATATTGTAATAGTCAGAGTGCATTTCGTCAATATATATGGAGGTATTAAACATTAAAAAAAAATATTTTCATTAATATTTAATAAAGCCCCCATGCAACGTATATTTCAAAATGGCGTCTGTCACGGAGGTGCGCTCCAAGCAGAGGGATGTCATTGAGTTTCTTTTAGCGGAAAACCAGAGCATCGCAGACATTCACAAGTGTTTGCAGTGTGTCTACGAAGACCTGGCAGTGAACTAAAGCACGGTGAGTTGTCGTGCGAGGCATTTGTCATCACTGGACTGTTCTTTCTCTTCCACCCTACAGCCCAGATCTCACACCTTCCGACTTTCATCTGTTTGGCCCAACGAAGGATGCACTCCGCGGGAAGCAGTACATGGATGATGGGGAGGTTATTGACGGACCAAGAGGTTGGCTCCGATGTCGACCAGTAGAGTGGTATCATGCGGACATACAGGCCTTCCCAGTAAGGTGGCGTAAGGCCGTCGCATTGAACGGAGATTAAGTTGAAGAACACGGTTTTGTAGCCAAGGGAGTGGGAAATAATTTGGTGTACTGGAATCCTGAATAAAACCAATCTGTTCTCAGAAAAAAAAAATGTGTTACATTAGTTACTGAACACGCTTTGTACCACTCCTGAGTCATGCCATCGAAAACAAAATGCAAGAGCAACGCATAGCTCTCACACCAACCATCGGTGAGTGATTGTGATGTCCGCTATGTTTAAATGACAAATAAATATTCACAACAGCAAAATATAACAAGAAAGCGATAACAACTTAAATAAGCAGCACTGACGTACTTCCTATGAGCAAAGCCACCCTCAGAACGTAGAACCGAAGAATTAAAAAAAAACTGAACTGCATAATAAATAAAGATGTCACAGAAATAAGAGATGGGGAATGATCGACAGTCAAAGTATATACGGTACCACGATGCCTCCTGCGTGTATTAAAATTGCTAGAAAACATCAGTCGATGACAGTTCCAAAATGTTTTCAATGTATCACGCATTTATTTTTCTCCATGATGTGAGACAAGCAACCGATTGCCGACGCATCTCTACTTCATAAGTAAATCAAATCCGTACTTGTCGGAATCGGGACATTCTGTATGAGAAATACTAAAAATATCGTCTAGCTGATCGAGCGACGTTATTCCAATTCTTCTGAGCAAATTGCACTTTTAAAGGTCAACTCTGTCTTCAACAAAATAGATTTTTTTAAATCTTATAATCACTTATAACACAAGAGGAAGCTCATACGGCAGTCAAAAATACGTATTACATTCAGAGTTTAGCGCAAAAGTAGCTGTCAAATAGAAAAAAAAATTAATTTCCATTTCAAGTAATTTGGTGCTTTTGGAAAGACAACGTTATTCCCAGAATAGAGTTTGAAATGATTTTATCATGTGTATTTAACTTGTCCTTGAGCTACAGTTAAGATTTACAACATGGCTGTGCGTATCGTTTTTCCTGCCAGTAAGGGCTTTTTTTGTCAAAAATCGCATAACAAACTATAACGTCGACATAAAATGCAACATAAAACAGATGTACAGCATTCCCGACTATTTAAGTAGATGGCTTATTCCCTTTAAATTCCGTTTCTGATAATTACACGATGGCACATGTTTCTTCATCTTTGTTTACTAAAATAAGAAATAAAAAAATCATGTCCTGCTGTATTGACTTCTAGATAATATTCTTCTATAAGTCGCTATAAATCTCAACTAGTGATATTTCATATTTTAAAATCGTTATTTAGTGGTCACATAGTTCTTATCAAATACAGCCTCCTATTGGTTACGTTGATCATTATTGCACATGATCGAGGTTATCAGAAAAACGAGGCAGATATTATTGGCACTTAACGTAATTAAAAAAAATGGCTCCAAGCACTATGGGACTTAACATCTGAGGGTAACCAGTCGTCGATCCTTGGCAAGTGTTCCTAAATTTCCCTACTAATTTCTAGCGTCGCCACTTGTCTGTGTTTACCATTGGTGAAAAGCCTCACGGAACTTCCGACGACATCCACTTGGTCACTCACATATATTTTGAAAAGTAACGGTGCTATAATACTCTCTTGTGGTGCGCCCGAAGTTACTTTTACGTCTGAAGATCCTTCTCCATCGAGAAGGACATGGTGTGTTCTGTTTGCTCCAAACTGGTCAGTCCAATCACGAAGCTGGTCTGATATTCCGTAAGCTCGTATTTTGTCATTAAGCGGCATTGCGGAATTGTATCAACATCTTCCATAACTCAAGGAAGACGCTATTAACTAAGTCAACCTGAGCGCCGGTATCTACGTTTTCTGTGTCTCGTGCGCGAACAGAATGAGCTGAGCTTCATAGGATCTTTGCTTCTTGAACCCAGATTGATTCCTATAGGGGAGTTTTTCTGTCTCCAGAAATAATATTTGAACATAAAAATTGTACAACAGGCGGACGTCAGAGATCTAACCCCACTGTTTCGTGCGTCTGTTCTGCGAGTCTTCTCGGAAACTGAAATAACCTACGTTTTTTTCGAATCACTAGGAACTCTTCACTTCTCCAGCAAGCTACGGTCTACTGCTGCTAGAAGACGCACAAGCATGTTCGCGTACTGTATTCAACATGTGCTGGTGTACCATTACCTCCAGTGGTCTTTCCTCTGTTGAGCTTTTGCCTGCCGACCGCGGTGGTCTCGCGGTTCTAGGCGCGCAGTCCGGAACCGCGCGACTGCTACGGTCGCAGGTTCGAATCCTGCCTCGGGCATGGATGTGTGTGATGTCCTTAGGTTAGTTAGGTTTAAGTAGTTCTAAGTTCTAGGGGACTGATGACCACAGCTGTTAAGTCCCATAGTGCTCAGAGTCATTTTTGAGTTTTTGCCTCGCGGGATTAGCCGAGCGGTCTTAGGCGCTGCAGTCATGCACTGTGCGGCTGGTCCCGGCGGAGGTTCGAGTCCTCCCTCGGGCATGGGTGTGTGCGTTTGTCCTTAGGATAATTTAGGTTAAATAGTGTGTAAGCTTAGGGACTGATGACCTTAGCAGTTAAGTCCCGTAAGATTTCACACACATCTGAAATTTTTTTTGTTGAGCTTTTCTCTCATTTTGTTTAATCTTAATTTCACATTTATTTGATTTAAGTATCTAGTCTGTCCATTTCAGAATTAATTTGCAATATTTATGATTTTTTCCAGCTTTCCTTAATATGTTAAATGTTCAAATGTTTGTGAATCCCTAAGGGACCAAACTGGTGAGATCATCGGTCCCTAGTCTTACACAGTACTTAATCTAACTTATGCTAAAAACAACTTGCACACACTCCCATGCCCGAGGGAGGACTCGAACGTCCGGCGGGAGGTGGCACCCAGTTCGTGACATGGCGCCTCTAACAGCGCGGCCACTCCGCGCGGCCCTTAATAAGTGAAAATGACGTCTATGATATTGCCGCCTCACAAATCACTGTTCACTCTGGTTGTCTTATACATGTCCCTTCTTCCTTCAGCAATAGGATGCCTGTACTTATGACAGGATTCCCTGTTGATTTGTTAGTATCATGTTTCTTTCTTTTGTATATGTTAGGGGAGGATCTATTTTCGACACTGAAAGAATGTTGTAGCGTAACATCGTTTTAAATTCAAGAGACGTTTGGGAGACACGGCTCTCCCGTTCGATCTCGCGGTTAGAACATGATTCCTGTAGTTCCACGTTCGAACACTGAGCCATTTAATGTTTCTAGGAAGTGATGAGTTACAAAAAAATAGAAGAATTTTCCTATTTGCGAAGCAAGATCACAGGATACGGTAGGAATCTAAAAATTTGAAAACATGGAAATGATTTGTCTGGAGCGTGAAACATGGAAATGATTTGTCTGGAGTGTGCTCTTTACGTTTGTTAAACTTGTACAATAGGTTAACAAGAGAGAAGACGCCTAGAAGACACAGATACGTACTGCTACAGCTGAATGTTGATAGTTAACTAGAGACAAAGGTGTTAATGAAGAGGCGCAAGGATGAATCCAAGAAACCAGTTTTTTCAAAGCTCATCCAGAAAAGAAGAGAGGAACTCACAGGACACATTTTAAAAGACTATTTCAGCAGAGAAATAGCACAATAAGATATTGAGTGAAGCAATCGCCAAAGACGTCCACGATGTCATATACGCAAAAGAGTGTGAATGGTACAGAACTGAAAAGGACGGCAGACAGGAAAACGTATCTCATGGTTGACAATACCAGAGACAGAGAGAGAGAGAGAGAGAGAGAGAGAGTGTGTGTGTGTGTGTGTGTGTGTGTGTGTGTGAGAGAGAGAGAGAGAGAGAGAGAGAGAGAGAGGGAGGGAGAGAGAGGTGGGGTGGGGGGGAGGGAGGGGGGAAGTGGGGCAGGAGAATTAAACAGGCGTTTCATTACTCATAATGATTTGTTACTTTTCGGTAATGGCCATACGTCTCTCTCCAACAACACGAAAAAAAAATTAATTTACGGTATTATGTGGCTGTTGTTTCTGTACAAGCTGCCGTTCTCTACAGGATACAACAGAACCATTTTCCTCGAATCAATCTCATGGTTGATACTGTTAACTGCAACTTTAACTAGATCTCCGGACAGATTTGTGCGCGTTGCAGATGAAACTTTCAACATGTTGTCCACTGGATCTTCGCCTTACGGACAGATATATCTATCTACTAAAGTTGTTCGTCCCACCTTCACACAACTGCCGCAGCAGCATTGACGTCTATGTGCTGGTCGAGCCACAACAAAAGTCTCTCTTCGCGAGTATTCACACACTACCTACGATCGGTTGGAAAGGATGTCACCTTCTGTAACGGGAGCAGCGTATATGATTTAGCTCGACAGATTAAGCACACAAAAGAGAAATCGAACTACCCCCTCCGAGGTTTATGAAAACATAAGCTCACGAAATCGTTCAATAATTTGTCATACAAACGTATTTGTATCCTACTGAAAAGCATCTGGAGACGGAAAGAAACACTACTTGGAAGATCCAATTGGTAACCATAAAAAAGAGAAATGAGTCAAAAAAATGGTTCAAATGGCTCTAAGCACTATGGGACTTAACATCTGAGGTCATCAGTCCCCTAGACTTAGAACTACTTAAACCTAACTAACCTAAGGGCATCACACACATCCATGCCCGAGGCAGGATTCGAACCTGCGACCGTAGCAGCCGCGTGGTTCCAGACTGAAGCGCCTAGAACCGCTCGGCCACCACGGCCGGCCAGAAATGAGTCCTTTCTACAATAAGAGCAAAGTATTTAGTGGAAGAAGTACGTAAACACTACATGAATGGGACACAGTAACTGTTACTTGGAAGATCCAATTGGTAACCATAAAAAAAGAGAAATGAGTCCTTTCTGCAATAAGAGCAAAGTATTTAGTGGAAAAAGTACGTAAACACTACATGAATGGGACGCAGTAAGTGTTGTGGCTTTAACGTGCAGGGGACTGGACAGCAGAGGATGCGTGCTGTTACACGACGACACGGCTCCCGTCGCTGTTGTGGCGGGCAGCCCGCAAGGCAGGCCACGCCTGGGCGGCTTAGCGCTACTCTACACGTTTCACCCCGCGGGTAGGGCTGCAGCAGCTTGTTCGCTGTTGGGCCTGCAAGTCCTGCCATCGGCGAGCTAACTGCTGCTGCTCAGCAAGGTGTGTTAAACGTATGAGAGGGAATCCTTTCTATGGATTATTGGGTTCATTTATCCGCTCTTCTCGTCATATGTTGTAAAACATCCGCACAGTTACAATAAAGGTGATAAACAGCGGTCCTCTGATTTTGACTTTTGTCGCCATCTGCCACACTGCACAGAAATACCTGTGACGGAAAGAGGTGACGTGGTGACAATGGAACTGTGTCCTATTCAGATGGAAACCATTCAAACATATTTAGGTTATTTGCTGTTGTTCTGGACACAGAACTCTGTACTTCTTTCCAGAGAAGCCAATATGTCGTCCTTTTGCATGATTACGTAGTTCATCTATGTATATTACTAAACCGCTGTCCTGAAACCGGTAACAGTTGCAAGTTGCCTATCTAATGGCTTCCGAGGGCAACAAAAATTTTACTTTCAATATTTCGCGTAATTATTGACCAAATTTAAAAATTCCTAATACTTTCATGATCTGCTCATTAAAAGGTATAAACTTAGGTAAAAGTTTAATAGACTAATAAAAGTACTGCAGCTAGGAACTTCCTATGTAAGTTGAGACAGTGTAACTCAAGGCGCGCATTTCATCCAAACTATGCTCATACAGTATTTGAAAATGAGAGCAATTAGTAATCTCAAATAAAATTATTGCATCATTTCAAACCTTTACGAAACTTTTTTCCCGTTGACATAAATGGGAAAAGGTTTATCGCTTACTGCGAGGACGTGCTGAAAAATAATGTCTCCGAATTTTTTAGGCGAAAACTATTAAAGCTTTTTAAATGAAACAAAACTTATTAACATTCCACAGCTTTCCTGACATCGTCATTGTAGAATGCTTGACTTTGTGTCGGAGCACAATCTCACCTCTGCTTGCAACGCTTCGGCATTATGAAAGTGAAGTCCTCGAAAGTGCTCTTTAAGTTTTTGAAACAGATGAAAATCGGAAGCGGAAAAGTCGGGAACGTATGACAGTGAACCCAAGGCTCGTGTCTGGTCTGGCACTGTCATGCTGAAGGAAAGGGTGCTTCACGTGTGGACGAACTCTTCACATTCGAAACTCGATTACAGCGCAATGTCTCTCACGCACCGACATAACTACGTTACACACCTCCATGTTGCATGCTACAATTCGGAGTCCTCTATCGGTAGAGGGCTGTTAATATGTAGACACGAAGAATAAAGAGGTCGAATGTTAATAAAGTTTATTTTATTTAAAAAGATTAAGGACTTTTCACATAAATTCGGTGGGATTACTTTCCAACAGGCCCTCGTACATTTTCGCTGTTCACGCAGTAAAACTTCGCCATCAGACATGAGTTCTTTACTACCGCCTCTATCCGCTACACAGTTTGCAGACAGTATCCAGATATACCACTGAATGTACCTGTAAAATTGTATTTGTACGACACATAATCCAGGATGCGTGGAAAACTAGCTTTTGCTTAAAATGGAGAGAAAAATATCCAAACTACACTCCTGGAAATTGAAATAACACCGTGAATTCATTGTCCCAGGAAGGGGAAACTTTATTGACACATTCCTGGGGTCAGATACATCACATGATCACACTGACAGAACCACAGGCACATAGACACAGGCAACAGAGCATGCACAATGTCGGCACTAGTACAGTGTATATCCACCTTTCGCAGCAATGCAGCCTGCTATTCTCCCATGGAGACGATCGTAGAGATGCTGGATGTAGTCCTGTGGAACAGCTTGCCATGCCATTTCCACGTGGCGCCTCAGTTGGACCAGCGTTCGTGCTGGACGTGCAGACCGCGTGAGACGACGCTTCATCCAGTCCCAAACATGCTCAATGGGGGGCAGATCCGGAGATCTTGCTGGCCAGGGTAGTTGACTTACACCTTCTAGAGCACGTTGGGTGGCACGGGATACATGCGGACGTGCATTGTCCTGTTGGAACAGCAAGTTCCCTTGCCGGTCTAGGAATGGTAGAACGATGGGTTTGATGACGGTTTGGATGTACCGTGCACTATTCAGTGTCCCCTCGACGATCACCAGTGGTGTACGGCCAGTGTAGGAGATCGCTCCCCACACCATGATGCCGGGTGTTGGCCCTGTGTGCCTCGGTCGTATGCAGTCCTGATTGTGGCGCTCACCTGCACGGCGCCAAACACGCATACGACCATCATTGGCACCAAGGCAGAAGCGACTCTCATCGCTGAAGACGACACGTCTCCATTCGTCCCTCCATTCACGCCTGTTGCGACACCACTGGAGGCGGGCTGCACGATGTTGGGGCGTGAGCGGAAGACGGCCTAACGGTGTGCGGGACCGTAGCCCAGCTTCATGGAGACGGTTGCGAATGGTCCTCGCCGATACCCCAGGAGCAACAGTGTCCCTAATTTGCTGGGAAGTGGCGGTGCGGTCCCCTACGGCACTGCGTAGGATCCTACGGTCTTGGCGTGCATCCGTGCGTCGCTGCGGTCCGGTCCCAGGTCGACGGGCACGTGCACCTTCCGCCGACCACTGGCGACAACATCGACGTACTGTGGAGACCTCACGCCCCACGTGTTGAGCAATTCGGCGGTACGTCCACTCGGCCTCCCGCATGCCCACTATACGCCCTCGCTCAAAGTCCGTCAACTGCACATACGGTTCACGTCCACGCTGTCGCGGCATGCTACCAGTGTTAAAGACTGCGATGGAGCTCCGTATGCCACGGCAAACTGGCTGACACTGACGGCGGCGGTGCACAAATGCTGCGCAGCTAGCGCCATTCGACGGCCAACACCGCGGTTCCTGGTGTGTCCGCTGTGCCGTGCGTGTGATCATTGCTTGTACAGCCCTCTCGCAGTGTCCGGAGCAAGTATGGTGGGTCTGACACACCGGTGTCAATGTGTTCTTTTTTCCATTTCCAGGAGTGTATATTCATCCAGTTTGTCGTAATGAGAGAACATCAACCAATCAGTAAACGCTCGATTCTTTGAAGAATCTGGCGTTAACTGGTAGCTTAATACTTTTCAGTACGAAGCTGCAACGAGTTAAAGGGACGCTCGACTACTTCTCTCGGCAAACACCCGTTTTTATGTATACCTGCGGCGAAACAGGGCGCTTCAGCAGCAACTCTTCGCTGCATCTGTTTTCTGTATCTTTGCTCGATAATAACATACTATCTGCCCATTTTAGCAGACACCCAGACTTGACCAAGTTGAAACAAGAAGTATATTTCTTTTTCTCTTTCTTTCTTTGTTACTTTCTTTCTTTCTTTCTTTCCTGCGTTCTAACACAGCACTAAGCTGGAGCAGGGGTCACCAGACTTTTTCCACATCGGGCCAGATAACACAAAACGACGAGCGGGCGCCGCACCACGATTCTATACAATACTTGCTAGCTCCAATGAACGCCGTGAGAAACGTCTCGTTGTTCCATACGTTTTATGAAACAAATTCATGTACCGTCGGAGGGCCGGATGAACTGGCGTCGCTGGTTGGATCCAACACATGGGCCGTAGTTTGGTGAGCTCTGACCTGGAGCAACCAAAACACCATGGCCGGCACGGGATTCAATCCACAACCATCTTGACGAGATATGGTTGCCGGTGCGCTACCATACTCGTCCAGTCGTACAATTCTTGCCAAAATGAAACTTCTTGACAGATAAAATCTGTGTGTCGGTTTAGTACCCAAAACCTAAACATGCCTTTCGCGAGCAATGCTCTCACTGTTTGCACAATTCATAACCTGCCTTCATAGTTTCAATCCTTCCGGTGCTTCTCTCTTATTTTCCAAAAATTATCGAAACTCTTTTCCAGACCTTGCCTAAGGGCTTAATCCCGAAATAAATCTATCTCTGTTGCGGAGTGTGCGCTGCAGGTGAAATATTCATCTGGCCTGTCTCTCATTTGGTTGACACGTTGTTTAAATCACGAAGCTGTTACAAGGGCTGATTGTTCGTTCAGTTACAGCATCGAGGAACATTTTCACGCGATTAGCCATTATGGATTGTTGTGAATAAACACATTCGACTCTTTGGTGCAAAGAAAATGAAATTCAGTTGGGTTACTATTTTTGAAGTGGAAGATAGCAAAGGAAAAGTTTCCTCGAGGTACAATGTCTGCCAACGACTGACGACCTTGTCTGAACTCCAATGTTCCTGCGTCCTCGCTTTCGACATCTGTCGCCACTTGTTGCTGAGGTAGAAGTGACAAAAAGCGCCCGTCGCCACAAATCGTAGCTTCTTGGACTCTGGCTTCAGAGTTTTGTCACTGTAATCAGTTCGTACAAATAACACAGGAACGAGAAAATTTCTCAACTTGCCACAGACATGGCGCTGATATAAATGGAATTTTGTTTTCGTTATGTCAATACATTTTGCACAAAAACCAATTCAAGTAGCAATTTGATATACGAAATATTTTTGTTAGTATGAACTTCCAAATTTGGTGAGCGGTGTATCCCATACCACCATAAAATTCGTTGGTTTGGACGAACAATCTCAACCGGAAATTCATACAAAATTGGTGACGGTTTACAATTTTAGCGGTGAACAAATAGGCGGCTGGATTCATGGCCCATACTTCTTTTGAGGATAATCTATATCGAAGAGATTTCAAAGCTAATACCGCGAAGGAAAACATCGAGAATGTCCAAATAAGACGTAGGACGTTCGTTGATAAAGTGCATAAACAGCTGTAATTGCAGACATATAATAAGTAGGAGTACGGTACATGGATGGAGAATGAAATGTGAGAAAACTCCCCGCATGAGATGCGCCATAATCAACGTTGGCAAAGCAAATGCGAAAATAAAGTTCTCAGAAACGAATGATGCGTTTTAAAGTAATCCAACCAGTTCTGGGCGCTGATCCGTTACCGTGGATGAGACACGCGTCATGCAAAACCGATACAAAGATCAAAGACACTCGTGGAACAGAATGTCTCTCTAAAGAAGGCGAAATAGCATTAATTTTCTGGAACGTTTGTGCCAGTGATTACATTCCATTCTTACACTGCGATTATGAGAGATCTGCAAAATGCCCATCTAAGGCTGTGATGATTCTTCATAAGACTTAAAACGTTTTATAGACACATATTGTTCGACTTGCTTTCGTTTGGGAAGCTAAAATGCGCCAAATTTTGTTAACAGGTTAGATATTCCACTGATTCCGATCTTCAGACCCTTCAGCTTTCTCGCTGGAGTCATGCGACGACGCACTACAAGTCTTAACCGGTCCCAAACACCGCTACTATTTTGCCTGTAAAACATTAAAAGCTGTACTGTACGCATTCTTTATCTCTAGACTTCGCGCCAATCTTCTGGATTAAATTCCAGTCCTCTCTTCAGTGATTCAAGTAGTAAGTGCATGTCGTTTCGTCCGTCGGATGGGGACGGACGGCCCTTTGCTGTTTTTCCAGGGGAGTAGTCAATGTGCCTACTTCGCTCATCATCAAACAACACAAAACTTGATATCACATAATACTCATATTGATTACAGTCACATGCACTAAACCGCTTCATTTAAGACACAACACCGCAAACCACGAAAAAAAGGCCACTGGATACGGAGGAAAAAAATCACTTCGGATTACCCAGCTGAAAGCACGCTTCGGTGTCTCCCAGGCAACAATGCCATACGATCCTTTCTTTTGCTATTTGATTGATCCTTGCCTTCTGGACAAAGGCTTCACGAGATAGACACGGGGTGCTTGTGCATTGTCATTTTGAAAGACAAACCCGACGCCGAAACGTTGACTGTAGACCTGTATAATGGACTGAATTATTCTGTACCTATATTTCACAGCTTTCAAATTACCCTCGGTAGTAATGAGTGGCGTCTGACATTCGTATGTGATAATGAAAACTAAGATCATCATGAGGGTGGCACAAACATTTCTGATTTTTTAACCGTTTAGGATGATGCGGCAGTACGTCCAGATCGATTTTAATGAGAGTAACTACTCAATATGTGCAGATTTAGTACGGAGAAACACACTAAGTCTCTGTGTTGAAATATTATTTAATTTTTCTTTACCACTAAAATATTATGTCAAGCGACTGACTAGGACACATTAGAGAACCCATTTTATCAATTTATAATAACCGCATACACGTGAATTTCTCTCACAAACAGAAACAATAGAAGTTCAAATCGCTTGCAATTTCCCAACCTCATACAACTTCTTTCGTTAAACGAACACATGCTGCGATCACTATTCACCAAGTGTCTCTTACCGGTGGCTTACCTCGTCTGCGTGTGAATCCGTGTAATCCAACCTGCAAGAGTCTTGGTGCATTGTACCGGCATCGAAGTTACGCCAAAAGTGTCCTATTGATTTAACATTTACAATTTAACTCATCCAGTCTATTTCGCTGTCAATTGCATAAATACCTCATTACCCAATAGTATTCAGATACACTATGTGATCAAAAGTATCCGGACACCTGGCTGAAAATGACTTACAAGTTCGTGGCGCCCTCCATCGGTAATGCTGGAATTCAGTATGGTGTTGGTTGATAACGGATTCCACTCTCACAGGTATACATTCAATCAGGTGCCGGAAGGTACCTCGGGGAATGGCAGCCCATTCTTTACGGAGTGCTGCACTGAGGAGAGGGGTCGATGTCGGTCTGTGAGGCGTGGCACGAAGTCAGCGATCCAAAACATCCCAAAGGTGTTCTACAGGATTCAGGCCAGGACTCTGTGCAGGCCAGTCCATTACAGGGATGTTATTGTCATGTAACGACTCCGCCACAGGCCATGCATTATGAACAGGTCCTCGATCGTGTTGAAAGATGCAATCGCCATCCCCGAATTGCTCTTCAGCAGTGCGAAGCAAGGAGGTGCTTAAAACATCAATGTAGGCCTGTGCAGTGATAGTGCCACAAAAACCAACAAGGGGTGCAAGCCCCCTCCATGAAAAACACCACCACACCAGAACTTCACAGCCTGGCACTACACACGCTGGTAGATGACATTCACCGGGCGTTCGTCATACCTACACCCTGCCATCGGTTCGCCACATTGCATACCGTGATTCGTCACTCCACACAATGTTTTTCCACTGTTCAATCGTTCAATGTTTACGCTCCTTACACCAACCGAGGCGTCGTTTGGCATTTGCCGGCGTGATGTGTGGCTTATGAGCAGCCGCTCGACCATGAAATCCAAGTTTTCTCACCTCCCGCCTAACTGCCATAGTACTTGCAGTGAATCCTGATGCAGTTTGGAACTCCTGTGTGATGATCTGGATAGATGTCTGCCTATTACACATTAAGACCCTCTTCAACTGTCGGCGGTCTCTGTCAGTCGACAGCCGGCCGCTGTACCGAGCAGTTCTAGGTGCTTCAGTCCGGAACCTCGCAGCTGCTACGGTCGCAGGTTCGAATCCTGCCACGGGCATGGATGTGTGTGATGTCCTTAGGTTAGTTAGGTTTAAGGAGTTCTAAGTCTAGGCGACTGATGACCTCAGATGTTAAGTCCCATAGTGCTTAGAGCCATTTGAACCATTTTGTCAGTCAGCATGCGAGGTCGGCCTGTACGCTTTTGTGCTGTACATGTCCCTTCACGTTTCTACTTCACTATCACAACGGAAACAGTGGACCTAGGGATGTTTAGGAGTGTGGAAATCTCGCGTACAGACGGATGACTCAAGTGACACCCAATCACCTGAACAAATTCGAAGACCATTAGTTCCGCAGAGCGCTCCATTCTGCTCTCTCACGATGTCTAATGACTACTGAGTTTGCTTATATGGAGTACCTGGCAGTAGGTGGCAGCACAATGCATCTGATACGAAAATCGTGTGTTTTTGGGGATGTCCGGATGCTTTTCATCACATAGTGTAACTTCCTTGTGTTCACTAAAATCCGCTTTATAATATTTCCTGTTCATTTAATGTTAATTTCCTCAGATTTTTTACGTTTAGTGAAGCAGTAAATATCTGCTTAGCTTTTATACGACGGAAATAAGTTGTTTTGGTATAATTTTTACCTCGTAATTTGCTCTTCGATCAATTCAATATTTCTAATTTTCAAAACCAACATACTCTCATCTCAGCTGTTCAACCAGCCAAGTTCCCCTGCATTGAAAATTTGTTACTTGCCGATTCCTACTTCTCGCAGGGCATCACTCCCCGTCCGCCGTTAGCGAAGTTCCTAAATTAGTCTTCGTCCAACAAAATTTGATCGACCCAATTAACTGGGATGTTGGCAGTTCTTCTTCGCCTGTTTGCACTCGACCGCAAATCTGGAAGAAGCGTATACGTATTACATCATGCTGTGATTAGAAGTTTTAATGCATTTCAGCTTGCTTATAACAACAGAAATTCATTATTTTCTCTCGCATTTAAATGGTCTTTCATTAAGAGTGACACTTTTTAAATTTCGAAGAAAGTAAACCACTCAACATATCAAAGTAAACTGTGCCTCATTTTGTAGCTTAGACATTGCAGTTATTTCTGAACGAAGTATCGTTCAGAGGTCCACCATGGCTTTGAACACACTGACGCACACAATGGTTCTAATTGTTAATCACCTGTCCAACATTAGTGGCGTCAACTCTTGAGTCAGTACAACTTTGTATAGATGTAGAACCAAATCCTTTCGCAAAGTTGATGTCTCAGATTGTCGCAAACGTTGAGACCGTCATGAAACTGAAAGATTCGGTTCTTTCTGAATATTGGCCACTACTGCTGCAATATTGTCCTCACTTCACGTAGTTTTCTTGGTGGCTTCTGGTCATGTAGAATGTAATGCCGCTAAAACTTGACCACACAAAAAATATTTATTAAATCTGTGAGGACGGGGCGTGCCGGCTCGGTAGCTCAGTGTGTTCGGTCAGAGGGCTAGCTGTCCTCTATAATAAAAGAACTGAGTTAATGGATCAACAACGAACTGAAACGGGTGTCTTTCGACGTCCGCCCGGAGCAGATACAACGAACGAAAACGAACAAAACGAGATTACAAAAAAAAGATGGTAGAGCACTTGCCTGCGAAAGGCAAGGTCCCGAGTTCGAGTCTCGGTCCGGCACAGTTTTAATCTGCCAAGAAGTTTCGTATCAGCGCACACTCCGCTGCAGAGAGAAAATTTCATTCTGAAAAAAATATTTAGTTAGCTAATTAGTTCCATGTTCCAGGGATCATTTTGTATGATAAATCGAAATAATGTTGGACGAATAACTTTACATTCACATCGCAAGTTAATTTGTACTCATGGCTACAAGCTGAACATTTTTTTTTTTTTAATATGCAGGGGTGAGTTTGTAGCTGCTACCCTCCACCTTTCACACATCACAATAGATGTTCTTCTATGGATTAGAAGGAACTGTCAAAGAGAAACTTTGTCAGTTTGTTTTCAAATTTGTCTAGGTAAGTGATCAAAAATTTTTGTTGCAGTATTGTGCACCCTTTTTTGTGCTAAAAAGACAATCTTAACGGGGAGTAATGAACTTCATTTTTCTTCTGGTATTGTAATTATGTACTTCACTTTTTCCTCTGAACTGCAGTGGATTATTTACAGTAAACTTTATGAGAGAATAAATATGCTGTGAAGCAGTAGTCACAATGCCCAACTCCTTAAACAGATGTGTACAAGGTGATCGCGGGTGAGGACCACATATTGTCCTTACAGCACTGTTTTGAGCGATGGAGACTTTATTTCTTAAAGATAAGTTATTGCAGAACATTATTTTACATGTCATTATTGAGTGAAAATGTGCAAAATTTGTCAACTTATTGATTTGTCTCTTCCCAAGATTTGCTGTGACTCTAAGTGCAAATATGGCTGAACTAACTTGTTTTAGAAGTTCCAAGATGTTCTTTTTCCAGTTTACGTTTTCATCAGTATGGACAATTTTTAAGCTCCACGCTATTTAATTTTAGAAGCTGGAAATTACTGTTTTAAAAGGTATCACTCTCAATGAAAGACACTATAGTAGCAAAATATTGTACAACCGGAGGATAATTCTAGATGAAGCGCCCAGCAGTTGTATTTATTGTCTTAAAACACTTATTTTTCCGTACTACAGCTCGCTAACCATATAAGGCTCAACGTCAGACTGCGGCATGTCGTCGTCGTCGTTGTCGTTGTTGACGTCGTCATCTATCTCACAGCCAAGGCCGAACAACGTTCTCCTTCAGACTTCACCGTAATCAACGGTCTTGAGACATATGAATCCGTATATCTCCTGTATGTTTTCTTATGTAATCTAACCCATCTTCCATTAGGTCATCTTTTCAGTTTTCTCCCACCTCTTCGAATCCAGAAAATAACTTGTGTGCATTCTGCTATCAATCTTCCTGTTACATGTCCTGCCTGATTCCATTTTGTTTTCAAAACGGTCGTAATTACGTCCTATAATCTAGCCTGCTCCCTGTTCTCTTTGTTTCCTGTCGCCTCTGGTAATTACCAACATTGTTCGGTGAGCAAGCCTCAGTAGTTTAAGTTCGTTTTGTGCTTCTGTTGACACAGATTTAATCATTCCCAGTTGTCTTTCCTTCCTTCATAACTCGAATGGATTTATACATTACTCCCAGAATGTCATTATTTTCATCACTAATTATCTGTGCCGGCCGAGGTGGCCGAGCGGTTCTAGGCGCTACAGTCTGGAACCGCGCGACCACTACGGTCGCTGGTTCGAATCCTGCCTCGGGCATGGATGTGTGTGATGTCCTTAGGTTAGTTACGTTTAAGTAGCTCTAAGTTCTAGGGGACTGATGACCTTAGAAGTTAAGTCCCATAGTGCTCAGAGCCGTTTGAACCATTTTTTAATTATCTGTGTTTCCAAGTCATCTCTGGAGTACATAAGCACTTTTTAATAATGTTACAATTTTCTCTCTGTTGTTGGTTATTGAGTCATCTGCTATGTTACCAGGAGAACTGTTTTGTTTTATCCACCCAAAATTTTCTTTTACCTTCTTCCATACCCTCTAATAAATCTGTGAATAGTTCTTTTTAGTTTTCTAATTGAGTATAATTTTGTATTTTCCTGTTATAGTTAACTTGATACACCTTCTCATCAATAGTTCGAAAGTTCCAGTTTACATTTTCTTCGCTTTTGCGTTCTTCACAACTACAACAGCTTTCACTTGTGCCATTGTTTCTAAATGTTGCGATTTTACTAACGTTATTGTACATAAATAAAGCATGTTCAACTGTTGTCAAAATCTTCAAGCAAATATTCTCTAGTAGTTTCTAAATAATAAAGTTTTCTCATTCTCTTTTGCTGCGTAGAATGGAGCAACCAACGAGACGACGGCCATCGCAGATGTATCAAATACATTACATACAGTCTCCTGTGTAAGTATGTGGGAAACGCTTTCTCGTATTTTGCAGTATGGCGCAATAAAATAACGGACACCCAGTGTCAAAACCGTATGCTAAAATTAAAGCGTCGTTTCTCTGCTATATAGCTCTCTGCTCTCTTCAGACATAGAAAGTACGCCAACTGCTTCCTACAAGTTCGTGTTGGCACCGTGCCGGACAGATATCGAACGCGCGTGAAATATGGTGGCGCAGTTCAGGTAGAAAATAAGTCCCTAAAGCTGTCGTCCGGCAACGTTGGTACTAGTATGCTGGCACACGGGCTCACCGTTCCCGCGAGGCACACTGCAGCCAACATTTCGGCAGCCGCTGGCGCGAAATTACGTCGTAGGTCACCGCCTCTCCTGGGATTGCAGGCTTTGGCAGGCAGCTGCAGTCAGCACACGTCGCGCTCTGACACGACTAGCCTCACTCACTGAGAAAGCCGAAACTGACGTCAGAGTTCCAACGACGGTGCGCATCCTAGACGACTAACTTCTGCCTGTCTAAAAACTTGGAATCAGTTCGACTTAACTATCACTATAGCCAGTGCGAACTTTAACTTTTCTCGATATTTAGAGAATTACTGCAAAAATCTACTAAAGAAGATTATTTACAGCAACAAGTCCGTGTACTCGTATATCGCCTTCCGAGAAAAAAAGAAAGACCACAGGACCATTCTTTCACTTTATTCACATAGATTTACCATAAACTTTTTCATGAGGCATCCCACATTTACTATCAGCGATTTAACGAACCAAGGAAACACAAACCAAACTGGCATACGAGGATCTGAACTCATTCTCTGACGCACTCGAATGTCTAAATAAAGAGATCTACGTAGTACGTTTTCACGTTAAGTACTTGTCTGCCCCGTTTATGACTATCAGAAGTGAGCCTAATCCGTTCAGGAAGTAATTTTTTTTCCTAGCATTTAAAAGACTCTACTCTAACAAAAGAATCAAGGTCCGACGTAGTATCTAATCCTACACTTTACCAACCCGTAAAAAGAAGGAAGATAATGGAGTTTGACACCACGTTGATGACGAAGTCATTAGAGCCTGGCCACATGCTCTGGTTGGGAAGGTACAGTGAAAGAAATTGGCTGTGTGCTTTTCAACGGAACCATCCCGATATTTGACATAAACGGTTTAAAGAAGCCACAGAAGACCTAAATCTGGATGGTCGGAATAAGATTGCAAGTTCAGGGTTTTACCACAGTCCCAGCCACCTCATTCGGTGACTACCTACATGGACACAGAATGACGACCGTATACGTGGAGCATTTAATATTCCTACGAGAATTCTGCTACGTAAGAGCGAGCAGTGAGTGGGACATACGACGCTCACTCACGCTACAAACATCTTATATTGTTGCATTTAGGACACCCAGAACTCCACATCAAAAGAGAATAATTTTGGACATTTTAACTATATCTTCAAGATATATGATTTAACTAACGAAATTTGATATTAATAATCCACGACAGAGACTTCAAAATAACCACTTCTTAGTGAAAAAGTGGTCTCCATCACAGTTTGTTACAGGTTTACGAAATGCACTTACAGACTACAATGTTCGATCTAATAATAAAAGTCTGAGAGGAAGCAAAAGAAACTTAAAACTAAACTGAAATTAGTCAAATGTTTCTTTAATACCTAGCATAACATGATGATAATTACAAGGGTATGCTAAACAGTAACGCTTCCGTATTTTTTATGTGAAAACTCTTAAAGCTTTTTAAATAAACCAAACGTTATTAACGTTGTATATCTTTATTCTTCATATCTACATATTTATTTCTCAACTTAGTCACCCTCGCGACGAACACATGACTCCCAACGTGAGATCAGTTTTTTGATATCACTGTTGTAGAATGTCTGACTTTGTTGACGGAGCCGCAACCTCACTTCTGCTTCCACCAATTCATCATTCTCAAAGTGAAGTCCTCCAATGCGTTCTTTAAGTTTTGGAAACGTATGACAGTCGGGTGCGGCTAAATCGGACCGTATGAAGGCTGATCGACGATAGTGAAGCCATGGCGCCTGATTCTTGCATATGT
This sequence comes from Schistocerca cancellata, assembly GCF_023864275.1. Classification (NCBI taxonomy): domain Eukaryota; kingdom Metazoa; phylum Arthropoda; class Insecta; order Orthoptera; family Acrididae; genus Schistocerca; species Schistocerca cancellata. The sequence continues at coordinate 405,901,416 of NC_064627.1, read as the reverse complement.
TGCTGCGCTCGTGTTATGTTGAAGCAGAGGCGCTCCGCGTATGGACGAACTCTTAGAATTCGAAATTCATTTACAGCACACTATTTCTCACACACCGACATATTATACTGCCCCATTCGGAGCTCTCTAGGAGCAGAGGGCTGAAAATACGTAGATATGAAAAATAAAGATGTGGAATGTTAATAAAGTTTACTTTATGTAAAAGTGTTAAGTGTTTTCACATAAGAAATGCGTAGGCATTACTTTTCATCTAGCCCTCGTATAAAAAACAAGAACTTTGCGAGATATTGCTCAGCAGGTTTTATTTATTCATGACTAATTTTCGGCCACTTCAACAATCATCCAAAAAACTGTCCCAACAAAAATAAAATAAAATTATTATTTTTTTTAATTATAATGTCCGTACTCCTGTTGTGACCTGACGAACACGTAAATATTTAGGAGTAATTCTGAGATGGGATATGAAACGGGACGATCACATAAATTGAGTATTAGGGAGGCGAATAGAAAACGTAGATTATTGGAAGGTTCTGCAGTGCATCTCATAAGGAAATCGCCTACAAGACGCGTGATCAATTCTGGTTACTCTTTCAGTGTTTAGAGATCTTATCAAGCAGGAATGACAACAGACATCGAAAGAATTCACAGACGAATTTAGATAGCCTGTATCCGAGGAAGACTATGAGGCCATATCCTGCCATGGCTGTATATACATATAACTCTTGCGACAAATTTTCAGGCCAAAGAGAAGAAAATGACAGTAAACATGGGCTCCAAAATACAAACCTTAAGAGCAATGAGCACTTGTTCAGCAGAAGAGATGTTTTTCATAGTAGCAACGATGAACAAGTGCTCAATGCTCTTGAGGTATGCAGTTGTTTACATGTTTACTAGACTGGTTTTCTAGTTTTGGTCCATACTACCACTTCTGAAAGTATGTAGGTTGAGTTGAGGTTCACCCTGTACAGTGTACGGATCTTGAAAGTAAGATAATCTCGATTAGGGCGCGTATGAAAGTACATATATAGCCATTTTTCCTTCGCTCGAAACGCGGATGGAATATGAAAGAAAACTGATAATACGGTACGATGTACCATCTAGCAAGCTCCATATAGGTGCTTTCTGGGTAGTTGTAGAATAAGTCGGCAACACGTTCACTAGCAAAAATCTTTGCAAACCATTAAGAAAAGTGTATTTTTCTTTTGTAACTCAATTGAAACTGTTTCTTCTGGATTAAACCTTAGCCGGCCGGAGTGGCCGAGCGGTTCTGGGCGCTACAGTCTGAAACAGCGCGACCGCTATGGTCGCAGGTTCGAATCCTGCCTCGGGCAGGGATGTGTGTGATGTCCTTAGGTTAGTTAGGTTTAAGTAGTTCTAAGTTCTAGGGGACTGATGACCACAGAAGTTAAGTCCCATAGTGCTCAGAGCCATTTGAACCATTTTTTGATTAAACCTTTAATTCTAGAGATGAAATTACAATAGAAAGAACTACACTCCTGGAAATGGAAAAAAAGAACACATTGACACCGGTGTGTCAGACCCACCATACTTGCTCCGGACACTGCGAGAGGGCTGTACAAGCAAAGATCACACGCACGGCACAGCGGACACACCAGGAACCGCGGTGTTGGCCGTCGAATGGCGCTAGCTGCGCAGCATTTGTGCACCGCCGCCGTCAGTGTCAGCCAGTTTGCCGTGGCATACGGAGCTCCATCGCAGTCTTTAACACTGGTAGCATGCCGCGACAGCGTGGACGTGAACCGTATGTGCAGTTGACGGACTTTGAGCGAGGGCGTATAGTGGGCATGCGGGAGGCCGGGTGGACGTACCGCCGAATTGCTCAACACGTGGGGCGTGAGGTCTCCACAGTACATCGATGTTGTCGCCCAGTGGTCGGCGGAAGGTGCACGTGCCCGTCGACCAGGGACCGGACCGCAGCGACGCACGGATGCACGCCAAGACCGTAGGATCCTACGCAGTGCCGTAGGGGACCGCACCGCCACTTCCCAGCAAATTAGGGACACTGTTGCTCCTGGGGTATCGGCGAGGACCATTCGCAACCGTCTCCATGAAGCTGGGCTACGATCCCGCACACCGTTAGGCCGTCTTCCGCTCACGCCCCAACATCGTGCAGCTCGCCTCCAGTGGTGTCGCGACAGGCGTGAATGGAGGGACGAATGGAGACGTGTCGTCTTCAGCGATGAGAGTCGCTTCTGCCTTGGTGCCAATGATGGTCGTATGCGTGTTTGGCGCCGTGCAGGTGAGCGCCACAATCAGGACTGCATACGACCGAGGCACACAGGGCCAACACCCGGCATCATGGTGTGGGGAGCGATCTCCTACACTGGCCGTACACCACTGGTGATCGTCGAGGGGACACTGAATAGTGCACGGTACATCCAAACCGTCATCGAACCCATCGTTCTACCATTCCTAGACCGGCAAGGGAACTTGCTGTTCCAACAGGACAATGCACGTCCGCATGTATCCCGTGCCACCCAACGTGCTCTAGAAGGTGTAAGTCAACTACCCTGGCCAGCAAGATCTCCGGATCTGTCCCCCATTGAGCATGTTTGGGACTGGATGAAGCGACGTCTCACGCGGTCTGCACGTCCAGCACGAACGCTGGTCCAACTGAGGCGCCAGGTGGAAATGGCATGGCAAACCGTTCCACAGGACTACATCCAGCATCTCTACGATCGTCTCCATGGGAGAATAGCAGCCTGCATTGCTGCGAAAGGTGGATATACACTGTACTAGTGCCGACATTGTGCATGCTCTGTTGCCTGTGTCTATGTGCCTGTGGTTCTGTCAGTGTGATCATCTGATGTATCTGACCCCAGGAATGTGTCAATAAAGTTTCCCCTTCCTGGGACAATGAATTCACGGTGTTCTTATTTCAATTTCCAGGAGTGTAGTAGTATTTGTAGTACGAACGTCTTGCCTGTTTACTACCTAATTTATGTGCGTTTTGCTACAGAGATAACTAAGAAATCTACTATAGAACTTTCCCGTTGGCCGTAGTATTAATGGCACACGACGCAGACATTAACAGGCGAATGAAAGTTGTTCAGCAGCGAACGGATCCAGACGCGCGCTGCGGTTGAGGGCGTCCGTGTTGCGGAGGCGGAGGGTCGCTCAGGCTGGCCAACTTCAAAGCGTACAAGAACGGGCCGTGTCCCCCGCGGCGACTAGCCGTCCAGACAAGCGCGGCCGCTGTACAGTTCTGCTGGTGCCCCACCTCGAGCGATGGCCGGCACGGGAACCCTTCAGTTCTGTTGCTCACGACCTCTGTTAAAGCCGTCTATAGTCGATCTCTAATATAAGATGTAATCAACCAATGGTATGGATTCTTTAACAGCTTCTGTTTGTTACCCTCAAGATCTCATCTCGAGAATGTAACAAAGCTCAATATGTGATCTGTGTTACGTCAGCATGTACTGTTCATCGTAAGACCATTACATCGTCCATCCTTCGCTGATATAAAAAAGTCGGATTCTATTCAAGACTTGTCTACTGATGCCCGAGATTCTATTGCCGAGAACGGTTAAAATGAAATTGTCTGTGCACAAACGCCTGCCGAAGTGGCCGAGCGGTTCTAGGCGCTGCAGTCTGGAATCACGCGACCGCAGGTTCGAATCCTGCCTCGGGCATGGATGTGTGTGATGTCCTTAGATTAGATAGGTTTAGGTAGTTCTAAGTTCTAGGGGACTGATGACCTCAGAAGTTAAGTCCCATAGTGTTCAGAGCCATTTGAACCATTTTTTTGTGCACAGACTAAACAACGCTACTACACAATTATGAACTACTGCAAACTAAGATATATTTCTAGTTGAATTAAAATTAGAATGCAGATTCAAAATGTGTTCTCCCGTCAGTGAAGATACGGTACTGCAGCACAGGTGAGAGAAACCATCATGCCAAGTTAGTTTAACAAACAAAAGTACAGTTTTCTGCATCTCACTTTTGTTAATACATCATCCAAATGCCAATATAGCCATAAAAGAAAGGTAATGTCTGTTTCCAGCTCTCTCAAGTGGCCGGTACTTCGTTGCGATGCAAGTAAGATAAAGAAAAGGCCGCTAGGCAGATATTGCATCTCTTTTCATGGATCGTGTCTTCTTCTGTTCAGAATCTGCAAAGGCTTCCCCGTCCTCGTTACCTGAATCAGATTCCCACCAACATACATGGAACTCTGTCTCACTTTTGCTGCCTGTAAAGCAACCGATGGCTATGACAGATACAAATTTCCCCATTTTCTTTCGGTTTCCAGTTTTAACACAGGTGTTCAAACTCATATTCAAGGAAAGACAGTATATCCACTGAACAGGAGTCTGACAGACAACAGAACAAGATTAAGTTAAACTGTAAAACATGTGGCATACAACCGTCTGTAGATAACAGATTTTCCCAGGGCGATTTACACCCTCCTGAAGGCTAAGGCAGTTATTACGTCCAACGCATATAAACAAAGAGCCTTTTATAAATACAGATAATTAAATTCAGATCACAGACTCTGACGGTTGATGAAATTATAAATCGAATGGCCGCAGTCCCGTATCGATTAGATTTATGTTAAGCAAGTATATAAACATACTCGTAATATGCAAATTTCTCCCATAAAATTAATTTTTGTGGGAAGTTTGCGAACTACCAATGTGCTGCGCAAGAGCTGGACTATCGTACAGTGAACAACCGCCCATTCTCTCTCAGCATAGCTTCCTCCCGAGTTTGTTAGCAATTCGAACGATTTTCTTTGTTCCTTATGAATGGAAGGTCGTTAATTGGTCAGCTGCCTTCTTGTCGTTCCGTTTATATCATGCTATGTAACTCGATACGAAAACTTTTCTGTCTTTTTATTGCCTTTTCTCTTCTGTCAGTTTCCCTTCTGTGACAGGGCTACTTCCACTAATAATCCTATACTGTCGATTACTGGCTCGCATAATGGAAAGGCTGCCTCATCTTTCACGCAGATTGAAGAATACTGTGAAATCAAATTAAACATTTAGTTAGTTTCATAGATCGTTTGGCAGCTATTATTTACGTAGACCATTTGAATGACTCGTTTATCTAAATGATGTAGGATAAGTCAGTTTACAAGACTTGTAAACTGTCAGCATTAACGAACATATTTTTTATTCCTATCCATCGACGCTACACTTAAACAGTAGTGTTACAGAAGAAGTTTTCTAGAAGAAATGGTTTAGGTTAGATCTAAAACTTGCTTTGCTACTCTCATTTTACGACATCCGCCGTTGATTAAAAGAAAATTTATATTTGTATAAATCCTAGTTGTGTTTTTTTTTTTTTTTTTTTTTGCTTACTAGGCTCTATAACCGGCTCAGTTCTTGAGATCTCAGTCACCTTGGCTGTACATGTGACCTATTACTGTTCTATTATTTATTTCATACGTAACCGACGCGCGCGTGCGTGCGCGTTCACACACACACACACACACACACACACACACACACACACACATACACATACAGTCATCTATTATTTTATTTTGCCAGAATAAGAGAATAGAGAAAAAAACAATAAAGGAACATTTACAATGCGGAGCGCACACATACAATGAACATACAGTCATCTATTATTTTATTATGCCAGAATAGGAAAATAGAGAAAAAAAGCAATAAAGGAACATTTACAATGCGGAGCGGTACTCGATTATGTGGCCTACGAGGAAGTGACTTCATCTCGAGCCCATGGAGACTCGGAAATGGAATTCGAGCCCAAGCCCGGCGCACAGTCTTCGTCTGTCAACAAGATTCATTTCAATGCATACTCCTCTTTGGACTGAAGGTTTCTATTGTTAAAGATCATTCACTTAGTCTGATACTGTGCACCAGGTAAATGGAAATGAGCGTTTGGCGTCATTGGTCGTGACGCCCCTCACGGGGCAGGTCCGGCCGCCGTGGTGCAGGTCTTATTTTATTCGATGCCACATTGGATGACCTGCGCGCCGGATGGGGATGAAATGATGATGAAGACAGAACAACACCCAGTGCCTGAGCGGAGAAAATCCCCGACCCAGCCGGGAATCGTCTCCTTAGGACGACAGTCCTTCACGGTGACCATTCAGTTATCGGGGCGGACAAGGATATGGTGCGGAAGCAGAAAGTGGTCCGAATTTTGAGCGCCATCTGAAAAATGCTGCTCGAACTGAGAGGTGCTAGGCGATTGGTGGCGCCAGTGTGGTGGTGGTACTTGTTGTTTGCCCTTAAGCCTGGTACACAACACTTGGCCTCTGGTAAACGTGATATAACGTACACTACAGAGATTTTCATCATGTGAACCATATTAATAGCAGTACTTTCTAATCAACAGATATAAAGACCGATACACAGCAGCCTAAAGTCATCATCACTACGCTGCCAGCCAGCAACGATGCTCTTGCAGTTCAGAGTTTCTCAAACCGCTGTTAGCGCCACTGTCGAACTGGATCGTGACTGTCACTGTACTGTGCCCTCACTACAAGCGTTTGTTCAATTTTATTCACTGCCCTCAATCAACTTGTATTCGTAAGTCTTCAATCAACATGTGTTCCTCAGTTACCATCTCTATAACTTGTCGAGGATGAGATGTTAGATTCTAATCTTTCTCACTTCCTTCCTTTTCTAAACAATAGCCAACTTGCCTTGGAATTTTGTTAAAAGTACATAAAATATGTTTTCCACCCTGAAGCTGTGTCTTAGCCAATCTAAAAAAATAAATAAAAAAATAAAAAATCTTGCTTTCAAATTTTGATTTTTCTTCGCATTCTCTCCGACAGAGATAAGATCAGATGGGGTAACTGAGCCGTGATTTTACAACGTGTACTTTCTTAGACCACGAATCACTAAAGAGTTATAATATTATCTCAAATGGATTTTATACACAGAAGAGCCAAAAAAACTGACAAACCTGCCTAATATCGTGTAGGGGCCCCAGCGAGCTCGCAGAAGTGCCGCAACACGACGTGGCGTAGACTCGACTAATGTCTGAAGTAGTTGGAGGGAACTGACACCATGAATACTGCAGGGCTGTCCATAAATCTGTAAGAATACTAGGGGGTGGATATCTCTTCTGAACAGCATGTTGCAAGGCATCCCAGATATGCTCAATAGTGGTTATGTATGGGGAATTTCGTGGCTAGCGAAACTGTTAAAACTAAAAAGAGTGTTACTGGAGCCACTCTGTAGCAATTCCGGACGTGCGGGGTGTCGCACTGTCCTGCTGGAATTGCCCAAGTCCGTTGGAAGGCACAATGGACATGAATGGATGCAGGCGATCAGACAGGATGCTTACGTACGCGTCACCTGTCAGAGTTGTATCCAGACGTATCAGGCATCCCATATCACTGTAACTGCACACGCCCCTCACCATTACAGAGCCTCCACCACCTTGAAAGGTCTCCTGCTGACATTCACGGTCCATAGATTCATGAGGTTGTCTCCATACCCGTACACGTCCATCCGCTCGATACAACTTCAAACGAGACTCGTCCGACCAGGCAACATGTTTCCAGTCATCAACAGCCCAATGTCGAAGTTGACGGATCCAGGCGAGTCGTAAACCTTTGTGTCGTGCAGTCATCAAGGGTGCACGAGTGGACCTTCGGCTCCGAAAGCCCAAATCGATGATGTTTCGTTGAATGGTTCGCACGCTGACACTTGTTGCTGTCCCAGCACTGATATCTGCAGTAATCTGCGGAAGGGTTGCACTTCCACCACCTTCGCAGAGTCTCTTCAGTCATCGTTGGTCCCGTTCTTGCACGATCTTTTTCCTGCCGCAGTGATGTCGGAGAGTTGATTTTTACCGGATTCCTGATATTCACGGTACACTGGTGGAATGATCGTGCGGGAAAATCCCCACTTCATCGCTACCTCAGATATGCTGTGTCCCATCGCTCGTGCGCCGACCACAACACTGCGTTCAAAGTTACTTAAATCTTGATAACTTGCCATGGTAGCTGCAGTAACCGATCTAACAACTGCGCTACACTTGTCTCATATGAGAATTGCCGAGCGTAGGGCCGTATTTTGCCTGTTTACATATCTCTATATTTGAATACGCATGGCTACACTAGTTTCTTTCACGCTTCAGTGTACACAGCACAGTATGCAGTATCCACAAACTGAATAATTTAATTTAAATTGCTTCATAGTTAAAAGTGAAGTAAAACAGAAAAGACAGCCTGGTGGGCCTGCCTACTTACCTCCTGAAATTGGGGTGATTGGGACATAAAGGTCTTGGTTAATTAGAAACTATTGACATATGAATTATATCAAGTGGGTCTGTTTCAAACATGTAAACCACATAAAAGTTGCAAGAAGTCATTTTCACCATACCAGAGCTGAATTATTGGCGTTTAGGAGAACTGCTACATAATGGTTACGTCTGAAGGTTACTCAGGAATAACAAAGCTTGTATTAACACAATGCGGACGGATCCCAAGTTTAGTAGTGTTTCGCTACCCAACCCTTACAGACGGATCTGGAGATAAGTCCTGTTTGCCACATGCTGTCTGTAGAAGCCATCAACTGTGATGTATTATAGCTACTTCGCCTATTTAGGCGTCCACACCATTATTCAATGAATCAAACTTGATTGCCTTTATGTATTTCTTGCTTATTTACCGTATTCATTGTATTTTGGTATTTGAGACAGATACTATATTCCTCTTTAAGTTCGTCCTGCTTTTAGAGATAACTCTGTTCAGAAAACGGAAGGAAGTGAACTAATTTGAAATACTTTTACAGGTTATTGTCGATGATTACTCAGACGTTCCTAATGACAATGAAGATCCGGAGGACAGTATGAATGAATGGTTTTGCGCTTCTGAGAAGAGCTGCAGTGAAAGTGACAGCGACATCATCACAACTGTAAAGAAACGTAAGATAGCATTGTTGTCATGTGATTCCGACAATAACGATGAAGGTGATTGTGTTCTTGTGAATGATTGGTTCAAATGGCTCTGAGCATTATGGGTTCAAAATGGCTCTGAGCACTATGCGACTTAACTTCTGAGGTCATCAGTCGCCTAGAACTTAGAACTAATTAAACCTAACTAACATAAGGACATCACACACATCCATGCCCGAGGCAGGATTCGAACCTGCGACCGTAGCGGTCACGCGGTTCCAGACTGAAGCGCCTTTAACCGCACGGCCACACCGGCCGGCCGAGCATTATGGGGCTTAACATCTGAGGTCATCAGTCCCCTAGAACTTGGAACTACTTAAACCTAACTAACCTAAGGACATCACGCACATCCATGCACGACGCAGGATTCGAACCTGCGACCGTAGCGGTCGCGCGGTCCCAGATTGAAGCGCCTAGAACCGCTCGGCCACTGCGGCCGGCTGTGAATGATTGGTTTTGTCATCATGTTAATTGGCTCTGACAGCCTTCATACGCCACCTCCTTGTTGGGAATATAGGATTCTTCTTCTGTCTCCAAAAACTTCAGTATTTGAGAATGATGTTTGAAACGTACGAATTCTATCCAGCATTTATTTAGTTTGTATGTACAGCCTGAAATTTAAACTTCCTTCAGATTTTACATTAACTTTAGTAACACAATATTCGCCCACATGTATCGAGTTCACATTTCGTTCACATATTTCTTCATCAGAGTGTCTCATTAAATCTTAATTGTCATCACTTTCTTAGAATGTGAAAATTTCACATAATGACTGAATACTTTCTTTGCTTGTCTAGTAATCAGTATCAATATGAGAGGTGTTCAGTAAGTAATATTACACTTTTTTCTCGGTCAATTTCGGTTGCAAAAATGCGGAATCTGTTGTGGGACATCGTTGAACATTCCCGTTTCAGCCCCTACAGTGTCATACAAATTCCGATAGGCGCGGCGCTATCGTAACCTTCAAAATGGCATCTGTAACGTAGTTACGTATAAAGCAGAGATTTGCAATTGAGTTTCTTTTGGCAGAAAACGAAAGCATCCCAGATATTCATAGTCGACTGCAGACTATCTACAGAGACCGGGCAGTGAAAAAAAAGCACGGTGAATCGCTGGCCGAGTCGTCTGTCATCATCGCAGCATGGTTCATCAGTTCGAACCGGAAACAAATCGGCAATGGTGTCACTCCGCCTCTCCTCCGAAGGAAAAGTTCAAAGCCGCATTCTCAGTCGAAAAAGCCATGGCAGTGGTCTGCTCGGACTCTGAAGGGGTTAATCTGTTCGATGTCCTCTCTCATCGTGCAACCATGAACTAAGATGGGTATTGTGCTGCCCTTAGGAAATTGAAGAAACGGCTTCAGCGTGTACGTCGCCACAATAGTGCAAACGAACTTTTCCTTCTCCATGACAACGCAAAGCCTCACACAAGTCTGCGCACCCGGAGGAGATCAGTGAACGTCATTGGACTGTTCTTCTCCATCCATCGTAAAGGCCGGATCTCGAAGTTTCCTACTTCCATCTGTTTGGCCCAACGAAAGATGCACTCTGCTGGAAGCAGTGCGTGGGTGATAGGAAGATCACTCAAGCATTGTGACGTTAACGGGTACAGTGGTACTATGTGGACATACAGGCCCTCCTAGCAAGGTGAAAACTATGGGTTTGTAGCGGGGAAAAATATGGTGTATTGGAATCCTGAATAAAACCAAATTGAAGGCCCCTTGCACATGTCTCCCTTTTAATTTTGTTCCATCATGTTGTGGATACGAACTATTTGTGGGATTCGTCCATCGAATATGGGGAATCAAGACTACCTAATCAAAAGAAATTGAAGTGTGGTTATGCATAACAAGTTAGCAGGATACTGGTAGGCGTTTGTCAGAGTTCAGGCTGTAGCTGAAGGGCGAGGTAATGAGACGAGCCCGGCCTAGCCTGGCAGCGTGTTTAATGCAGGCGGCGTGGACTCACTGGCGGCATTAATTCGCTAAGGCAAGCGGCCGCGCCACGGCCAGGCCGCGGCTGCCCAGCATGCAGACGGCGACCGGCCATCCATCTTCCATGAGCGCGGCCCGCGGCCCGCGACCCCGCAGCCTATCAAGCTGCGGCCGGCGTGCCAGCCGCGGCAAGCGTTCCCACCATAAATACGCCCATCGCCGGTCATGTTTACAAACGGCTCCACTCTGCAGTCGCAGGACGTGATGCAAACTCGTTTCTATTCTCCTTTACGCTAAGACTTCTTGGCCCAGTCGAGAGGGAAGCATTATTTCCAGATCCACTGACTGAAAAAAATCGCAGCACTAAGAAGGTAGCGTGTGACAAAAACAGAAGTTGGTAGGCGTGTTTCTACATCTGAAAGATGATGTCTGCTCAGATTTCGGACCAGTCGCATGAGGATGCAAATCAGGTTTGCTTTAAATACATACTTTATTGGTCTTTGAACCGTGAATTTACTTTCAAATTTTTTATTTTTAGTTAATGAATTTACTTTATTTACTGGCGATTCATCAAGAACATTGACACATTTAATCACAGTAGGTGAGCGTGGAAGTAGTTGCCAAGAAGTAACTGATGGAAAGTTACTTTTAACAAATGGGAATTTATTCCTCAAGCTTTTTCTAAACAAATTTAAAATTATAAGCAGAATAGCATCCTCGAAATATCAAGTTACAGTTTTATTTAGAGGCAAAGAACAATATTAACAGCAGGAGCCTTCGGACTGAGAAAATTGCCTGCTCCCTTTCAACACGGCCCTAGTCATGACCGCTCACAACAACCTCTGAAAGAGTACACTGGTGCAAATCTGCAACACACCAGATTACTATAAACAAAAAATTTTTAACAAGTCACACAAACATGTAAACTATGCACCCCGTAAGAGGAATGTAAATGGTACAACCCTGAAATTATTTGCCACCGGAAGTGCAATTTTTTTAAAGGACTCTTACGGTGGAAGGGTGGCAAGCTTATAATCTAAAATGACTATTTAAATAAAACCCAGAAAATGCGGATTTACATAAAATGTACAACATGCTCTACATTACACATATACCACCTTGCAAGATGATAGGCAAGATTAAAACATATTTAAAGAATTCGGCCTTTAAGCAATAAACTCGTTAACACCGAATCCGACAAACATGACAGAGGCAGCTCCGAACGACAGACATACACTCCTGGAAATGGAAAAAAGAACACATTGACACCGGTGTGTCAGACCCACCAAACTTGCTCCGGACACTGCGAGAGGCCTGTACAAGCAATGATCACACGCACGGCACAGCGGACACACCAGGAACCGCGGTGTTGGCCGTCGAATGGCGCTAGCTGCGCAGCATTTGTGCACCGCCGCCGTCAGTGTCAGCCAGTTTGCCGTGGCATACGGAGCTCCATCGCAGTCTTTAACACTGGTAGCATGCCGCGACAGCGTGGACGTGAACCGTATGTGCAGATGACGGACTTTGAGCGAGGGCGTATAGTGGGCATGCGGGAGGCCGGGTGGACGTACCGTCGAATTGCTCAACACTTGGGGCGTGAGGTCTCCACAGTACATCGATGTTGTCGCCAGTGGTCGGCGGAAGGTGCACGTGCCCGTCGACCTGGGACCGGACCGCAGCGCCGCACGGATGCACGCCAAGACCGTAGGATCCTACGCAGTGCCGTAGGGGACCGCACCGCCACTTCCCAGCAAATTAGGGACACTGTTGCTCCTGGGGTATCGGCGAGGACCATTCGCAACCGTCTCCATGAAGCTGGGCTACGGTCCCGCACACCGTTAGGCCGTCTTCCGCTCACGCCCCAACATCGTGCAGCCCGCCTCCAGTGGTGTCGCGACAGGCGTGAATGGAGGGACGAATGGAGACGAGTCGTCTTCAGCGATGAGAGTCGCTTCTGCCTTGGTGCCAATGATGGTCGTATGCGTGTTTGGCGCCGTGCAGGTGAGCGCCACAATCAGGACTGCATAAGACCGAGGCACACAGGGCCAACACCCGGCATCATGGTGTGGGGAGCGATCTCCTACACTGGCCGTACACCACTGGTGATCGTCGAGGGGACACTGAATAGTGCACGGTACATCCAAACCGTCATCGAACCCATCGTTCTACCATTCCTAGACCGGCAAGGGAACTTGCTGTTCCAACAGGACAATGCACGTCCGCATGTATCCCGTGCCACCCAACGTGCTCTAGAAGGTGTAAGTCAACTACCCTGGTCAGCAAGATCTCCGGATCTGTCCCCCATTGAGCATGTTTGGGCTGGATGAAGCGTCGTCTCACGCGGTCTGCACGTCCAGCACGAACGCTGGTCCAACTGAGGCGCCAGGTGGAAATGGCATGGCAAGCCGTTCCACAGGACTACATCCAGCATCTCTACGATCGTCTCCATGGGAGAATAGCAGCCTGCATTGCTGCGAAAGGTGGATATACACTGTACTAGTGCCGACATTGTGCATGCTCTGTTGCCTGTGTCTATGTGTCTGTGGTTCTGTCAGTGTGATCATGTGATGTATCTGACCCCAGGAATGTGTCAATAAAGTTTCCCCTTCCTGGGACAATGAATTCACGGTGTTCTTATTTCAATTTCCAGGAGTGTATTAGCACTCCGACCGACAATCCGACCGATTTCCAACCGTCAGATCCAACTGCACAAACAACAGAGAATATCGACCGATGTCGAGTAAACCAAGATAGCCACACTTTCTAACTCGGCCTGACTAAGATCAAGGCATCAAAACACCAGTCAAGACAAGTTTAAAAGAATACATAAAACACAGGTCACAACTGTCAAATCACTACGGAAGAAGGCTGAGGGTTCTAGATAGCAACATCCACCACTTGTTATCACACGCGTGAACTGCTGAAGAAACAACAATCCACAAATAACGAACAAATCGTAACAGTCGAGATTTTAAAAAAGGTCACTAATTACTCAACTGCAAGATCCTGCTTCCGAGGAAAGCGAAGAGTCGCTCTCGCAGCTGCAACATCATGCGCCCGCCGCCAAAAGCCCTGGCCTGGCATCGCGCTGTGGAGACTACGTTGCTTAATTCCAATTAGAGACGGGCAAACTGAAGCACCTAACTGTTTCGGAACTACAGAAACAGTACAATGTAATGTTTCGAAACGCTGTTTCGAAACAGTGAAACAGTTTGTGTCTTAGAATTGTATAGGCCGTCACATTATATAATCTTGAGTGTCTACTATATAAATATTGTCATAAAAACACAAATGAGGTGCGAGACCGCCAATCATACCGCAGAAAGTGTGAAACTTTCACTTAGGCGTCTTTGCAGTTCCATATTTCGTGTAGCAGCAAATGCACTGCTTTCGTGTCATGTGACTCATATTTTCCAATCGGCCGAGGTCAGACTTAATATGTTTGACATAACAGATGTTGCCAAACTCGTTTCCCTGTATTCTAGTGCATAATTTTGATAGGTTTTATGAGTGATGCTCTTGAAAAGGCATATCATGAGATATAATTTATTGAGATAACATCCTCGAAGCGAGGCACTGAATTAACATTTATGAGTATGCCACTCACACTTTTACTACCCGCAGATAAATTTTCCATTGTTTGTCACACACAGCAGGATGCAAAGTGACTGATGCACACTGATCAAAAAATTACCGTAACAGACTGGAGGATATAGCGCAATGGTCAAGTATGGCAGTTTCTCATCAAACATTCACAAGTTAGCTGGATACATCTCATAGTAAGTACACTTGATAGAATAGGAAAACATTTCAAGGTAACTGAAATGCAGAGATTCGTATGTTTCTTTGAAGTATAAAATCCAGACGAAAATTTAAAGCAGTTCCTACAGTGTAATGCCTTTGTGATACCTGTATCATGGCAAATCTGCCTCTACACCACTTACAGTTCTTGCTAAAGAAGTTTGTTTGAGGTACAGGTACATGGAGTTCCCTCAAGTAGTCACAGCAAGCAGATGTATTACCACTTTATTATATACTTGCCCAGGAAATCAGAGATGAAATTACGTTGTTGTAGAAATGCAATTTTTATCACAGTATCTGAACGCCAAAAACAAAAGTATCGTACAATTGTTGATTTGCCTGAGAATTTTTTATCATACACAAGTATCAAGATGCCTATAGTGTAATAACCAAACACAGCACATTTACAAAAATATACACACAAACATATACATACACAAATCAGATAATTATTCTCAAACACATAAATGAATAAATAACATACTAAAAAAAATTAAACTCACTGAATGGTAGGCAAAAACGTGTCTTCTGTGTGCAACAAATTTGAGAAAAATGTTCTTGTAAGGTAGCTACATACACAGTTTAGTGGACTAAACAAAATACAATCAAATATAAATTCAGTGCACTCTGTCCAGAGAAGAACAAAATCAATTGAAATTTTCCTGTTTCATTTCTGAGTAGATCTGCTGTGACTATTCTAAGTTGTAGTTTAGAAATATCATTTTTGATACTTTTTCGCTTGAAAGACGGGATCGTCTGTCTGTTATTGTTTGCCCCTGCTTTGAAAATATGTGCTCACATGGAACAGAGGTGGCCATAATACAAAGACGTCGTTTCATTATTTCAAACAGCGTAGGAAACAACACAAGATTTTCTTTCCATCACAGCAATGGATCTTGTGATCTGTGTATCAGTGGCTTCTTCATACATTTATCAAGCTCGACTACACTTGCAGCACGTGGATTGTCTACACTTTGGATCAAGCCACCTACAGCTTGGTCAAAATCTTGCCACTGCTAGAAGTGAATGTGCTCACCT
Source organism: Schistocerca cancellata (assembly GCF_023864275.1). Lineage (NCBI taxonomy): Eukaryota > Metazoa > Arthropoda > Insecta > Orthoptera > Acrididae > Schistocerca > Schistocerca cancellata. Next base: position 405,885,737 of record NC_064627.1, on the reverse strand, counting down.
CAACTGGTTTGGCTGGTGGCGGATTTTCTGTAGAACACCGAGTGGGTTTCTGTCGTATTGCACAGCACTTGTTAATTATGGCATCTTTTGTTTCTTTTAATCGATGCTCAGTTTTCGAAAACCATGCTCTCTGAAGCGAGGATCCAGTAATGTTGCCTCACAAGCAATTGCTTTATCTGCAAACTTTTGAACGAGGCGGGTACAGATTCCGTCCTCAAGTTTAGCAATTACTGTATTAGTGGCTTCATTGCTGTGATCTGACTTTTTTAGTCTCAGACAATGACTTTGTAAACCTTTGCTCAATAAGACAACTTTTGACAAGGTTACATTTCTTTCACTGCTAATTTCTGTTGTGACTTGTTCAAAAGGAGATAGTATTTCACAAGTTTTTTCAATAACTAACCAGTCTTCATTGGACAGTTTTGTTTGTGAATCCACACTGAGGATGGCAAGGGTGCTTTGCAAAGGCTCTTTGATTTTCAAAAGCCTGTCAAACATTTCATATGTGGAATTCCATCTCGTAGGGCAATCTTGTTTCGGTGTTAAAATAGGGAAGCCCATTTGCTTCTGAATATTGTGTAATTTCTCAAGTGCTTGAGGACTTATTTTGAAAAATTCCACTATTGACTTCACCTTTTCCCTTGTGTCTGTAATTGGTTCAAGGCTTGCTTGCACGATTAAATTCAGTGTATGTGCAAAACAAGGTACATGCCACCATTTGCACATCATCACTGCCTTCACCATATTAGGTGCGTTATCTGTAGTGCAAGCTACAATTTTATTGGTGATACCCCAAGTTGAAGTCACATTTTGTAATTCATTGGAAATGTTTTCTGCTGTATGCTTGTCATGGAATTTAAAACTAGATAACAAATATGACTTCAGATTGCAGTTTTCATCAATGAAGTGAGCAGTCACTGGAATATAATTCTCATTTTTCACAGATGTCCATCCATCAGTTGTAATGCAGATGTAGGATGCAGCTTGCACTGCAGATCTTACTCGCACTAGTGTGCTGTCGAACACTTGAGAGAGTAAACTGTGGGAGAGTGTTTTTCTACTTGGTGGTACATAGTTTTCATTTAATAAATAAGTCATTTTTCTAAACTCTACACTCTCAACTACATTAAATGGAAGGTATTCTTTAACAACAAGTCTTAAAATCTGTTCGTCTATTTTGGCTCGTTTGGATGAAGGCACTGGTCTTGATGCAAATCCAGTAATCTTTGTTTGTTTACCACACCTACCCAGAACTGAACTGGTGGAAATGCTGGGTTTTTCTTGCACAGATTGTTCATCTTGACGCACAGGCACTGGAATGGCAGATTCCTGAACAGTTGCTGTGGAAACTGAACTGGTTTCGTCACTGCCCAAATTCATAAAGACTGATTTCAAACGAGTATCACTTAAATTAACTGTTGGATGCTTATGTCGCAAGTGTCTGTTTAAGCAAGAAGTTGAACTACTTTTAAACGACAACACTGCCGAGCACAAGTTACATTTAATTTTCTCAGGATTTATCTTCATAAAATAATCCCACACCGGACTTCGTAACGCCATAGCTGAAGACAGAAGAACTAACACGAACTGTACTGGAGGCGGGAAAAAATTGCAGAAACAATGGATACGCTACTGGGATTCCCACATTTCGTTAGTATGGATAATATATACCCGGCCTGCTAATATCCATACACACAAAAGAAATCATTGTGGAGAATAGGTACATTGACTACAGACTCACAAATAAAGCCACATAATTCGAATAAATGACAAAATATAAGAGAAAAAAATTTTTGTCCCTTAAGGTGTTTCGAATCATTACTATAAATTCACCATGCTTCTCAGCCCTTCCTGTTCACCATTACATCATCAATGATCCGTCAATTATATTGCTTTTCAAGTCCATCCAATTTACGTATATGTCTAAAAATTGCCACTCTACGCCTTTTCTAATTCAAAATGTTGTAGGTTTACTTGAGTTTTTTAATATGATTACTGTACATCAACAGATAAGCATATGTTATAGGAGATGTGTGATTTAACTGAATGTTTTTCACACTTTTATTATTTTGAATGCCAATAGTGTGCTTTATTTTATTGTTTGTTAGTGTTTATAAAGTATATATTACGCCATTTCGGAATGGAGCAATCAATTAGAAACGAAGCTTTATTTTCGGAAATCTTAAGCTTCATGCTGTTGTGTGTCAAAAGGATTTCGATACTCTTGAAAGAGTTCGATGAAGTAGTATATTAAACGTATTTCCGTATCTGTGCCGTGCCCGAATCTCGTCCGAGACAAAGCGAAATGAAACATCACTGTTTCGATACAGTTAGTCCGTTCCAAGCACAAGTGGACTGAAACAGCGTTATTTTGAAACAACGATACAGTTTCTGTGGCTGGCTCGAGATCGAATCAGGTAACCGAAATGAAACATCACTGTTTCGATACAGTTAGTCCGTTCCAAGCACAAGTGGACTGAAACAGCGTTATTTTGAAACAACGATACAGTTTCTGTGGCTGGCTCGAGATCGAATCAGGTCCCGTTATCCGACACAGAGCGGAATGAAACACCACTGTTTCGAAACAGTGAAACATAGCCGTTTCGAAACAATGAAACAGTTCCACGTATCGATACACTGTTCCGAAACATAGAAACAGTAGCCAAGTCTAGTTCCAATGAACCAACTAGGTCCAACCATATGCCGACTCTGAAACGGTGTTCATCCTGAGGATGCAAGATGTCGTCGACTAAGACGGCCGGCCGACGAAACGACCAACGGCAGCCCGCCTTCGCCGACAGCGGCCCCGGTGAATACTAACACCATACGGACCCGACGGTTGCTGGCTGTCAACTCTTCCCGACTGATACCAGTGTCCGTGCTCAGCAGACCACATGTCGCCATCCGACGACCGATCGACCAACGGCCTTCCGTCTGCGTCGACCACGGTCCCGGCGCGTACCTGCACCGTGCGGACCTGCCTACTGCTGACGGCCAACTCGTCCAACCGCGGAGTAACGACGAACCCGACTCAGTCCACAACCCAACAGCGACTGAGACTTAGAGCCGACCGACTAACATGCGAGTGTCTGCCTTCTGACTGACCCTGTCGCCTCACTGCACCGACTCCCAGACCCAACTGACTAGGCTCCCCATGACTGACAGACTGCCCTGGCTGACCAACTGCCTCCGACTAACTGACTGACCGACTGCCGAGCTGATAGCGCCCCTTAAATGCATGTGAACAGGCAACCTTTCCCCTTTCACACCAGAAGGAGACACCAAAGCTGCGATTGCCACAGCGGCGCCACCGCCAGAAACGGAGGGTAACTGCTCTTTACACTACGCACTGCGGCGCGCTCTTCAAAACAGCAAATTTTACTACGGCTCAGTCTTGGGCGTTAGTTACCTTTGAGACTGGACGCGCTGTGTTAATATTAGTCAAGAATTCCTTTACGGCGACAACAATTCACTGAGTTTGAACGAGGATGTGTAATAGGGCTACGAGAAGTTCGATGTCCTGCAGAAAGACCTGGTAAGAATGTAGCCACTGTACATGACTGCTGGCAGCGGTGATCACGAGAATGCACGGTCGCAGGAACACCGGGATCCGGAAGGCCATATGACACTGCCGAGAGGAAAGACCATCGTGTTCGACGTTTGTCTCTTGCGCATCGTACTGCATCTGCAGCAGCAATATGACCAGCAGTTGGCCCCACAGTTACACAACCAGCTGTTACAGCTCCGAACCAGGTGCTCTCTAGCATGCATTCCACCACTGCCATTTGCTACTTGAGTGGTGTTAAGCGAGAGCTTTTTGGAGGGCAGGTTGGAGGTCTGTTGTGTTTTCTAATGAAGGCTGATTCTGCCTCAGTGCAAGTGATGGGCGTGTGAACGAGCCAGTTCAGAGCCTGCAACCAACCTGTCTGCGGCCTAGACATACTGGACCAACACCTGGAGTTATGATCTGGCGTGAGATTTCTAATGACAGCATCAGCACTCCCGTGGTTGTATCACGCACCCTGACTGAAAAACTGTACTTCAGTCTGGTGACTTGACTAGTTAAGCTGTCATTCATGAACAGTATTCCACGGGGTGTCTTCCAACAGGATAACGCTCGCTTAAAAAACACTGTTGTAACCCAGCATGTCTACAGAGTGTTGACACGCTGCCTTGGCCTGGCCTGCTCAGTCATCAGATCTGCTTTGTTGCGGCCACATGTAGTAAGCGTTGCTTCACACAGTGGAGAATGGCAAAACAGAGGCACGCCGGCAACCGAGGCATTGCGAAATAAGCAAGCACAGTTAGCTTTACTGACAGCAGCCGTCTACCAACCGACTGACGCAAGGACGCACACAGACCGAGTGCCGAGTGAAGCCTGGAGAGTGCTGAGTAAGGGGAAGTGAGGCCAGCACGCTAAGTTATGCTGCAATATACTGCGAGAGTAATAACAAAAAGCTACCACCGAGGGTAAAAAACGTCCTCCTGCCAGATGTAAATAGTGGAGCGCAGGCAGCAACAGACAGAAGCCATTAGGAAGCAGTTCGGATCTGAGGACGGACGTGGTCTGTGTCCGAATATTCAGTCCTCATAGGTGACGATTCCAGAAATCTGTTCCAGCTCGCAGGAGTCATCCATTCGCCGCCAGATGTCAACTTCAGCTCTGGAGGTCGTCCCCAGTTCGGTCGGCACCATGGCTGACTAACTACAGCGAGAACTCCCAGCAGGACCGGCCGCAGCGCAGTCTTGGTCACAGTCGCCGCCAGGGACTGACGCCCGGACTTCACGGCAACCCGGCCCCACGGCGCGTGGTCCGTCCATGACGGGACCTCGCGGACATCGCGACTGACGGCTTCCCAGCCGCCGGTGCAGCAGGCGTCAGCAGCTGACCTCACGGCGACGCGGCTCCGTGGGCGTGCCGTACTGGGTCGCCGGGCGGTGACGAGTTCATCTCAACCACAGGGCATCCTGGCTTCAGCGGAGCACTGGTGCCGTGAGGCTTCCGAGTGCGATCAGCGGCGCGCGTTGCGCGCATTGTCGGAGAATCTACACAGCAGCAGCCAGGCGGAGGTATCCGCAGGGCTGGGCAGCGACGACGAGGGAGAAATTGTAAAGAAAGTTCGATAAATAATTTTAAAACTCCACGTCGTCTCAGTCTTTGGCGCAGCCACTGTGTCTGCTGCTAACAAGTGGTGCAGAAGTCGTAACAGCTTAGAATCAAGCAATTACGGGACACGATCGGTCGACAACTCCAGCGTCAGCCACAAACAGCACTAACTGTCCCTGCATTCACTGACCAACTGCAGTACACATGGGACTCCGTCCCACAAACCGACATCCGGCACCTGCACAACACAACGTATGCATGTTTGATGCCTGCGTTCAACATTCTGACGGTTACACCGGTTATTACCGAACCAGCATTTCGCATTTGCAATGGTTTATCCCTCTCTTACATTAACCTGTGATCTTGCAATGTTAACCACCTAAATATGTTACCTCGAGAAATGTATTCCCGAAATTTCATTACTCCATATTAATTACTTTTTGCTGTTGCGATTTTTTCTGTCAGTGTATTATGACACCACTTTCTTGAACCCAGAATCCAATGATTTCCAGGAAATAACACTTGCGCTTCTGTAGCATACAATTTACGCTTATACTAAGTGATCACTCATGTAACTTTGGTGATGACATGCGGATCGAACCGATGCGCATTGCGCACTGAGTCATTAATTAGCAAGTAGGTAAATAGTTTTAGAATGTGATGAGAAATATGATTTTTCCTGTTGAAGAGCAGTTCCCGCATCTACAGCTGAGCACGCTGCCGCACGCTACCGTGGCAATATTCGATCGCGTGGTAGCCGGATCGAGTCCTGTTGGTGCAAGAATAGTTCACGTTAATAGCTACTGCGTTTCAAGACATTTCTGCTCCAGCTTCGATAGAATCGTTAATTCAAGAAAGTGCTACAGTGACAGCCTACTAAACATTAGACTTTAAAATACAGGGCTATTACAAATGATTGAAGCGATTTCATAAATTCACTGTAGCTCCATTCATTGACATATGGTCACGACACACTACAGATACGTAGAAAAACTCATAAAGTTTTGTTCGGCTGAAGCCGCACTTCAGGTTTCTGCCGCCAGAGCGGTCCAGAGCGCAGTGAGACAAAATGGCGACAGGAGCCGAGAAAGCGTATGTCGTGCTTGAAATGCACTCACATCAGTCAGTCATAACAGTGCAACGACACCTCAGGACGAAGTTCAACAAAGATCCACCAACTGCTAACTCCATTCGGCGATGGTATGCGCAGTTCAAAGCTTCTGGATGCCTCTGTAAGGGGAAATCAACGGGTCGGCCTGCAGTGAGCGAAGAAACGGTTGAACGCGTGCGGGCAAGTTTCACGCGTAGCCCGCGGAAAATTGGCTCATGCCACAACTGGAGACCGACAGCGCCGACTTCATCTTTCAACAGGATGGTGCTCCACCGCACTTCCATCATGATGTTCGGCATTTCTTAAACAGGAGATTGGAAAACCGATGGATCGGTCGTGGTGGAGATCATGATCAACAATTCATGTCATGGCCTCCACGCTCTCCCGACTTAACCCCATGCGATTTCTTTCTGTGGGGTTATGTGAAAGATTCAGTGTTTAAACCTCCTCTACCAAGAAACGTGCCAGAACTGCGAGCTGGCATCAACGATGCTTTCGAACTCACTGATGGGGACATGCTGCGCCGAGTGTGGGAGGAACTTGATTATCGGCTTGATGTCTGCCGAATCACTAAAGGAGCACATATCGAACATTTGTGAATGCCTAAAAAAACTTTTTGAGTTTTTGTATGTGTGTGCAAAACATTGTGAAAATATCTCAAATAATAAAGGTATTGTACAGCTGTGAAATCGCTTCAATCATTTGTAATAACCCTGTATCTTTGTCTGGATATCCGAATTAAGTTCAGTGAATTATGCAAACCGAAATAATGTTTAACGTCCAATCCACGGCGAGGGCTTCAGACATGGAATACTAGCTCGTGTTAGACAATCATGAGGCAGGTAATTCGGCCATTGTGTTTTCAAGTAACCGTGGCGGCATTGCCTTAAGCAATCACGAACTAATCCGTGCTCTCTTCTCCATCTGCAGATTTATGTCTCTTCTACACACACCGGTGTGTCAGACCCACCATACTTGCTCCGGACACTGCGAGAGGGCTGTACAAGCAATTATCACACGCACGACACAGCGGACACACCAGGAACCGCGGTGTTGGCCGTCGAACGGCGCTAGCTGCGCAGCATTTGTGCACCGCCGCCGTCAGCGTCAGCCAGTTTGCCGTGGCATACGGAGCTCCATCGCAGTCTTTAACACTGGTAGCATGCCGCGACAGCGTGGACGTGAACCGTATGTGCAGTTGACGGACTTTGAGCGAGGACGTATAGTGGGCATGCGGGAGGCCGGGTGGACGTACCGCCGAATTGCTCAACACGTGGGGTGTGAGGTATCCACAGTACATTGATGTTGTCGCCAGTGGTCGGCGGAAGGTGCACGTGCCCGTCGACCTGGGACCGGACCGCAGCGACGCACGGATGCACGCCAAGACCGTAGGATCCTACGCAGTGCCGTAGGAGACCGCACCGCCACTTCCCAGCAAATTAGGGACACTGTTGCTCCTGGGGTATCGGCGAGGACCATTCGCAACCGTCTCCATGAAGCTGGGCTACGGTCCCGCACACCGTTAGGCCGTCTTCCGCTCACGCCCCAACATCGTGCAGCCCGCCTCCAGTGGTGTCGCGACAGGCGTGAATGGAGGGACGAATGGAGACGTGTCGTCTTCAGCGATGAGAGTCGCTTCTGCCTTGGTGCCAATGATGGTCGTATGCGTGTTTGGCGCCGTGCAGGTGAGCGCCACAATCAGGACTGCATACGACCGAGGCACACAGGGCCAACACCCGGCATCATGGTGTGGGGAGCGATCTCCTACACTGGCCGTACACCACTGGTGATCGTCGAGGGGACACTGAATAGTGCACGGTACATCCAAACCGTCATCGAACCCATCGTTCTACCAGGGACCTAGACCGGCAAGGGAACTTGCTGTTCCAACAGGACAATGCATGTCCGCATGTATCCCGTGCCACCCAACGTGCTCTAGAAGGTGTAAGTCAACTACCCTGGCCAGCAAGAGCTCCGGATCTGTCCCCCATTGAGCATGTTTGGGACTGGATGAAGCGTCGTCTCACGCGGTCTGCACGTCCAGCACGAACGCTGGTCCAACTGAGGCGCCAGGTGGAAATGGCATGGCAAGCCGTTCCACAGGACTACATCCAGCATCTCTACGATCGTCTCCATGGGCGAATAGCAGCCTGCATTGCTGCGAAAGGTGGATATACACTGTACTAGTGCCGACATTGTGCATGCTCTGTTGCCTGTGTCAATGTGCCTGTGGTTCTGTCAGCGTGATCATGTGATGTATCTGACCCCAGGAATGTGTCAATAAAGTTTCCCCTTCCTGGGACAATGAATTCACGGTGTTCTTATTTCAATTTCCAGGAGTGTATATTTATGAGAACGTAGGCGATGACGCACGACTCTCATGGCGCTAGACGGGGAGATAGCCGATTCAAATCCTTGTGGTGGGATGCATTTTCACTACCAGTGGCCGGTCGGGGTGGCCGAGCGGTTCTAGGCGCTACAGTCTGGAACCGTGCGACCGCTACGGTCGCAGGTTCGAATCCTGCCTCGGGCATGGATGTGTGTGATGTCCTTAGGTTAGTTAGGTTTGAGTAGTTCTAAGTTCTAGGGGACTGATGACCACTGTAGTTAAGTCCCATAGTGCTCAGAGCCATTTTCACCGGACAATGCATCCAAGTCCTGTGGCAAATCAGATACTTTTCTGCGAGGTTTCGTGGAGTATGAGCATGTAGCACTGTTAACGGTAATCAGTTCTTAGAATAGAGACGTTGTGTTCCGTAATCCCCTTATCGCTATTCTGGAGTACTAGCCAGTCCTGACATCGAGATTTACTGTGTCTCTTGCTTGCGATGCATGCTATTCCACACGCGTTGTATTCATCAAATCGAGTCTGTTAACCAACATAAAGAGTCACAGAAAGTGAACCACCAACCATAGAAAGTAGCTGCTTTGAAAGTTAACTTACTTGCACGCTTGCAGCTGGTTTGGTCCCAGGGCGATATTAATTAAAACACAGATAAGATGGATAACACAGTGGTAAATTAGCAAACAGCATTTATTAAATTAATTTAGACTGACATACTCAACTTTCAGTGATTTATGATTCACAGCTCTGTAATTGACGGCGTACACATTTATCTAACTTAACACAGTGAAAGATAGCTATCTAATCTAATCAAGTTCAGTCTGGACTGTTGTAACTAACAGTTTGTTATTCACGGTCGCATTTGTATAGCATTTTGCCACTCAGGGTTCACTGTCTGACGATCACTCGTTGATATCGGCTGGCTAGAGCGGCCGCAACTAGAACTAGTCGGTGACTGATGAATAACTGTTTCTGGCGTTAAAGTAGGTGGCTGGCGTCCGCATTCACCCTCGAGCGGATGAGAGATCTCCATTTGTGATCTAGCTGGTGGACGCAGAAAGTAGTTCCTGGTGTCAGCCCCCATTATACGGCTGACATAAATAGTGGCGGATTGAAAGGACTCTTTGTATGTCTTGTGGCGGAATCATAAAAAGGTTCCCATTTGTGAGCGTCATCTACGTGGCGACAGATCGGGACTCTGTGGCGCGACGACTGGAAACTGCCTGGTTGCTGCTGCGGACCGCGTGAGACGGTGTACGTAACAATACGACATAGAAACAACACTATTACGTACAAACACTCTAACAGCAACACACTATACGCAAACATGGTTGATGTTTCGTAATAGGGAAGCGGAAGAGAAATGTGAACAGGGACCGTAATATGACAGTTTTTCACTGTCCCAAAGTTCACTGTAAGGGTGTGAGACTGCCTTTAATAAACAGCAGTTTATCAGAAATGAAGAATGCTTCTATCTCTATCTCACAGAAAATTACGGTGTTGTGGAACTACGATGGTCAACATATATCGCGAATGATGGCAAATGGATAAGCGACTGACTTTCGTACAACTATGAAGGGCAGTCGTATTGATAGCCAACCTTCATATCTTTAGTCTTTGCCTGAAGCGTGGGGCAAATTGTCGCCTTGCTACCCTCCTTTACGCAAAAACCGAAAACGTTGCTTTGAAAACACCAAGGCAAAATTTCCTTTTTCATCCTTGTGTAATCCGAGCTTGTTTCCTTTGCTCAAGACTCGTCGTCGACCAGACGTTAAACACTGTTCTTCCTTGTTTATTTTCCCCGACAGATGCTCACAATTCCTTAGCATTTCTTGGTGGTGGGTCTTGAGCAACATTAAATATATCTGCCACAGCCCATAAATGCTTGCAAGACTTACGTTCATCTTCAGTAAGTGACCACGCCAATCTCTAGAGTAATGGCTGTATCTTGAATGATCATTCCTTATCCTCCATTTCTGATTGTACTATGGTGCAGTATTTCAACCTTCTGAGACTGCGTCATCTACATGAGAGTTTGCAGGTACTTTTCACGATATGTTTCCAATAATCACTAACAATCAGTTTTTATTTGAAGATCATCAGGATCAATCCATGCCAAAAGAAACAGTTCGACTAAGGTTGGGAAGCACTGTCAGTTGTGACATTGAAGATCAATGTTCACAGGCGCTTCAGGGAATTTTTGAATGAGAGATCATTCTTTTGTGGTCCTTCAGTTTCTCCCACTGTATTAGACGATGGAACAGCCCATTGGTGTACTGTCGGTTTATAGCGTTCAACCGACACAACCAGTCTTGTCACCATCGTCAGATGCAGTGACGAACTGACTTTTTTCCCGACGTACTACGTCCTGGGGGCGTACGGCCGACTTATATTCCCTTCCCTCGTGGGCCGCTGTGTACGCAGTCGGTGCCCGATGGCGCGCGCTGGTGGCCGAAGTGGCGACTGCGTTGGTAGGCGACTGTGTCCGGCAGCGCCTGGCGCGTCGCTCCAGCTGCAGCAGCGTCGATGTAGGCTGTCCGTCCGCCCTGGCCGCCAGCTCCTTGTGTTTACCGCTTGTCTTCTTAATTGGAGCCAGAGCTGTTTCCCAAGCCCTTCCGAGACTATAACCGATCAGACAGTCCCTGGTACGTATTTCGATGGCTCTCTAACGATCAGTAATTCTACGTTTGTCCTAAAATCCTGGTACGTTCACATTCCGTCGCTTGAATCTCGAACAAACAGCGCTCTGCGACCGCCGACTTGTTACGATACATTAGACGAGTGTGCCGTTGGATGTTTTCAGCATCCGCACACAGAGCTACGAGTGTCTAAAAGAAACATGTTTAAGAAGCGAGATGGCAACCGGTTCGGTTGGGTGTCACTTCTTGTGTGACTAAATAAAATGTCGCCCACGGCGCTATTGGTTGGAAACCCATAAGTAACCAGTTAGTAACCAGTCCCAAATGACGCCCCATGCCGTCGCCAGTGGCTACAGTTCCCAGTACCGACAAAGCAAGCGCGTTTTCACGGTGTCGAGTGAAAAGATTTTAATAATAAAATTTCTTTGTCACCATTCCAATTACACGTTGAATCGGTTTTCCATCTCTGCTTAGCCTATATTATGGTTCAAATGGTGCTGAGCACTATGGGACTTAACTTCTGAGGTCATCAGTCCCCTAGAACTGAGAACTACTTAAACCTAACTAACCTAAGGACATCACACACATCCATGCCCGAGGCAGGATTCGAACTTGCGACCGTAGCGATCACGCGGTTCCAGACTGTAGCGCCTAGAACCGCTCGGCCACTTCCGCCGGTTTAGCCTATATTAAAAATTAATATTACATAATCGTTTTGGAGAATGATCTCATTTACTAGCGCAAAAAGCGAAATCTTCATAAGGTGCAAAAAAATATGGAACAAGCCTACTATTTTGTTGTACGTGAATAGCCAAGAGAATGGAACATCAAGGTCTGTTTGCGTTAAGCCAGACTTCTAAATCGCAAAATATTCCTCCGTCACGATATATCCCAGCATAAACGATTTAGATTACAGAAAATCATCCATCACTCTTGCCATACGCCATTAAAACAGTAGAGTGGTACAATTTGTAACTGAAGGACGAGTATGTTTAACCACTACTAGCGATTTTTTCTATTCTGGCATGATATCCATTCGGTGTTTCTATATATTCTCAAAGATTGCCCAACTGACTAAAAAATTCGACGTTATTCTTCTAGTCATTTTCTCCCTTCAGTACTTATCAGATTTTTTATGTTGGCTACTACGATCCATTCAGTAATGGTTTCTCAAGTGCAAAATGAAATATGTAAGCATTAGCCAAGTGGTCATAAACGAGCAATGTTCGCGCGTTTGGTGTATACATCATATACACTCCTGGAAATTGAAATAAGAACACCGTGAATTCATTGTCCCAGGAAGGGGAAACTTTATTGACACATTCCTGGGGTCAGATACATCACATGATCACGCTGACAGAACCACAGGCACATTGACACAGGCAACAGAGCATGCACAATGTCGGCACTAGTACAGTGTATATCCACCTTTCGCAGCAATGCAGGCTGCTATTCTCCCATGGAGACGATCGTAGAGATGCTGGATGTAGTCCTGTGGAACGTCTTGCCATGCCATTTCCACCTGGCGCCTCAGTTGGACCAGCGTTCGTGCTGGACGTGCAGACCGCGTGAGACGACGCTTCATCCAGTCCCAAACATGCTCAATGGGGGACAGATCCGGAGATCTTGCTGACCAGGGTAGTTGACTTACACCTTCTAGAGCACGTTGGGTGGCACGGGATACATGCGGACGTGCATTGTCCTGTTGGAACAGCAAGTTCCCTTGCCGGTCTAGGAATGGTAGAACGATGGGTTCGATGACGGTTTGGATGTACCGTGCACTATTCAGTGTCCCCTCGACGATCACCAGTGGTGTACGGCCAGTATAGGAGATCGCTCCCCACACCATGATGCCGGGTGTTGGCCCTGTGTGCCTCGGTCGTATGCAGTCCTGATTGTGGCGCTCACCTGCACGGCGACAAACACGCATACGACCATCATTGGCACCAAGGCAGAAGCGACTCTCATCGCTGAAGACGACACGTCTCCATTCGTCCCTCCATTCACGCCTGTCGCGACACCACTGGAGGCGGGCTGCACGATGTTGGGGCGTGAGCGGAAGACGGCCTAACGGTGTGCGGGCCGTAGCCCAGCTTCATGGAGACGGTTGCGAATGGTCCTCGCCGATACCCCAGGAGCAACAGTGTCCCTAATTGCTATGAAGTGGCGGTGCGGTCCCCTACGGCACTGCGTAGGATCCTACGGTCTTGGCGTGCATCCGTGCGTCGCTGCGGTCCGGTCCCAGGTCGACGGGCACGTGCACCTTCCGCCGACCACTGGCGACAACATCGATGTACTGTGGAGACCTCACGCCCCACGTGTTGAGCAATTCGGCAGTACGTCCACCCGGCCTCCCGCATGCCCACTATACGCCCTCGCTCAAAGTCCGTCAACTGCACATACGGTTCACGTCCACGCTGTCGCGGCATGCTACCAGTGTTAAAGACTGCGATGGAGCTCCGTATGCTAAGGCAAACTGGCTGACACTGACGGCGGCGGTGCACAAATGCTGCGCAGCTAGCGCCATTCGACGGCCAACACCGCGGTTCCTGGTGTGTCCGCTGTGCCGTGCGTGTGATCATTGCTTGTACAGCCCTCTCGCAGTGTCCGGAGCAAGTATGGTGGGTCTGACACACCGGTGTCAATGTGTTCTTTTTTCCATTTCCAGGAGTGTATAATTAAATGAAGTTGTTCAAGTAATTCAAAGGCATGTTTCTAGATTTGTTCAAGATGGTTCGAACGGTACCGAGTGTTACGGTAATGCTTCGTAAACGGTCCTTTGGGGGGGGGGGGGGGGGGGGGGGCAAGAAACGATCTTTCGCAAAAGCTATTGAGGAAGTTTAAAAGAATCACCATTTTTGACAGGTCGCAGAACGATTCTAGTGTCTCCAAGTTCATTTTTCTCAAGGACTGAAAATACACAAAAAGTGAGGGAAAATGGGTGAATCCGGAGGCAGACAGACAGCCAGCCGTTTTTCCCTACAGGAAAGGAAATGACTAGCAATGTCCTCCCGAATGCGAGTCCAGTGTGCCACCTCACTCGGTTCACCCAGTGGTGGCCGGTGATCATGTGCTAATGTGCTACAGCGCACTATAAATACCGCACTAAAATTATGCCATTTCTCTTCAAATGCAAGCCGGAAATCGCACTAAAATTACTCCGTCTCGATTCGAATGCGTGCTGGTATACAAATAAAACGGACGAAAACATGTTTTGTAGCCTTCTCTCCGCGATAACTAGAAACCAATGTCGAGTGGTGAACTGATAGTCAGCCGCGCTATGATCGACTCACAGAATTGACGCAGCTGTCTGTTTTCGATTGCGTATGCTCTAAAGTGACATCATCTTTGTCGGCACTAAGTGTGCTCCAACAGCGCCAGGGTGGTATTTTCCTTTGGAACTCTGTGTAAAGTATTGTGCAAGAAACATGACGAATTCTGTAGATGATCTGCCCAAGAGGCCTCTTCCAGTAGGTATTTGGAGAAGAAAGCGAGAGTTAAAGATTTACGTAGACCTACTTCCAACTTAAATCTATCAGGGGGAGGATGTGGGATGAAGCTCATCTATTTGACTCAAATTGTGTCAGTATAAGCATGTAGATGTCTCCTTCAAGCTCCTTGAGTATTTCGAAAGAGTGGCCTGTAGGAAAAGTTAAAACGCTCTCTAAAGATTGGTTCAGGCGCTCAGTCCGGAACCGCGCGACTACTACGGTCGCAGGTTCGAATCCTGCCTCGGGCATGGATGTGTGTGATGTCCTTAGGTTAGTTAGGTTTAAGTAGTTCTAAGGTCTAGGGGACTGATGACCACAGATGTTAAGTCCCATAGTGCTCAGAGCCATTTGAACCATTTGAATCTAAAGATTTACGAGTAGAGTATGAGGGATGTTTGAGCAATACTTGATGTATTGGTGGTGTGGCGCAGCGATAAAGCGCACCGAGTGCCAATTTGTTGATTTGGGTTCGATTCTTCCTGCTATCATTTTTTTTTCTATTTCATTCTATTCACGCAATGTTAAAGTACCAATTATAAAATTTAAATATATTTAACAGTTCAGTTTACATGCACAAAATTTGTATATTCTATTTAGTTACGATTGCTTCACTTTTAAGTCAAAACGATATAGGTGGCGGCAAGAAAAGAGAGTATACAAGGAAATAATATGAAAGCATATGAAGGGAGTTGGATCTGCAGGTGTGATATTAGCAATGCATTTTTCTTCTTTCCGTGTTTGTTAGTCAGGAAATACAATGAGTGTGATATTGGAAGAGTGAGGGATCTAGGACATATTAATGCATTAATTAAAAAAACATATTGGAAATATTAAACATACAGTATAAAGAACATACTTGGTCTCAGTGCATTAGGGAAAGCTCGATTGTAATAATAATAATAATAATAATAATAATAATAATGTCGTGTGACTAGGGCCTCCCGTCGGGCAGACCGTTCGCCAGGTGCAAGTCTTTCGATTTGACGCCACTTCGGCGACTTGCGCGTCGTTGGGATGAAATGATGATGATTAGGACAACACAACACCCAGTCCCTGAGCGGAGAAAATCTCAAACCCAGCCGGGAATCGAACCCGAGCCCTTAGGATTGACAGTTTGTCACGCTGACCACTCAGCTACCGGGGGCGGATGATTGTAAAAATTACTAAATGACACCCGTCATGACGACATAGTGAAACCGATCTGTTTGTTTTTGTAATATTGTAGCATACTGGTAAAATTTTACACGAGCCGCTGCTGATGCCACCCAGTCCTATTTCACGTTTTGCAATTCCTGTTTATGTTATTATACATATGGCAAGATAATATCGGCGATATGTGAGGGGCGTCAATAAATAACGCATAACATTTCTTTTCTCGGCCAATTTCGGTTCAAAAAATGCAGAATTTGTTGTGGGACATCGTCGAATATTCCCGCTTCAGCTCCTGTAGTTCCATGAAGTTGCGATAGATAGCGGCTCTATACACAGCCTTCAAAATGGCATCTGTCACGGAGGTTCGTTCGAGACAGAGAGCTGTCACTGAGTTTCTTTTTGGAGAAAACCAGAGCGTCGCAGATATTCATAGGCGCTAGCAGAACGTCTACGGAGACCTAGCAGTGAACAAAGGCACAGTGAGTCGTTGGGCGAAGTATCTGTCGTCATCGTAACAAGGTCGCTCAAATATGTCCGATCACTCGCGTGCCGGCAGGCAGCACACAGCTGTGACAGCTGCAATGTTGCAACGTGCGGACAGTCTCATCCGAGGTGATGGAGCCGGCCGCTGTGGACGAGCGGTTCTAGACACTTCAGTCTAGAACCGCGCGACCGCTACGGTCGCAGGTTCGAATCCTGCCTCGGGCATGGATGTGTGTGATGCCCTTAGGTTTGTTTGGTTTAAGTAGTTTTAAGTTCTAGGGGACTGATGGCCTCAGATGTTAGGTCCCATAGTGCTCAGACCTACTGAACCATTTTGAGGTGATGGACGCATCACAACCAAAAGCGCTGAAATACTCGTCCACCAGCTGTTCTTGTTTCATCCACCTTTCAGCCCAGACCATCTTCCGATTTCCACCTGTTCGGTCCAACGATGGATGGACTCCGCGGGATGATGGGGAGGTTATTGATGCAGCAAGACGTTGACTCCGACGTCGGCTAGTGAGTGGCACCATGCGGGCATAGAGGCCCTCCCAGTAAGGTGGCGTATGTCAGTCGCATTGAACGGAATCACTTTGAAAAATAGAGTTTTGTGGCCGAAAGAGTGGGGAATAATATGGTGTACTGAATTCCTGAATTAACCAACCTGCTTTCAGAAAAATAGTGTTGCATTAATTATTGAAGGTCCCTGTATGTGTCACAGAAGCTCGGGCATTACAATGTGCAACGAGTTGTAAAGAAAAGTGAGAAAGCAAGCATCATCAAAGTTGTATTTTTACCTTGCCCACACTGATGTAACCGTGTAGGAAAACTTGGGGACGATGGGGTGGGGGATGGCGAGGGCAGCGGCGGAAGCGGTCGTGTCGCGGCAGCATTTGTCACGGGAAACGCGCAATAGCAAGCGTGACGGACGAGCGGCCAGGACGCCAACGGGCGATACGTCACGGCCAGGCGCGGGCAGGCACGGCCACCCCGCCAGATCACCGCGAAAAATGGAAAAATACGGCCGCACGGGAAATGGCGTGGGGCAGCGGTGTGTCAGCCGCTAACTGGCAGCGGCTTCGCAGCAGCGCCGTCCCTGCCGCCTGCATGCAGCTTTACTATACATATTATTTTAGATGCAATGTAATCACGCTTACCCCTGTACTACTATAATACTGGTTATCTGCATCATTTTCCGCCTTAACATTCAAATTCATAGTGATCTGATCCATGTAATTTGAATGTACGCTATCAATTGCACCTTAAAAAAAGCTGAACCATTTCGACACAAAATCCTTCTAACCGCTATGAAAGCATGCACTGTTACAATCTGGAAGTGCTATTGAACGGAATGTGGTACACAGGACGTGAATTTAATAGCGATTGTTGCCGCAAGTCAATCAAATATACATTAACTGCTGTGGTTAACAAAACACACACACACACACACACACACACACACACACAGAGAGAGAGAGAGAGAGAGAGAGAGACGAGAGAGAGAGAGTGGGGAGGGTAGTAGGAGAGGGGGAATGGGGGGGATGTAGAGAGAGAATCCCGTGAGGAGGAGTGTGTTTTCCACCGAAATCATTTTGAAATTTCCGCAAAGCCTTCTCGAAGTACTACGTAACCATGCTGACACTGTTGTGGTGAAACGTTGCGTAACTGGTCACTTAACTGCAAAACAGAGCGATAGCTAACAGTCTGAAAACATCATCATAAACATATAGCGATATTACAAAACGGTTGCAGATGTACTATGCGGCAAAAACTTCACTGACAGTGAACTGAATGCACTCTGTCCAAAGTCAGGTTAGGTATTCAAAATATGAGCCCACTTCGAACATCATAAACGATTTTGCTTTCACATTCAGAAGTCAGAGAGACAATAAAGACGTCGAACAAGGCGTCATTAATGTAGCCCACAACCTAGGACATTTGTGTGCTCAGAGCTGTTATTAGTGATGTGAAGTAGAAACGCCATGAACGCGCTAAACACATTATGGTTCTGACAACCGTAAGAAGAGGACTGAAGAGCGCACTAAACGTACGAACCAACTGTCAGGCAATGTCGTCTACTATTTCGGAGGTGCCGAATTCAGTCACAGAAAGGTAGTACACAGGTGGTTGGGGATGGTTTTACAAGGTCGTGATTTTTCCCACAAACGACGGAGCAGCAGATGAAATTCGTGAAGTCGCATACCTAGAGGCAAACACCATTTTTTGTCTGAGAACCTGTATAAAATGATTTTATGATGTGAGTTTCATGGTATACGATGTGGTGCGCGTGGGTCTGGAGGACGCATGGTGAATGGTAATTTCCTGAGAGTCCTGTGGCGACAGTGAAATTCGATGGAAAGGAGGAGGATTGAAGTTTAACGTTCCCTCAGCAACAAGATATTAGGTTGAGTAGCATACGAATAGGAAAAGAAAACGGCCGTGTCCTTTTCAGAGGAACCATCCCGGCATTTACCTTAAGCGATTTACAGAAACCACGGATGGAACGGCCGGCGGGGTATATGAACCGCCGTCCTCCCGAATGCGAGTCCAGTGTCTTCACCGCTGCACCATCTTCCGCGATAAATTCAATTCATGAGGTTTGACTACGGTGTGGGGTGCGACCTTTAGCTTTCTATTTATAGTATTATAAAGGTATGTTTTCTAAAAGCATTTTAGACACGTGTAAGCTTTTCACACTTTAGCATAATGTGGCCGTACAGATAACCAACCCAACAGATCAGATTAGCAACCTTTGGGTGTCGCACTACAGCGCTATTTTTCCTGCATAGGCATGATAATATTCCAATCGATGGAGTAAAAGTCATTCCTTTGTTGTTCGAAGACGGTCCTCTGGATTTTCTGGGAAAATCTGCCCGATGTCCCTACAGCTAGCATTAGAATGATATACACCGTCAGTTGTTTGTTATATCACTTCACCTACAAGCTAGCAACAATAACAATCCTCAATGTTTAACACGCAATGAAAACAACCTTCAGCTTCATAGCATCCGCTTTTATCCTCTATGATTAACAGCATCAAAAGAAGATGCTCCACACTTGTTGTCATCAGTAGAAATATATAAAATTGATATCCGGAGTCTTTAGATCATATATTGTTGATGGAATATCACGGGACCAGACCAAAGAAAATAGATAGTGCAACACTTCCGTGTGACAGGAAAGGACATCAGACTTCTGAAACACAGTCCTGAAGCTCTACACACCACAACAAATATTTCTTCAATGTTATATCGCGAACTTTCTTTGTTTTGGAAGCAAGGGAGTTCAAAAAAGTCTGATGAGGAAGACAATATGCAAAACATGTGCCGGCCGCGGTGGTCTAGCGGTTCTGGCGCTGCTGTCCGGAACCGCGGGACTGCTACGGTCGCAGGTTCGAATCCTGCCTCGGGCATGGGTGTGTGTGATGTCCTTAGGTTAGTTAGGTTTAAGTAGTTCTAAGTTCTAGGGGACTTATGACCTAAATGTTGAGTCCCATAGTATTCAGAGCCATTATTTTTTTTTTTTTTTTTTTTTTTGCAAAACATGTAATGCATATGAAATCTTTCCCAAGAAATACAGAAAGAGTTTTCCTATAAAATCCTGTGATTAACATGTGAAATATGTTTATATAAATTTCGCAGCGCCCATATACAGCTATGACAACAGTTCGTTAAAAATGATTATGAAGACGGGACCGCCATATTTAGACTGCACTATACACATTGCGTGGAACTCGACGTCAACTATTACACTTCCACAAATTAGTTACATATGATGACAGCAAAGTGGATGGGTACATGAATGTTTACAGGATTCGGAAAACGTAATCTACTATTGGCACTTGAATATTTTTAACTACGCATTACAACATGCATTGTGTCTAACTACACTCCTGGAAATTGAAATAAGAACACCGTGAATTCATTGTCCCAGGAAGGGGAAACTTCATTGACACATTCCTGGGGTCAGATACATCACATGATCACACTGACAGAACCACAGACACATAGACACAGGCAACAGAGCATGCACAATGTCGGCACTAGTACAGTGTATATCCACCTTTCGCAGCAATGCAGGCTGCTATTCTCCCATGGAGACGATCGTAGAGATGCTGGATGTAGTCCTGTGGAACGGCTTGCCATGCCATTTCCACCTGGCGCCTCAGTTGGACCAGCGTTCGTGCTGGACGTGCAGACCGCGTGAGACGACGCTTCATCCAGTCCCAAACATGCTCAATGGGGGACAGATCCGGAGATCTTGCTGGCCAGGGTAGTTGACTTACACCTTCTAGAGCACGTTGGGTGGCACGGGATACATGCGGACGTGCATTGTCCTGTTGGAACAGCAAGTTCCCTTGCCGGTCTAGGAATGGTAGAACGATGGGTTCGATGACGGTTTGGATGTACCGTGCACTATTCAGTGTCCCCTCGACGATCACCAGTGGTGTACGGCCAGTGTAGGAGATCGCTCCCCACACCATGATGCCGGGTGTTGGCCCTGTGTGCCTCGGTCGTATGCAGTCCTGATTGTGGCGCTCACCTGCACGGCGCCAAACACGCATACGACCATCACTGGCACCAAGGCAGAAGCGACTCTCATCGCTGAAGACGACACGTCTCCATTCGTCCCTCCATTCATGCCTGTCGCGACACCACTGGAGGCGGGCTGCACGATGTTGGGGCGTGAGCGGAAGACGGCCTAACGGTGTGCGGGACCGTAGCCCAGCTTCATGGAGACGGTTGCGAATGGTCCTCGCCGATACCCCAGGAGCAACAGTGTCCCTAATTTGCTGGGAAGTGGGGGTGCGGCCCCCTACGGCACTGCGTAGGATCCTACGGTCTTGGCGTGCATCCGTGCGTCGCTGCGGTCCGGTCCCAGGTCGACGGGCACGTGCACCTTCCGCCGACCACTGGCGACAACATCGATGTACTGTGGAGACCTCACGCCCCACGTGTTGAGCAATTCGGCGGTACGTCCACCCGGCCTCCCGCATGCCCACTATACGCCCTCGCTCAAAGTCCGTCAACTGCACATACGGTTCACGTCCACGCTGTCGCGGCATGCTACCAGTGTTAAACACTGCGATGAAGCTCCGTATGCCACGGCAAACTGGCTGACACTGACGGCGGCGGTGCACAAATGCTGCGCAGCTAGCGCCATTCGACGGCCAACACCGCGGTTCCTGGTGTGTCCGCTGTGCCGTGCGTATGATCATTGCTTGTACAGCCCTCTCGCAGTATCCGGAGCAAGTATGGTGGGTCTGACACACCGGTGTCAATGTGTTCTTTTTTCCATTTCCAGGAGTGTATATGAACTGATATTTTGTAAACTTGGCCAGCAAGGGAGAATCCAGTGAAGGCCAGGGGAGAGAAACCGCCTCCCTCTTTATCTTTCTCTCTCTTTAAAAGAAAAATCCTGTCAAACAGAACTCGCATCCTGACTTGCCAAATCACAGACGCATCGATGCACTAGAAAGCCAGGTATAATGCTTACATTATGAAGTGTACCCAGTGCTATTTGTCGAGAAATCTGAAAGCTGTTTTGTCATTCACCATGAAATTTATGAATTGTTCTCCCTAGCTCAGATCATGGGTACTGGTACGCTCTTGATGATCAGATTGCTGAAAATCTTTCGTAGACTAAATGCGTACCAGTGGATGAAGAGGGTTAAAGGGAAAGTCACGCAGGAAGATTTATATGCTCATAAAATACAGGTACCTATGAAAAGATCTATTCTGTTAAACGTTTAGTTACTGGTACATGATTCCTTCTTACAGACAGTTTAGATTTGCCACGATTTTATTCTACGCGCTATAAAACCGACCTGGTCGTAATGACATTTTGGTTTGTTGCATATGAAGAACTCGGATTTCAGAATAATAACCTACGGATATTTGAAAGTATCCTCATGAACTAATTTTATTCAAAGGTGCAAAAAGAAGGAAGTTAGATTTTAACGTCTCACGGGCAGGAGAGTGATTAGTAACTAAGTACCATCTCGACAGAAGATGGATGGTGAAGGAATTGACGTGACCTTCCTTACGGGATAACCGTAACTTTCACGCGAAGTGGTTTGAAGCAAACTGTCACAATCTAAATAAGACAGCCAGACAGAGATTTGAGGAGCACTCGTCCTGAACACAGGGCCTTAACCATGCACACATGCAAGAAAACAGCTGATAGAGCAGCATGTTATTGCACGCGCGTAACATGGGAATAAATCATATACGTCTGCTTTCTTTTTGCAAGTTAAACTTGTTCATATCACGCAGGAGGCAACTGAGAACATCATCACTCTGCTATCGGAAAATGAGACAGTTTCCTCGCCCAACCAAAATTCCGTATGGAGTCTGAGATACCGCAGCTCGCAAGCAGTCACAATTTCTCTCAGTTCCGGAGACAGCGCAAGTTTAGAGTACACAGCGTGCGCACTTTGGCAGAGTTCTGCCCTGAAATACGCTTGCGCCGTCACGTCCTGCTTCGGGACGGGCTTAGGATCCCATCTGGCTCTGAAAACCCTTTCCCGAAGTGCAATAATGTGATCCTAGAGCTGTTAGATGAAACAAAAAAAAGTGAAGATCACTAGCAAGTGAACGGGAAGTTGGGGAAAAGGCGGAGGGAAAGGATGGAAACCCGCCACTGGTCTGTTGTCACCTGAAGCCTTCGAGAACGCGTAATTTGATACATATATATATATATATATTTTTTTCCTAGTCAGCCGTTCACTACGAGGACTTAGCCGTCACTGGCCACTCTGAATTACCATTTGTTCCACTGGTCACTGCGTGCCAAGCGACAAAGAATCTTTTGCTAACTACATAAAGTAAGGTAGAATCACAATATTTGGATTCTAGTTTGGACAAACGGTAAATAGGTGGTTTGATATAACAATACGATCTCGCAAATAAATGGTGTGAAATACGTTAGCAGCTATCTACAAAAATAGCGCCAGAGTACTTTTAGTATGTGACAGTCGCCAAGATGTGAGAGATGTGTGAACCATGAGTGCATACCAGTCCTCAGCTTCCCAGAGCCAGCAAAAACTTGATTCGGCCAAAGCTGTGTATGTGACTCGTATGTATTCGAAGACTAGCACATGAGGCATCAGTGGAAACTATCCCAAATATCTGTATTTAGGTTCCAATTGTGCTGAAAATTCGTTCACAAGATATGAAATCTTTCATGCATCCTGTTGAAGGTTCAAAATGGTTCAAATGGCTCTGAGCACTATGGGACTCAACTGCTGAGGTCATTAGTCCCCTAGAACTTAGAACTAGTTAAACCTAACTAACCTAAGGACATCACAAACATCCATGCCCGAGGCAGGATTCGAACCTGCGACCGTAGCCGTCTTGCGGTTCCAGACTGCAGCGCCTTTAACCGCACGGCCACTTCGGCCGGCCCTGTTGAAGGGAATGTATATAACACACAGGAGTTATGAAACCTAGATTGCACAGCAGAAATTAATTTTTACTGCATTAGTTTTGGACCTAGTCTAAACAAAGTTCTCCTCATCTGTTTAATACTAAGTACCTCAGCTACAGAAAAAATCAATCAATCCAGCTGTAGTGGATTGTATTCATATGGTAAACCGCTCAGAAACATGAGTCGAAAACACTGAGAATATAGCGAAGTATTTCACAATGCCGTAACCGATTTGGATCGGCCATTGGTCAATTTCAGACTACACGCATATGTTCCAAACTGGGTGATATTATGTTCCCGCTTACAGCAGTGCCTTTTCTCTATAGTTGACCAGTGGCTGGTCGAAACGTGTTACAACAATCTGAAATGTTCACGTGATTATATCGTATAAAAATTTAAAAAATAAAAGAATTTAACCAACAAATCACTTTGTCTACAAGTACACTATAATATCATTTTTTTTTAATGTAGCATGGCTCAGTGAACCTAGGAGACTCCGATGATAGAAGCAAAACAGCTCATTTCATTCCTACAAATCGAGACGGGTTGCCGTCAGCCATCTTGCTTCTTTTTTTTTTAATTTACACGAATATTTAAAAATGAGACGCTAGAAAAATAGACTAAAATATAAGTGGTGATCAAGAAGTTTCCGTGTGAGGGAATCGCTGGACGGTACATGAAACGCAGTGCAAATCTGATGAGGGTAGCACCGACATGTAAACAAGCGATTAGTGTAACATTCGTGTCTTTCCGACGTGCTGCAGTAAATGCGGAAACGTGAACTACGGCGACGTGATTACCAAATGCGTCCAAACAGGACCAACATGCTGTTACACTTTTCTTATCTGTAAGAGGAAAAACAGCGGTAGACATCCATCGAAGAATGAAAAATGCGTATGTGGCATTATGTCTGCCGAAAACCACCGTTGTGGAATGGTGTGCTAAGTTCTATGTTGGATGTTGCACTTCATGATAAAGCACTCCCCATATCGCAAATATAATAATGCAGAAGTTTCACCAACTGAAGTGGGGGGATACTCGAGCACCCGCTCCTGATCCCTCCCTATGTGATTATAGCGCTTTCGGTCCCTGAAAGTAGGCCTTGATGTATTCTTGCCGCGTGAGGAAGCCCAGCAGGCAGTTACGGACTGCTTCTCACAGCAGGATACAGTATTTTATTAAGCGGGTATCCTCAACCTGGTGCATCGGTGGTACGATTGCCTCAATGTTCACGGCGATTTTGCCTGACTGGCATACCGACTCTGGTCTGACATTAAATGACAGATCAGGAAATTAAGTAAAATAATGAGAATATATTTCAGTGTAAGAGATACAAGGAGCGCGCCTAGGGAGGAAATTATCCGATGCAGACAGGTCTAGGAGGTCTAACAACTAAAAGGGGCCAACGGCAAGAGAGGCGGTTCTTATTAAGTTCTCTTTGTGGCTGGTCATGGGGTGTAGAGCCAGAGGCTCTGCCTCGCAAGAAAGACGTCTGTGCTACCCGAAGTCTGGATCACAAGAGAGAGAAGCAACTGTGTTCTGCTCTGCAGAGCCCTCCAGCGTCCGCACAAGTGACTTATGTGCCACACAAGCTATTGGGAAAAAAAACCGATAGCGTGAATTCGCTAGCAGTTTCGTTAGAGGGCAAATGGCGTCTCATGTCAGCAGGTTTAACTAGACAGAACTGCCTCGGTTCTGAAAGGCAGGCAACTTCCGTCACATAGGCAAAGCTGAAGTTGCTCAGGGAGAAAATTTATAAGGATTTGACTGGGCCTTTGAAATAAAATTTTTAAAGTAATTTCCTAAAATATTCCTTGACTGACTGCCATCCTGTTGACAAAATATAGCAAAAACAACAGTGCAAAACCTACAGAAGATGCACTATGAGAGTTCCGAATCTTCTTCACTCGTCAGATGTCTAGCTAAACAAGGTAAAACATGTTCCTTAAGCGTTAGAACAGCCATTAATAATACAAAGTTTCACTAAAGCAGATGTATTCATAACAGCTTTCACGAATATCGTCAGATCACTACTCTGAACACTTAATATGCGCGGACGTCTAGATAAATTTATCGAGAAGCGGGCAAGATTCTCATATTGTCATTTCTGATGTAACTGGTTCGGTGAACCTGGGTGCGTATCGTGCACAAATATTTAAATTTGATGCCAAGTATACAAAACTTCTTGTATATCCGCTCATTATTTTTCAGACGGATTAGCCCCACTTTGAAGCCTAAACGGTGAGCATATGTCACTAGTATATTTAAATACACATTTTATGTTAGTTACATGTACATGAATGTCAAGTTTTTGATTCAACGATCTGAAATTTCATCTTTCTTGTAACTAATTCCAGCGTGACTATGACACCAATATCTTATATACCAGTAACTTCAGGCTGCCAATGAAAACTGAGAAAAAAAGTCCGAATGATTGAGAATATCCCACAGGTTAAAAAAGAAACAAACAGTACGAAACACTTACTCAGTTTTTATGCCATCTGTACACTTCTCATCTTACAAAACTTGCAATGTTAACGGCCGCTCATTTTTCGTGAATCTATTATTTAATGTATTTCGAAAGCTACATTTTATGGATTGTTTGGGTAAAGAGTAATTCAGGATCAGTATTCCAATAGATGAATTTGGGAAAACCTTCAAAATCACCCTCAAATTATCCGGTAGCTAACAGCCTATAATTAACCAAGGCGGTCCTCGTCACCTGCAGATTGACTATTTAATAAGTAAACATGCCAAGTGGACTGCCAAACAAGTAACTCTATAAACGTTGTGCTGTGTTTCACTCTACATACGTAGTTCGACAAGTCCAGCTCCTGGACAGGACATCGTCCCGAACATGAAATGTCACCCGACCTAGAAATTTCACTACTTTCCTCTCTTGAGGATAGATGCATTTGAATCCACGGCTGCACAGATGTACATATGTATAGTGTAGAATAGCCGCGATTACTACAGCATATCTGTCCCACAAAACTGAATGCAGGCTCAGGAAGCAGTCACGGACCGAGGGTAAATGCTGTTTTGAGTATGTTGTGCTTTAAGAGCAGAGGTCGTTGGTGTGTGAATTGGAAATTGATGTCGGGCAAGTACACTCCATCCATTTCTAAACTGCGCTGGGAATTGTCTCCGGAATTCGAGCGCCAGGTTGTTCGAGCGGTTCTTTTCTACAGTTCGGCACAGACTGTATTTCAACTGTAAATGTTCGCATCCATCTTGACTGCGGGACTGCGTCGGTACCACCGCTGCAACAAGTAAAGGACACACTTTTCTGTGAACAGCGTGACAACCAAACAAATATAAGGCATATATAGTGATGCCAAAGCCACCGTGCTCGCCAATGCTAAGTCTACGGCGTGGTAGAACTGCTAGATATGCGTGAGAATTCTGTAATGACTAAAAATTCTATACCTCCAGATCCGAGAGGGAAGTAAATGGCCCCTCTTGCCCTCACCACCGCTGGCGGACTCCTATGTTCACGTGATTAATGAAAGTATCAAAAAATGGTTCAAATGGCTCCGAGCACTACGGGACTTAACTTCTGAGGTCATCACTCCCCTATAATTTAGAACTACTTAAACCTAACTAACCTAAGGACATCGCACACATCCAAGCCCGAGGCAGGATGAGAACCTGTGACCGTAGCGGATGCGCGGTTCCAGACTGTAGCGCCTAGAACTGCTCGGCCACTCTGGTGGGCAATGAAAGTATCGCATTGCCGATAAAGTATTATGTATTTCCTCAGCGACTGCGTCATGTAATATACACTACTGGCCATTAAAATTGCTACACCACGAAGATGACATGCTACAGTCGCGAATTTTTACCGACAGGATGAAGATACTGAGATATGCAAATGATTAGTTTTTCAGAGCATTCACACAAGGTTGGCGCCGGTGGCGACACCTACAACGTGCTGACATGAGGAAAGTTTCCAACCAATTTCTCATACACAAACAGCAGTTTACCGGCGTTGCCAGGTGAAACGTTGTTGTGATGCCTACTGTAAGGAGGAGAAATGCGTACCATCACGTTTCCGACTTTGATAAAGGTCGGATTGTAGCCTATCGCATTGAGGTTTATCGTATCGCGACATTGCTGCTCGCGTTTGTCGAGATCCAATGACTGTTAGCAGAATATGGAATCGGTGTGTTCAGGAGGGTAATACGGAACGCCGTGCTGGATCCCAACGGCCTCGTATCACTAGCAGTCGAGATGACAGGCATCTTATTCGCATGGCTGTAAAGGATCGTGCAGCCACGTCTCGATCCCTGAGTCAATAGATGGGGACGTTTGCAAGACAACAACCATCTGCACGAACAGTTCGACGACGTTTGCAGCAGCGTGGACTATCAGGTTGGGGACCATGGCTGCGGTTACCCTTGACGCTGCATCAAAGAGAGGAGCGCCTGCGATGGTGTACTCAACTGCGAATCTGGGTGCACGAATGGCAAAACGTCATTTTTTCGGACGAATCCAGGTTCTGTTTACAGCATCATGATGGTCGCATCTGTGTTTGGCGACATCGCGGTGAACGCACATTGGAAGCGTGTATTCGTCATCGCCATATTGGCGTATGACCCGGCGTGATGGTATGGGGTGCCATTGGTTACACCTCTTGTTCACATTGACGGCGCTTTGAACAGTGGACGTTACATTTCAGATGCGTTACGACCCGTGGCTCTACCCTTCATTCGATCCCTGCGAAACCCTACATTTGAGCAGGATAATGCACGACCGCATGTTGCAGGTCCTGTACGGGCCTTTCTGGATACAGAAAATGTTCGACTGCTGCCCTGGGCAGCACATTCTCCAGATATCTCACCAATTTAAAACGTCTGGTCAATGGTGACCGAGCAACTGACTCGTCACAACACGCCAGTCATTACTCTTGATGAACTGTGGTATCGTGTTGAAGCTGCATAGGCAACTCTTCCTGTACACGCCATCCAAGCTCTGTTTGACTCAATGCC
Source organism: Schistocerca cancellata (assembly GCF_023864275.1). Classification (NCBI taxonomy): domain Eukaryota; kingdom Metazoa; phylum Arthropoda; class Insecta; order Orthoptera; family Acrididae; genus Schistocerca; species Schistocerca cancellata. The sequence goes on along the minus strand of NC_064627.1, from coordinate 405,856,991 downwards.
CAGGCGTATCAAGGCCGTTATTACGGCCAGAGGTGGTCGTTCTGGGTACTGATTTCTCAGGATCTATGCACCCAAAATGCGTGAAAATGTAATCACATGTCAGTTCTAGCATAATATATTTGTCCAGTGAATACTCGTTTATCATCTGCAGTTTTTCTTGGTGAAGCAATTTTAATGGCCAGTAGTGTATGTAGTGCAGTACGGCCGGGACAACCAGTCATCTAGAGCATCAGCTGTGAATGAGCAGCAAAAATTTTTCGCTCTTAGAAACAAAGACACTCGGGCGGAAAGTGCGTTCCCTCGCACATCGTCCGCAGTTCGTTTGGTCTGGCACGTCGCTTCCGCCTAACGAGGGAAGCCTGCAACGAGTGGCGGTGATTGGTGGGTGGAAGTGGTGGCTGGCTGGCGGAGGGGGGTGTGGGCGGCGGGGGGGAAAGGAGGTGTCCTAACGAAGAGCGGTGGAAGCGCCAGCGGCTGAGGCAGGCTCGGTGATAATGAACGGCGACAGCCACCAACAGCGCCCGGAGAGCCCTCTGATCCGCAAGCATTTTGTCCCGCGGCGACTTAAATGGAGCAGAAGACTGTTACTTCTCCGGAACGTCGAACTCCACCGAGGACACGGAAAGCTAATGGAAAAAAAAGTTCCCAAAGCCCGCGATGCTCAGTAGCTGGTAATTAGCCGAACCAACAAAGTATCTTCAGCGTCAGTTCTACTCCTCTCGTAGTCTTCCTCGATCAAGTACAGGGTTGATGTCGATGGCTTTCACTGTTTCTTCACTTGAAACATGCGAACTTGGTGTACGTAAGGATAATATTTGCTACTGTACGTCCGCATTTTTGCTACTGTACGTCCGCATACGGCAAATGCTACGCGAGAATTAGATATGATAGTATGTCAAGAAAACGGAATTGGTTGTTAGACACGTTCTTGACTACTGCTGCTACTATCACTTGCCTGAAGAGGACGTGATGGCGTAGTCAGTTTTCGTTTTAGTTTTTTTATTGATATATTTACCCTTTCCTAAATGCAGCTATGAGACAAATAAAACTGAAATACTTAAGAAAACTTCTTGTCATTTATGGTTGTTCTATTACTTAAAGCGGAGCTCATGACTTAAATGATTCTCAAGCAGAACAGCGATTCGACACCATGAGTTTGCATTATCCCCGACAACGGTCTCACATGTGACTACTTCCAGCACACAATACTAAATATTTTGTTTCATACCAGCTGTTCCACTTCAAACCTCGCCCTTCCTAATCGGCCTATTGGATTGTGATATAAATGACCGTGATCGCATATCTCTAATGAAATTGTGCAATGAATAACGCTATCGCTACCGAAGGAAGATAATATCGGACAGCAGGAGGAAAGAGATAACAGACCATTCTGACGGAAGAATCTATTCTACATCTAATCTGCATACTGATAATGATTTTGAAAAGGGTAGAATTCAGCTCAGTCGCTCACGAACCACACAGGGAGAAAAAAGGTACCACGTAATATTTGATACAAAAAATACTAATTAGCAAAAAAAAAGGATTATTAAATGGTCACCAGCCCGCTAGGGCAATAAATATCCATAATTCCATAATTCTAAGAAAGGTAATGGCAAAGAAAATTATGCAAATAATCACTGACGTGGCAATAGAAGGTTGTCACTCTTTTCTACAACACAACAGTTCACGAGAAAATAAATGAATCAGGAAGCACTAAGTTTGCAGTTACTTATTCTGAAATATTAAATTTTGTAGGCAAAGTTAAATGAAGTTGCTGGTTAAATAAATGACTGACTTAACTGAAACATTGTTAAGTAAAAAAATAATTTTTAGTAACCTCAGAGTAACGCAATGCAGAATTTGAAAAAAGGCAAGCAATTTACATTTAATTATTGAAAGACAGAACTGAATTTACTTTACAAATGATTTGCTTTTAAAATAAGAACAATAAAATGCGTTTCAAGTCAGCAGAAGTCACTCGCTAACTTAAAAGCAGAAAAAATGAAACTGGGCACTCTTCATTCGTGCTTTCTTTGTTATTGGTCTTGCCAATGAAACTTTACGTTACTTTACGTGAGTGAAGTTAATATTCAAAATTGCAAATTAGTTAAGCCTCTGTTACGCAATATAAGAATGAACAGTTACTGACGCAGCAAAATTTAGAATGAAATGGTCCTTAGCAAATAAACAAAACTGGCAGTAAATAGTTAATCAATTTTCATATTTTTACGACACTCCATGATTGCATGGAAAGGAAAGGGACCCTGCTTGGTAATAATGGACAATGACTACACAGGTGCCCAACAAGTTTAAACTATTGCAGGTTATTATTCAAAAAGTAAGTCTTTAAAGTTTTTTAAATAAATGCCACTGCGCAGTGCCTGTACAATATTAGTTAACAGTCTTACGATGTTGTAACTGTGCGGACCTCAAAGAATGTAGCCGACGACAATGCTGAGCAGCTGCTGCTTGTGAACCCCGAGCCACGGATAATTATGGGATAGCCAATAGTTGGAACTGGAGCTTCCTCCGCCTGTCCACTCCGATCGTGCTCTTAATACTCGCTGCTTGATAAAGTAGGTGCGTCTACAATGGCGCGATCATAGCTGCACATCGTGTCTACGGGAGCGCCCAACAAACACTTCCGCACTCTTTCAAGACTTAAGCTGCTGTGTCTTCTCTCTGCTCGCTGCGTGACAGAGATTCTATACGCAAAGATAAACAACGGCACAGCTACTGCCATTTCGTCGTTGCTGTCGATTTATCAAACAAAGTTCCCTTGGCGATTACCCAGCAATTTACAATATTTACATTATAATTACAATCAGTTATATACATTCACAAATAAACACACTATTACATCCATTACGTATTAAATATAGTTTCTGTAATAAAGATTTCACATTCAGAAATAGCAGTATATTAGAAGCCATCTACTTATATTAAACGGCGAAAATTTTTGAATCGTGCAGAAGATATTTTATCTGCATTTTCGATGTTACACACTATCATCTTGTTCATGCATGCAGTTTCTTTGTACCCTCCAAAATCTGAAGCTATCCTGTGTCTCATTTCTTCATCAGCAGGTCGAGTTTCTCTCTCTCTCTCTCTCTCTCTCTCTCTCTCTGGGACTAGAGTTTCACCGTGGTTTTCGTTGCTCCAAAGACGCTGGCAAAGTACTGATTTTCAAACTGTCGTCGTTTATATAATTTGAAATAATAATGAGAAAAGACACTTCGCATGATTTCTACCTCAAATAGCTATTATTGACGTTTTCACTTCCGTTAGCGACAGCACTATGACGAGTGACGTTAGGTTTGGTGGTAGCTGGCTGGAAACCTGGTTGTGGAAAATGTTCATCAGCATTTGCCCGACAAGTGCGGACTGGCAAACAAACTTTTTTGTGTTGTCCTCTGGACAGTATTCGTTGAGCCACTCTGCAACAAATGTGCTTCGAATTCAGTGTATCCTAAACAAATTATTAACATCTTCGCATCAAGAATCATACTCCCATGCACAGTAAATGGTTGCTCCAAAATAGATCAAATAAGATGTTATGGTGTCCGATATAAATCATCAGTTTATTCGTAAGGACAAAACATAAATTAACAATAAAACAAAAATTCAAAACGCAGAACGAGAATGGATGAAAATCGCTTAACAAAATTAGTTGTGCACGATGAATTATTACCCGTCCTCCAGAAGCTGATGATGCTGAGGACAACGTTACTTACCAGTACAATTAAATCGACCGCCAGAAGAACATGGTCTGAATTCTGCACAAATTCTTTCCACGCTGTTCTTATTTTTTTCGATTTTCTCTTTTCTGATGAATGTAAGAAAAGAGTCTTTTCGTAATCGAATCCACAATGATGTATACATTAGTTTGAAAAAAGGAGTAAGATTAGAGTTTGGTCAAACAGTTAAACGATTCTTGGAAACATTTACTTCAGATATGACACATTTAATCTGCAGATCTATGTAACTATATAAATTTCTGTAAATCAGGGAATCCATAACGATAGCTAAACACGTTATGGCCCAGCGATTTCACTACAACGTAATTAAGCAGAATCCACAGGTGAACATAAAGACATTTTTCAAAATAGAGCTACTTTGAAATGTCCAAAACGGATGCGTCACTTTGCTATAGAACACGTAACATTAAAAACGAGGGAGAGTGAACAGTACGGGAAGCAACAGCGCACATGAAACAATGTTTGATGTGATTTATGATGCTGACGTTGTCTTCGTAAAATGGAAATACTAATCTTCAAGCGAAACTTCACTTAACAAGAAAACTATAAAGGTCGGTCAACTGAACTGATTAAAATGTCTTTAAGACACTGCATTTGCGTACTATAGATGATTGAAGGTTAATAAAGCTAAGGAGTACACAATCGTAAGTTGCTGAAGAAACAATATTTCTAACAGACAATTACAACCAGCAGATCCACAAGAATTATGCACGGTCTAGTCACACTAATGTGACCACCACCTACGTTGGGCGTCAACCTGCAATAACCACTCACACAAGCCAGGTGACAGCACTAGCAGTGGAGGATATATAATGTGTGTTGGGGGGGGGGGGGCAACGACGCAGAAAACAGTACATTCTTTGTCGTAATGCGGAGAAGGAACGATTTATCCGAGTCCAAAAGGGCATGATTATCGGCATCCAAGTCATGGGTGGAAGCTTTTCCGAAACGGTTAGGTTTGTAAACTATTCGCGCGCTGCCGAGGTTGAAGTGTGCCGTGCATGGCGAAATGGCGCTGTTCAAAACTGGCGTCGAGGCAACTGCGGGGCTTCACGGGCCATAGAGGACAGGGGTGAGCGACGACTGTGTAAATGGTGTACGGGCGAATAGACGCGCAGCTGCTAAGCAACTGAGTGCTCAGATGAACCAACAGGCTACAAACAGCGTCTCCCCAGCGACTGTTCAGCGAACGTTGCTGCGTGTAGGCCTCAGCAGCAGGCGCCTGGTTCGTGCACCTAAACTGACTGCCGACTATCGGCTACGAAGGCTGGAATTTGAACACCAATACCGCAACTGGACGTCCACCAAACGGCGACAAGTGGCCTTTCCAGATGAATCCCTCCATAGGACAGAGGGCCGTTGACGTGCATGGCCTTGCAACAATCGCTGCGAGGTTCCAGGCCAGAGTGTTATGGTCTGGGGAATGTTTTCGTGGCATTCCCTGGTTGATCTCGACACAATGGAAGGCACAATGGATCCACAAATGTGCATCTATACTTCGGGACCATGTCCACCCCTACACGCAGTTTGTCCTTCCTCAGCACCATGCATCTGCCAACAGGACAACACAATGCGTCACACAGCTCACAGCGTAAGTGAGTGGTTCTACGGGCACCGGTTGAGTTTACAGTACTCCTCTGGCCACCAAACTCCCCATATTTAAATCCAGTCGAGAATCTCTGGGACCATCTCGATCGAGCTGTTTGCGCCTTGGATCTTCAGCCAAGAAACGTGCGCAGCTGGCCACGGCAATGGAATCAGAATAGCTCCAAACCCCTGTGGGTACCTTCCAGGACCTCAGTGACTCTCTTCCTGCCCGTCCGAGCTGCAAAAGGTGCTATTCAGACTTTCGACAGGTGGTCACATTAATGTGTCTGGACCATGCAGGTAAGGCAATACTTGGCAAAAAGCTCAACATTTGCTTGAAACAAGGTATGTAAATACATACAGTACTTACAAAGTCATAGTCCTCATAAGACAAGTTGCTGTGTTGTCTTAAGTTCTTTCGTTATTCATCACCGAAGTGCAAACGCGAAGTTTTTGTGAACTGATGAAAACTGTGCGCATGGAACAGTATGATCACTTGACAAGCGCAATATATGGACATGCTATATCAGACAGTAGTATAGTATAAAAAATCTCAATGATTACATTCTCCAGATCCTTGGCACGAGCCGTTCCATTCCGCTGTGCTTTGATCACTTAACTAAACTTCCTATTTGCAGTTCGAAGACGAATAACGGAAGAACGTTCCACAACACATTAACTATGCATGACTTTGTAAGTACTCTATGTGTTAAGATATATCGTTTAAGCAAATTTCTACCAAAAAATACCACATTTATGACTCTTATGGATCTAATGGTTATTGCTGTCTATTGCACGGCATTGATTCTTTAGCGACGTGAGCTTCTGCAGTCTTCAAAGATTGACTGTATACAAATACAAAGTTATACGGAAAATGACCTTTACATCTCCTTATTTTAAAATCATATTTATTCAGCTTCAGCCGAGCTCGGATACTTTCCTTGCTAGTACGGAAAACAACTTGAGAGGTGACATGTGGGTCTCCGAAAACTTTCCAAAATGTCATATGTAGTTCAGTCCACGTATCGAGCTTCATGTTTAACATCCTATGCCATTCGCTCTGTAAGGTATTGGTGTCTCGTAGAATGAAATCACCATCTACTGCAACTGCGTACATAGGCTTTGTAGGTGCCATCTCTATAGAGCGCGCACTCATAGATCGACATGTAGGGAGAGGGAGGTCTGTGATAAACCACGTGCCTCTCTCCCACTCTCTTCGGAATTGACTCAAAATACACTTTCGTGGTTGACTGATAGACCATTACAGGCAGTATCTGAACACTCCTATGTCAGTTTTCACTGTTTTTTTCGGTTTAAACCAAGCGTCAAGCATAAAGAGGAAAGTCTTTAATTGATCTGTATGTCAGTGTACATTTTGGTGTGCGCTCTGAAACCGCTCTTTTCCATGACGAGCCGTCAGCAGTACACATGTGGTTAGCCACCTTGCATACGTACCATCTCCATGAATCCTTCTGTGTACAGTATTCAGTGACGTTAACCTTCTGGTAAGCAAGATCCTAGATCGCAGTCATTAGTGTACGTCGTTGTCTTGGCTGAAGCTTTTGACTGTCGTATCCATAGCTATTGTCGCCACAGTGTAATAAGAGCAAGCAGACGATACTTTAACCATATGTCGAGTTCTGTCAGAGTTTGACTTGCGTTAAATCCATGAATGGTTTCCCACAGAATTTGGTCCGGTGGATGACGCACCTACGCCAATTAACCAAACTGCCTTGTTGGTTGTCTTTCCTCATACTCGAGCCATCAACTTCTGTCCTGATCCGAAACATTCAGCTGCTTACTACGTGCGGACCACGCAGGTGTTATTGGTAATCCAACCCTAGATCTCTCATTATACCGTAGTATTAACGCATTCTGCCACACACGACTCAGTTTCAAAGTCAAAGTTCTTCGCTCGAGATCGTATGTGGCACGCAGCGTCATTTTTTTTTAGTCTTGCACCGTTAACATATTGATAAAAAGATATCTTTCAGTTCCCACGAAAATTGCACTTTATAGTCCGTAACTGTCTCCCATTCCAGTGCATAAGCTTGAAATTTGGTTCAAAGGTGCCTACAACCTTCCTCTGTTATGATGCAACCGCGTGGTGCTCTCACCTCGGGCTCGGTGATGATTCAAACAGCAAGGTGTCGACACATGAGGAAAAAAGGCTAGAGTTCAGAAGCTCATGTAAGGTGTAATGTGGGTTAATGATGCGACATTGGCACCAAATTCCACCAAAATTCTGCCCAGTGCTATGGTCGACGTGTCATGCGATGGCAAGGTCGTCACACCCCCCTCTTACACACATTTAGCCTCTTCTTTGGACGTCCAGCGTCGAAATCACGCGCTTTTCTTACGAGTAGCCAAGGAAAACATTTCACACACACTGACTCTCGGAATCGACACACAAAGCTCTCAGGAGGTGGCATAAAGCGTGTCAATTAAATCACCCCTTCAGTTGGGCCATAGGTTCCCACACATTTCGCGGTCACAAACGACAGTTGGCAATGCGACGAGCAACAGGACGACGTTCTTCACAACGTTCGTCGCTGCTGACAACCCCCCGACGACTCAGCCTCACTCTGAGGGCAACGTGGGCTGCAACCCAACTGAACATGATCTGGCCGCTTTGGAGTGTTCTTGAACAGAATGGAACCACAAGGGCCCGTCCAAAAGCATACGACGAAATGTGAACGTGATCCGGAGGAGCAAATGACATTTATGCTTTTTCAGCCCTCATGTTTCGCGCCCTCATGTGGCGTCACCACAGGGGGCAGCAAAATGGCAAAGGGTCGCTCTAAGACCCCAGTTCGGTTTGTTGAGCGCTTTAAAAATGTATCTGTACAGAGGCTTTGACAGTCATTGAGCTGAGTATGATATTGTAGTGCCTGTGTTTTTCAGAAGTACGATGCAGATTTTATATGGACATACAGTATCGTATTTATCCGCCGAAACCTGGAGAGCGACTTTCATTAAAATGTCTCCCCTGCACGGGAATACATATAATGGATGTACAAGTGAAGTTTGACGTACGGAAATTTTGGTCTGGCCATGAATCGCGCTCGGATAGCCTAACGGTAAGGCGACCGCTCGCGATAAGCGGGAAACTCGAGCTCGAGTTCCAGTCCGAAAAAATTTTTCATTGTCGTCATTCCATTATCCAGCTGATGGTTGTCTATATGGATTTCATGTATTGAGCCGAGTGGTGCTCTGCTGCTGCCCTAGCACCTGAGGGCGGGCAACCACACCAAGTGGGTGTCGAAGGGGCTGCTTGGCCTCAGGTGCAGCCCCCTACAGTAGCAGCGAGGCACCACTCTGCTGAATGGGTGTCGAAATCTGTGACAGGTACATTTTTAACGTGCTGAACAAAGTTGCTTGGGTGGCACTGAGGGTGTTGCCGAATTGGTAGATTTTAGAGGGACCCTTTGGCATCTTATTCATGCATGTGTGACTGTTGCAGCCCCCTACGATCACGCCACAGGAAAGCACCAAACACGAGAGTACAAAAAGCTTTGGTGCTTCGGATCACGTCCATATTTCGTCGAATGGTTTTGAATGATCCCTTGTGGTTCCATCCTGTATACCAGAGCAAAAACGGCACTCGTACACACGTGAGATCAGACCATGTTCAGTGGCGCTGCAGGCCACGAAGTACTCAGAGTAGGGTTGAATCATCTGGGGGTGGGGGCGAGGGGTCAACCGCGTCAAAGGCTGTCAAGAACATCATCCTGTGCTCACCGCAGTGTGAACTGTCGTTTTCGACCACAAAATCTACAGATACCAAGCCCCAAAGGAAACGGGTGTTTCACAGACTTCCCTTATGCCATCCCGTGAGGCCTCTTCGTGTCGGTTCTGGGCAAGGATGTCTCTCTTCTCTCTTTTTGTCCTCTTCCTCAAGAGGTTGTGTTTGTGAAGGTTATTGTCGCATTAGGACATTTCCTCCTCTTTTTAGGGTGGTATTAGATGAGCTGTAGTTTTGTTAATTGCTTTTCTTGGTGAGAGTATTTCTTTTTCCTATTCTGCTACTGCAGGAGTAGTGACTTGGGTCTTTTGTATTTGTCTCTTAGTTGGTCATACTGCCCAAGGGTGTTGATTAGGTCATTGCGCGCCATGGCACAGAAGGCTTCTACCAGGGCACGGAAACGCGTTGATAATGATTCAATATCTGCAGCTTCATGTAAGTCTGCCGTGGGTAAGCACATGGGAACGTGTAGAGCACGTCTTAGCGCTCTATTTTGTACTTTTTGTAGGCGATGTACCGTCTATCTGGCTGCGTAACCCCATACAGGGCACGCGTATTCCAGAATCGGTCGAATGAGTCTTCGGTAAACCGCTACTACTGTTCCGGGATCGAGGGAACTGCTGCTGTTCAATACAGGGTACAGAACCTGCATCCTGGCGTGAGCTTCTCTGCGAAGCTCCTCTATGTGACACTTCCATGTTGGGCGCCCATCAAGTGTGACATCGAGGTATCTCGCAGAATTTCTCCGTGGCAAGTTTTGTCCCTGCAATCGCAGCAGTTGGTATGGCTGTCTTGGAGGTCGGCGTTTGCCCTTGCATCCGGTGAGCAGCATGGCTTGCGTTTTATTCGAGTTGATAGTGATGCGCCACTGCTTGACCCAGTTTTCCGTCCTGTTTATGGCGGTTTGCAGACGCCAGGTAACCAGGTTCCTGTTTGAAGCGTCCTGGCAGATTAAAACTGTGTGCCGGACCGAGACTCGAACTCTGGACCTTTGCCTTTCGCGGGCAAGTGCTCTACCAACTGAGCTACCCAAGCACGACTCATGCCCCGTTCTCACAGCTTACTTCCGCCAGTACCTCGTCTCCTGTTTGTCGAACAGGAGAAGAATGCAGTCTCATCGGCAAATTGCGCAGTGTTTACATGCTGAGTCGTAGGGATGTCAGCGGTGTAAACATTGTAGAGGACGGGTCCCAGAACCGAACCTTGGGGCACGCCTGCACTGATTCTTCTCCTGGTCGACAGGGATCCATCTATCTTGACTGAGAAAGTCCTACCGGAAGATAGTTTGTTATGATTTTGACGATCTTTCCGGGGAAGCCTAGGGTGTACATCTTGTGTAATATCCCGGTGTGCGAGACTGAATCAAAGGATTTTGCTACGTCTAACCAGACGAGCCCGCAGTAGCCCTTTCGGTCGGCCACCCACAAGAAAACCGCATGGTTTCAACGCTGGGCGTAGCTGTTCTGACCTCTATCACAGATGCGTCGAAAGAAGATTGAAATGTGGGTAAGAGGGGGTGTGACGACCTTCCCACGAAGTGACACCTCCTGATGGCGTTGGGCAGAGGTGTGGTGAAATTTGGTGCCAATGTGACATCATTAACCCACCATACGGCTCACATTAACTTCTGGGCTCCGGCATTTTTCGCATGCGTCGACACCTCGTTGTTTGAAGCGTCGCCGACCCCGAGAATGACGTTGCAGGACTCCATGCTTTTGCACCGTTACAGAAGAACGCTTTAGGCAACTTTGAACCAGATTTCAAAACTACGCGTCGTAATGGGAGATAATACGGGCTTTCGAAAAAGTGGTCCCTTAATTGTGTTGCGCAGTGTATTATGTCACTTGAGACCAGTGCCACCCAATCTCGAGTATGATTTCATCTCAAGTGGTACACAAGAAGCTGCACGTAATTATGTACATAAAATCATGGCAACGCAAACTTATTCATTAACAGAGCTGAAATGTGGATCTCAAAGCTTTATAAAATAGCACAAGCGTTCAGACGGGTCACTTCTCAGCCAAGTTATATGCCCTCTGTTTTGACTGGCTAATGTTAACTCATTTACTGTTTGATATCATTATGTTGCAAAATATTAGAATGTATTCTCAGCTCATTCATAAAGAGTTATCTGGAACACAGTGAACTCCATCCCGAACAGCATGGATTCCAAAAACCACGGTCATGCAAAAAGCAACTCGTTCTTTTCTCACATGACGTCTTGAAAGACATGCATGAAGGCTGTCAGGTGGACGCAGCATTTCTTAACTTCCAAAAATAATTTGACTCAGTACCACACCAAAGCTGCTTTATCAAGGTATATTCATATGACTAGGGGTATCAAACGAAATTTGCGGTTGGATTCAAGATATCTTGTCAGGGAGGAAGCAAAATATTATGTTTCATGGAGAGTAACCCACAACCGCAGGAGTAACTTCAAGATTATTCCAGGTCAGTTTGTTGGGTTCCTTGCTGCTCATACTATATATTAACGGACCTTACAGACAATATTAACAGTAACCTCATAAATGTTTCAGATGATGTGGTTATCCTTAGAGAAATACTTTCTTAAAAAGCGCTGCACAAATGTTCAGCAATATTTTGATAAGATTTCGGAGTGGTCAAAAGATTGGCAACTCGCTTTAAATGGATACAAATGTAAAATTGTGCAGTTTACAAACGTAAAAACTTGGTTTACTTTCACCACAATAAATCAAAATTGGAATCAGCCAAGTCATTCAATTACCTGGGTGTAATAACTTGAAAGCAAATAAAATAGAATGATCACATAAGCTAGTCATAAAAGGAGGTGCCAGACTGCGATTCAACGGTAGGGTTCTGGGAAGATGCAATCAGTTTACAAAGGACATAGATTACAAAACGTTCGTGCCATCCATCCTAGAGCATTGCTCATGTGTTCGATACGTGTATAAACAAGAGTAACAGGATATAGTGAACGTATACAAATAATGGTCACATGTTTGTTTCTCGCTAGCAGAGCGTTACGGAGATGTCAAAATACAATCTCATAGACACTTGAAAACAGACGCCAATTGTCTCACGAAAGATAACTCACAAAATTTCAGGACTCAGTACTAAGTGAAAAATCTAGGAATATAGTACAGGTTCCAAGAAGACAAGAGTAGAGTAGTTGCAGTGCTCACGGAAGTTTTCTTCCCGCGCTCCACACGCGAACGGAAAGTATGGAAGTCCTGCTATGTGCCACAATGTGAAGTACCCTCTACCACACACTTCACATTGGTTTCCAGAGCATAAATGTAGATATGGATCCACTCCGTGTTCTTGATAGCAATGAGACTATGTTTCAGTTTTAAGGAATGATGACTATTTTTCGGGTTACATAATTTTATGAATGCAGTGCAGTACAATGTCTTACGCACCGCTTGAGATTTAGTTCTAGTCAAGCCGAGTAGCAGCAATGTAACACAGTAAATTGTGGGTTTTGTGGGATCTCAACGGATCTCCATCTTACAAAGCAGTTTTAATCTATCAAACTGAATCAACATCTAAAAACTCTCCTCTAAAGTAAAATTGTATTTCATTAATGATTGCGTTGTTATCAGTAAATGACAAAAGCGGAGGATACTATGAGACACGATATTTGATCCAGCCGAGAAGCTTAATAAGTATGTTCCCGCAGTAGGTATGGCTATTAGGTTCTAGGTCTGGTACACTTTTAATTTGCCATGTAGTTTCAGCACAGGAAATATTACATTGCAGAGAAGTAATATTCATTCGGGTTATTAACCATATCATTTTTGTACACCTCTGATTCTCTGAGACCATAGCTGTAACTACGGACAGCGATGTATTCCTTTTCATAGCCGTTACAGAAATACAGAACGAAATCCTACGCGTCGCAAAAAGTCATGGACATAGTTGATCGGTAGCTCTTTGCACCCAGTATTGTGCAGGGAGGGAGAAGCGTGACTAAAGAGACAACACTGTAATCAGCGCCAGGATAGTTCTAGTCGCCCACGCTACACGTCCTACGTCCGGTGGCTTCATTGAGATACGCCGTTCTGCGTTGCTATTGAGGGAATCCACCTTTTCAGCATGCGCTGCACATCCACGCAGCTCCCCCTCTACTTTATTCAAGAGCGCGATTGATTCGGATCGTTCTTTCGTTCTGAGCCCCACTATTTACATCTGTACGAAGGCAAAGTAATGGGTTTCCGCGCGAGCACTCTGGCTGGGTTTTGTCTAGTGTATGAATTATTTTCTTTTAAAGACAAGAACAGACGGTGTAATGGTAGTGCGATTCGCGGATGAGAACTTAGCTGCGAAATCTCTTACGAGTCACAGGGCTTTCAATGTGACGATTGAGAAACAGTGTTAACGTTTGAGTATTACCCTTCTGCTCTACTGTACATTCACAGATACTCGTCTCTTACAAAAGGCCGTAACGTGTTCTCGCGAAACCCTTTCTGTACTTCTGTCACATGCTAATCACCGCAAGATGCTTCCTACTCAACTATTCAGGTTTTTTCTCCATTCCATTTACGAGTATGAAACGGAGAACATTCATCTCAGTGTTTTTCATTTACTGTCTAGTAAAGTCTTCAGAAGTTCAAAACCAGCTGCAAAATGGTTTAAACACTCTCATCTCAATGTGTGGTTTATAGTCTAGTAAAATCTACAGAAGTTCAAAACGAACTGCAAAATGATTTATACAAAATATCTGGGTGAAGCGTACAGTGGCAATTGGCTCTACTCGATAAAAGGCATATAGTCATGAACATCAGTTCTGAAAGGAATCCATTAAATTTCGATTGAACGACAGATCACACAAACTTATACGCTGTCAGTTCAACTAAATACTAGGGATTACAATTACGAGCAACTTAAATTTCAACCATCACACTTAGAAGACGCAGAAAATCTACTAAAGAAAGTGCCTACATTACACTTATCCGTCTTCCTATGGCGTACTGCTGCGGGTTATAGGGTCCTTACCAGACGGGATTGACGGACGACATCGAAGAGGTCAAAGAATGGCTGCTCGTTTCATATTATCGAGAAAAGAGGGAGAGAGTGTCACACATATGATACGTGGGTTGGGGTGGCAGTTATTAAAACAAAGGTGTTTCTCGATGTTTCAAGATGTTTTCACGAAATTTTAATCACCAACTTGTTCCTCCCAATGAGACTCCCATCTACGTGGGGTGAAATGGTAATATAAAATAAGAGAAATAGGAGCTCGAACGGAAAGATTTAAGTGTACGGTTTTCCTACGTACTATTCGAGACTGGAACGATAGAGAAATAGTCTAAAACTGGTTCGATGAACCCTTTGCCAAACACTTAAGTGTGGATAGCAGAGTGGTCCTTTCCTTATTCCTCGATGGTAATCGATTCTTTCTTTTTAATTTATATGGCAGTTTTAAATGGAAATATGTGTCTTTCGTACCAGTATCAGATTACTAAGAATTTCTGTGAGCTGCAAGTCCAACCAATGAATTTTACCGGTGTGGTTTTTCATACACGCTTGTTACACGCGTTATTTCAAACTGATACTAATATCTCAAAATCCAGCAACATTTCTGTGTATGTTTTCAGTGTGTGGTGGGAGGGGGTGGGGATGGGGGTGGGGGGGTGAGTGAGAGAGTGACTGAGTGAGTGTGCCCTGTTATTCATCTTTGCCCCTGTATCTTAGTTACGGTTGAGCTGCTGCAGCTACTGAACCTAAAGCAGTCGTCAACTTGAAGGTCGCTTTTAATATCACAGTCACATTATTCACCGTGCTACTGTTGAGATCTATATCTACATCTACATGGATACTCTGCAAATCACATTTAACTGCCTGGAAGAGGTTTCATCGAACCACAATTCTCTATTATTCCAATCTCGTATAGCGCCCGGAAAGAATGAACGCCTATATCTTTTCGTACGAGGTCTGATTTCCCTTATTTTATCGTTGTGATCGTTTCTCCCTATGTAGGTAGGTGTCAACAAAATATTTTCGTATTCGGAAAAGAAAGTTGGTGATTGGAATTCCGTGAGAAGATCCCGTCGCAACGAAAAACGCCTTTCTTTTAATGATGTCGAGCCCAAATCCTGTATCATTTCAGTGATACTCTCTCCCATATTTCGCGATAATACAAAAGTGCTGCCCTTCTTTGAACTTTTTCGATGTACTCCGTCAGTCCTATCTGGTAAGGATCCAACATCGCGCAGTAGTATTCTAAAAAAGGACGGACAAGCGTAGTGTAAGACTAGAGCATCGAGAAGACGTTGATGACGACGATCGCTCTGCACACGCTAACACCAATACTTGGTTTGGGGGAGGGGGAGGGGGGGGGCGTGCGTGTTTTGGGGGAGGAGACCAAACAGCGAGGTCAGCGGTCTCGTCGGATTAGGGAACGAAGTCGGCTGTGCCCTTTCAAAGAAACCCTCCCGGCATTTGCCTGCAGTGATTTAGGGAAAACCTACATAAGGATGGCCGGACGCGGGATTGAACCGTCGTCCTCCCGAATGCGAGTCCAGTGACACAATTACTGAGACAATGTGGACGAAGTAAACAAAATGATTCTGAAAAATCGTCGAGTCACCATCAGAAAGGTTGCTGATGATGTCGATACAACCTTTGGCTCACACAAGCAATTTTTTCGAATGTTTTGGGCATGAAATGTGTAGCAGCAAATTTTGTTCCGAAACTGTTGAATATCTCGTAGACGTCGTTCAGGAATTGCTGAATGAAATCGGCAATGATCCAGAAATCCTTAGAAAGGCTATTAACAGGTGACGAAACTTGGGAATTCGAGTATGACATCAAAACCAAGGCCCAAGCGTCCCAATGGAAACTGCCTAAAGAGCCAAGACCGTAAAATACTCGACAGATTCGAACACCTCTGAAGGTTCTTCTCATTCTTTTCGTCGATTACATTCAGATAGTGCGTCATGAGTTCCTGCGTTATAGTCGTACGGTCAAAAGGAAATACTACCTGGAAGTTATGTGCCATGTGCGTGAAGCAATCTGAAGGAAACGACCAACACAGTGACAAAACCACACGTGGAAATTACATCACGATAATTCTCCCGCTCAATGCTTATTCGTGATTTTTTGGCGAGAAACAAAACTGTTATGTTGCCTCAGTCATCGTATTCGCCGAACCAGGCCCTCGACGACTTCTTTCTATTCCCGAGACTGAAGAGAACCAAGAAAGGACGTAGTTTTGTCACCACTGATGATATAAAAGCAGAATCGCTGAAGGAGTTCAACACCATAACGAAAGATGCGTTCCAGAAGTGAGTCCAAGACTGGAAAAAGCGTTGTCACAAGTGTATTATATCTGACGGGTAATCCTTAGAAGGGGACGTAGTTCCAAAATGGCTCAAATGGCTCTGAGCACTATGGGACTTAACTTCTGAGGTCATCAGTCGCCTAGAACTTAGAACTACTTAAACCTAACTAACCTAAGGATATCACACATATCCATGCCCGAGGCAGGATTCGAACCTGCGACCGTAGCGGTCGCGCGGTTCCAGAGCGTAGCGCCTAGAACCGCTCAGCCACCCCGGCCGGCGGGACGTAGTTGATGTTGATGAATATGTAAAGATTCTTGATGAAAAACAAAATTCCCGTCACTTCTAGATCGCCCTTCGTATAGAGTTGAATATGGTTTCTTTCATAATTCAACCAGAATTATCACCTGTTACGGTGGCGTCGTTTTTGTTAAAGACGTTTAAAGGACGTAACTAATAACAGCACGAAATATTCTCCGCGTAGCACTGTACATTGACTTGCGAGATTAATGCGTACATGTAGACACACGGGGTCTACAAGTATTCATAAATCATTAATATCAGAAACGGGTACCGAAACAGCGACAACTAATTGAAACAATTTCTTGGAATGAATTCCGTCTCACATTGCGGCGGAACCGCTGAGCAGCGAGTGGGCGATGACTGCGGACACCGTGACACGTGTGGATGCGGTCGCTGTAAGGCACACGACGCAATGCGGGACAGCCGCTCGCGGCGATTCAATTAGCGAGCGGTAGGCGCGGGGGAGGGGGCGGGGCGCCGACGTCACCGCTGGTGTGGGTGCAGGCTGGCTGCACTGTGCGCCGCTTTCCACCTGGTGCACACCCACCATTTGCAAGTCAACGCCGAATACTAATGGCACGCGCGTGGCTCGTCGGCTCCGCACACCTGCACGAGCTCATTCACGACTGTAAGAATTTCAGGTTCTATTGTCGGTTATACAGTGAACCGGGCATCGCTCGTAAGTGTTCGTCTTCGTCAAATCTTCTGTGTGTGAATCAAAAAGCACGTTACATGTGGGTTCCCCGTTTTCAAGAAGGGACGTCGAACAGATGTGCAGAACTATAGACCTACATCTCTAACGTCGATCAGACTAGAAATCTACTCTATAGGAATCAGCATGGGTTTCGAAAAAGACGATCGTGTGAAACCCAGCTCGCGCTATTCTTCCACGAGACTCAGAGGGCCATACACACGGGTTCCCAGGTAGATGCCGTGTTTCTTGACTTCCGCAAGGCGTTCGATACAGTTCCCCACAGTTGTTCAATGAACGAAGTAAGAGCATATGGGCTATCAGACCAATTGTGTGATTGGATTGAAGAGTTCCTAGATAACAGAATGCAGAATGTCATTCTCAATGGAGAGAAGTCTTCCGAAGTAAGAGTGATTTCAGGTGTACCGCAGGGGAGTGTCGTAGGACCGTTGCTATTCACAATATACATAAATGACCTGGTGGATGACATCGGAAGTTCATTGAGGCTTTTTGCAGATGATGCTGTGGTATATCGAGAGGTTGTAACAATGGAAAATTGTACTGAAATGCAGGAGGATCTGCAGCGAATTGACGCATGGTGCAGGGAATGGCAATTGAATCTCAACGTAGACAAGTGTAATGTGCTGCAAATACACAGAAAGATAGATCCTTTATCATTTAGCTACAAAATAGTAGGTCAGCAACTGGAAGCAGTTAATACCATAAATTATCTGGGAGTACGCATTAGGAATGATTTAAAATGGAATGATCATATAATGTTGATCGTCGGTAAAGCAGATGCCAGACTGAGATTCATTGGAAGAATCCTAAGGAAATGCAATCCGAAAACAAAGGAAGTAGGTTACAGTACGCTTGTTCGCCCACTGCTTGAACACTGCTCACCACTGTGCGATCCGTACCAGGTAGGGTTGATACAATACATAGAGAAGATCCAACGGAGAGCAGCGCGCTTCGTTACAGAATCATTCAGTAATCGCGAAAGCGTTACGGAGATGATAGATAAACTCCAGTGGAAGACTCTGCAGGAGAGACGGTCAGTAGCTCGGTACGGGCTTTTGTCAAAGTTTCTAGAACATACCTTCACCGAAGAGTCAAGCAGTATATTGCTCCCTCCTACGTATATCTCGCGAAGAGACCACGAGGATAAAATCAGAGAGATTAGAGCCCACACAGAGGCATACAGACAATCCTTCTTTCCACGAACAATACGAGACTGGCACAGAAGGGAGAACCGATAGAGGTACTCAAGGTACGCTCCGCCACACACCGTCAGGTGGCTTGCGGAGTATGGATGTAGATGTAGATGTAGATTCAGAAAAAGCAGTTGAGGAATAAGCTAGCCACCCGCTGAAGAGACGAGGCCTTCCATTATACAGGGTCCAGCTCCAAAATTCTGTTCTATAACAATATGTGCATTTCGTCCATTGTACCTATGGGCTGGCAGCTGAAATTGGTTCAACAGCAGTCCTAGCACATCTCAAACCTATGTCACTGGTGAGGAGAAGTATCGTATTGGAGACGAATGAATGGTGGCCACACATAAGAGAACCAATATCGTGTCGTGGAGATATCTATAGAACCTGGCTGCTGTATCTCCCATTGGCACATTACAATAGAGTATCAATACAATGACAAGAAGAAGGGATGGGATGATAGGAAATCTGTTAAGACATCACGGATTAACTTCCATGGTACTAGAGGGAGAGGTAGAGGGTAAAAACTGTGCAGAAAGTCAATGATTCGAATACATTCACCTAATAACTGAGGATGTAGGTTGCAATTGCTACTCTGAGATGAAAAGGTCGGCACAGGTGAAGAATTTGCGGCGAGCCACATCAAAACGGTCAGAAGACTGAGACTCAGAAACGAAATCAGATGATGATTATTTTGGTTTGTGGGGCGCTCAACAGCGCGGTTATCAGCACCCGTAGATATTACCGATCTTTCCACTGCCCAGTCGCACCATTTTCCCGAATGATGAGCACAACACAAACACACACTCCCTGGGTGGAGAAACTCCCCGACACGGCCGGGAATCGAACGTGGGATCCCGTGATCCAGAAGCAGCAAGGCTAACCACTAGGCCACGGAGCTGCGGACAAACTGGAAATCAGGTTGCGTTGCTTCAGTATCCCTTCAAGATATATCTTTAAAAATCCTTCTTCACAACGCTCTACTCCACACTTCTAGTGTAATAGAGTGTGCTCCCCTATCCAATGACATCTTCCTTCCAACCATATGAAATGACTGAATGACGGAATTCCTTTTACATCCAATAACGGCGTTCCGATACTTACGCGATTTTAAATTCAAAGGGGGTACCGTACGTCAATTTTATTTTACAATATTATTACCTGGAATTTAATTTCCGGTTATTTATTTTTATCTCTGTTTTCAGTACTATCACACACCTTAGCCCAATATCTAAGAAAACGAGTCTGTTTTCATCACTGCTACATGGAGGTCGCTGTCTACTAAGGAGAATTATTTATTGAGTTTTGTAATATTCTGTAACTGCCCACAACTAAAAATTAGTCACCTACTACACCAGTATCACCAGAAGCCACATTCTTTGCATAGTAAATAACCGAACGTATACACAAAACTCTGAACGCCATATAAACTGAAAAAATTGAAATCAGACTACAACAACTTTTTTATAGCAGTAAACCCCTTCAAACGAGACAATCTTCACCTACATTATTTTAGCCTAATTCGCTATTCCATCCCAACTGGTATCTGTCATACTAGCGGTGCTAACAACTAAAGCCTCTTCTGCAAATCAAAGGGTAAAAGTTTCGCTAGACTACTCACAAATCCTCAAAACTAAGTATTTGATATCATATCGTAAGTGGAACAACCTTTTAATCGCTGTCTCCCTTTTTGAGCCGAATAAATAAGACATAACCTTGTTCCTGCTCCACAGCTGAAGCTGGCACCTAACGGTCGTTCGAACCTGCGTATCATAGCCCGTGACAAAATGAATCAAACAATGAGTTAGTTGAAAACTGTCAGATTAAATATTTCCCAGAAACCTGCGAGGAAGCGATAGCTCGCCGTACTTCGTCTCTGAAGCTTTCCAATGTATCAGACAAATATCTAATATTTAATATCTCAATTTTGCTTTATTCACATTTCTCTCTGAAATTGCAACTTACCAAGCAGTTCGTTACTGGCTTAAAAACTGAAAACGTGGAAAGCAAGTAATAGGTCCTATACTAAGCATCTGTAGTAACGTTATACAATCACTGAACACCACAGACTGCACATAGGTCCTTTACTTGGATATGGAACGGGCATTTGACAGAGTCTGCACCTAGGATTACACTTCAATCTCATCACTTTTTGCATTCCTGCTCAAACTTTACAACTGCTCAGCCCAATCCTAGATGTCAAGCCGACAACCACCACGACAAACAGTCTGTAACGTTTCACCCCGGGAGCATGAGTATAACTGGGAGCCATCTCATATCCATTACTATATGGTATGTACGTTGGCAATACACCTCGCCAAACACTCGAACAAAGGCTTACAGTTACAAGCAGATGATATGTAACCAAAACCCAACAAAACGCTTGTTCAGTACAGAAAGAATACACATACGCCAAGCAATGGCACATATGAAATGGGCAAAACAATACATTCAAAATGCCGACTCTTAGTAAATTCGGACTGAACTTAAGCATAAAATAAATATTCTCACTTTTCCAAAATTTAAGTACAGTTACCCGCCATATCCAGTATACCAGAGCATAAAGAAAACAGACGAACAATACCATGAAACAGAACCACAAACAGGTCTAGTCATCTACATCTACCATTTCTTATGGAGAACCACGAATGACAGTCTAGGAAAACAACAATCAAATCCACTGTGTACAAAATAAACCCAGATGAGGTCTTAGAGGTGTTACCGAACAGTAAAGCGGATGTTGGGATTATAATTTTATCAAAACCAAATCAGAAGAGAGAAAAATACAGGAATTCAGAATTCTTCCTTTATCCGGTCTGAATAAAAATGGAACAAAAAAAATATATATGACTGAAAAGAACGTAAGCTCACTCATCAGCCCACTGTCTCCCTCACTTCAGAACTGAGAATGACAGGTGGGAAAAAAAGGAGAGAGGAGAAGTCAAAATCCACATATACATACTACACAATGAATTTGGCAGAAGGGACACATCGCTCCAATATTAACAATTTACGCGCCTATTCCATTCGAGTACAGAGAAGTAAAGTGACTAGCTATATGCCTGTGCATGCACACTAATCTCTCTTATCGTATACTCACGATCCCTACAGGAAACATACGGTGGTGGTAAAAGAATGGCCCCAAACTCTTATTCGAATAATTTACCCAACAGGGTTTCGCAAGAATTACGTCGTCTGTCTTCCAATGGGTCCCCATTGCAGTACACCGTGATTACTGTTACCCTTTCGAATGGGCTATAAGGAATCGTCACGATCCTAGCAGAGTATCTCCAAATTCTTTCGATGTCTGTTGCCATGCCTACGTGACAAAGACTCCAAGCATTACTGCTATACTCTAGAACTGATGGCAACTTGTACGCGATTTCCTTCACGGATGCACTGTAACATCCCAAAATCCTTCCGACGAGTCTTCCACTCGGCTTCCCTAATACTGATCTTAACTGATGGTTGCGTTTCATATAATGGGCGATCAAAAAATTTCCGTTCGGAGGCCGTTCAGTCCAGAATCGGTATCCCAATCGTGCAGAATCGCCATGAGCACTGAGGCAATCATTCGACTGACGCACCAAGTTGAATATAGCCGTTCGTTAAAGCACTGTGCCCTGCTGCGTGAAGAGGTGCGTAACTGCCTGCTGTGCTTCCCCCTCCGACAGGAATAGACGAGTCTTCAAGGCCGTTTTAAAGGGACTGTAGGCATGATAATAGCATGAGGAGACATCAGGACTATAGAGCGGGTGCTTGATTGTCTTTCACTTAAGCTGTTTATAACAGATGACGTTGGCGCAACGACTGGCGTCTTGTGTCCAATCGCGACCAGCACAGAACTTGGCGCACCATTCCACACGGTGGACATGCTGCCCTGCACACAGATTTCATTCTTCAAAAAATGGCTCTGAGCACTATGGGACTTAACTTCTGAGGTCATCAGTCCCCTAGAACTTAGAACTACTTAAACCTAACTAACCTAAGGACATCACACACATCCAAGCCTGAGGCAGGATTCGAACCTGGGACCGTAGCGGTCGTGCGGTTCCAGACTGAAGCGCCTAGAACCGCTCGGCAACAGCGGCCGGCTTTCATTCTTCGATGGATGACAAGAATAACAGCACGTTTGACCTGTTTGGACGCATTTGGTAATAACATCGCCATAGTTCACATTCCCACATTGACTGCATGCACGGTGGAAAGACACGAATGCCACGCTAATCCCTTGCCTACATGTCATGCTTATATACTAGCATAGGAGTTGCGCTAAGCTACATATACGCTGCAGTAACGCCCTCAAACGGAAAGTTTTTGATCGCCCTTATACGATGTGACGTGCTCAAGATGTTCACCTTCAGCAGGATGTGTCTAGTTGAGGCGTTGCAGTCCGCTACTGCGAGTAACTGAGTGTGGTTGCCTTCCCTCTCTGCAGCATGTCGGAGGTGTCCGCTCCTAACCTGTGTGAGGGTGCGACGACGTTACTGGATCATCATCTGAAACGGATGCAGTCTCTGGAAGATTTATACGATGAAATACCAACTGCAGAGCGAAGATGCAAGCACTATCCCCTCACCATCCATTTTACGGTCCATCCACTGACAGTAACATAGCTCTAAAGGTGTCACAGAATGCCGCTATCATTTCAAAAAACCATTGCTTGAAGAATTTTAAAAGTACAGAATCGTGGTTTCTTGTAAAACGTTTAGCAGTTGTCAAAGCTTTTCCCTTTATCCAGTGTTGCAGATCAGACTTATAGTTCATCAAGATGGAAATATACCAAGAAGAGACGCAATGCGTCGTCTGGTATGCAGAATCCAAATCTGTGGAACGGTACTGCGAAATTATGGACGCCAATATGGAAGCGCACCACTGGCGAAAACAAGACTGATGACGTGGTTCAAAAACTGTAAACAGACAAGCAGTAACAGAGACCTTCCTCGAAGTGGAAGTACTTCTGTGTCTCACTGGACAGAATGCAAGCTGCACATCAATGCAGGCCCCAGAAGTCACTTTGTCGTGGATCATGCGAATTCCAGGAATCAATATCAACTGTCCATAAAATGTTAAGCCTTTTTGCGCACGAAGCGGAAATGGTCCAAGCACTGCACCCAAACGATCGTCCTCTGCGTTATGCATTTGCGTATTCCATGCTGGCCTCAATGGATGTTGATAATCACTATTGAAAAACTGCTTGTTTTTAGATAAAGCAACGGTCCACATTTTTTGAGATGTGAATCTCCACAACATCAAGATCTGGGGCTCCGAAAACCCACAAAGCACACGTTAACACACCCATGATAGCCCTGAAGCTTAACGTTTGGTGTGACCCAAGGGTGACAGGCCCATTCTGCCTCGCAGAGGAGATCATACCGGGAAACGTTTGCTGGACATGCTCCTAGTATCATAGATCGAAGGGCTGCAGCCGCCCATCATCTTCCAGCATGATGGTGTAGTTCCACATTAGAGTTTTAACGTGTAGAATGTGCTGAATGGTACATTTCCTGAGAGGTAGCTGGGTCTTGGTGACCCCATCGCATGGCTCCCGTGCCCTCTCACTGTCACATTTTTAGACTTCTTTTCGTGGGATTACGTCAACGATCGCGTGTACTCAAAACTAATGAATAACACTTGGTGCACGAATCCAGTAAGCAATCAGAACAGTTGATCCTGTAATGCTGATTCGAATTTCACCTTGATGATCTAGAGCGACGGATGGGACGCACACTGAAATTCTGGCATAACAGAAAAAAACTCTGAGAATTGCTAAATGTTTTACAACAAAGCACACTGCTCTATCTGTTACAGTTACTAAGTTATGATTTTCTGAAATGACAGCGGGAATTTATGGACAGCCTGTGTGTCTCACGTTGTGTTGCAGACACGCATTTCCCCATAGGTGAGACTTGTAATTCTTATCTGGTTAACAGTGGATTGTTTCGTAGTGCTTTGTGATTTCATGTATGTCGCCGTGAATACAATCGTTACCTGCATATGGCTTGCTTGCAACATCAGGGTAGAATTTTTACTTGTCTTTCATAGAGTAGTTGACAGTTATTACGACTCTGTGAGACGATGAATATTTTTTCAAGAAGAATTCGAACAAAAAATGGAGGAACTTTTCCGAAAATACTTTGGCAGAATGTGATAGTTGGGAAGAAGCCTACTCTCCTTACGAATGGAGCTCTAGGAGAGGTGAATCCGAGGAGGGGGGGAGGGGGGTTACAGCCAGCCGTCCCCACCTCAGAACTACACCTGTTTCTTCTTATCTAGAGAGAGAGAGTGAGTCTGTCCTTGTGAAATAGCTTTCACACTTAACAGTCTCGAAAATTTTTCGTTACTGTAGTTGGTATTATAATAAAGTAAGGAAATACTTTCGTTTACTGTAGAGAATTTGGAGGCGGCACAGTGGGGGGGGGGGGGGGGGGGGGGGGAGGTGAGCCCCCGTAGCCCATCCACAGACCGAAACACTGGATTTGACTCTGGGCTCTAGGAACAGTCTATACTTTCCAGAGGACGAGCGTATTACGCAATGAGGACAATGGCACGGCCATTTCCACAAGAGCTTTAAACACGGCGCATACCTACGCCTATTCGCATGCTTCGCAGTTTGAATCGCAACTCGCCACACTTGTATCAGAGGGACGATAAAGCTGTCCGTACCCCACCTATGACGCATGCGCAATTCTCAAAGGCTTCACGGAGTAAATAGTTAGGAAATTCCAATCTGGCCTCGTCTTCACCTTACGTCGGCTCGATAGCGCACAACCAACATAGATCCGAGAAGTACTGAACATCTGACAGCGTATCAGAAATATCATCGAATGTTCGATATGCCAGATAGATTTCAATGTTTACAATGCACTTTCATTCTGAATGACTCAGACTTTCCAGTTGTGACCACAAGCCAACACATCAATGAAAATCACAAATATGATACTAGCTAAAGCACGCAAGAGCGTGCGCGCGCCCGCACACACACACACACACACACACACACACACACACACACACACACACACACACACAAACGCGCGCGCGCACGCGACCGAACTGGAATATACCTTAGAGGTTGTCTACTTCAATAAATTTAGTCAGAATAAGACCTGTGTCTTGTTTAGCACTCACAAGCAAAAGGAAGAATCGATAAAGAGTTGCTGTTACTGGGCTACTACATTTCTCCTGTGGGCTTTTAGATCCACCCAACGAATGACATGGTTTATTGAGAGCGGGCGGCCCTTTATCGGGAAGGGCGCACTCCTCTGGAAGCCCGTACCAGATGCACGGGCGCGCGCTTGCGCGTGCGCACACGGGCCGGAGGCGGCTAACCGGTGACAAGCCGGCTAATTCTCGGCGAATTATGTTATCGCCGCCTCGCACTCCCTGCCAATAGCCTCGCCGCCACAATAAGCCCCTCATCCGCCGCATAGAGCTTCGTCGATCGTAAACTCCACGCTGAACCCCATGCTTAATCGAAACAATCATCACTCATCACAGCTCTCGATTTAGTCTCTTTGTAACTATAGTTTCTTACTCGTACACCATCGAATAACAAAGATAGGAAAAGAAGTCTGAAAAATGTCATTCTTCCTTTTTTCAGTTAGTTTCCGATACGGTTCCAGAACTCCCACTATCAGGCAACACACGAGCGGATTCCCGTGACGGGTCAGAACAGCGGGCCAGTTGCGCGCGTATCTGTAACGAAGCTGGCTTGCCAAACCGAAGTCGCTCGTTTCCCACTAACGTACGGGTCCGATGCGTCTGATACATGATACATGCAACATTTTATTGGATAGCGCTGATTTGTACAACATATCCTTCCCCCCTCCCCCCATCCCCAACCCACGTTGCTTCTTTCAAACTTTCTGAGATTATTTCTGAAATTAATGAAGATATTTTGAATCCGTATCAACAACTACAATAAAGTTAATATTTTTGTCAGCAAATGTGTTGCTTTTTATTGAAAGAAAATATCATCAACGGTATGTAATCAAACATATTTATGAGTACAATCTGGATTGCTTTCTACGTGTAAAAATAGTTCGTTACGAAAGATGTTGATGTTACTTACGGTATATTACACCACTAGCCATTAAAATTGCTACACCACGATGATGACGTGATACAGACGCGAAATTTAACCGACAGGAAGAAGATGCTGTGATATGCAAATGATTAGCTTTTCAAAGCATTCACACAAGGTTGGCGCCGGTGGCGACACCTACAACGTGCTGACATGAGGAACGTTTCCAACCCATTTCTCATACACAAACAGCAGTTGACCGACGTCGCCTCGTGAAACGTTGTTGTGATGCCTCGTGTAAGGAGGAGAAATGCGTACCATCACGTTTCCGACTTCAATAAAGGTCGGATTGTAGCGTATCGCGGTTGCGGTTTATCGTATCGAACCATTGCTGCTCGCGTTGGTCGAGATTCAATGACTGTTAGCAGAATATGGAATCGGTGTGTTCAGGAGGGTAATACGGAACGCCGTTCTCGATCCCAACGGCCTCGTATCACTAGCAGGCGAGATGACAGGCATCTTATCAGCATGGCTGTAACGGATCGTGCAGCCACGTCTCGATTCCTGAGTCAACAGATGGGGACGTTTGCAAGACAACAACCATCTGCACGAACAGTTCGACGACGTTTGCAGCAGCATGGACTATCAGCTCGGAGACCATGGCTGCGGTTACCCTTGACGCTGCATCACAGACAGGAGCGCCTGCGATGGTGTACTCAACGACGAACCTGGGTGCACGAATGGCAAAACGCCATTTTTTCGGATGAATCCAGGTTCTGCTTACAGCATCATGATGGTCGCATCCGTGTTTGGCGACATCGCGGTGAACGCACATTGGAAGCATGTTTTCGTCATCGCCATACTGGTGTATCAGCCGGCGTGATGATATGGGGTGCTATTGGTTACACGTCTCGGTCACCTCTTGTTCGCATTGACGGCACTTTGAACAGTGGACGTTACATTTCAGATGTGTTATGACCCGTGGCTCTACCCTTCATTCAATCCCTGCGAAACCCTACATTTCAGCAGGATAATGCACGACCGCATGTTGCAAGTCCTGTATGGGCCTCTCTGGATACAGAAAATGTTCGACTGCTGCCCTGGCCTCCACATTCTCCAGATCTCTCACCAATTGAAAACGTCTGGTTAATGGTGCTCGAGCAACTGGTTCGTCACAATACGCCAGTCACTACTCTTGATGAACTGTGGTATAGTGTTGAAGCTGCATGGGCAGCTGTACATGTAAACGCCATGCAAGCTCTGTTTGACTCAATGCCTAGGCGTATCAAGGCCGTTATTACGGCCAGAGGTGATTGTTCTGGGTACTGATTTCTCAGGATCTATGCACCCAAATTGCGTGAAAATGTAATCGCATGTCAGTTCTAGTATAATATATTTGTCCAATGAATACCCGTTGATCATCTGCATTTCTTTTTGTTGTAGCAATTTTAACGTCCAGTAGCGTATGTCCAATTTTCACTCACGTCAGAAACGTCGTCTACTTACACGTTTTTAAGATATTTCCTCATTTAGCACTGTTGTTAGTTTCTATAATACTTCGGTCCAGAGTTGGAATACTGTCTAGAATTGTTTCATCCATCTCTTTGTGTGTCCTACTTTTCACATTCTTGTTTGTGTGACGTTCATGAGTCAATTTTCACAAACAATGTATTTTACGGTACAGTTGTATAAGTTTTTCGTTTGGTCAGTGTTCCCCCCCCCCCCCCTTTCACTGCACTTGTAGCAACTAAAACTTACTGTCACGCGAAACTCACTGATTCATCAGTGGTGAATATGACCTACATGTCTCTTGTTGACGTATGTATGTGGTGTCTGTTCTTTCAGATGTGTCTGACAAATATATACCAATAAGCAAAATGCTGCGAGTAATGACGATAATAGGCACAGGGCGTTATGTTTATAGTGTGTGAATAAGTTGACAATTTGGATCTGGCGATAGACGTGCTAGTGTAGGCCTCGCATTTGCAGTGACCAATGCGTCCGGAGGGCTCAGTGGTAAGTCGGCGCGGTAGCTCAGCGTGTTCGGTCAGAGGGTTAATAAAAACTGTAATAAAAAGTGAGTTAAGGGATCAACGACGGACTTGAACAAGCGTCATTGGACGTGCGCTCCGAACAAATACAGCGGCCATAAACAAAATTAAATTTAAAAAAATGTGGTCAGAGCATCTGCCTAGAAGGCAGGAGACCCGGGTTCGAATCCCAGTCCCGCACAAATTTTTGTTCCCCAATTGATTTCAATCAATTCCCGCTCATAGACAAGCCCTGGAATTCCTTTTTGTCTTGCTGCCATGCTAAAATTTGCTTCCTCCAGCAAAAAAAATCGGAGTTTACACAATCTCAAGTCGCTAATATCAAAATGCATTTGCAGTCACGGAAGAACACTGAAAAAGTCGTTTATAATACGAGGAACTGAGAAAAAGTCAGTTCATAAGCTTATGAAAAAGCACATCCTCGAATAAAAATAAAGGTGTAATTTCTTCACTTATCTTGGCGAAAAACAACATTAATTCTCATTTTACGAGCTATCGATGACTCTTAAAAATTACATCATTCCATTGCAAAAGTCTACAGTTACTCGTATATCGCAATAGGTAAGACAGTTCTGTGTGTTCACCTTATGACAAAATACTCTCCTCCTTGCGCGCTATCATTTGCTAAAATCTCATTTCGGTATCTCGAACCGTTTAGAAGATTACAGAGACACTGCGAATACTTCATTCTCGCGCAAGCGTAAGTGAATGCGCAGTATACAATTCGTTTTCTCGAGCTTAGAATGATACATTGATCTCCTCCCACGTTTAAAGAAAAATTCACTATATTAGCAAAATTTCATTTGCAGCAGTCTACTGCCTAATACGCACAAAACATAAATTCGTAGAGACCCCTATTTTTCGTTGCAAATGCATTCGAATTTCACGTCTTGCGTTACTTATTTACGAAATATGATAATGGTTATGACCATTAACGAAATGATAGGCATTTCATCGTGAATCTGACATGTAAAGCTATAACTAACGTAAAAACCACTTTTTTTATCTAACAGTACCTTTAAAATCGTGTGAGAAAATATGCAAGGTAGCCTACGTGAGCGCGCTGTTCTGTCAGAGTGGCGCTTCCGCCACCCGCCTCGCCGAAAGCTCATGGACTTCCAGAACGAGGCGCGTCACAGAAAACCCTCAGTGCATGTAACCACTGATAGGCCGGATCGCCAGTTCCCAGAACTGCAGGTATCAGTCTCTAGGTTGTGCCTCCACTAACGCACAGGCGGGGACTGAAGGTGTTCGAGAAATTGCCGGAAATACTCGTAGCCAGTCTCTACAATCCGTTCGCGTGTGGCCAGCTATTGTATCCTGAATGTGTCAGATTCTGTACGCGATTCATTTTTTCGCAGAGTTCAGTCTTGTTACCACAGCTTCCTGCAGTATGCAGACAAATACTGAATTAGTGTCAGTTTTTAAAAAAACTCTTCTCATAGTGCTCAAATAGAATGACCCCAAACTCCAACAACAAATTTCGGAGGTTTCTCAAAGATATTTTCTCACGATTTTGCCATAAAGGGAATGTGTTCTCCAATAGATTACAGAGTAATTCCATTTTTAAAATAGTTTACAGTCCGGCACAATCATACTAACTGTAGATCGAAATGACTGGTTTCGGCCGTTCTCAGACCATAAAACACAAACCACGGTTCACTCTCGCCATTGCGGAACCCCTTATTGATGGACACGGTTTCTGCAGTGATAGGGGTGAACCTTGTCAGCTGTCTTTTGATCTGAGGAAAGCCAGTGATGGTCGAGACTGTTCATTTCGTTTTAAAATTAATGTTAGTGTACCGGACAATAAATTATTTTAAAAACATTCAGTGTGCGTCTCCATTTTGATTTGATATGTCGTTATTTCCTTAATTACATTCTGTTTGATATCTTACTCCATTCATCTTTGTATCAGTATTACAATGAAAACATCTGCACAGTCGAGCAAATGTCGACAGCATGCACTGTGTGCCTTGTTTGGAAACAAACTAGTTCCGATTATTCACGGTACTTGCTGCTAAAACAATTACACATATTACACTCTTCGCCCTAAAGCTAGCATCCAGTGCTTCTCGTATCTCTCTCAGGTTTGTTTTTCCGCCATTAATTGCGATACAGAGCAATACTGAGAGGTTTACTGATGAAGACTAGCCCGAAATGCGTCTCGTGTATGCTTCACCGAATGCAAGGAAGAGCGCCAGAACGATGCTATGCCGAGCTTTTCCCGCTGCGACCGCATCACAGTACTTTCGCATCTGTCTGAGGATTGCTGCATTACTCTGAATTTTATTTTGCAAGTTTTGGTGATTGCTTCTTACACACCTTTTCACTGCTGTGTAAGTATTTTCATAGAAACAAAGACAATTCGGGTAACAAACCGAATAAAACCTAATTACATTAGTACCCTGTGACGATAAACGTTACACCACAGGTCCTTCATAACAAAATACTCAGAAAATATGAAAAAACATCACTGAACAACCTTCCCGGTTTCGTCGGTTGACCTTGTAGAACAACTACAGTAAAACTATTCCACTGATTACACAGAATGATGTCACTGATATCAACACGCTCCACTCGTATGCAGGACGCTTGAGAATAAAATTTCCTTTGGGCGTCCTGATTTTTATTTCCGTCGTTTTCTTGACTCATCTATGCAAATAAAAGAATATTTCCTTCGGCAAGGCATTGTCGTTTCCCTCTCCGATCGCATCTCATCGGTAATAAGTTCGATGTCGACGGTGAGTTAATCTATATTCTCCTTTGACGTTCTTACGGCACTGGGATTCTGGTTACTCATAAGCTCACGATTCTGCAAACTATAGTCCATTGAAAAGGGAGTTACATAACTATGGTATTTATAAAATATATTCACTGGCACGTAGAAAATGATTGGTTGATTAGTTGGTTGATCTGGGGGTGAGGGGGCCAAACAACGAGGTCATCGGTCCCATCGGATAAGGGAAGGATGGGAAAGGAAGTCGGCTGCGCCCTTTCAAAGGAACCATCCCGGCATTTGCCTGAAGAGATTTAAGGAAACCACGGAAAATCTAAACCAGGAGAGTCGGACGCGGATTTGAACCGTTGTCCTCCCGAATGCGAGTCCAGTGTGCAAACCACTGCGTCACCTCGTTCGGTGTAGAAAATGAACTAATAATGCTGTAGGAAAAGAGAACGATGTATCTACGTAACCATAATAAATGAGAAACAATAAAATCTAGGACATAAATATAGATATATCGATTGACATGTAGCACTAGATGGATTTCTGAAGTCAGGTTTGAGGTTCGTCTATTTGAGTCGATTCGATCCACAATTCATATGCAATACCAACCAGAGACTACTCAATTACGATGGCGGCTGATCAAGTAAGTTTCAGCTTTCCAGCAGGGGTATTTGTTAGAGAGGAGCGGCAGACAGACTGGCTTTCATTTAACTGTCTGGTCATCGACATTTAGGTTTGCCCTGGTGTCCCTAAATCACTTAGAGCAAGTGTGGGGATTATTCATTTGATTAAAAAACGCTCGACTATTTCCTTTATCAGTGTTCTTCAAGAATATTCTCCATCTCTAATCCTCTCGTGAGCGACGTAATGTTAAACCTTAAACTTACTTCCTTACTTGCTTTCTGTTGACTTGCTGTAAGCAAACATATTTGGAACTTTTAAACTTTCTTTGGTGTTAAGTTATCGCAGTTACTAACAGCCAAGAACCGTACCAAAGTTCAGAGGAGAAAAAACAGTCAGGTTCGTAAGTCGATTGGAACAGTTTACGAAAATATATACTTTAACATTACGCATTTCGTGTCACCTCACACTATATCAGCGGCCGTCAACATGGTCTTAATTAATGAGACATTCAGCAAAAAATACTGCCAATCAAAATGCTCATTATTTCCGATGATTAAAATCCCATTGCGGCTTCTCCCTGGTAGTTATGACCCAAGTCCTATCTGCAGTAAACAACAGCGAGTTGTATAAGCACACACACCGCGCACTGGAGCTGTAACACTGCAGTTCTCGTAAAACTCGAAAGAGACTGTGGTTAGGTACTGTCGTCATGACAAAGAGTCCTTCATTATGCGGTTCTGCCAAATTTAATAGTTCGTCGGAGGATAAAGGACCCGTCGTGTTCTGTGCACTTCCTAACTCCAAACGCACAATCGTTTCATAATACCGCACCGTATTCCCCTTCCCCCGTACGAGTATCAATTGATGCAATTCTTTCGCAGTGCACTCCGGATATTCACTTCGCTTCGAACTCCGCTTTTATGGCAGGCATAACGTTTACGAGGAACAGTAGCACGTACTAGACAATACACATGTCGTTGACAATTATTTGTCCGCAGCTCGTGGTCATGCGGTAGCGTTGTCGCTTCCCGCGCCCGGTTTCCCGGCTTCGATTCCCGGCGTGGTCAGGGATTTTCTCTGCCTCGTGATGACTGGGTGTTGTGTGATGTCCTTAAGTTAGTTAGAT
Source organism: Schistocerca cancellata (assembly GCF_023864275.1). Lineage (NCBI taxonomy): Eukaryota > Metazoa > Arthropoda > Insecta > Orthoptera > Acrididae > Schistocerca > Schistocerca cancellata. Next base: position 405,823,873 of record NC_064627.1, on the reverse strand, counting down.
TTAAGAAGTTATAAGTTCTAGGGGACTGATGACCATAGATGTTAAGTCCCATAGTGCTCAGAGCCATTTGAATCATTTTTTTTTTTTACAATTATTTCATAGTTTCCTGTGGAAACGCTCTATCTACTGCTGCCTCAAGAGTGGGGTTTTCAGTTGGTCTTTTGGATCACGTGAAAGTTCAGCAGTGTCCTGAATTTCATGAAAGTTTAATTCTGTCCGAATCACTCCTTCATGGGACTAGTATATCACAAATGTGTGTGTAAAGTAATCGTGTCCATTACATTGGAAATAACAGTGACGATCTTAAATCATACACCTGTACATATAACATCCCCCTTCAGTTAAAAAAAGGTAATAATCTTTATATGTATTACATATAATATCGTTTTTGTTAACACCAGATTCAAAAAATCACATGAAGAGACACATGTAGACGCAGTGAAAACTGAATCACCTGAAGACTGATCATCAAAGCTCGACATGACTTACTGGGCAGATAGAAAACAACTGTTTTCGTGACTGATTGCGGAATTCCTATACACACACACTGCTGACCACTAAAACTGCGGAATCATGAAGACGGCATGCCCCGACGGCATGCCCTATCGGCATGAAAAGGCACTCCATGTTCGGATATGCAAGTGATTAGTATTTTGGCCGGCCGCGGTGGTCTAGCGGTTCTGGCGCTGCAGTCCGGAACCGCGGGACTGCTACGGTCGCAGGTTCGAATCCTGCCTCGGGCATGGGTGTGTGTGATGTCCTTAGGTTAGTTAGGTTTAAGTAGTTCTAAGTTCTAGGGGACTTATGACCTAAGATGTTGAGTCCCATAGTGCTCAGAGCCATTTGAACCATTTGATTAGTATTTTAACACAACCCCACGTAGTAGGCAGGGGCAACGCCACCTACATCTTTTATAAATGTGTGAAATCTTGTGGCACTTAACTGCTAAGGTCATCAGTCCCCAAGCTTACACACTACTTAACCTAAATTATCCGAAGGACAAACACACACACACGCATGCCACATCTTGTACACAAAGATAGATTGCAAAGTGGGTTTCTCATTCAGACGTCGTATCTGAATGTTGATTGTTTGCTAGAAGAGCGTGTTATGCCTCATGGAAGAAGGAGAAACGTGTGCCATCACGTGCCGGAATTTGACACGGAGCGCAGGACTGTGGCCTATTGAGACTCCAGTTTGTCGATGTACAAAACTGCTAAGGTCATCAGTCCCCAAGCTTACACACTACTTAACCTAAATTATCCGAAGGACAAACACACACACCCATGCCACATCTTGTATACAAAGATAGATTGCAAAGTGGGTTTCCCATTCACATGTCGTATCTGAATGTTGACTGTTTGCTAGATGAGCGTGATGCATCATGTAAGAAGGAGAAACGTGTGCCATCACGTGCCGGAATTTGACACGGAGCGGCAGGACTGTGGCCTATCGAGACTCCAGTTTGTCGAGGTACAATACTGCTGCTCAGGTTGGCAGGATTCCACGACTGTCATGCAAATATGGAGTCGATGGGTTGAACCGTTCATATTCAACGCCCTGCTCTGTGGGACTTGAAGGGTTCCCACGCGACTAGCGCCCGAGAGGAGATTCATACGATTCCCTCCGCCGGATCTTACAGCCACGTACAGCAGGATCGTGCAGCCATGTCACGTAACTTCAGCCGGAAACAGCTTATTTGCAAGAAGACACGTATCCACACAGACAGCATGACGACGTCTACAGGATCACGAACTGTCCGTATGGCGACTGTTGTTGCAGATTCCCTTGACGCGTCAGTAGAGACGCGCGTCGTCAGTAATGTGCCCAGTGACAACACTGGACCAAGCAGTGGCACCCACTCGTCTTTTTAAGACGCGTCCTGGTCCAGCCTACGCACCACTGTAGAAGTATCTGTGTGTGGAGGGTCCCAGGAATATAAGCATTGTTGATTGTATTCGACATCGTCATACGAGCTCGATACCTGGAGTGATGGCATGGGATGCGATTGGTTACACATGCTGAATAGCATAGCCGGTAATTTGGAGAGCTGCAGTTAAACTTCTGGCGTGTTTAGGTAGGTGCTGCCAAGTATCTTCGAAGTCTCTGTAACGTTACATATATACAAGAAAATGCAAGGTCGCATGCTGGCCCTGCTGATGCTGTTCTGACTTACCTCAGTCAGAGTGTGTTCGGCTGTTGCCCTGACCAGAACTTTTTCCAGATCTGTTAGCCATTGAAACCATAGAATTATGGGTTGCCAAGTCATTTGCACAAGCTACTACTCGCCAGCAATTACAGTCGAAGAGCATAGGCATAGAACTGAAGCAGCGTGACCCATATCTGTCATCAAAGGGCAGTTCATTCCTCTGCACAGCTGGGTTAGAACAGTTGTTGCTGCCAGAGATGGTAACTTTGTGTACCACATGTCTCTTCCTGTACGCCATCGAATCACCTACAAATTTACTCCTGTATTCTTCCTCCTATACTAGATACATATAACAAGTAAAAGCTCATTATTTTCTATACTTCTTCGTGTTACAACTTTAATGACTAGCAATGTGGATTTCAGCATGAGTGTCTATCAGGGTCAACAAATTAGGTACTCGTTAAGAAATGCAATATCTCTACGCCAGTATTAGCATCTGAATGATTTATTTTTCTACTACATTGCTTTTTAGAGACATACATATAGTTACATATATCTACATTATACACCACAAGCCACCTTACGGTGTAGCAGAGGGCACTTTGTGTACCAGAATCACTTTTCCCTTTTCCTGTTCCAATCGCGTAAGGTTCGCGGGAAGAAAGACTGCTGATAAACCTCCGTTTCGGCTCGAGTCTTCCTCTCTTACCGCGAGATACACATAGGAGGAAACAATATTATGGTTGACTCTTCTAGGGATGTCGCCCTCGGAACTTTAACTGTAGACCATAATGTGATACAGAACGCCTCTCTTGCAGCGCATGCCACTGGAACTGGCTAAGCATCTCCGTGACGTTTCGTGCTAACTAAATTAACTTGTAATGAAAAGTGCTGCTCTTCTTAGGATCTTCTCTATTCCCTCTATCAGTCAATCTGGTACGGATTCCATACTGACGAGCAATATTCGACTATTGGTCGAAGGAGTGTTTTGTAAGCTACTTCCTTTGTTGATGAACTAAATTTCCTGAGGATTCTTCTACTGAATATCAGTCTGCCAGCTCCACCACTCCCGATTAACTTTATGTGGTCGTTCCACCTCAAATCGCCCCGTAAGCATATTCCTAGTTATTTTATTGGGCTACCTGCTTCCACTGATTCTTCTGCAATTTTTTAATCATAGAATAAAGCATTTTTCTGTCTATGTATTAGCAACACATTACGTTTGCTTATGTTGAGGGTCAATTGCCACTCCCTGCACCAAGCGTCGACCCTCTGCAGGTCTTGCTGCATTTCGGTACAGTTTCCTAGCGTCGCGATTTCTCTGCATACAAGAGCCCCATCCACGAAAAAGCCTCGTGGAACTTATGGCGTTATCTATTAGGACATTTACATACGCATATTATGGATAGTAATGGACGTCCCTGGGTCACGCCTGAAACTACTTTTACTTCTGGAGACTTCTCTCCGTTTAGAATGACATGCTGTGTCCTGTTAGCCAGAAACTCTTCAGTCACAGTTCGTGCAATATTCCACACGCTCGTATTTCTTCACTAGGCTCCCGTGCAGAACTTTCGGAAGTCAATGAACACGGTATCTACCTGGGTGTCTCGTGGACGAACAGAGCGAGCTGGGACTCACAAGACCGTTGTTTTCGGAACCCCTATTGGTCCTCACACATGATATTTCGGTATCCGGAACTATCATAATATGAGAGCAAAAAGAAATGTTCCAAAATTCTACAACAGACCGACGTCACGGATATAGGCCTACAGTTTTGTTCGTCTGTTCGACGACACTTCTTAGGAACGGGAATCACCTGTGTCTTTTTCCAGTCTTTAGGAACGCTTCGTTCTCCAAGAGACCTAAGGTACACTGCTGCTAGAAAAGGGGCAAGTTCTTTAGCATACTCTGTGTAGAATCGAACTGGTACCCCGTCCGGTCCAGTAGCTTTTACTCTGTTGAGCGATTTCAGCTACTTTTCTATTCCTTGGTCACTTATTTCGGCATCTGTCATTTTACAGTTCGTGTGACGACGTATGAGCTACTCCTTCCTTAAAGTTGTGTCATTCTGCACACTGTCAGTCATGCCCCATGGTGATGAGGTTCGACAGGAAGCCTGGCAAGCAGCAACCTTATCCCCAGAGCAAATCTCGGCAAGTGGCCCCTTGCGGCCTAGGCTGCCGCCAAGAGTGGAGCAAGAACCTAATTTGCCCCAGGTCGCCGTGAGGTCGGCAGTGAGTGACTGCTCGTCTGAAGCAGCACCTTACTCACACCATCAGCACCGAAACTACTAACCAGTGTGTTGGGTATATCAGAAGAACCTTCCGATCTCACATACGATCGCCATATACCCATAGTAAAATTATATGTATTGCATCGGTATCGTTCTGGGAAAGTTCACTTATTCAGCGCGATTTGCTAAAGACGGTCTAAATCACCTTTTCCCACAGTACATACGCCTATCTAAATGATAACTTTCTAACACACTGCTTACAATAATCCTTTATTTTGTTTTCGTTGCTTCTCACTTTCAGCTGTGGAGTCATTTTCAAAATTTGTATAGTATAATCAATCAAAACGAAAGTGTTTGGATTAGAGTCCAGGTATTTATCATACCACAATGGTAAAAAACTCCAATTGTATATATAAACATTTCAAAATTTCTTCTGGCCGAGACTGAGAACTAAAGAACACAAAGTAAAGGAATATCTCAATCCATCCATTGTGTGCAGAATTTTGTCATTCAGATAACTTGTGGTGGTCGAAACTGAAATATTCAGATAGAATTGTTGTCAGTTCAGTGTTCTCTTTCTGATTGCTTGATTCGTACACCATCCCCAACATAACGTTTGGAATCATTGCTTTTACTGCTCTCTAACAGCACTTTATGGAAGTATGGTGTTTCGTGCCTTTACAGGCCTTCCTTTTTCATAGTCTTCTAGTGTTCTGGTGGCCTTGACTCGTGTCCAGGATGTACGGCGTTCGGAAGTCAGTAAACAATTGTTGCATTGTTCCGTGGTTCTCAAAGCCCGATGCCACAATTACCTGTAGTGAGGATGAAACGGCACTCAGAGAAAACAAAAATGCAGTACGCCGCCAGTCGGGCGTTCTGTTGCACCAGATGAAGCCCACACCTCACAGGCAAATGGCAGAGAGGTCACAATGATTTCCGGATCCATTCAAGCAGCAACCGACCGTTCTAATTGGAAACGGAAGGTCCAGTGAAGGCTGCATTTACAGCTATATCTCTTGAATGTACCCATATGGTACTTAACAACAATGTATCTTCTCTATGCGAATTCTCTGTGAAAAACAGTACTCGAAGTTCCTACAAATTCTACAGAAATAGATATGCATCTAACTGTCTCTCAATTCAGTACGATACAGCTTATATGAAAATGTCTTTTTGAATTACTATGACATATGCAGAATGCTTACCTGAAAAGAAACAGAAGACGAGAGTACTATAAGTAAAAGTCATACGATGGCCCGTAAAAAGGAGTTCGAATTTTGCTCTTAAACGTGCTCATATTTTAGATTTAAAAGCTGGTATTTAGCCTTCTCTCTCATATGCTGTCTTATTGCCTCCCGGAGAACTGCGCAGATCTGTGAGTAATTAAACACCAATGGTCACTCTTGTCTTCTGTAGATACAGAACATAAAATGGTGCCCGCGAGTGTTGAAGTTCCGCGTCTGAGTGAAAGTCTTTCATATAATTTCCTTACGATATCTCGTCCTAAGAACTTTATTAAAATAAATGCACTTCAGTCAGAATAGACATTAAAGTACCAGAGGACATACTAATCAAATGCTATACACAGTGGATCCATGATGGTGATGATGGTAATAACGATACAAACCTTCACAGAAGACGCAGAATAGAAGATTTATCATTTTGACATTAGCAACCTTGGTCCAGAGTCAAAACTTACAAGCGAAAATATCAACTAAAAATGCAAGTACACAGTTTCTTTGTACTGTTATTTATTGGTGGCCATGAATATAGGACCACCTTTTCCCAGCTACCCCCCAGGGAACGTCTGATGCAGATGTGCAAAGCAAGTTGGGCCCACATATTTCGCAAGAAGATCTAGTTTTCTGCTGCGCATTAGCGAAATTCTCTGTGCTTACTTCTCACGACGTACTCTCAGTGTTCGACGAGTTTACCTACCCCACAAAACAAGCATTTCATCGTCAAAACAATGGTTCTTAGGTTCTCGTATCGCACTACCAGTTATCCCTCGACCTATGTGTCTTCCTAACTTTCGCATCATTCGTTTTCGGATCAGAGTGCTTTATCTCAGGATGATGAAGTAGCCCTTTTCTAACACTTCTCAAAGCCTATAGCATCATGGAAACCCCCACATAGAAAGTTCTGTCTCGAAGATTTCTGCGACAATATTTTTAAAACATAGTTCTTACCGAGAAAAGACTTTACTAAACAATTGCTTTCAACTACTTTGTCACTGTAAAAATTCCAGAGGTGTTAAGACTATACTTCGACAATTAAGAACTTACCTCATCTCAGAATTACTATGCCAACACGCATTACGCTTCTCATTAAATGAATCTCTCTCCTTACGTGTGCAACTTCACGTACAGTACATACCTGAAACAGAGGTTCAAAACCAACGAAATTTAGAGCAACTAGTAACTGACAGACACTGCTGCACACATGTACGTAAATACATATAGATACAACATAACAGTTTGCCTTCATGTAAAAGTCCCACATACAAAAGAACAAAATCGTTTATAAATTTCGTAAATGACAGAATGACAGTAGGAAAATTTGTAGAACTCTCTCGCAAAGTGACAATGAAATTCTGGAGCATTCAACGTTTCCTTAAGCACAATCAGGGGAGCACATCCTAACAGCGAAAAACTTCTCCATACAGTAACATCACCTCCTCCGTACTTATATATTGGCACTACACATGATAGAATGTAACGTTCTTCAGGCATTCGCCAAACCCGAACCCTTCCACTGGACTGCCACTCCAAATCATTCGTTTCCAGTCATCCACTGTCCAGTATCTTCGCCCTGTACATCACCTCATGCGTCGCTTAGCACTGAATACAGAAATGTCAGGCTCATGAGTAGCTGCACGATTGTCGGTCGCATTCTTTTTAATTCCCTAAACAGTCATTGTGCTAGCTGGATTGCTCGTAGCACTCTGGAACTCACGAGTTATTCCTATGCCTGGTTTCTTGCGGTTTCTTACCACCACTCTCCACAATGATCGACGGTCCATGACCGTAACTACATAAGGCCTGTCTCGTCTTGGTTAAGCCGTGATTTGTTCTTTCGCGTTTCCACTTCACAATCCCATCACCAACAGTCGACTTTCGCAGCTTCTGAAGAGTTGAAATGTCCCTGGTGCATCTATTACTCAGGTGACATGCATTGACTACTCCACGTTCGAAGTCAATGAGCTCTCCAGACTGAACCATTCTACAATTACTGCTTCTCCACCGGCCGCTGTGGCTGAGCGGTTCTAGGCGCTTCAGTCTGGAACCGCGCTGCTGCAACGGTCGCAGGTTCGAATCCTGCCTCGGGTATGGATGTGTGTGATGTCCTTAGGTTAGTTAGGTTTGAGTAGTTCTATGTCTAGGGGACTGATGACCTCAGATGTTAAGTCCCATAGTGCTCAGAGCCATTTTTGAACTGCTTCTCTACTGATATCAAAATACCACACAAAAGAGAGTATACATACTGGAAACTTGTCTCCGATCCACGCGCCAAACTTAATGGACATGCGTGAGGACTGCCATACAGAAACCAAGTAAACAGTTGTGTTTGAAACCAAAGGCGAACGAATATGTTTGTTTAATATTTTAATTATACATCTTAGCTGCTGGGCTTACCTACAAGTAAATAGTTGTTTGAAGCACTGCTCAAGTTAGAAAGGTATAATGAGCAATAGCAAGAGAAAAAACCAATCAAGAAAGTAACGAGCGGTTCCCAAAAAGCGGCTGATAGCAGAGAAAAATAAGTTTCCCAATTTCCTCGCTGTAAACAATGAAAGCTCACAGAATTTACAAAAAATACTTCAAAAAATGAAACAAGGCTACATAAATGCCTGGGGTTCGTTTTTCGGTACAGATTCCCTTTCTCTTAAAAACATTAAAAACGATTTGTTTCGCATTCGCGCTTTTCTTCACCACTGTATCGATTCTGAGAAAACTAATTGGTGCATACAATAGATTTATTTCGTATCTTATAGTTTTCTATCACAGATCGATGACGACGTGTCTATCTCTTCGATATTGTTCACAGTTACTGTAACAATTTTCTAGTACTCTGCAGCATAAAATTTGAAGGTTTTGCAGTGAAAAATGTGATTGCTGGCTACTTTACGTTTGCTTCTGTTCAGGTGATACGTCGCTGTGTACTAAATCCATCCAACATATCAAAATTGTTTGAAGGAAAGCCACATCTCGCTGCAGTATGGAGAAAATAGGAGTTAATTTTATCTGATCGCGCTGCCTCGTGCAAGTAGCCAGCATCTCAGTCGTTAATACACTCCTGGAAATGGAAAAAAGAACACATTGACACCGGTGTGTCAGACCCACCATACTTGCTCCGGACACTGCGAGAGGGCTGTACAAGCAATGATCACACGCACGGCACAGCGGACACACCAGGAACCGCGGTGTTGGCCGTCGAATGGCGCTAGCTGCGCAGCATTTGTGCACCGCCGCCGTCAGTGTCAGCCAGTTTGCCGTGGCCTACGGAGCTCCATCGCAGTCTTTAACACTGGTAGCATGCCGCGACAGCGTGAACGTGAACCGTATGTGCAGTTGACGGACTTTGAGCGAGGGCGTATAGTGGGCATGCGGGAGGCCGGGTGGACGTACCGCCGAATTGCTCAACACGTGGGGCGTGAGGTCTCCACAGTACATCGATGTTGTCGCCAGTGGTCGGCGGAAGGTGCACGTGCCCGTCGACCTGGGACCGGACCGCAGCGACGCACGGATGCACGCCAAGACCGTAGGATCCTACGCAGTGCCGTAGGGGACCGCACCGCCACTTCCCAGCAAATTAGAGACACTGTTGCTCCTGGGGTATCGGCGAGGACCATTCGCAACCGTCTCCATGAAGCTGGGCTACGGTCCCGCACACCGTTAGGCCGTCTTCCGCTCACGCCCCAACATCGTGCAGCCCGCCTCCAGTAGTGTCGCGACAGGCGTGAATGGAGGGACGAATGGAGACGTGTCGTCTTCAGCGATGAGAGTCGCTTCTGCCTTGGTGCCAATGATGGTCGTATGCGTGTTTGGCGCCGTGCAGGTGAGCGCCACAATCAGGACTGCATACGACCGAGGCACACAGGGCCAACACCCGGCATCATGGTGTGGGGAGCGATCTCCTACACTGGCCGTACACCACTGGTGATCGTCGAGGGGACACTGAATAGTGCACGGTACATCCAAACCGTCATCGAACCCATCGTTCTACCATTCCTAGACCGGCAAGGGAACTTGCTGTTCCAACAGGACAATGCACGTCCGCATGTATCCCGTGCCACCCAACGTGCTCTAGAAGGTGTAAGTCAACTACCCTGGCCAGCAAGATCTCCGAATCTGTCCCCCATTGAGCATGTTTGGGACTGGATGAAGCGTCGTCTCACGCGGTCTGCACGTCCAGCACGAACGCTGGTCCAACTGAGGCGCCAGGTGGAAATGGCATGGCAAGCCGTTCCACAGACTACATCCAGCATCTCTACGATCGTCTCCATGGGAGAATAGCAGCCTGCATTGCTGCGAAAGGTGGATATACACTGTACTAGTGCCGACATTGTGCATGCTCTGTTGCCTGTGTCTATGTGCCTGTGGTTCTGTCAGTGTGATCATGTGATGTATCTCACGCCAGGAATGTGTCAATAAAGTTTCCCCTTCCTGGGACAATGAATTCACGGTGTTCTTATTTCAATTTCCAGGAGTGTAGTTCGTGCAAGTAGACGCACGTTTCTCAAATTAGTGATCCCGATTTACTGTTGTAGTTACTGCTGGAACAAAATGATGAAGGAGACATCCCGCACTAAGAGTTACATAATAAAAATCTGAAACATATCTCATATTTAGAACAAATCTTAACGAAAGTGACTTTGAGACACTTATTAGTCGTAATGTATTAAATGAATAATATGTTAGTGTGGAATTACAGATCTGGGCCTAATTCAAAACATTTGTATAAATTAAATTTTAATACAGCCCGCTGTCTTCTTTTAAAACAATACCTGTGTTAATTCGGAATAAATTCGCTGACTGCGAATATCTTGCCATCAGCTGTGTTAGGCTCAGTGACATGTAAAAATTTGTGCCACACCGGGATTCGAACCCGTATTTCCCGATTATTGCTAGCGGTCGCCTTAACCACTTCGGCTGTCCGTACTCGCCAATTTCTCTCGAACTGATTTCGAACTGCTATCAATCGTCATTAACGAATGTTCATCCAGACACGCAAATAAATAATATCTGTGTGTCACTTTCTGGTTGAAAACATGAATGAAAATTCCAGCACTGATACAAACAGTGAAACTCCTGCATAGTGTTCCATAACGGCTGCTTCTGTTGGAACTGAAGTTGATGAGTCAGCTCAATGTATCAGAAAAGAAAAATTAAAAAGTAAAATAAAATTTCTGGAAGAAAAAAAAAACGATATTCACAAAACGAAGTAGCTCCATTTTATCTGAAGCTAAAAACAGTAGCATTTCACAGCTTGAACACGTGCACAGAAATGAATTTAAAAGCTTATGTACTAAGTTCTTAACTACAGATTTATCACAGCTTGTTTCACTAGCGTTTCCTATCGTAAAAGTTTTTATTTAGCCGGTTAGATTATTTCCTTTCCGAAAGAATGTCCATTTAGACTCTTAGTAGTAAGCAGCTATCGTTTCGCGCTTACTCGGTTTCAATATACCGTCGAGCACAACGCGTGACTTCAAACAAATCAAAGGAGCCGCCACTTGCTTTCCTTTCTCTACATTCTCTATTCTGCGACAATACTCTCCGATTGCCTCTCGTGACATCTGGTGGACAATTCTGCACTACATTGGGGCGTTACGTACATGTGTTGTGGCCATTCTGGGACAACAAGGCTACGTGCACAAATAGCAGATAAAAATTTCAAGATGTAGTTGGAACCCTTCAGAAACACAAACGATCATTCGAAGCTTTCTTCAATGTGACAAAAAGTTTGAAAACAATTAGACCAATTAATGCTTCTAGTTTGATGCTAGTACCTGTCAGTGGACTTCCGGTACGATGAGGACATAATCAACCCTTAAATGAAGAAGACTGGGACGTGGATAACATTTCTAAAATCTTTCTGAAGTTTTGAGACAAATGGCCAATCGCAAATAATTCTCGTCTGAAGATGATTGTACATATTTAGAAACACGAGATGGAGGAGGCAAACAAGTAAAATTAAGGTTTAGCGTTCCATCAAAGAAGAGTTCGTTAGAGACGGAACAAAAGCTTGGACTGAAAAAGGATGTGGAAGCAGATTAGCCGTACCCTTATCGAAGGAACCATCCCAGTAGGGACACGTAGAATGTCTTAAGCACTACGTCATCTCGCTAAGTAAAGATGAAGGTGGAATGACAAAGAACGACCACAAACAGTCGGGGAGTCTCCAGGCCAGTAATATCTCACGACCATCTCATTTATATGCCAGTGAATATCTAATACTGAATTACAAGTTGGATAAACAAAGAAACATTGCACAGAAGAATTACAAGAATACTCAGTCGATTATAGATGATAGACTCAGGGAAATTAAGAAACAATGTTAAAATATATCATAGTGCAAAAAACACAATAGGAACAATAACAAAGAATAGACTGATATGTCTTGATCATTTTCACAGAACAGATAACAACACATCTAAACAGAATCTCAGAAACCTTTGGCATAAGGAGTCAACTACACGTTGGGTTCAACAGGTCCAGAAGAAGCACACAGAAACAATAGGAGAAAAAATAACAAATAGAAGCAGTTTTAGAATAAAAGTGTTGCAGATGGAAGTATTCCAAAGCAAGAATCAAAAGAAAACAGCTTAAAGTTTGACTGAGCGGAGAACAAGCAACACAGTGAAAGGATGAAGGAACACTGGAGGCAAACGAAGAGAAAACAATAGAAAACGAAGAACCGAAATTATCAAGTGGCCCCCAGTTGGCCTACACCAGAGCAAAAAAAAAATTTCATACAATTTACTACGGAGCACTATTCATTGTGATAAGATAAATCAGTTTAAGTGTCTTGTTCTAAGACTCTTTATAAAGTAACCACTGAAACACATCGAAGAATTATTTTTCATCACTGAGAATGAGGAAAAAAGTATATGCCACAAACAAAACAAAGCTTTTACTCCGCAGGCGGTCAGAATGTTATTCGTTGGGCGACGTGTCTGTCCACTGCGGCGATTGTTGATTAGTAATTTTGTGCTGACATGTGTGACAGTCACTTCTATTACAGATCGACGCAAAAAAACACGCACCATCAACGTCCCACAACGGTTGCGAATGATTAAAAGAATTTGTTTTCCTATGTGAAAATATGAAACGGCTGCAGTAACGAACGTGTTCCAGTTTGAGTAGAGAGTATTAATTTCCGGCGACCAAAGAGTGGAACTTCAATATCTCGGTCTGATAGCCAGCCTAATGAGGCGTTCCGTGTCAATCTTACGGATCAGCGGCAGGTTCGCATTAATTGCTGCCGCTGTATGCTTTCCAACGGCAGTGAATTATTCCTTCCAGAAGAATAACGGTACGATAATAGCGCTGCTCGTCCCCTCTCAATTTTAAATGTCATTAGCTATGACGAAGCATGTAAAACGGTTGATTTCATAACACACGAAATATTATTTTACACTCCTCCAGTCACTTTTATTTTAGTACTAGCGTTTTCCCACAGCTTCGCCCGAATGTACGTTCGACACGATATTGCCCTCACTCCTTCATGTGCCCAACTCTTCCTCTGTGACTCTGTCCACCTCATCCTCCCCACTCTTCTTGTCTCTTCATCTCTTCCTCCTCCTTCCCTCCCTCTCTCTTTCCCTCCCTACCTCCCTCTCTCTTTCCCTCCCTCGTCCTCCCCCTCTCTCCTTCCTCTCAGCATTTCCTTCGCTCTCTTTTTGTACATCTCCTCATCCCCTCCTCTCTGTGCTTACCCCACTCTGTCCATCTCCTCCAACCACTCTCTGTTATGCCCACCTTATCCTCCTCCACACTCTCAGTCTCCGCCTTCCCCACCCCTGTTCTTCTCGTCCTCCCCCTATTCTGTCCCTACAGTACTTTCCCCTTCTCTCTATCCATCCCCCTCTGCCTCCCACTATCCATCAATCCAGGTTGATACTACTAAAACACAAAAGGACTGTCATGTAGGGCAGTCTGCACATCAGGAGCTGGTAAACCATTTCTTGCCCCTGACGTATAGGTTGCCGTGTATAGCAGGTCGATAAGGCAGACCTATACAACTCCAACACAGTGTGCCTGTCATGCAGCGTAGCCTATATGCTAATGGCTGGAAAACCATTACTTGAACCTGGCATGTATGCTGGTCTGCAAAACAGTCCATCAGACCGCAATACTACCCCTACAAAATATCCCTGTCACGCAGTGCAGAATAGACATTAGGGGCTGGAAAAACATGTTTTGCTAATATCTCTGCTCCTAGTGGAGCTAGCAGTTTTTAAACCCCACAGTGCTGATACTCGTGAGGTCTGCTGTTTTTGTGGCAAACTTGGTTGCTGCAATCCAGGGGTTTGGGATGGGATCCCAGACGTCTGCTTTATGTATATATACAGCTTTTTAACATCACTGTGCATTTTAGTCATGCCATCATCATATTATGGATTAACACTTCTACACTGTTGAATTTGCTGTTACTTATGCATATGTTGTCTATTTGGCAAACAGCGCTGTGACAAGAAAGTTATGTGTTGTCTTGCCTTGGTGAACAAACATTAGCATTAATTTACAGCACTTAAAAGGATTTATATGCTTTTCTACATGCATATGAAAACTGTACATACTGCGTATCTGGATGAATACAGACTCTAAGGCAAAAAAGAGAAAAGAACGATGCACCACAAAGGAACAATACGATAGGAATCGGAATATGTGATGTACATGTACAGACAAACAAACGAATACAATTTCAGAAAAATTTGATGATTTATTCAAGAGAAAGAGCTTCACAAATTGATCAAATCCGCCAAAGGGGTCCTGCTACAAAGGGAAATGGTACGCCACACCATCACTGCTCGCTGTCAGGTGACAGTCAAATTGGTATCCCACCGCAGTCCAGGGCGTCTACAAAAACTTCTTCGGTCTGGAATCTCATTGACTGGAGTAGAATTGTCTTCAGTGAAGAGACCTGCTTCAAACTGCGCATTGATGACCAGCAGGATGCGTCTGGAGACGCCCCAGAGAGTGGTGGGGTAAAAGAGTGCCTATCGCCCGCCGTACGGTCCAACAAAGATGGTCTGGGGTATCATTTCTTTTCACAGCAGGACCCCCTTTGTTGTCATTCTCGACTCTCTTACAGCATAGCGATACGTCGACGATGTTCTACGCCTCGTTTTGCTGTCTTTCATGGCAGGCCACCAGGGGCTTACATTTCAGCAATATAACGTCCGCCCGCACATGGCGAGACTTTCTATAGATTGTCTTCGTGCTTGCCAAAGCCTACATTGACCAGCAAGATCACCTTCAACCATCTCGGGATTCAGGCGATCTAACGCTCCAATTGGGCAGACTTGAGCACGATATCCTCAGGCGAGCCAACAACAATTCTATCAATCAATCCTAAGCCGGTTAACTGCTTGCGTAAGAGACAGAGGTGGACCAACGCATCACTGACTTGCTACATTTATAAAGTTCTTTCTCTTCCAGTTTTTCTGAAATTGTAATCATCTATTGGTTTGCACAGGTACATCACATCTACTGATTTCCATCCCATACGGATAATTCCTTCGTGGTGTTTCTTTTTCTTCTTTTTTCGTCTTAGAGTGTATTTGTTGTGTGTTGTTATAGCAAACTCCAGTTGTTGTCACTACAGCCTTTACGCATTTTTCAAGTCCTCAGAAGAGCTAAAGATTTTAGTAATTGGTCGTACCACTGCATACATTTAGTATTGGTTATAAAAAATATTAACATTAGGGTATTTATACCACCATCGAAAAATGTAGCACAACACGCAGTAAAGCTCTTCTCGATAACGTGTTTCAATTTTCTAATATCTTGTACCTCACAGCTTCTGTAACGGATCGCTGCCATATGCATTTAAAACGAATGTTCTGTTTACGGCATGTCTCTAGCTTAAGAGCTGATCATCAGGTGTTTATATACGAGGGCTGTCCAGAAAGTAAGTTACGATCGGTCGCGAAATGGAAACGACTATGAAAATCCGATAAAGCTTTGCAAAGATGTGTTGGGCAGTGTCTAGTATGACTCTAGGTAGAATTATGTCACTCTTTTCATTCCTGAGCTCTTAGTGAGCGCGTAAAGATGTTATAGAAAATAGTGTCTCCCGCCAAGTACGAGGGCCTGGTGAGAATTTTCCCCTGAAGCTATGCAACAAACATTACATAATTGTCGTGCGGTTTCTTCTTCAAGACAATTCTGAGCCTCATTCTGCAGGGGCAATGAAGATGTTCCTGCATCGTTTCAATTGGAAATGTTTGGTTACCCACAATACAGCCCGTAATGGTCTCCCGCTGAGTTTCATCTCTGCTCAAACGAACCGCTGGCTATGAAGACAACATTTTGGCACAGACAACGAGCTTTAGGCCAGCGTAGAGAATCGGCGGAAAGCACTGGCGGCTGCCTTCTATGATGAGGGTATTGGAAAGTTGGTACAACGCTACGACGAATGAGTCAGAACGGCGACTACGTAGAGAAGTATCTGAAAGGTGTAGCTAACTGTTACAAATGAAATATTTCTGATTTTCACTGTGATTTTCATTTCGCGATCAATCGTAACTTACTTTCTGGACAGCCCTCGTACTTTGCAATGAAAAACAGTTAAATTAAGAAAAACTTCGAATTGTCTGAGCTTACAAAACAAAAAAACTGTGAAATTCCGATGTAATGAATAGGACTGAAGGGTGTATATAAAGAGATAATATTGTTAGGTTTGATCAGTGTTCTGACACCATGAAAGACGAATCTAAACTCAAATATTTGTCTGTTTAAAGAGAAAAAATTATATTTGCTTCGATCACACATCCGTGCTTGGTGAAATTATCAGCCGAGAATGGCCAGCCCAGATCGTGAAATATAATAAAACAGGATCTGAAGGTGTTCCTAGAAAAGGCACAGCATTCATTCGCGTCTAAAGTTCGGCTGTGCTGGCTACAAAACGGGCACGAAAAGCAAACTTCCAAATGAAAAATACTAAATGTAATCAATGGATAAATGTCAGTTGAATGGGCGAGGAGAAAAAAACTTCTTAAAGTAAAAGCGTGGACTTCCGTACAACATATGGTGAAGCGTTTCTCTGTTGGAATATACCTCCAGAAAATACTTGGAAGTATCACTTCAGGCTCTATAACTTATCTGATGGAGCGAAAGATTGCCCGAAATACACTACTGCATCTAAGCATTCAGGCCAGACGTTCTATGAATATGGTGCCTGATGGTATTCGCCCTGTCACATCTTACGTGTTTTCCACAGTGATGTCCAAATTATAAGGAGATTCATTGGAAAGTTTGCGCGTTCTTAATCAACATGGCGTTGGACGCATCTGTTTATTTGTAGGCCGACTGCGGTCATTCACAAGAAGCAACAACACACGCTCGTTATACGCTGTGCAAGTCTATTCATTTTCACGCCATACTGTGATTTCAGAGAGGGGTAAGTTTCATATAAGTCGCCTATTTTACTCATTCTATTGTAAGTTTCAGAAAAAGAAATATAATTTGATTTTGAATCAACCTCATAAAAATATTTAAATAAACGAACTGTGCTGGAAATACGTAGATAGAAAGCAATATTCCTCTTCTCGGATTACCAATTAAAAAGGGGGGAATTGACTTGCGCTATGATAAGAGTATTCTATTTCTTAGTTTTTACGCATCACTTCCCATCGCAATTACGCTAAAAAAATTAATCGACGCTTTTACTTACGCTGACTAAACTCAGAATGTCGGTGTTAGGTGAAAAGTTACACACAGCTCTGTGCTAACAAACAGAAACATCGAGAAAACATTGGTCAAATTGCGGATCCTCTTCAAAGCAGGACAAGAAGTGGAAAAATCAGAATAAGATACATGCTGCCGATAGATGGAATAGCGCCGCTTATCTTTTCACGTAAGGTCGCTAAAAATCTCTCGAAGGGTATTTATTTCCCCCTTGCAGTGATTGCTTTCTGTGTGATATGGGACTTCGCAACTCCCCGTGTATGAAAACCTACCCTTCTGCTGCTTCATTGAGATGCCATCCTGGGATTTTATATTCTGATTTGCTATTTCGTGTACAATCGAAGTTCAGGGCACAAATCAATGCTGTCCATTTTAGAGCTGTCGTGCCAGGCAAGCGTTGTTGGTTTTGTGAAAAGCAATATTACAAAGAGCGTCTCTGTGCCACTCTAGCCTCTCATATTTGCTCCAAAAACTGGAGAGCACAACATGAGTAGCTTGTTGCAACAAAAAGGTGTTAACATCGTTACAGCGTAACACAGCTATTTACAATGCAAAGCGCTGACGGTCTGCATCGCGCTATGCTCGTAGGCGGCACCTCGTTGCCAGACAGTTCAAAATGGGCAGTTGAAAGAGATTATCACTTCCCTAATAACGTTTCGTATAATGCGATTTTTCACTTTTTTGTGAAATTTACAGTCCGTAATTCACAAGTTTTCGTTAACCAATACTGAAAGTTCTTTAATTTTGTTGTTGTATTAGTACAAAATTGTCAATGACATGTACTGCACCTAGCATGTAATTAAAACCCGACAGGTTATCACAGGTTCAGTAAAGGCAGACAACTTGCGAAATATTCCAATTCATCGTTGAAGGAAAGAAACAAACAAATTCAGATGGCTCCAATAGCAATAACTACCACGAGTCGTTGAAAGAGATTATGAGTTCCCTAATAACAAGTTTAATACGATTTTTCCAATTTTTGTGAAATTTATAGTTCAGTTTTTAGTGTATTTTCAGTTTGCACAAACAAGAGTCAGCAGCTCTTTGCCTTTGAACACATAAAATGAGGTAACAGAATGACATAGAGTTGCTCAAATTACTGAAAATAGTTTTCTTCGCAATCTTTAACGCTAGTTAATTTGTACTGCTTTATTAAAAGGATACACTTATTTACTGAATTAATTAACCAGGACTGGTAAAGTACTTCAAAACAACACGTATTACATTCCAATGAACACTATGATTGCAGGAGCACATACGTTACATGAGAAGCTTAAATAAATCCTGGTAGGAATCGGTATTGAAGAACGGGAATTCGTCATGTTTCATGACGAGGAATGTGTTAAAGCAAAACAGCGTGTCTCTTACATCGTCAAAAGGAACATGACCATTGTAATTTACCTTATAGATGAAACGAATGCACTTGTGGAGTTACATAATACACATAAGGACACACATATGAAAAATATCGAAGACGACGACTTAAAGCCATTGCAATCTGTACACTGTATAGTGGTAAGAGTGGAAGAACTCGCTGCAAGAATAACGATCTTTATCTTTTTCACAGTTTTATGGTCACGTGTCACTGACCAGTACACTTGCTGTTTCCTATCGCATCTATTAAAACGTGATCGTGAAAGCACACTCTTTCTAATAAAATTTGTTTTTCGAATTTAAAAATAATTGCCTGTCACAATAATCCCTTCTAGTGTTGAAACTTACTAGGCTTGAAAGTCTTTACAAGAGCTTCTGCAGTAAAAAACGTAGTCATATAGGTATTGCGTATATTTAATCTAATTTTATACCACCTGAAACTTTCAATCAGATTGAAACTGTGTGCCAGAACGTGATTCGAATTGGACCTTTGTCTTTCGCGGACAGCTGCACTGCAGACTAACGATCAACCCTTATAGCTTTACTTTCGCCAGTAACCTGTCTCCTACGTGCTTGGACAGTGCAGTAAGCAGAGCACGTGCCCGCGAAAGGCAAAAGTCCTCGGCTGGAGTTCCAGTTCAGCACACAGTTGTAATCTTCCAGGAAGATTCCAGCGCACACTCCGCTGTAGAGCGGATATCCGTTGTGGTAATATGACACGATTCGAATGTCAGCATAAAATATTATCAGAAAAATTGTTCAAATGGCTCTGAGCACTATGGGACTTAACATCTGAGGTCATCAGTCCCCTAGAACTTAGAACTACATAAACCTAACTAACCTAAGGACATCACACACATCCATGCCCGAGGCAGGATTCGAACCTGCGACCGTAGCGGTCACGCGGTTCCAGACTGAAGCGCCTAGAACCGCACGGCCACACCGGCCGGCAAAATCTTATCCTTTTATCGATAAAAATATAAGGGCATTCCAGGATACAGATATTTAGCTGCACGTCAGAAGATAAGTACACTACTGGCCATTAAAATTGCTACAACATGAAGATGACGTGCTATAGACGCTAAATTTAACCGACAGGAAGAAGATGCTGTGATATGCAAATGATTAGGTTTTCAGAGCATTCACACAAGGTTGGCGCCGGTGGCGACACCTACAACGTGCTGACATGAGGAAAGTTTCCAACCGATTTCTCATACACAAACAGCAGATGACCGGCGTTGCCTGGTGAAACGTTGTTGTGATGCATCGTGTAAGGAGAAGAAATGCGTACCATCACGTTTCCGACTTTGATAAAGGTCGGATTGTAGCCTATCGCGACTGCGGTTTATCGTATCGCGACATTGCTGCTCGCGTTGATCGAGATCCAATGACTGTTCGCAGAATATGGAAACGGTGGGTTCAGGAAGTTAATACGGAACGCCGTGCTGGGTCCCAACGGCCTCGTATCACTAGCAGTCGAGATGACAGGCATCCTATCCGCTTGGCTGTAACGGATCGTGCAGCCACGTCTCGATCCCTGAGTCAACAGATGGGGACGTTTGCAAGACAACAACCATCTGCACGAACAGTTTGATGACGTTTGCATGGACTATCGGCTCGGAGACCATGGCTGCGGTTACCCTTGACGCTGCATCACAGACAGGAGCGGCTGCGATGGTGTACTCAACGACGAACCTGGGTGCACAAATGGCGAAACGTCATTTTTTCGGATGAATCCAGGTTCTGTTTACAGCATCATGATGGTCGCATCCGTGTTTGGCGACTTCGCGGTGAACGCACATTGGAAGCGTGTATTCGTCATCGCCATACTGGCGCATCACCCGGCGTGATGGTATGCGGTGCCATTGGTTACACGTCTCGGTCACCTCTTGTTCGCAT
Organism: Schistocerca cancellata; assembly: GCF_023864275.1. Lineage (NCBI taxonomy): Eukaryota > Metazoa > Arthropoda > Insecta > Orthoptera > Acrididae > Schistocerca > Schistocerca cancellata. Next base: position 405,803,301 of record NC_064627.1, on the reverse strand, counting down.
TGACGGCACTTTGAACATCATCTGCATTTCTTCTTGGTGTAGCAATTTTAAAGGCCAGTATTGTAATTTTAACGCTCATATTAACTGCTATGTTTATGAGTTTTTACTAGCAGAAATAAGATACAGAATTTTGGATGAAAATCCATTGTCACTGAATATACAGCTTCTACTGACGACATATTTTATGTGTGATCTTAAGCTTTCCCTGCGAATCAACTGTTCGTATTGCTCGTGGGTGTTCATCCAGGTGCTATCGTTTGCGAAACACGATATTTCGAAAGTGTAACTTGCTGTATCATCAGATGCTACTTGGATATTGAGCACCTTCGCTGCAACGCGCCTCCTTTGTGCTCCTATCGCTCCCCTAACTTTCCCGCAGCAACTGGCCGCACAGCGCGTCGGGTGGAGTGGTGCGAAGACGCGGTCGTCTAATGATGGGCACCAACTACGGCCACTCAGTGTTTCTGTCACCCCTGTAGTAGGCAGAAGTCGCTCTCAGCCGACGTTGTGACTCCAGTTGGTCGAGCGTCGGATCCCTCATTTTACTAACAGTGAAGTCAGTTGAAGTCCCAACGTCTGACGGAATTCTTGGGGATCCGTGTTATGCCCCGCATCGACGACGGCGTGCTCCCACCTCTCCACCCGTCGCGGCGCGATCGTGCGGTCAGATAGTAAGGGGAGAGGTGGAGAGCGATAAGAAAGTAAAGGAGGTGCGATGTCGCGAAGAAGTTTATTCTACAGTTATTACCTGAAGATGACGGCAAAATACGCAAAATACCGTGTTACGTAAACGACTGCACCCGGTTGGTCACCCGAGAGCGATATAAACAATACCTTTTATCCAGAATGAGATTTTCACTCTGCAGCGGAGTGTGCGCTGATACGAAACTTCCTGGCAGATTAAAACCGTATGCCGGACCGAGACGCGAACTCGGGACCTTTGCCTTTCGGGGGCAAGTGCTCAACCATCTGAGCTACCCAAGCACCACACACTTCCCGTCCTCACAGTTTTACATCTGCTAGTACCTCGTCTCCTGCCTTCCAAAGTTCACAGATGCTCTAAGAGAGGTGTTTGGGAATAGTGCACTGGATCGTAGCACAGTACCACGGTGGTTTGCTCGTTTCCATGAAGATCGGGTAAGCACTGACAACAACTCACGACGACGGCCTGGGTGGCCGAGCGGATCTAGGCGCTACAGTCTGGAACCGCGCGACCGCTACGGTCGCAGGTTTGAATCCCGCCTCAGGCATGGATGTGTGTGATGTCCTTAGGTTAGTTAGGTTTAAGTAGTTCTAAGTTCTAGGGGACTGATGACCTCAGCAGTTAAGTCCAATAGTGCTCAGAGCCATTTGAACAACTCACAAAGTGGAAGACCTCCAACGCAACAGACTATACCTCTCAGGTCATTGTTAAAGACATTTTGAAAGAGGATCGACGAAAATCATCTGAGGAAAACTTCCTGGCAGATTAAAACTGTGTGCCGGACAGAGACTCGAACTCGGGATCACATCCTACCTTTCAGAAGTGCTAGTTCTGCAAGGTTCGCAGGAGAGCTTCTGTAAAGTTTGGAAGGTAGGAGACGAGGTACTGGCAGAAATAAAGCTTTGAGGACTGGGCGTGAGTCGTGTTTGGGCAGCTCAGATGGTAGAGCACTTGCCCCCAAAGGCAAAGGTCCTGAGTTCGAATATCGGTCCGGCTCACAGTTTCAATCTGCCAGTTTAATATCTTTTATGATTTCCTTTCGCTCAGAGCAATGGTCATCTCGCGAATAACTAAGCCCCGTCGCCTGAACCGACCATGGCTTTTCTTTACTTCATCTTTCTCAATTGAGGGTCAAACTCCGTCCTTAACGGACTCGAAGATGAAAATACATCAAACAATAGGCCTAACTTACTCCTTCAATACCTTAATCGCAAAATTTTCGAGAGCTAAAAATGTTACTGTTAATTTGTATAAAAACTGTAACTGGACAGTGTTGTTTTTGTTGCTGTTACGGTTCTCAGTGTGAAGACTGGTTTGAAGCTGCTCTCCATGCTAGTCTATCCTCTGTGTGACTTTTGCAACGCACACCTATTTGGAATATTTTACTGTAGTCAAGCATTGGTCCTCCTCTACAACGCCTCCTACTTCCCTTCATCATCAAAATGACTATTTCTTGATGCGTCATGGTGGGTCCTCTCTTTTAGTCATTATTTTCTTGATAAGTCTACTCACTATTTTTTCATTAGCTATCAGAGATACCTATCCCATTACCAGCACTCTTCTGTAACACACATTTTGTCAGCAAAGCATTTTAATGTAGTATGGATGTCAATATTAAAGTAACTGTGAAACAGGGAACGCTATATCTTCTATGGTATAGGGAAATATTGAATCCGTTAGAACGCAAGCATCGTTTGCCCAGCTGTATTGTTTATCGTCCGAATTTAAGTTTTATATCAGGCTACACTCCACACAAAAACCTTCATAAAAGACTTCCTAGCTCATTAATATTAGATTCTGTAATTTCTTTTGTTCAGATATTGTGTCTTGATATTGCCAGTATGCGTTTTACATCTCCTCTACTCCGGCCGAGGTTAGTTATTTTGCTTCCCAAAGAATAAAATTCGTATACTATTCGTAGCGTTTCATTTCCTTATCTAATTTATTCATAATCAGCTGATTTAGATCGAATACATTCCATTATCCCTGTTAACTTTAGCTGATATTTATGACCTCTTTTCATGACTGTCTATAACTGGTGTTTCAAGTCGCTGGGGTTCTCTGACAAAATTATAAGGGTCTCGTCAAACTGTACTTCTTGTCCCTGTACTTAACGATTTAGATAAAACTGTAGACCTATAGTTATTTAAATTGTTGATGAGTATGGAACATTGTTCACGTTCGAGTCCACCACGTCATCCTTTACATATTTAAGTGACAGCCTACACTGTATACCCTCACACAGGGCGACTATGTAGAATTACGAAGATATCAATAAGCACTTTAAAATGGCACATCGCCGAAATCGGCTGATCGTATGAAAGAAAGACTGTGGGCATAATACAACCAACGTTGAAAATGGAATTGAGTTGACTCTTCTGTGAGACCTTAGTTTCTCCCGGCGTATACAATGTTCAGATAACTTACTGGCATGCAGCCGGGTGACGCCGTCGACAACCGCCGTATTTCGACAGGAGCACACCCTGCCATTTTCAAGGCAAAAATGCAGCAATTATGCGCTGTGCAAGTGAATTTAAAACTTCGATTACGCTCCGTAAAGTTGAGACACACACACACACACACACACACACACACACATTATAAATACTACTGCCATCACAAACCACAGATGACCGACATAAGAAGTTATCGATAGTGAAATTAACTCGCATACACCCCGTCCCTCTGGTTTTTGACAAGTGGAGAGCACGATTAGATGCAGAAGTTAAACAAAAACCACCGTCTCTAATTATAAGATCAGTTGCCAATTTAATTTCAACAGCTTCCTTAATAACACTATCTCAACAGGTGGATGTGCATGATAGAATCTCCGTGTTGTTATATTCCATAGGATGACCGGTGCCAAGACAACGATCTACAATGGCTGATCGCTCGGCTGTTGTAAGCGTGCGTGCCGCTTATGCTCGGTATACCTGTCCTCCACAGCCCTGGTATTATGACTAATGCATGAGATGCCACAACTGCAAGGAATGCGGTAGACACTTACCTTACGCAAACTAAGATCGTCCTTTACAGACCCTAAACGGATCCTGATCTTAGATGGTGGCCGAAAAACACACTTCACATCATATTTCCGCAAAATACGACCAGTCTTGTTTGCCTCCTCACGTAAGGCAAAAAGGTCGTAGATTTTGGTGGCATCACTCATGCGGTGCACAGTTGGTCAATAGCACAATGACCGTCTGATCTGCCTTTCACTGTAACCTTTCTGACGAAAGGTGACTTCGAGATGGGCTAACTCAGCTGACAAACTCTCAGGGTCCGAGATTACATATGCGCTGTGAACCAAGATAGAAAGTACTCCTTCACCTTGAGTAGGATGGTGACAACTGTCACCCCGCAGATACAAGCCATTGTGAGTAGGCTTCCTCCAAACGGCGTGTCCCTACGTACCATCAACTTTCCTCCTGCGCAACACATCAAAGAAAGCCATCCTTTTCCTCCTCCACCGTGAAAGGAATATTCGGATGAATTGAATTCAGATGTTACGAAAAGTCGTTCAAATTCTCATCGCCATGAGGCCAAACAACAAAAGTATCGCCTACATGTCTCAGAGCGCCGACTGCAAGCACGTTCCTCGAAATCTTCCACAGACAAACTGGCGATTATAGGTGACAACGGGCTTCTCATCGCTTCTGGCCTAGCGAACTACGTAGAAATACGAAAACCTGGTGCTGGAAGAATACCTGAGGAAAAGCGGCTTATGCTAAGCATAATTTTTCAGGGCAAAGAAAAAAACGAGTGGTAGAATAGCATGGCAGTGGATGGAATTAATAACACACAATTTACTAAAAATGAAATAGTCGTATTAATATACGATGAGAACAATAACAAATTAATAGGACCGGTAAAACTAACAGCACAATGCTGAGAAGAAGTCGATTCGTGTAGGTATGGCACAGAGCACACCCTGGCATCTAGAGACCAGTAGCACTGGAAAAAAAACTGAAACCTCTGGAGACCTCGTCCTCATAGCCAGGAAGGGACGAGAAGCAGCAGCATGGTGCAATATCCGCGACAGTGTAAGGCACTTCTGGGCCGCGCCTGCGTTGTCCATGAACACAGCGCCGTAAGTTCCCAAGGGTGACGCCAGAAGCTATGTTCAGGAGGCCCTGGGGGCTTGTTCTCTGCATGGGAGTGCCGAATACCGCCAGTGAACAAAGTACAGGGAAAGCAGAAAACGCCTCTTGAATGGTAGAGAGACTGTTAACTGAGAGTCGACGGCAAATGACACACAGAAGTAAATTTACTTGGGAACAACGAAGATGCATTTATAAAATACTGTTCTTGTGAAGCAGAACTAGCACTTTATCCTCACGAAGTAAAGATTCCGTCGACAGGAGATATGAAACTGATTTCATATTTTTAGGTTTCCAGAAGCCTTTTAACACTGTGCCTATAGAGTACCGCCTCAGTTGTGCGACTGGATTCGTGATTTCCTGTCAGACGTAGTAACTGACAAAAAGTCATCAAACGCTGTAATTGACGGAAATTCATCAAGTAAAACAGATGTAATATCTGGCGTTCTCCAAGGAAGTGTTACCGACCTTCTGCTTTTCCTGATCTACATAAGCGATTTAGTAAACAATCTGAGCAATCCACTTAGATTGTTTGTAGGTGATGCTGCAATTTACCGTCTTATTAAGTCATCAGATGATAACAACCAGTTGCCAAACAAATTAGACAAGATTTCTGTATGGTGCGAAAAGTGGCAATTGACCCTAAATAATGGAAAGTGTAGGTAATCCACAACCGTACTAAAAGTAATTCGATAAATTTCGGTTACACGATAAATCACACAGCTCTAAAGGCTGTCAGTTCAACTAAATACTTAGGAATTACAGTTACGAATAAGTTAAATTGAAACTATCACACAGATAATGTTGTAGGGAAAACAAACAAAACACCGTGTTTTATTGGCAGAACACTTAGAAAATGCAACAGCTCTGCTAAAGAGACTGCTTGCACCAAGCTTCTCCACAATTTAATGCAGTACTGCTGTGCAGTGTGGAATCTGTATCAGATAGGACTGACGTAGGGCATCGAAAATATCAAGAGAAGGGCATCTCATTCTCTATTATCGCGATGTAGGGGAGAGAGTGGCACGTAAATCATAGGCGAGTTGCGGTGACAATCGTTAAGACAAAGGCGTTTTCTGTTGCGGTAGGATCCTGTCATGAAATTTCCACCAGCAACTTTCTCCACAGAGTGTGAAAATATTTTGTTGGCGCCGAGCTAATACAATGAAATGACGATCATAATAAAATAAGAGAAATCAAAGCTCACACGGAAAGATTTAAATGTTCGTTTTTCTCGCGCACTGTTAGAGAGTGGAACGGTAGAGAAGCATCTTGGTTCGACGAAACGTCTGCTAGGCACTTAATTGTGAATTGCAGAGTAATCATGTAGATGTAGACGTAAATATTATTTCTGGCAGAACTGAAGATAACAAAGCGGTCAATAGCCGCACTTTCTCACCAGTGGACTCTAAAACTTCATCCAGTCTTCACTTGAACTGGCGATTGGTTAAGAAATTGTCGGCAAATGAAAGGAAATAGCTAGAGCCGTAAAGGCAGCAAAACGTAGTTCTTTATTAGGTGAAAGGTTAATCTAACCCTGTTACACTTGAAGAGATATGCAACATATTTGTGGAATTTAGGCACTATGAGATAACTTGCATGCGAAATCTATGAAATTTGTGCGTTACAATCAAATAAAAAATTGGTAGAAAATGCAACAAGGTTCATCGACAACTTTAGTACACCCAACAGCGAAGCATTTCTTTCCCTACACGAAACAGCATCAGACATCTGCAGAAGCTGAGGCAGAAGCGACATAACGCGAAACTGACTCACTGTGTTACACAATATGCGCGTTGAATGATATTAGCCACGACCAGTCGCCAGTTTTCCGACGTACATTGTATTTGCATCATTGTGTCTTGTATCACAATACTGGCAAAGCGCCTTTTAGTACACACGTTATCGCTAATTTCATATCGCTTAATGGACTTCGAATACCCTTTAACTAAAGGACTTAACTGTGCTTCTCTTCCCTTCCGTTCCAAACATGTATCTGAAGTTCACATTCCAAGAGAAGACTGGCCCATAGCGCCTTCCTGCGTTACAGTGAGTTGTCTGAGGTGAAGAGCTTCATTTTTCTTTTTAGGTAACACATGTCTTGAAATTTTTACCATACTCACAAAGTTTACAAACTGCATCCATTTGTCGTCACCTTGCTTTCTATCAACTAAATGCACTCATATATTTGGAAGGCTATCCCACCTCGGTCAGTAGTGTGGGTAGCATTTGTGTGAGATATCCAGCAAGCACAGCTACTTCGACGTAGTAAGTGTCTTTCCTTTACTGCTCCATCCATATTTTCTCATTCTTTACGTACATATTAAAGACGCGCCACTGCATCACTAAAAAATTATCCGATGGGACGGAAATTGGTAGATGTGATACACGTGTACAGACAAATAAATGATTAAAATTTCAGAAAAAATGGATACTTCACTCAAGAGAAAGAGCTTCACAAACTGAGCAAGTCAATAATGCGCTGCCACATCTGGCCCTTATCCAAGCAGTTATTTGTCTTGCAATTGATTAATGGAGCTGTTGGATGATCTGCTGAGGGATATCGTGCCATATTCGGTCCAATTCGCGCGTTAGATCGTCAAATTCCCGAGAGGGTTGGAGAGCCCTGCCCATAGTGCTCCAAACGTTCTCAATTGTCCACAGATCCGGTGAACTTGCTGGCCAACGTACGCTTTGGCAAGTACGAAAACAAACAGCAGCAAGTCTCGTCGTGTACCGGTGGGCATTATCTTTCTGAAACTTAAGTCCACGGTGGCTTGTCATGAATGGCAACATAACAGGGCGTCGAGTGTCGTTGAAGTACCGCTATGCTGCAAGGGTGTCGAGGATGATAACCAAAGGCTTCCTGCTGTGAAAGATGGCACCCCAGACCATTACTCCTGGCTGTCGAGCCGTATGGCGGGCGATAGTGAGGTTGGCATCCTTGCATCACCAGACAAGTCTTCAGCCTGGAATCTCAGACTGGAGTAGAATTGTCTTCAGCGATGAGTCTCCATTCGAACTGAGCCCCGATAACCTGCGCAAAAGTGTCTGCAGACCCCCCAGACGGGGTGGGATACCAACCTGACTGTCGCCTGGCATACCGTCCGACAACCAGGAGCGATGGTTTGGAGAGCCATTTCCTTTCATAGCAGGATGCCTTTGGTTCTCATCCACGGCCCTCTTACAGCACAGAGATGCGTCGACGATATTCTGCGCCCCGGTTTCTTGTCGTTGAGAGAAAGACAATAAATGGTTCAAATGGCACTGAGCACTATGCGACTTAACTTCTGAGGTCATCAGTCGCCTAGAACTTAGAATTAATTAAACCTAACTAACCTAAGGACATCACACACATCCATGCCCGAGGCAGGATTCGAACCTGCGACCGTAGCGATCGCTCGGCTCCAAACTGTAGCGCCTAGAACCGCACGGCCACTCCGGCCGGCTGATAGAAAGTCACCCTGTGCTTACATTTCACCAAGATCCTGCACACGGCGGGAGTTTCTACTGACTCTATTTGTGCTTGCCAAACCCTACATTGGCCACCAAGATCGCCCGATCTCTCCCCAATTGAGAACGTTTGGATCATTATGCGCAGTACCTTCCAACCAGATAGGAATTTTGACGTTCTAATGCACCAATTGGACAGAATTTGGCATACCATCAGGATCACACCCAACAACTCTGCCAATCAATGTCAAGCCGAATTACTGTTTGCATACTGGCCAACTCAACTTGTGAAGCTCTTTCTCTTGAATAAATCATCCAATTTTTCTAAAAGTTGTAATCATCTGTTTGTAAAAATGTATGTCTCTGCACTGCCAGTTTTTTTCTTTGTTTTCTCCTTCCTCTTCGGAATGCTTCTTGCCACTACTGCCATCCCATCTCTTTTTTCCTCTTATATGGACCTCATATCGTATTAGTTCTTATATTTGAGATCTATTTCGTTTAATATAACTTTTAACTCGATTACGTCTCTGTTATGCACTTTCAACCTTATTATGGACAGTTATTTTCAGAAATTGATCAGTGTTGTAAGTTAGGCATCCTAAAGAACAGTAAGTATGGCAGAAGTTTACAAACACACAGATGTAATTTAGAGATTTCGCTGAATATCAACCAAGAATTGCTCTAGGGATTTATTGTATGTTTGGTACTTTCTGCAAGTACGTATTAAAATTTAGTGTCATCATGTTCACTTTTAAATTCAGTAGTGTTACCACTGGAGGATATAAAGGAAAAGATGAAAGCGGCTATACGCTCGAAATATTGTTCACAGTAAACAGTTTGAGAGAGTTGAACATTTCAAGTACCTGGGCTCGACAGTTACGCATCTAAATGACACCCCCTTTGAAATCAGAGATTAATACTAGCTAGAGAGCCTATTTTGCCCTAACAAGACTTCTATCCTCAAGGCTACTGACTCGTACCACTAAATTAGCTATCTATAAATCCCTTACACAACCAGTGGTTACAAATATCTCTGAAGCCTGGACACTAACAACTAAAGATATTGAAACACTGGATACATTTGAAAGAAAGGTACTTAGACGAATTATCGGCCCAATCTGTGAAAGAGGAAGATGGAGGAGGAGATACAACCATGAGTTATATATCATATACAAAGACCAACCCATCAGAAGGATAGTGAAATCATCCAGACTGAGATGGGCGGTACATGTGGCTCGCATGAATGATACAGAAGTACCAAAAAGCATATTACAAGGAAAGCCAGGAGGGCAGAGAGGACGTGGTCGACCAAGAGCCAGATGGGAAGATGGAGTAATCGAAGATCTTAGGAAGATGGGCTATAGAAACTGGAGAGTATGGCAAAGGACCGAGAGAGATGGAAGGAAATTGTAGAAGAAGCCAAGGCTCATCATGAGCTGTAGAGCCAAGAAAGAAGAAGAAGACAGTAAACAGTGATGGACCATAGAGTTGTGGTAAGTCATGCACAGTAGTGCAAATTTATTGTAAATCCATTGTATCAGACAGGACGAGACATGAAAACTTCCACTACAGCAGCATTCTACATTGCCTTGATCATTGCAGCCATAATTAATAGTAGCTCACTAACAATTATTTCGTGGAGGACCATGAAATGTCAACTCATTAACAGCCGGAAGAATGCAACAGACTTTTGTTCAAACTGCGCTCATTGTGGAATACAATGCATTTAGGAACGACCAGACTTTAGCAATGACATTCTCCATTTGACAGTCAGTGTTAACTGATTATTTTAATACGTCATATATAAGTAATTCGTTTTCCCACTGACTTTGTGAGAATAAATAAATTTGCAATTATCTGGAATACAGTAACCAACAAATAAATTTTAAAAATTCGTGTTTTCCGCAAGAAATAACAGAAGCTCATGAACACACTGTTTTGGTATTCAGACAAAAAATATTTTGCCCAACATAAATGTGGCTTGGTTAATTTTACTGTATGCCATGGCGAGACAGTGTTACATTATATACAAGATATTAATCAGTCGTCCACAGAGAACAAGGTGTTCAAATATCGTTTCTCAGTATTTACGGAAACGGCTTCGGACATTAGACAAAGTGTTAAGTATTGCGCGATAGCTCATGCATCGTTACGGAAATTTCTTGTTATTAAGATCACGGCAGCTCGTTCAATGTTTCATCCATGCACGACGTCCTTCCAAATACGGGTGTTCTACCTTTGCGCCACCTCGTTCGGTGATAATACCATCGTCCATATCAGTGGTCCAAGAGTTGTGGCTGACTACGTTTGTCCAATAGATTAAAGAGGGCTAACAAAAATTATTAAGTTCATTTTACACGTGTATGAAGATGTTACAGATCCGTCAATAAAATGTTCCTTTACCGATAGTGGAATAATTACCTCATGAAGCGAAACTGCGAGCTTCGGACGCTATATGGACCATAAGGACGGAATAAGTCATTTCATAGACTATCTGTAACAATGTGTAGGGATATGAAATGGAGCGTTCACAGACATTTAGTGGTAGGTAAAGCAGGCGGCAGACCGTTGTCAACCGGCAGGTGACGGGGAAAGCAGTCAATGTACAAAGGACATTACGTACAAAACACTCATGTAACGCATTCTAGAGTAGTGGTTAAGTGTTTGAGATCCGTAGCAAATAGGACTAACCGGGGAACGAAGAGAAGCTCGAATGGTCACAGATTTGTTTGACTCGTGGGAGAGAGTCACGGATACAAGTCACTGGCAAATGGTTCAAATGGCTCTGAGCACTATGGGACTTAACTTCTGAGGTCGTCAGTCCCCTAGAACTTAGAACTACTTAAACCTAACTAACCTAAGGACATCACACACATCCATGCCCGAGGCAGGATTCGAACCTGCGACCGTAGCGGTCTCGCGGTTCCACACTGTAGCGCCTAGAACCGCTCGGGCACTCCGGCCGGTCACTGGCAAATCCAACCTGGTATACGCTTGAGAACAGATACATACAATCCGGCAAAACCCTACTTGCAGTGTTTCAAGAACCAGACTAAGTGAGAAATTAAGGAATATACTATACTTCTGCACGCGTTGCTCCCAGAGAGATCGCGAAGACAAGATAGATTAAATATAGCGTTTAATATATACTGAGGTGACAATGTTGTGGGAGAGCGATATGTACGTATACAGATCGCAATGTTATCGCGTACACGAAGTATACAAGGGCAGTGCATCGGCGGAGCTGTCATTTGTACTCAGGTGATTCATGTGAAAAGGCTGGGATGATGGCCGCACGACGGGAATTAACAGACTTTGAACGCGCGGAATGGAAGTTGGAGCTAGACGCACAGGACTTCCCATTTCCGAAATGGTTAGGAAATTCAGAATTCCTCGATTCACAGTGTCAAGAGAGGGCCGAGAATACCAAATTTCAGGCATTACCTCACACCACGGAAAACGCAGTGACCGACGATCTTCACTTAATGACCGAGAGCAGCGACCTTTGAGTAGGGTTGTCAGTGCTAACACGCAAGGAACGCTGCGTGAAATAACCGCATAAATCGATATGGGACGTAGGACTAACATATCTGTTAGAACAGCGCGGTGAAATTTTGCGTTAACCCTGCGTTGCTACTGTGTTCGTTTGCACCACCGTCGCTACGAGGGGTCTCCCAGACCCGACCTACGTATCAGTATGATTTATTAAGGATAGGAAGCACAAAAGGGCTTCACATTCACGTATGTTGTCTAGATAAAGTAAACAAACACGTTTTGCTTTGGGTTTGAGTAAATTGTTGTCCTTTATTACTACGTAAGCAAATTAAACAGTGATTCTAACATTTACATACCGTACAGGACAAAAACGGTTACACAACATGACTGTCGTGTGAAATAGCACACGAAGTAGAACAATGAAAGCTACAAAAACTAAACTCAGGTATGAACAGAGGAGTAGAAAACATGTACGAAAACGTTGTAAGTAAACTGAGAGTCTCCAAAATGGCTTTTGAACGTACTGTTTCCACGCCACTACATGCCACTACGTTAGAAATTAAACTTGAGTGTTTTTTGAGACACACAAACTTAGAGCATTCGTAGCAAGTATATTGCATTTTGCTATCTTCACACCCATAGCACCGTCGTCTCTTCGGCACCGTACTCTGGCTAACACTACCACCGTCTTGCTGTTCGACTACAGTCAGTCTGTTGACAGATCTTTTGCGAGGTCGGTTGATATGCTGACGTGTGTGCTACAAACGTATTTTTGTTGGGACGAACAATACCATCATTGCTACTCTGGGTCCTATAGCCCCAAAAAGTACTTACCTACTTCCTATGGTCGGTCTGGTAGACTCAAACACGCCACAAGCACTCCTAGACAGTGGACTTCCGCCGCCACTTGACGAGCAAATGGCGCAGCTGTGTAAGGTAGGACGCTACAAGGAACTCTGCTCGTGTGCAGTGTTGTGAACCTAACGAAAACGAATCGCTCACACAAGTCAGGGTCCGGGAGACCCACCAGTAGCAATGTATTGTTAATGGGCTACGGCAGCAGACGACCGACGCGAGTGCTTTTGCTAACAGCATGACATCGCCTGCATCGCCTCTCCTGGACTCTTGACCATATCGGTTGGACCCTAGACGATTGGAAAACCGTGGCCTGGTCAGATGAGTCCCGATTTCAGTTGGTAAGAGCTAATGGTAGCGTTCGAGTGTGGCACAGACCCTACGAAGCCAAGGATCTATGGTTTCAATATGGCACTGTGCAAGCTGGTGGTTGCCCTGTAATGGTGTGGGCTGTGTTTACGTGGAATGGAGTGGGTCCTCTGGATGTTCTGCTACTTGAAGACCACGGATGTCATGTTCACAAACAACGCTGGAATTTTTATGGGTGACAATGTGCTATGTCACCGGGTCACAACTGTTCGCGATTGGTTTGAATAACATTCTGGACAATTCTAACGAATGATTTGACCACCCAGATCGCCCGACATGAATCTCATCGAACATTCATGGGTCATAATCGAGAACTCTGTTCGTGCACAAAATCCTGCACCGGTAATACTTTCGCAAGTATGGACAGTTACAGGGGCAGCATGACTCACAATTTCTGAGGGGATTTCCAATGACTTGGTGAGTCCATGCCACGTGGAGTTTCAGCAGTACGCCGGGCAAAAGGAGGTCCGACACGATATTAAGATGCATCCCATTTCTTCCGTCACTACAGTTTATTCTTCGCGCACTTCGTAAGCTGTAGAACGGGAAGAAGCGCTAATAAGTGGTTAAATGGGAAGTACCCTCTGTCATTCCATTCACAGTGGTTAGCAGAGGATGGGGGTAGATGTAGACGAAAGCAGACACATGTTCAACGCAACGACGGAGGAGTAAATGTCAGAATTTATGGAGGAATTTATACGGGCGAGCTTGCAGGTCGTTGCAAGAGCTTCGCTGACGACACCGACGACGTAATAGCTGTATGACAACCATTCATCTCTTGGAGATGTTCGATGCTTCAGCGATTATTCACGCCGAGGCAAACTTCTTTTCCTCACAAGGCACTCCGCGTCACACGCACCGGCTGGTGCCATTTTCCGCCAGTGACTGGAAGTTGGGGCGGGCATTAGCAGAGGAATTCGCGCACGTTATGAGTGGCGCAGGCTCCGGCCCGACGAGATGGGGCGTCCCGCGTGGCGGGCATTCCTCGGGCATCGGCCGCGTGCCGGCCGCGGACTCAATTACCGGGCGGCGCGCGCGCGCTCGCCACGGGCGCCGGACCACGCCGGCCGCTGCACTCCCACTTCTCCACGCCGTGTCGTTGCCTCTCCGACCGAGGGCTTTGCGACTGGCGTTTCCCACCGCAAATATTTTAGCCGCGGGTTTTCCGACCGTCAAAGGACGCCGCAACAGTGGGAGTGGCCGTATCGTCTGTTATCCTGCAAATTAATCCAGGCTTACAACTAGCATGGAAATAGTACGTTAGCATATTTTAATGTATTTTTATTTTTTTAATCGCAAGCTAATAATTAAACTTCTTGTCTTACTTTAAGAGTTTTAATTTTTCATCCAATTTTTCGTAAGAAGGCTAGAGGTTTTAAATATCTTCCTGCATCCCCTGAATCGTTACATAATCTTATAATGATTTTTAATCGTTTGTCAAGATCTATGTATCTTTTTCTTCTTTTCTGAAGAGACAGAAGAATCAATTTTTTTTATTTTAGATATAGCTTTTACTGCTTCCTCCTTCATCTTATTAATCAGAAAGTATTCCTTGGAATGTTTTTCATTTATCGAGGAGTTTAGTTTCCAATGACGCCGAACAATTAACCTCTACCCCTCTCAGAATGGCAACTCACTTCGGCCACCAGCAGGATGTCTTAGGTTGTTTACACATGATGCTCTCGTCCATCGACTAGTAAAGTCATCAGAAGAGCAAAAAAAATTGCAAAATAATTTACAAAGGCTATCTGTATGGTGCGAAAATTGGAAATTGACCCTAAATAACGAAAAGTGTGAGGTCATTCACATGAGTGCTAAAAGGAATCCGTTAAACTTCGGTTACAAGATAAATCAGTCAAATCTAAAGGCCGTAAATCCAACTAAATACCTAGGAATTACAATTACGAACACATAGAAAATCTTGTGGGGGAAAACTAACCGAAGTCTACGTTTTATTGACAAGACACTTAGGAACTCTAACAGATCTACTATGGGGACCGCCAACACTTCGCTTGTCCGTCCTCCTTCAGAATACTGCTGCGCGGTGTGGGATCCTTACCAGATAGGATTGACGGAGTACATCGAAAAAGTTCAAAGAAGGGCAGTATGTTTTGTATTATCGCGAAACAGGGGAGAGAATGCCACTGAACTGATATAGGATTGGAGATGGACATCATTAAAACAAAGGCGTTTTTCGTTGCGGCGGGATCTTCTCACGAAATTTCAGTCACCATCTTTCTGTTGATGCCGACCTACATAGAGCAAAACGATCACCATGGTAAAATAAGGGAAATCAGAGCTCGCAGGGAAAGATATAGGTGTTCCTTCTTTCCCCGCGCTATATGAGATTCGAAAAATAGAGAAATGTGAAGGTGGTTCGGTGAACCAACTGCCAGGCACTTAAATGTGATTTGCAGAGTATCGATGTAGATGTAACACGTCCCAGCGTTTTGCGGGAGGTAAAATACAAAGGGAGCTCTCAGGTATAAACGTATTTCCTTGATACTAAACCGAAAAGGGTCCGTGGTACTTCTAAATCTTCATCTCTATAGTACATAGTCCACGTGAGTTTATGTGAATAATGTTTGTGGCAGTTGCTAACAGACATTGTGTAGCCTGGTGGAATGCTCTTCACTACAGGTTCACAAGCTGCAAGTCGTAGAAAAACGTCAAACCAATTTTCTTTTCTTCATTTATTGTCGTACCATCGCCGAATGAAAGGCAAGAAATATATTTCCGTTCCGAGAATATTCGTAAAAACGTCATTTGAACGTGTGTCTACGACTGTGCTCCTGCTTCTTGGGCACAGCTTTATGAAGAAAAATTTTGCATTGGGTTGCAAAAGTTAACACGACTACTCCATAGTGCACTGATTACAATTTAGTGTGCCACATCGAATGAACCCGACCAGAGGAAACAATGTTGTGTATGCTGCGGCACTTCATACCACCACTCCAACAGATGGGCCCATATGACGAAAGGGAAGTCTTACCTAAGTTCTAGAAAACGGTGTCAGAACCAACTATGACATTTGGAAGTGAACCGTGGACTGCAAGAAAAGAAGAATAACTGGGTATACACTGTCTGACAGGAGAGTGAATGCTGACTTCGGAGAAGTACCGGGAGTGAAAAGCTTAAACGAGCAGATTAAGGAAAAAAGGGAACGAATGAATGGACTACGTCACAAGAATGGAAGATGACAGAATATTCGAATTAACGATGAATTATTAGTACTCAGTGGGTGTAAGATATTTAGGAAGACTGAGTAAAAGCTGGAAAGTTCAAAAATTTCAATCCATAAGGTGTAACAGGCAAATGTCTAATACATGCAGGTAACATCAAAAATATTATGATATAGTATGTATTTGTGAATCAATAAATTTTGAAACTACACACAAAAACCTGGTCAAATGTAAGAGGCAGCCTGAAAGGATTAATCTGACCAGGTTAAAGAAATAAAAAAACTAAAAAATAAAAATAACATATAAATGCGCTATCACATAAGTGGAAATAATTATGTAAATGCATACTGTTATTATGATAAAGAACAACACCCAATAACGCCGAACTCAGATGGAGAGGTACTGAGTCAAGAGAACGAGTTGCAAGCTAAATTTGTGAGTGAGCCGAGAGCGCAGACAGCAGGGAGACTCCAAAGCTACTTTGTAATGCATTCCGTGCGATCGGCCGGCGATGGGGATCCGTGGGCGAGAGGCATCGGCTGGCGATCGGGATTAGCTGCCAAGCTGTAGGGGACGGTCACTTTGGGCCTGCTCCGTACAAGTGATGGCTGAAGCCCGCTGCTGGTTTCACTCAAATGATCACTGACAACATATTCCGTGTGCGACGCTGCATCAAAGGATGACAAGTAACGAACTTTTCAATAGCATGTAAACGTTTATTGGGCTTTTGAAATTTGAGATTTTCTTTTAAAATCATGAGCGGGAGTACAGAGTGTAAACGATAGTTGTTTACTACGTACCACTATAGTGTTGAGAAAATCGAGACGAACAATTTGATAGACACATGTGGTTTATCAAGTAGGGAAACTACCTCAAACTGGCCAAAAAACTCCCTACACTCTAGTGCATTCGCGTCGCCCGATAATTCAGGGTTCTCTCGCTGTCTTCGAGGAAACTAATAGTCCCAGAAAAAAATGAATAAGACATTTTTGTAGGATATTTCACGCACATTAACAGTTACTGGAACATGATTTCGCTACAGGCCGTGTTTTTTACGAATTATTCAAGAAAAATGTGCAAAAGTGTCTTGCTGCAAAAAAGTGACAGCTGTACTGCTCAGCGAACAACATGTCTATCAAGAAATTTATTCCCACTTGCGAATATGATCAGACTCCAGCTGCACAATGCATTGGTAACAATGAGAATCAGTGCCGGATCGGGACTCAACAAACATATTCCGCTTTAGGCCGGCCTTAACCGCCTCGGGCATTCCTGGCACTACTCCAGCATCGATCCAAACTTCCGCATGTCACCCTGCTTCTACGTCCTGTACTCGCACAAATGCTGTAATACCTACACAGGGAGAGACTTATAATTATTGTCGCGGCCTTGTCTTTGCATGCCAGCCGGAGTGGCCGAGCGGTTCTAGGCGCTACAGTCTGGAGCCTCACGACGATCGCAGGTTCGAATCCTGTCTCGGGCATGGATGTGTGTGATGTCGTTAGGATAGTTAGGTTTAAGTAGTTCTAAGTTCTAGGGGACTGGTGACCTCAGAAGTTAAGTCCCATAGTGCTCAGAGCCATTTGAACCATTTGCCTTTGCATGAAATACTACATTGCGGTGTTTTTGTTTTTACTGTGTGCTCTGAAATGTCCTTCACACAAGCATGCGTATCTGAAGGAACAGGCACAGCTGCGATCGACAGCTGTATGAAGTAGAAGAAATGTGCTCGCAGTTGCGAATATGATCAGACATGATGGAAGTTTGCTTCGGCCCTGAAGGCGTGCCCGGATGGCCGAGGTGATTAAGGCGTAAGCCCGCTTGGAGCGGGAAATCCGGGTTCGAGTCCCGGTCCGGCACATATTTTCATGATCACCAGTACACTTTTTAGCTGGCGTCTGATCATATTCGTAATTGCGAAAACATTTCTTGTATTTTACACGCCGTGTTCCTTCAAACGGAAGCGCATTGTAGAGAACATAGTAATAACACGGACACTGTAATATGTCAATATGTCTATCCCCTGAGGCACCACCCTGGCGAGGCCGTTGATGTCCAGCATGGCATTCAATACGGCCCTCCTGAAAACACTAATTCCATATTCGCATGACAGTCGTGGGGCCCTGAAAAATTCGAGCAGCAATATCGTGGAACATAAAATCACAGTCTCGATATCTAATGATCCTAGAGCCGTCGACTTTCGGCACGTAATGTTAGGTATTTCTCCTTCTTACATGAGACATAACACGATCTTCTGACATGCAAACATCTCTTTAATGTGATTTCGAAACGAAAAACTGACTACGTAATATATATATGAGGTAGGTGGCGTTTCTCCTACCTACTTTGTGCAGTTGCGCTGAAATACTAATCACCTACATATGCATAAGCACAGTGAATGCCAATGTGAAGTTTGTTGCATGACGCCATAATTATGCTGCAATTACAATGTCCAGCTGTGTACATCTGTCGGTACTCTCCATCCAATATAAAATGCTGCCTCCCCTCCACCACAAAATCCTCGTTTTCGTTTGATACTCTATGTAATCGTACTTCCGTTAATAAACATTGTCGTGGAATTGAGTAAAACGCTTTTCGGTAACTAAGTAGTAGTGCATCTACCTGACTGCCTTTTCCATGGCTTTCAGGATGCTATGTGTGTCTGGTGCAGCTACCGGTGGACTGTGAGACTTGTGCGGGCAGGCGGCAAGAGAAGGCGGCGAGTCTGGGACAGGTAGGCTCCCTGGGGTGAGTCCAGGCTGCTTGGCCTGCAAATTAGCACCGCCGGCTGTTTGCCTTGCAAATAGGTTGCCGGCCGAGGAGGGGCAGCAGAAAGCCGTGGAAAGGGGCGCGCCGCTGCCCTCCTACCTCCACAGTTCAGTCTCTCTTTTAAGTTGGCACAGACAACACACGTCGTCATGGCCACAAATGCTCGATACGAAATCAACACAAAAGTAAATGATTTAAATGGACAGCAATGCGAAATCTTCTTTCTCCACATTCGCTAATCATTTACTATTGCATAATAAACTATTTTTAACTTACCTTTTTTATTTGTTTTTGAATTCAGACAGACAGTGAAGGCTGGCCAAGTATATACCGGACGAATCACCTAAAACTTGTACCGCAAATACTACGGAAATGGAAAGTGCAGTTGATGTACGGTTTTCATAAAATGGAGTGGCAGTTTGGGGCTCGTACTGTTAGCCAATAAACAGATTGTAATAATACTTAGAAAGTTTATTTTTGTGCAAATGGAGCAACGTCTATTGACATTAACAAACTAAAATTAGAAAAAATTAGAATGTCAGTGGTTTTTGTTGCAGGAGTCTAGTGAGATTCGTTTACGAGATACGTACTGTGCAAAGTTTTCGCACCGACACTCGTTTGTGCCATTAAACCTGCGTAGTTGCTAGGTATGATGTTGTTACGTTTGCTCACAATTTGCTTGTGTGTTCCTAGAGTGCATCGTGACTATTAGTCAGTCAGTGTGTGTAACAGTCCAAGCAGTAAGTCGTGAGTGGACGATGGGGTTTAGCAATATAGAACGAGCTGACATGCTGATGGTGTACGAAGAGTGTAGGGAGAATGCAGTTTGCTGTTATATGGTCTATACGGCAAGATATCCAAGTAAACGTCAATGTCGCCATTTTTTTATCAACCTATTCAACCAGTTACGTGAAAGTGGTAGTGTCACACCTAAACAACGTAACGGGAGGGAAAAAAATGAAGACAGAGGAGGGGGTAATGTTCAAATGGTTCAAATGGCTCTGAGCACATGGGACTTAACTTCTAAGGTCATCAGTCCCCTAGAACTTAGAACTACTTAAACCTAACTAACCTAAGGACATCACACACATCCATGCCCGAGGCAGGATTCGAACCTGCGACCGTAGCGGCCAGGGGGTAATGTTTTTCCCGGTGTTGCAATGATCCGCACATTAGCTCGCGCGCAATCGCACGCCGTAGTGGCATTAGTCAGGCAAGTGTCCTACACGTTGTCCATCAACATAGGTTCCATCCCTATCTCATCTCTCATCATGAAGAGCTGTATGGACACGATTATGACAATCGAGTTAACTTCTGTAAATAGGCATTAAGACAAGATACTCTATATCTATCATGTGTTAGTGATGAAGCCACATTTACCAATCATGAGGCAAGATAAACTGCCAGAACATGCACTATTTGTCTGTTGACAATTCCCGTTGACTTCATCAGGCGGGACGTCAGCGTCCGTGGAGTGTAAACGTGAGGTGTAGGATAGCGAATCATCAGCTCATAGGTCCATTTTTTCATAGACGGAACACTAAACGCGTGCCGGTATCGCACCCTCCTAACAGACCATCTTCCGCGGATGCTAGAAGACGTTCCTCTGCAGCCTACGGGGAACCCGTGGTACCAAGATGATGGCTGTCCAGCACATAATGCACGAAGTACTAGAGCACGTCTTCACGAATTGTTTCCAAATCGTTGGACTGGGTGCAGATGACCTGTACCTCGACCTGCCACTTCCCCGGATTTGACGCCTGTAGACTTTTTTCTATAGACAAAGCTGAAAGATGCTGTCTACAAGGACATACGAACTACACCCGATGATATGCAACGACGTGTTACTGCAGCCTGCTCGAACATCTCCGCTGCAATGCTAGCACGTATGCAGCAGTCGTTCCGTACCTGTCTAGAAGCGTGTTTTGCCGCTGCCGGTGATCATTTTGAACACAACCTGTGATGCTCAATGTCTCGTTACTGGTCAGAATTCACGTAACTAGTGCACGCACATAAGTTGTTCTGTATTGTGTGCTACCCCAAGTATTGTACAAGCGTTGGTGTGGGAACTTGTCAAAACACGATATCTCGTAATTGACTCGCACTAGAATCCTGCAACAAATACCACTGACATTCTAATTTTTCTACTTTTAGTTTGTTCATGTCAGTAGGCACTGTTCCATTTTAAAAAGTACATCTCTGCACAAAAAAACACTTTATAAGTATTATTACAATCTGTTGATTGGTTAACGACTCCCTGGCTACAAATCCATTATATGAAAATCCCACAGAAACAGCACTTTCCATTTCCGCGGTATTTGCGGTGGACGTTTAGGTGCATCACCCTGCAAAAATGTATCGATCTTGCCGAAGAACCCAACATACAACGATGGAGGGGTAGAGTATGATGTCTCACTATTGACAAGGTAACTACGAAAGGATGTCGAAGTACGGACGTGGGTTATAAGGTTATCGAAACACGCAAAAAACTGTAGCAGTGGTTGTTGCAGAAGAGAAATCCTGAATATAAGTATCCGGGGTCCGCGTTCCGCATCCAACCAGTCATATCATCCTATGGCACTGTGGGCAAGGCAATATAAAAGCGGCCGCCACACGAGCCATTATTACTCTGTATTCACCCGCTGCTCTTTCAAAAGAGAGGTCAACGAAGTCTAAGACCTTTCTGTTACTAACAACTATATGCTGGGCATCTTATTACGTTCACGGTTTTCATGTTATTGGCATAAATCATCGGTGAGCATTATTTCTAACTATAAAGTTTATTTCAGTCGAGGCACACGTAAATTCCTTAAGGGATATACCAGTTCCGACTGACTAGTCATTATCAGTAGCCCGTAATCACTTCGTGAGCGATTGCTGCGTCAGAACATGCTAGAAGTTGAACATTTCCGTGAAGCTTTTACTAGATGACTGAAATAAACTTTATAGTTCATATTACTTGGTTAGCGTATCAATATTCCCTATTAAATAAAAGGACAAATGTATCCGCCAGGTTAGCCGAGGGCGCTAACGCGCCGCTTCCTGAACTCGGGTAGGCGCGCCGGCCCCAGATCGAATCCGCACGGCGGAATAACGACGAGGGCCTGGATGTGGTTTTTAGGCGGTTTTCCACATCACCCTAGGTGAATACCGGGCTGGTCCCCACGTCCCGCCTAAGTTACACGGCACGCAGACATCTGAACTCTTTCGCACTATTCCATGGATTACACTAGTCGCAGACAGTTGGAGTACACTAATTCCTTCCCAGGGGAGGGGGTACGGGGTGGCGGCAGGAAGGGCATCCGGCCAACCCTTCAATTAACATTGCCACATCCGATTACCCACGCCGACCCTGCGTATCCGCGGGAAAAACGGCACAAGCAAAAGAAAAAAAGAAATAAAGGGACAAATGTAAACGAGGTTATACGACACTAAGAAACTCTGGTGCACGTTTGCCAGAGTCCTTTACGAGGGAATACGACTAGCTAGGCGATGTTAATTCAATATGTTGTGTTTTCCTTAACAATTTCTCAGGCTCAGAACATGTTGAATTCTGTACACAGATACCAAATACTTACACCTCATCGTACTTGCAAAACGTTGCTCAATCCCCCTAGAGTACTGGCTGTTCCGGTGTCCATGCATAACACTAAAATACTCTTCAGCTTCTTTTTCGTTCCAACAACCCGTCTCTTTAGTTTTTAAGTCCAATCCATGCAAATCAATGAGGAGAGTAAGTTTATCTTATCGTTTGCGTAGCTCCCGACTCAGTGTGATCTAATGAATATTCTTTACATGCACACCGTGCAAGAATCTGCCCCTTCCTCACGGTACCCCATAATTCTTTATTTTCTTTTTAGTATCTGTCCTCCTTTCGGTTACCAGTGTTCTTCCTTCATCTTCTCTACCGTCGACCAGTCTCCTCTTCCTCCTTTGTCTTTCTCTGCTGTCTTTAAGAATTAACTGTTATTGCTCTATTATTTCGTTTCCTACTACTAATAAGTAACTATTTACATTCGTTAGTTGGCATAAATGTTCTCACACAAAAGTAAGTAGTTTTGAGTGATTTTTAACGTTTACGCGCTATGATTGACTAATACCATATTTTCTGGTTTACAGCTGATTTGGCGATTTCATTTATTCGCACAATCTTTCTATGACAGACCTACACGTCTTCTTCAAGGATTGGCACCTGGCACCTAGTTTATTAAGATCTCGCTAGGAATGACTCCCATTAAAGCTGGAAGATACTGCATGGATGTAAGTTTCTATTACTTTTAGTATGGGTGCTGTAAACCAAATACATTTCGTTCATTTCCGTCTCTGATTATTAGAATGTCGGTTTCGATCAGCGATAACCAACTTCAGGTCTGCAGCAAAACATGGGAAAACCAAATACACCTTCTAAGTCCATTACAGTTTTCCACCTATTGTACTTTTTCATATTTACTGCCTTTTGTATAATAAATAAATATGGGTAGCCCTACAGCAGCGATGTCTAACGAGACTGCGACACAACATATTTTGTGGTTACTGTACCTCACAGCTTGTTATGAACAGTAGCATCGTTAACAGGTTGGATCTGCCAGCACAATGGCCTAGTTTATTACATATTTTAAATATGTGTGACGATGCTGATCTGATTACGAACGTATTTCCTGACGCTACGACTATGGCTTCACTAGATTAGGATATATTTTAAAACAGGTACGCCTCATTATATTTTAAGCGCACGTTTCCCACATATATGCAAGTAATACTTGTCATTATGGCGTATTTTACTGCTTTAAAAAATAGACTATCCCCAAGTTGTAATTGATCACCATGTTCCAGTGCAGATCTCAAGATGGTCATCGCTAACCGAAATCGGTAGTCTTAAGACCAAAAGTTTTGTGAGCATACACGAAGATAAAAGAAATTTATTCTACACTTCCTGGATCACTGTTTTATTCGCACCTATGTCGTAGCTTAGGAAAACCAAATACTGATCAAAAGACGTAGCGGGCGTCGAGAATGGAACCCGGCTATAAACAGAGTCGTTTCAACAATAGTACTTCACAGTCGTAGCGAGCGCATATAAAACCATCACTCGTATTAGCTAAAAGAAGATTACTGTATCAGTCAAATGGAATCGTCACATCGTCTGTAAACTCAAAAGCAAATCACCAGCTGGTTTTGAACATTTTAATATTGCGTCAATTATTATTATTAAAACAGCGTTAGTCCTTTATTTTATATGCACATAAAATACAACGCTATGAAGGCTGCCTGTATGGTTGGACCTAAATATCTTTGTTGTAAGTTTTCCATAGATGCATAAATAAAAAATAGCGTCCATTTACCACCACAGCGCGAGCGCAGGCATATTGTGTGCCCGATTAATGGTGCGGCAGGTGCTGCATTTCGTGGACCATATTGGCCGCTAAATTCCTAGAGAGAGAGAGAGAGAGAGAGAGAGAGAGAGAGAGAGAGAGAGAGAGAGAGAGAGAGGAAGGGAGGAGAAAAACAGACGCAGTTTTATCAGGCGCAAAAACAACCTTCTTTAAACACAACGGTGCCTGTGCAGGTCGTGTCCATGGCGATTTTTATAAGAAATTTAAATTATTGCCACACAAGGCCCTGTTTTAATTAGTTAGTGAAAATATATTTCGTGGCTCCTGTTTCGGTGTCAGATGGCAATTCTCTTGCTGCGTGGAACAACATTGTCTTATCTAAAACATGAGAGCTATACTTATGCTACATCTAATAGTAATAAGCACATACACATGGACCACTCTGTGGTGGAACAAGATTATGATGTCGTTACGGGAAAACACTCGCATTCGAGAGGAGTGAGTTTCAGATACCTCCGGCTGGCCAGGTTTTGGTATCCGTGCAACACTTAAAGCGCATGCCAAAAAAGTTTCTATGAGGAAGTCACGGTATGTTTCCTGTCCGAACCTTGCCCAAGTCTGGTCTTTTGGTTCGTCTCTAATGACACTGTTGTTAACGGGACGGCAAATCATACTCCTCCTCAAACGATCGACCAGCATCACGCTACAAATTTACAGACTTTTCCTACATTACCCATTTTAATGTTCGAGTGGTTCCTTGAGTCATCACACGGTAAATTTCATGTTGTCCGTTATCGTAGCGAACGCTGAATCTCCTTTAACCTCGACGGTGATTTTACATTAAATCGTGTAAAAAAAATTAACTGTGCTTTCGTTCTTTTTTTTACTTGCATATTCCTTAGAGTATGCACTCAATATTTAGTAACGTGCAGCATATACAAGGTGTAACAGATTGTTTTAAAAACTTTGGGAGATTGTAGAGAACGAAATTTTCAAGTTTTGATATCAGGAAACTATAGCCGGAAATGTGAAATAAAGTTTCTACAGCACTATGCACTTTCTACACAATCGGTAGGCTAAATGAAACACACCAGAATACTGTAGTTTGGAAAACGTCTATTGTCAGTAGAGTTCAATCAGATACCGTAAACCGAGTTTGTAGCTTCACTACTGTAGCTAATATGACGACCATCAACTTCGTTGCGTCCTGAAAACACAACCAAGTGCACAGTTGCAAGTGAACGCCCTACAGAAGTTCAGGCAATGCAGTGTCCAGAAAGTTCAAATACTATCCACCATTCAAACTATCTGGTCAGATGTGTGGTCCAGTCAGGTAATCTGCAAGAATGTTCACTGAGAATCTCACATCGTAACATCTCGTACAGGTAGTGTGTGAATTTTAAACGGCTCTTTAGTGATTGTAATAACTTACTTTCATATTGCCGGCTATAGGATCTTTATATCAAAACGTTCAAAATTTTATCCTCTACACTCTCCCATATTTTTTAAACATCATTCTGTTACACCCTGTAGATTGCACAAGGATGATTACAGTGTAACGTTCCATCGACGATGGCGTCATTACAGAAGGAGCACAAGCTCGGGTTTGGCAAGGATAGCGTAGGAAATGACCCATGTCCTTTTAAAAGGAACCATCACGGTATTCGCCTTAACCGGTTTGGGGAAACGACGGAAAATTTACTTCAAGATAGCCAGATGGGTATTTAAATCTCTGTCCTCCCGAATACAAATTCGCTGTGCTAACTACTGAGTCACCTCGTTCCGTTATATAGGCTGTAAATACACTGTGCACGGGTATTTAATTGTTTTTTTTTCTGAGACAAAAGATTATACATGAGTAAAAGAGGCGCAAAAGTACGTGCTACAGTTCCTGCGTCATTCAGGCAAACATAGATATACACCTGTACATCTCCACGTACTCTTCCTTTTTAACATTTTTTCATCCTAACTGTATATCTCATTTCGATATATTTTACTTTACTACAAAGTACTTTAATCTACGAGTAGTTTGAGAGTTAGTGAAGGACATGTTCTAAGTTCTTTACTACAACAACAATAGAAGTTCTGAGCGTTTTTAACCACTTTTGTCTGCACTATAAACTATGCTCATCTCACAAACAATTCACAAAAGCCATAAGTGCGGTCATCAGGCACGAGATTCCACCCAGTCAGAGTGAATAGATTATTACTTAAGAAAATAAGACATTTATGTCAATCGTCGACAGCTACGTTTCTTTGCGCAACACATTGTGCTACTGGGCAGGATTCTTTTAAAACTCACACATCCTTATTCACCTAAAATCAGTACAGTTGGTCATTGAAAGGTGCTAACATCCATTATTATAATTTTTAAAAATAGAACAGGGACCTTTAATTGTAGTTAACAGAGAAAAATGCTCTCGAGACACTATGCTGATATCAAAACATGGGTCATGTAATCTATTTCCTTTGTCCTTTGAATATTATTACATAAACATTACAATTCCACTAAAACTGCCATTCCAATAGCGCTGCAGATAGCATAAGGTATTCTTCGGAAGAGAGAGGCTACTAAATGTTAAACGGGCTCAAATTTTGCCCCGATTCTTCAAGAGAAACCATTTGAGTGATCGGGGATGTACACTCCTGGAAATGGAAAAAAGAACACATTGACACCGGTGTGTCAGACCCACCATACTTGCTCCGGACACTGCGAGAGGGCTGTACAAGCAATGATCACACGCACGGCACAGCGAACACACCAGGAACCGCGGTGTTGGCCGTCGAATGGCGCTAGCTGCGCAGCATTTGTGCACCGCTGCCGTCAGTGTCAGCCAGTTTGCCGTGGCATACGGAGCTCCATCGCAGTCTTTAACACTGGTAGCATGCCGCGACAGCGTGGACGTGAACCGTATGTGCAGTTGACGGACTTTGAGCGAGGGCGTATAGTGGGCATGCGGGAGGCCGGGTGGACGTACCGCCGAATTGCTCAACACGTGGGGCGTGAGGTCTCCACAGTACATCGATGTTGTCGCCAGTGGTCGGCGGAAGGTGCACGTGCCCGTCGACCTGGGACCGGACCGCAGCGACGCACGGATGCACGCCAAGACCGTAGAATCCTACGCAGTGCCGTAGGCGACCGCACCGCCACTTCCCAGCAAATTAGGGACACTGTTGCTCCTGGGGTATCGGCGAGGACCATTCGCAACCGTCTCCATGAAGCTGGGCTACGGTCCCGCACACCGTTAGGCCGTCTTCCGCTCACGCCCCAACTTCGTGCAGCCCGCCTCCAGTGGTGTCGCGACAGGCGTGAATGGAGGGACGAATGGAGACGTGTCGTCTTCAGCGATGAGAGTCGCTTCTGCCTTGGTGCCAATGATGGTCGTATGCGTGTTTGGCGCCGTGCAGGTGAGCGCCACAATCAGGACTGCATACGACCGAGGCACACAGGGCCAACACCCGGCATCATGGTGTGGGGAGCGATCTCCTACACTGGCCGTACACCACTGGTGATCGTCGAGGGGACACTGAATAGTGCACGGTACATCCAAACCGTCATCGAACCCATCGTTCTACCATTCCTTGACCGGCAAGGGAACTTGCTGTTCCAACAGGACAATGCACATCCGCATGTATCCCGTGCCACCCAACGTGCTCTAGAAGGTGTAAGTCAACTACCCTGGCCAGCAAGATCTCCGGATCTGTCCCCCATTGAGCATGTTTGGGACTGGATGAAGCGTCGTCTCACGCGGTCTGCACGTCCAGCACGAACGCTGGTCCAACTGAGGCGCCAGGTGGAAATGGCATGGCAAGCCGTTCCACAGGACTACATCCAGCATCTCTACGATCGTCTCCATGGGAGAATAGCAGCCTGCATTGCTGCGAAAGGTGGATATACACTGTACTAGTGCCGACATTGTGCATGCTCTGTTGCCTGTGTCGATGTGCCTGTGGTTCTGTCAGTGTGATCATGTGATGTATCTGACCCCAGGAATGTGTCAATAAAGTTTCCTCTTCCTGGGACAATGAATTCACGGTGTTTTTATTTCAATTTCCAGGAGTGTAGTTCATTTTGGACAGATGACATCTTTCGATGATTTATTTATGCAGCGCGAACCTACATTACCGTCAGCCCTGGTTCATTTAACGAACTGCCCGTCTTCAAACATACAATCGACTAAAAAATTCCCCACAAATTTGCGAAACTTCTTACGTACCACCAAAAAGACAACTCAACGGCCTCTATTTCAAAAACAACATTGTTCTGCCCTGGGATGAAATTTTCTTTGCTTTAAAACGGAGAAAATTCATTATATTTAATTCTTTAACTACAAAACAAAGAACGGATGCATATTAAGACTATCTACGAGATACTTGTCTCATCGCATTCTGCATATAGCAGCAACTGTTGTGTGGCAGAACGATCGCAGAGCGCAGAACACTGCAGGTTGCTAGAATCACTTCACGGACAATTAACGTGACATTTAAGCTCTCGCTAGTATCGTCATTTATCAGTAAATGGCGATGAGAATTTAGTAAATGTTTTCTATTCGACGTTTAGAGGAAGCCTCTGCCAGTAGAGCAAGAACAATTGTGCAACAAGATGTTCCAGAGAACTTAGCAACCCAAAGGCATTAACGACGCGAACGACGAAAGTGCAAAACACAATAGTTATTCTCCGTAGCCCCTGGATAATGTGACTGACTCATAAATTCGAAGTCGTGGATTAGGATTAGAGTCCCTCCTCGAACGTTTATGTGAAATGTAATATGTAATGGAGTCACTGTTCGGTGTGTGTGTGGGGGGGGGGGGGGGGGCTCCACGCTTATCCTGGGGAGGGGGATAGGGTGGTAGGTGAGAGGAGGAGGGAGAGGTGTTTTTGTGGCCGGAAGAAAAATGCTGTTGGAAGAGCCGGTATTTTAATTGTTGCATGTCATTCCAGATGACTACCCAGAGACTGGAATGAAGAAAACTCACGGCGATACGAGCTTAAATAGTCTCGCTCTAGTAACTCGATATGAAAAGATAATAGGCCACTATCGTATTTATACTTCGAGAGCGTTATAATATGTCGCTTGTGATCATACAGTTGTACTTTGCCGAAACATTCCTACATGGAAACACACATTTATGTATCAAAACTAGAATACGCGATTATTCCATGTTTGATACAGAAATTTACTTTTCGTACCGACAAACTGGTGTCCTTTGCCCGTTCAACAACAGAATACCAGCCAGCACATAATAAGAAACTTATAGACTGCAATAGTAGATCTCTGCTCAAAAGTCTACCTTCACAATTAAACATGACAGTCACCAAGGCACAGAAGTTGTCAGATAAAAAAAGTATCTTAATACAGCTGATTAAGCGGAGAACTGCTTGGGACTGGTTACGATGTCATAAGAAATTTGTGACAGAGATTGCAACACACTTCAAAAAGTATCAATTTTCACAACTTCCGATGATACCTCTCGTCCATCATTGCCAAAATTTTGCTTACCCAAATCACTGTCCTTTAATTTTCCAAATAACCATTTCTCACGTTAATTACAATCTTGCAAAAACGGATTGTGCACCTTGAAAACATTGTTCAAAATACCAAAGGCAATTCTCTACACAAAAAAAATATCGGCAAATAATATTCTATCGCATCTTTTACATGAATCCTGAAGAATATCTAGTAGCAACGAAATCAACTGCGATTTTTTCACTTAACGTCATTTTCTCTGATCCAGGAAAAATTCATCTCATAAATTTCCATAGAAAATAATTGAAGAAATTTTTCAGATGAAAATCAAAACATCAGTCACAGTATGACATATAGATCCCACATGACTTCGACTGCTATTTAGCAAAAGTATAATAAAGTAGACGGACTGTTAAATATAAGGTATATTGAAGACTGGATGATTCGACCGAGGCACGTGGATGTTGTAGGGAGAATTAAGTTAACAGGAATTGACCTTCGTTTTTATCAGCAGATTCACAGCTGAAGCGCATTCTAATATGACGAAAAAACAGTCACTTATATCCGGATAAGACACGTTCAAATTTTAATTCAATTATTCCCATTGAGGATTATCAATAAATCGTCCAGGTGAACGTTTAATGTCTTATTGTACATTTGTACAGATCCTTTCTTTACTGTACCTTCTTCAAGGCAGAAATAGATTGTAAAACAAAAGTACTACCTTTCATAATACTAAAAATGGCAGTATTTCATATTTGGATTAGAATAAAAATGCACTCAATAATCATTCCTCGAAATATCTGTCTTTCAAGATGTAGGCTGACATGAAGCTACGGAACGTAATCAAGAATTACAAATTCAATGAAAAATGATCCACATGCGACAACGTGGATAAAGATTGAACCTATACATCTGTATCCACAGATTTTTAATAATCAGATTAGTTCATCTAAAAGGCATATGACAAAGACTACAACGATATCAAACGGTATTATCATTATAAATAATGGGAGACATTATTTAACGGCAAATAAAATAAAGATAAAAACAATGTAACCAAAGGAAGCAGACACAGAATAACATGCAAATAAACGTACATAGAAATGTTATACAGCACCGTTCATACCACCTGTAATAGCATCATGAATATTATCTGTGACTGTACTTGAAGAAACACACTGACTCTCTTCACGTCATCACTGTCTCAATTCTCCACTTGCAGGTAGATCTGTAGACAGAGTATTTTCCCTTCAGATATCTTACCGCCACTGGACCTCAACTTGTGTCGAGGGTGGCCGCGGCAGAACTTGGTTCAAGCATTAATTTAATCCTAAATCACTTATCAAAGAATTAAACGGTTATGTCTGCTCAAAGGGAAGTGCAAACGAAATTCGTAACCAATGAAATGCTCCATACAGATGCTAGATGTGGCTGAGATGTTGGAGGAGGGGAGGAATGATGGGGAGAACGTAAGAAGGAAAGATGACGAGAAGGAGATGAGGAGGCGAATGTGAGGTTGAATGTACAAAAGAAAAGAAGTAGGTCACGCCGAAGCGAAGCAGGGGAAAATGGGAGAGCGGTCAGGCGGGAAGAGGGAGTGAAAATGTACAATACAAATTACAGATGGGGAGTTGTAGGGCTGGAAAGAGATTAGGGTGATGGGGACTGAGGAAAGAACTAAACAGAGAGAAACAGATAGACTATGGCGACGAAAGAGGGGAATTAGATGCAAAGGGCGGCAGAAGGGCAGCAGTCGCGGTGGCAGAGAAAGAGTGGTGGAGGAGAGAAAAAAATGTAATATTCCTGTAAAGAAAATAAACTAGGCAATACAAATGGCATTTATTTAAACTACATGAATCTTGAATAAATTTTTGCTCGTACAAGACTGTTAAATATGTAATTTTGTAACTAGGACCTATTTCAGTATGCTGTTCAAAAATTTTACTGTCATAAATTGGCGACTCTGGGTGTAACACAAAGTGTTAAGCTTTGTCTTAAAACGAAGTTGCAAATGAATTACAGCCAACACACTCATTATATGCAGAATGAGATTTTCACTCTGCAGCGGAGTGTACGCTGATATGAAACTTCCTGGCAGATTAAAACAGTGTGCCGGACCGAGACTCGAACTCGGGACCTTTGCCTTTCGTGGGAAAGTGCTCTACCATCTGAGCTACCCAAGCACGACTCACGCCCCACCCTCACAGCTTTACTTCTGCCAGTATCTAGTCTCCTACCTTCCAAACTTTACAGAAGCTTTCCTGAGAACCTTCCAGAACTAGCTGTGGCTGTGGCTAAGCCATGTCTCCGCAATATCCTTTCTTTCAGGAGTGCTAGTTCTGCAAGGTTCGCAGGAGAGCTTCTGTAAAGTTTGGAAGGTAGAAGACGAGACACTGGCAGAAGTAAAGCTGTGAGGATGAGGCGTGAGTCGTGCTTGGGTAGCTCAGATGGTAGAGCACTTGACCGCGAAAGGCAAAGCTCCCGAGTTCGAGTCTCGGTTCGGCACACAGTCTTAATCTGCCAGGAAGTTTCACACGCATTACATGTTTACTTATAATTGGTGTGGGAGGAGAGCAAAGTAACGTTTATTGGAAAATAATAGAAACAGGCGACAAATTATTCTCAGATATAGGATGAAGTGCTGACATAGTTGCCTTTAATAGAATCGGAGGAATCAGCTAGGTGACTGGCATAAGAAGATGCGCCCTCGTCGTATTGTAGTGTTCTGGTGGGAATGCTGACACTTAAACGAGCAGCTAGTGTATGTACGCGGAAGACACTTGGCGGGGTCGGCAGACCGTGGAGTGGGCAGCGCCGCCGCATTCCCTCGAGGCAGAATACGCTTGTGGAATGCCGCAGCGCCAAGGCGCGGAAATGCGGCTGGTTCCTCAAACATTAATCAACTGAACACACTGGCACGAATTACTCAGCCATCGGCTCCACTGCAATGCAGGCGTATTAACACAGCAGTTGCGCTTAATACTGGTCCCGCTATTCCTGCAGTATAACAATTGTAATGCGCCCCCCTCTAGTCGACGAGTCTACTGTAAACTGGAACGAGAATTATTTTTCGACGAGTGAAATTTGTACTTTATGTGCACGATACCTAGTGTTATAATAAATCCCACTAGAGAGAAAGCAATAGATGAGTTGGTAAATGATATTTTCCAAAGTATTATTACCTGTTTCTCTAAAAGTGGACTCTCCCTAAATTTTGAAAAAAAAAAAAGAAAAAATCAAATGGTTCAAATGGTTCTGAGCACTATGGGACTTAACTTCTGAGGTCATCAGTCCCCTAGAACTTAGAACTACTTAAACCTAACTAACGTAAGGACATCACACACATCCATGCCCCAGGCAGGATTCGAACCTGCGACCGTAAAAAAAATACACTTCATTCAGTTCTGTACAACAAACAGAGTCATACCAACAACTGATGTAGTACATGAGCAGTAGACAGTAAATACGGTAGAATATTCCAAAATTTTCGGGTGCCCATATTGATGAAAACGGAATAAATTTCTTCGGTACCTCATCACTTAGAAAGAAAGTATTGATTTCACAACAATGAGTATTAATAACAACATGTGGTGCTCATCTATGGACGTCATGTAGGTACCTCTTTAAGGATCTGGGCATTTCAACCATCACAGTACATACATTCGTTAGTAAAATTCGTCATATATAATCCACCACAATTTCAGAAGAACAGTGATGTCCATACCTACAATACTAGAGGGGAAAATGACCTTCATTACCCATTGTTAAAGCTGTCAGTGGCTCAGAAAAGAGATCAACAATCAGTAACAAAATTTGTAATCATTTGTCCAGTAACATAAAATGTCTGAAAGCTAGCGAAGCAAATTTTACATCTAATTTAAAATCATTTCTCCTGGACAACTCCTTTTATTCCACTGACGAATTTCTACATAAAAACTGGTAAGAAAAAGAAATACCTAGTTGCATGAGTAGGACTAAATGTAATGTGTTCATTAGTGTAAACACTAATCATCTATGCATACCCTGTAAACTGACTCGTTTCACATCATTTCGATAAAAGAATCGTTCGAATAATCTATGAAACAAGTAACTAATTAATTAACTATTAACTAACTAACCAACTCTCGCTTAATACGCTACGAAAAATGATGAAATAATCGCAACAAAGGAAACATCGTGCAACTCTTTCCGCTGTTGGCTATTCTTCTTCGTCTCCTCCTCCTTCTTCCTTTTCTTCGCCTTTTCACACTGCTCTACGGAGTCTCCACTTGTTATATGGTTTTTGGCCATGTTAGTAACAGTAGGTGACCTTTTGGCCTTCCTGACACCACCATACCACCAGGGACGGAACCTGTGTGCCCCATCTGTCTGTATTTACAGTAAATCTCATGTGCAATGTTTTTCTAAAGGATTGCGTAATGTCTAACTCAGGCAAGATGTGGCTCACCAGTATAGTAATCACATACTTGGATGTGTGAAACCGTCTACAAACCACATCCAGGCTGGACAGCTGACCAAGTAGTTGATCCTCGAGGCGGATTCGATCCAGAGCTGGCTCGTCTTCCCGAATCCCGGAAGCGGAGCCTCGTCGCGCTCGGGTATCCCGGCAGCTCCGCTGTTAACTATTTACTGACAAAAACGTTTCTAGTTAAGTAACACCTTTTAAGAACATTAATACCCCGCATACGGAATCAGACATGATTCACTGACCGTAAAACATTGAACATTGCTGTACAGGTTGGACTCACGCACCGGCAAACATGCATTGGAATCAGATCTATCTCATTAATGAACGTGAGGTACTAATAGAGCTTAGTAGGATGGCAACATGCCCATCCTAAAGTTTAATGCAACGGAATTCTCCTGTCACAACAAAACCAAAGTTCATTACTTGTTTTAGAAACATTTGATTTTCCTTTCTTTACTCCTAAAGCTTGATGTCCAACAAAAGATATTTTCTGCGAGGAAAGCAAGGACACTGCGTGGAAGAACCCTGCTACATCTAAATAGACTCATGCGCACAGAGAAACCGTGTCCCATTTCTGTCGCGCTCACTTTCAGGAGAGGAAAATTATACGGACATCGAAATGTGTACCTTTTTCATTAAAAGGAGTATCAGAAAAACTCAAAATGTTTGCCTCCTGAAAGGTTCCCATTCACCTTCGCTTCTGTCATTTGGTAATTATTAAATTCAACACCTCCAGTTTTCAAGTCCGTTTTCAGGTGGGTGTATTTTTCAGTTTAACAGTATTACTGGCTGTTATCATCTTAACAATCGGATTTCTTAATTGTAAGATTTGATACTAGCTTCTCTATGGGGGAATATTTTTTCCATTTGCGTTTACGCATGAATAATGAATTCGACAGAAGGAAGATTAGGGGTTAGCATTCCGCCGCTGACAAGATCATTACGGACAGAGTACAAAATCGGACAGGAAAGGAAACTGGCAGTGTCTTTTCTAAAGGGGTGTCCTTTCTACAGGAAACATCACAGCATTTGACTTAATTGGTTTAGGGCAGCGACGGAAAATTAAATCTCGATGGCAGAGGCAGATTTGAACGATGGTCTTCCCGAACGTGTGCTCAGTGTCTTAACCACTGAGATACCTCGCTAGCTTGTAACGAATCTGAAATTACCGTGGTGCTAGAGTCGGAAAAATAATGGCTTTCCTTTTCTTTTTTTCAAATAAACCTGTACAAACAATATTTCACTCTTCTTTACTAATTTTAGTACCAACTAAGCCTTTGTGAAACTTTTTTCTCATCCAACTTCTTAAATAAATATGAAGGACAGTGAAATGAAAGAGAAACCGGTGGAAAAAAGTAAATTAATTGTCTACATATGAAGGTAGTAACTGTTCCCGAAAGAACTGATACCATTGATGACCGTGCAGCTTCTCTAGAATGAAATGATAATTAAATCGACACTCTAGCTGTAAACAGGCTTTGATATACGTCATTGGGCACACATTTTCAACATGACCACAGTGATGTATATCAACGCCTGTTTGCAGCTAGGGTGTCGATTTAATTATCATTTCATAAGTTAATTGTTTATTATGTACAAAGTAATAGCCATAACTGTTAATGCACCTACTCCATTATGAGACAAGACGTTCAGTGCACCTCTTCGTCCGAAGCAAATCGACGACAGTGAATGTCTTTCTTTAGGGCACAAAAATATGGGAAATTCATGGGAGAGATCGGGACTGTACGGAGGATGTGTACAAGATTCCCAGCGAAACTTCTGCACCGCAGACGAAACAATCTTGGCAACATGTGGGCGGCCCACGACACCGAGCCTTTGCCTACCTGTTGGCATAGCAGTTCCGACTATGCTGCAGAAGTTTTGTTGGGAATCTCTTACACGTCCTCCGTACAGTCCAGATTTCTCCTCGTGCGTTTCCCATATTTTTGGAACCTTAAAGGTAAACGTTCCTCGTTGTTGATTTGCTTCGGATTAGGATGTGCATGTGTGGTACGATCAACGATTCCGCAGGCAACCGCAAACTTTTTCCATGAAGTACTGACCGTCTTATCTCACAGTGGACTAGAAGTGTTAACAGTTATGGCGACTGCTTTTGAAATAATAAACATCTGTCTCGCTTTCGTCTGACTGTCCCTTATATATTCGGTTTATAAGAGGCTCTTTTGATTTACATGCGAGATTTTTTACGCCATGCAAGTCAAGCACATCACGATGTCTCTTTCAGCAGTCATCGAACTACGTCCTGGGACAATGGTCTCCCAGTTGGGATGAGATGGGTTCAAATTCTCGTCCAGACATCCTAATTTCCGCTTCCGGTAGGTTGCAAAATTTAATCACAGGAAGTTTCCTTTGAAAATTACACTTCCTAACTCCTTCCCAATACTTTACTGAGATTTTGCTCCGTCAGTAATACCTCTACGTCGAAGAGCCGTTAAACGCCGATCTTCTTTTCTTCTGTCAACAAAAGATTCAAAACATTAATTCTCGAGAGAACTCACACACACTCCTCCGTTGTCAAGCGCGTATGAAACTATTTCACGAGTTTCTCTATTCCTAGACCCAACTAATTGACGCCTACGAGTACCATACTGCGCTGCGTCCCGCAGATGACTCGCTTCCGCTCTGCCACTCAAACATCACTAGCGCGGTGTTATTCACTGACTGTCTCGCGTAATTCCGAAAATTTTATTACAAATGTGTATATTAATTAAATTCAATCAAGAGTCTTCTTATTAACACACATTTCGAGACACGACACATCTCTGTGCTGCCCTCGTCACGGGGCACGTACTTTATGCAGTGTCTGTTTCTGGCTTTTCCTGTGAATGGTTAGGCCATATTTCAACAAGCTGGTTTCAGCACAATTTAACGCAACCAATAGGCACAGAAGTAAACCGATAGAAATTCTATTTGACACAGCATTATCCGTTACCCCGCTGTTCCGAGGCCAAGAATATAGAGCATCACGAGAACTGTAGTTTGTCCATTATTTGTGCAGTTGTAGTCGACCACTACCATGAAAAATTTATTCTAAACCTCGTGAAGCTACTGTCGTTCTCCGATGCGAACAGTGTAGATATTTGAGAAGTATTGTACCTAGTAAGCATCTGGATTAAATGGGCTTTGAAGATAGCGATGATGATGATGATGAGCGTTTGGCGTCATTGGCCGGGAGGCCCCTCGCGGGGCAGGTCCGGCCGCCTTGGCGCAGGTCTTATTACATTCGGCGCCACATTGGGCGACCTGCACGCCGGATGGGGATGAAATGATGATGAACACAACACAACACCCAGTCCCTGAGCGGAGAAAATCTCCGACCCAGCCGGGAATCGAACCCGGGCCCGGAGGACGGCAATCCGTCACGCTGACCACTCAGCTACTGGGGCGGACGAAGATAGCGATAACGAGCATTGTTATTCAGAAACTGAAAAGGTACAGTGAGGCGCTACGTGAAAAAGAGTAATCATAGGAGCATTTTGACAGAATTCATCTGCGGAAAGAATGTCACAAATCTGACTAAGTGCCAATTCATATGACTGCAAGGTGACCAACTTCAATCAACTGGTGACCAAATTTCTCATTGCTGGTGAGTATGCCTCAGTATTGTTGCGGGATCTCCAATTTCGTTCAGAATATATCTGTTGTTCCCGATTATCATGTAAACTAGAAATAGTTCTTTCAATAATTTAACGACTATATACAAAATGGCATAATTTCTCCTCCTGCCAGTGAAAGACTGTTAAATCTTTTATTTTTCGAAGTAATTCTGTTTTAGCCAATGTACACTGGCGGAAAAAAATACAACATCAAAAAATAAATAATTTGCAGAAATGAAATTTCGGAAATACATTTTTCTAGGTAACATATTTAAGTGATTAACACAGCAAGATCACAGGTTAACGTAAGCGCGAGACAAGCCATTGCAAATCTGAAACGGTGATGCATTAATAACCGGTAACCGCCAGTATGCTGAAAGCAAGTATGTAAACGTGCATAAATTGTGTTGTACACGTGCCGCATGTCGGCTTGTGGGACGGAGTTCCATGCCTTTTGCACTTGGTCGGCCAATACAAGGACGGTTAATGCTGTTCGTGGATGACGCTGCAGTTACCATCCAGTGATATCCCAGATGTGCTCGATTGGCGACAGATCTGATGATCCAGCAGGCCAAGGCAATATGTCGATACTCTGCAGAGCGTTCTGGGATACAACAGTGGTATGTGGGCGAGCATTGTCCTGCTGGAAATCACCCCCTGGAATGGCAGCACAGCCCGCATCTCGTGGTCGTGCGGTAGCGTTCTCGCTTCCCACGCCCGGGTTCCCGGGTTCGGTTCCCGGCGGGGTCAGGGATTTTCTCTGCCTCGTGATGGCTGGGTGTTGTGTGCTGTCCTTAGGTTAGTTAGGTTTAAGTAGTTCTAAGTTCTAGGGGACTTATGACCACAGAAGTTGAGTCCCATAGTGCTCAGAGCCATTTGAACCATTTGAACCAATGGCAGCACAGCCGGTCGAATCAACAGAATGACAGGTTGCTTGCCGGCCGCGGTGGTCTAGCGGTTCTAGGCGCTCAGTCCGGAACCGCGCGACTGCTACGGTCGCAGGTTCGAATCCTGCCTCGGGCATGGATGTGTGTGATGTGCTTAGGT
This sequence comes from Schistocerca cancellata, assembly GCF_023864275.1. Taxonomy (NCBI): domain Eukaryota; kingdom Metazoa; phylum Arthropoda; class Insecta; order Orthoptera; family Acrididae; genus Schistocerca; species Schistocerca cancellata. The sequence continues at coordinate 405,764,439 of NC_064627.1, read as the reverse complement.
TAGTTAGGTTTAAGTAGTTCTAAGTTCTAGGGGACTGATGACCACAGATGTTAAGTCCCATAGTGCTCAGAGCCATTTGAACCATTTTTGAACAGTTTGCTTGGGATAACCACGAGAGAGTTCCTGCTGTCATACGAAATGGCACTCTAGATAACAACTCTAGAAATAGGTCCAGTGTGTCCAGCACGCAGGCAGGTTGGTTGAACGCCCTCATCTGGATTCCTAGTAACCAACATACGGTCATCACTGGCTCCGAGGCAGAACCAGCTTTCGTCAGAAAAGAAAACAGACCTCCACCCTGCCCGTGGGCTCCGCTTTACACCATTGAAGTCTCAAATGGCGTTGGTTTGGGGTCAGTGGAATGCGCGCTACAGGGCGTCTGGTCGGAGCTGTCCTCAAAGTAACCGATTCGTAAAAGTTTGTTGTGCGGCTGTGATGCCAACTGATGCTCAAATTTCTGCTTCAGATGCAGTACGAGACACCAGAGCCATACGCCGCACAGGACGGTCTTTCCTCTTCGTACTGCTTCGTCGCCGTTCGGATCCCGCTCTTCTTAAGACCGTACATTCTAGTAACCACGGCTGCCAGCAGTCATGTACAGAAGTTACATTCCTGCGAAGTCTTTCAGCAATATCGCAGAAGGAACACCCAGCTTGCTGTAGCCCTATTATACCACCTCGTTCAAATTCAGAGAGGTGTTGATGGCGTCTTTGTCGCCTTGAAGGAATTCTTGACTGACATCGATGTCAAAATCTCAAACGTAACTAAATCTCACGACCGTTGCAGTGTGTATTTAAAACAAACATGATTTACATCCTAATAGTGGCGCTACTGGCGCCGTTCTTGTGCGATTGCCTCGAAATTTGAATGTACATCAGCTTTCAGATGTAGGTAATTTAGTTTTGTTGCCTCTGCTTACATTACTTTTCCCCTAATTATTTCAGAAGCTATGCATGGTAAACGATAGTTATTGTTTTAGCCTTTGTAAGGTACTCATGGGGAGAAACACTCTTGCATCCCATAATCGTTAGTGTAATCTATCCGGCACATGAAAAACATTTCGGCCTCTGGTGCTTTACTGTGACTTTGTTTCTGGTGTGAAGTGACGGACTCATCTCACACACTCAATGAGAAATCGGTGCGCGAAGTCTGTTCTATTATTTTACAACAGTTCAAATATTTTGATAATTTGCTCTTTGCATTTGCTTTTGATTGAACTTTCTAAAAATGCAGCAGGCGTCTTCTTGTAACGGTCGCACTGTCCATCGTACCAAGGATTTGATTGAGTTCTAAAGACTGCGCCAATGTTAAGAGTTCTGTAACCGTTGCACATAATAAATTAGCCCAGTTACAAGAATATTTACTGTCGCTTGCAAATATCTTAACAACCAACTCTGGCTGACTTCCGTAATTGATATTACCTTGACACTACGTCCGTAGCCACGTCATTACACTATGGGCTGCGGTGGTTCCAACAACTGTGGGCTGTTTACGATTACAGAGTATTCCAGTAAGGTGGTTGCTAACTCCAGATGAACTCTGCCGAAAGGATGCGTCGAAGACAACTGACTGTTCACTGTACACTGAACTGACTGAAGACTACAATTCCAAAGACTGTCTTGCAGGCTGCCGGGCCGCGGGTAATATCGCCACACGGATTGCTATTCATATGCAAAATGCCCACAATTGGCTGCCGCTTCTGGAGATGACGCGCTCCTCGCCATTTGGCTCCCCAAGCGGAAAGATTTCTTTGTTGCGTCTAGTTGGCGCCCATGGTGGGCGTGGAAATGTAAGTCCGGCCGTTGCGGGCGGCCTCTGTGAACAAGCAATGAAGCTCTCACTGCTATTGGCCTCGCCATGGTGTATGCTGCGCCGAACACTGCCACAGTGGAGTTGAGGCAGGGGTAGCAGCGTGCGACATAACGCATCTTGAGTAAGATTTTCGCTTATTAGATTCTACATGATGTAAAATTTAGCTTTTTCTTTCTTCTTGTGTAGCCCAGCTACAATGTAGGGGAGTCTACTCCGCAGGGGTAGTAGCGTGAGATGCAACGCATATTGAATAAGGTTTTCGCATAGTAGACTCTACATAATGTAAAATTTAGCGTGTTGTTTCTTCTGATAATACTTTGACGCCGACTTACTACACCTTGAAGCAGCAAACAGAAATGAGCGTGTCACTCTTAACGGGGAGAAATCAACAGAAGTAAAAGTAACGCAGGGTACAACCCAAGGGAGTGTTACAGGACCATTGCCTTTCACAATGTATATGAACGGTCGAGTAGATAATGTCCAAAATACCATTACTCTTCTCAAGGATGATGAAGTTTCATACAAAGAAATTGCAATGCTAGAAACGTGTAGACAAATGTAGGAGGATCTGCAGAGGATCTACGCTTTGTGAAGGGATTGGCTGTTCACCATCAACATAAGTAACTGGAACACATTGCGCCTAAAACGACAGAAAGACCCATTACTGTATGATTACACGACTGCAGAACAAACACTGGAACAGTCACATCCATGAAATACCTGGGAGTATGTGTGCGTAGCGTTTAAAGTGCATGGGACACACAAAATTAATAGCAGGTAAAATAAATGCCAGACTGGCAAGGAACCCCTTGGGATTAAGGTCGCAAGTTCAATCTTTAGTAAGGCTCATTTGAAAGTGCTGTGTTAACAGTTATGATGGGAAAAATATTAGCTGCTAATGACTCACCTTAAGCATCAGGAGGGTGACATGAAACGAGCGCAGAGATCATGCTTCTATGGGTGTACGTATTACACTTCACAAAATGGACATCATCGACATTCAAGAAATGTTCAAATAACGGTGAACCACAGTGATCACAGAGGTTCGCACCATCAGAGCTGAAGACAAACTCCTTGGGATCTCCAAACCACGCAGGGCACTCAGCTAGGCATCCACTCTTAAAGAATGCATGTAGAATCATACTGGTGTAATGAGGTGACTAGAACTGATGGAATGTGATGGCATGCTACCGAATCCGAAACAGTCCGTTGTGGAGTTTATCATGTAGCTGGCTATCCTTAAAGGCACAGCTGCAGACACTACAATAATATGTTTTATAGGCACAGAATAAACAAACATCCAGAGGCTGAATTTCTCGAGTGCTTCTCGGTTGTATGCACTGCAATGTCATACTTTTCATGACGGATAGCTTGATCTAAAGGAGTATTCTTTTTATACATAGACCAGGAATTAAGCAAAAGCAAGTTATTTTGACGAGCTATTGGCCAAAATCAGTGTTCATACCACAGTCGTAGTTCTTTCACACCCATTTACCCACTCTTGTTTGCTGTGACGTAAATATGCCCCACTGCCCTTGCAAGGTCACGCAATCGAGAAAGAATCGTAGAGGGCAAAACACCTCCAACTTCTCGCAGCACAGTAAATAAATTTTCAGGTAGTTTGCTATAAAGATTAACAGTCGACATAATTGTATACTAATACGTTAAGGCACTTAAGTTAGTTGGTCTTGATACAACTCTCTGAATACCTCTAATTTCCAGGGTTCCTTTCATATGCATCTCCTCTTCAAAGCCCGACTTGTCGGCGCTGAAAAAAAAACCCTTACTGAACTATGGGATAAGCTTGTTTATCTCGTGTACAAATTTTCGGGCGGATTCCGCAGTTTAATGTACGTCGTCAAGTTCACGCTTTGTTTAAAATTTCGTTATCTTGCGTCTTCCAATTCCGTAGTACTGCTTGAAGTTATGCAACCGTGCACTCCTTCCCTCGAAATCACTGTACTCTATGTCGGGCGCAAATCTGAAGTGCATAACATAGTGGCTCACTGACATGCACATCCTATAAATTATATGGAGCGTCCTTGAAAAGCGCAAACAACAGTTTTTGTAACAAGTGCGTCTTGTCCTCCCTTGAAAATCCATTGTTCTTATGCATTACAAGCTCATATAGCAGCAGACGTATTCAAAATTTGTTCATAATTTTTTTTTAGAACGCTGCGAATGATCTTCCACGTACGTAATTATGTCCAGTAGCCGCTCCTTGAACAACGAATGTCCTACACTATGTTCCACTAGAGGCGGGATTTGTGGCTCCCTGTCCGACAAGGATGAAGAACTACATGGCTCTATATCTGTTTCAATATCACTTTCACTCGTTAAGCATACATCGTCATCGTTGTACTCATGTCCGCACAGGCGAGAGTATACGACGCGACACATTCCAATGACTCATCTTGCAGAAAAAAAATGGTTCAAATGGCTCTGAGCACTATGGGACTTAACATCTATGGTCATCAGTCCCCTAGAACTTAGAACTACTTAAACCTAACTAACCTAAGGACAGCACACAACACCCAGCCATCACGAGGCAGAGAAAATCCCTGACCCCGCCGGGAATCGAACCCGGGACATCTTGCAGAAATGCTACTATTTCATCTGCCACTTCTTTCTCACTCCCCGAAATTTCTTGGGTTCTTTTCTGACGAAATGTCAACTTAGGCATCTGCTGTTATAAATACAATGCAATATCTGCTTTGTTTATCGTTGCAGTTGCTCTGCTTTGTATCAACGCCAATAACACTGCTGCGAGTTACTCGCCGATTAAGGCGTTCAACTACGCTCCGCAGCCTCATGCTTTGCTCACCACTGGATGCCTCCAGTCCCGTGCCTTGTGGCCATTAGCAGCCAATATTGTAGTTGCATGGAAGACAGTATGTGGTGCGTCGAATGCCGTAAAGATCATTGGCCTTTTGTGACATCATACTCAAGAGGTTCTTTGTGAGATTCACTGGAAGAATTCTCAGGAAGTGCAGTCCACCCTAACAGCAGATAGCTTACAAAACCTTCGTTCGACCAATAAGTGAATCTCTTTTGTCTGCCTGGGATCCGTACCAGTTAGAACTGGTAAAGTAAATAGGGAAATTCAAAGAAGAGCAACGCAACAGTTTGATTTAGTAAGCTCAAAAGCTTTACGCAGATACACATCCAACTCTAGTGGAAGATGCTATGCGACATGAGGTGTCGAGAGTACGGTCCTAAAGGTTGCAATAGTTATTCGGAGATCTCACATGGAAGCTTACCAAAAATCGTTCATCTCGCAAACCATTCGCTACTGGACAGGAGAAGGGGGGGGGGGAGTGACAGTATACAGAATGCACATTCTGCCACCTTTCACAATGTGGTTTGTGGAATGTTGATGTAGATGTAGATGTAGAGTGTCTAGTGTCATATCGTTCTTTTTAGTTTGTGACATTCTACACGTAAATTAAATTCAAGGAAAATACGATCATATCTGAATTCTGCCCCTCATTTCTTAACTGTTAAAAATGTAGGTGCTGATTCACAAACCTACACCAAACTTTCATGCGTTTCCGTTTTAAAAAACCATCCGAAACTAAGAATTTTATGGTAGTTCTGTACTCTAAAATTCACGTAACTATTTTGCAAAAGCCGCATACAGGAAAATTTCCATAAGATTGTCACTTGACTTGTAATATCTGCATCAGAACGAGAATTTCCCTCCTGATTCTCATAATGCTGACGTTGCCGGATGTTCATACCCTAATAAAAGAAAAATACGGAAATTCCAAATACCTTAGCCTGGGAAACGTGCGCGTTCGTCGACGTCACAGAAGATCTATTTCATATACGATATGAATTAATATTTTCTTTTACTATGTGTGCTCGTTCAGGCATGTGTCTCTGAAGAAAAAAACATTGTAAAATAAAATAACTATTACAAGTCTCTACGGGCAAGTACGACGATAACGACTTTGGTCATGATTCCTTAAAGTCTCTTTCTCTCGGTTTCTGGAATCATGCACTGTGCGAGCACTAGGGGATACAGACTGTGTGGTACAAGTAGGTCTGGGTCGGCCCAGGAAGCGTGCACTGATAGCCGAAGTTGTTAAGACGACAGCTCACGATAAGCGGGAAATCTGGGTTCGAATCCCTGTCCGAAATAAGTTTTAATGGGTCACATGTAGGTATGAACTAACTTCATGCGTTCCGTGATGGGCGTGGTATAAAATGAACTGTAATTCTTCCAGTGCTTCGTTCACACACGTGATGATTATCATTTGCAAATCGTATCATTCAATTCTGTCGACTCCAGATTTCACGACAGTACATGATTTAACGCCTCTACCGAATACCATTAGTCAGTTGCACTCATGCCATGACGTATTCACCAGGGCGCACAAATTTTTGCTGTCCTATGCCGTTATTATCCATCCTCTAACACACTCTCCCTCCGCCCTTCCACTTAAAACATGCAGTATTTTACTGCACCTTATTTCCCATCCGCTTTAAGTGCTTCAGATGAGGCTACGTGTTGATTCGCTGTAAAATTGATTGCAGCGCACTCATATTGGCGATTGGACAATTGTCGGAAGAGACACATGTGTTATGATGGCAATTCACATGTCAATTAAGCGCGTTGTACATCAGCTGATGACTTCATCTCAGATATGGATGTTGCATCTGAAAATTATCTCTGTGAACAGTGACGTGTTATTAACAGCAACTTCTGTCTTCCTGGAAACCGAACCGCGTTCCGCATGAGACCGGGCTTATTTGCTATATTATGTACTCATTGTAACTGCTGTTGTAACAGAAATAATGCAAATATTAGTGTTACTCTGCGCAACATAAATGCAAAAAGATGGAAAAAACATGAATTTAACAGAATGTTAGTGATATTAGGTTGAAAGTGTTGCTTAGACGTAACAGTAGCTAAAGAATGTGCACCTAGAGAGAAGGAAAAGACTTTTCATTTAACACAACACGAGTGCCTGAAAGATTAAAGTGTTTTCGAAGAAAATGTCCATCGGAATGCAATGTAGACACGCCCCAGTTGCATAAATGCCATACGTCAATTGTTCTTCGCACTGCAGTTGCTGATCAGGCTGAAAAGAGAAATTTAGCGCCTCAGTACTCTGAAAAGTGTTCGACATCGCCGTTAGTATGTGATTCCGGAAAGAACCTTTAAATCACGGTAAGTGTTGTTTGAAAACAGCATCACTTGATATCAATGTTCATAGCACTTCCAATATTCTGATATTTGTCGTCGCCTAAAACTTTTCCCTCTATATTTCCCTCCAGTACCAAGTTAACTATGCCTTAGCAGATGTCGCAATAAACTGACCTATCTTCAGCTAATAAGTGTATTCCATAGTCTTCTGTGTCTCCTGTTGTTCCTAGAGGCTCTCCATACTGTACTTGAGCTTTATGTAGTATCACATTTCACTTCGATACAATGTTGCACTTAAGACGTATATGTTCTGAAAATTATTCATCAATTCTATGTCAATATTTGATAGCATTAGAGTTCCGTAGTTGTGCAGCAAATTACACTATGACTTTTATTCTTAATGTGCGCATTCAAGACAGCATCGTATAAGGCACTAGGCTAAAAAAAAGTCTTGGCACTGCCTGATTTCACATGCTAATTTTAACATGAGACACTGGCAGATAAGGGAAAGAAATCTCTGATTCGCGAAGCATCAACCATTCACCGTCAATTGCCGGAATTGCAACTAGTCCGTTTCTGTTCAAGTCAGTCCATCACACTCGTTTCGTTCGGGCAGCAATACCATGGGAAGGAAATTTTGTTCTCTCCTCCCTCCCAGCGTCTTCTGTGTGGGAATTATATATCTCACCCGTCGACGGCAATCTAACTGAACACTGCACGCGACGTTTCGGAGAGAGATGCACAGTCATAAAGTATGAGCATTCATTTTTTAATTCCAGTCGTACGCATACTGTTCACTTTATGCTACTCACTCTTGATGTAGCAATTATCAAAAAGAAGAGTGTATGGGTGAGGAACGTTTAAATAACAGCGAAAACTCATTCAAAATCTTAAGAAAATATTAATGTCAAGTCATTTTCAAGCCTTTCAAAGATTTCCATCAGGTGGAATTTCTTCGTTTTTTTTTCGCAGTAAAGATGAACTTATGCAATGTGCGATTTCATTTCTGAAAGTCAACAATTTTTCGTTACTCCCATCAGCCACTGTAGTCTAATTGGCTGCATTATATGTTATATATACGATCCAATATCCTGCTGCATTTGAGAAGAAACTGACGATCTTTCTTTTATCATTACTCTAATATAGGCACAAGGGAAAAAGGATTCGTTCTCATAAGTTCATTAAATAGAACACTCATTGCCGGCCAGAGTGGCCGAGCGGTTCTAGGCACTTCAGTCCGGAACCGCGTGACCCCTACGGTCGCAGGTTCGAAACCTGTCTCGGGCATGGATGTGTGTGATGTCCTTACGTTAGTTAGGTTTAAGTAATTTTAAGTTCTAGGGGACTGATGACCTCAGAAGTTAAGTCCCATAGTACTCACAGCCATTTGAACCATCTTTGAACACTCATTACTTCCCTCTATACTTTTCTTCTTTCTTTAGTATATATTTATTCCTTTGTCTTCCTTTTCTAAGTTATCCTATACTGACAATTTTTTTTCTCTCTGCATCTCTTGTAACCTTGTATGCTTTTGTCTCCTCTGTTTCTTTTACCTTCTTCTTTCTTACAGTATTATTATTATTGTTGTGTTCTCCTTAAGCAGGTGGTTCGCAACTGCAAAACTTTAACGTTCATAGGTTATCGTACGAGCAGGTAATGTCCCTGGGATTACTTACACCGTCGTTAGGGAACTGTACAACGAAATACGACCACAGCTCGACTTGATTGCCGCCTAATTTTCATGACCATAGAGGGTCAACTAGCTTCGTCCACAGCACTGACTCGACGTAGTTTGAATGAGGGTTCTGATCATCTCTGTAGTTGGGTTTCCTTATTTTATTCTATTGTACTCTATCATTGTTGTTACTCGAACTGTTTCACCTTTGTTGTCAGTATATCATTTATGTGTTTGCTTGTTGTGTAAAGCGCCAAGTTAATTAAAGTAATTCAGTTTCTGTCAAAGACAGTTTTTAGACTTGCACAACATTCTATATTGTGTATGGGAAAAAAAGGTCAATCACTATATACATATAATTCATTCCCTCTCGTAAGTCTGATGACACCCATTCGTAGTCTTATTAAGTATATTTCTCAAGTGGTTTTTCAAAGGTGGCGTTCATTCTAATGTGAGGGAGGTATTTTACGTTAAGTCCCGATGCGACATATAACCTTAACATTTCACATACTGTATTATCAAATATAACTAATCTCCATTATCCAAAACACCCACCAAAGTCTCCATTTTCCAGCTTACTGATCATAGATCAAAGATACTAGTTTTAAAAAATTCTTTAATAAAAACTTTTTTATTACGAGGGTAATCCAAAAAGTAAGGTCTCCTGTTTTTTTATAAGTACATATACCTGTTTATTTTTACTTTACAGCTTGAACATTTAGCTATCTTTCGACATAATCGACATTTCTGTCGATGCATTTTTGTACACGCTGTGGCAGTTTTTTTATGCCCATGTCATACCAGCTCGCCGCCATGCTGTCTAGTAAGTTATGGACCTCTTCTTTCTCCTCGTCCTCGGGGCTGAATCACTGGGATCACAATTAACGCTGACAGGTACTGTGAGACTTTGAAAAAACTCAAACGGGCAATTCAGAACCGGGGAAGAAGAATGTTGATCAAGGGCGTACACATTCTCCATGACAACGCTCGCCCACACATCGCTCGGCAAACCATTGCTCTCCTGCAACAGTTTCAGTGGAACATAATCACCCACCCACCCTATTGTCCTGACTTGGCGCCCAGTGACTATCACCTGTTCCCTAGCTTAAAAGAACATTTGACCGGAAAGCGATTCAGCTCCGACGACGAGGTGAAAGAAGAGGTTCATAACTTTCTGAACAGCATGGCGGTGAGCTGGTATGACATGGGCATACAAAAACTGCCACAGTGTCTACAAAAATGCATCGACAGAAATGGTGATTATGTCGAAAAATAGCTAAATGTTCAAGCTGTAAACTGATGTAAATCATTGCAGAAATAAACAGGTCTATGTACTTATAAAAAATAGGAGACCTTAATTTTGGGATTACCCTCCTATGAATATGCAGGTATTAATTGCGATATACTGTTAAACAATAGAAGAAAATGTAGTATCAAGCACAGCTAATAACAACAGCGAATTTTACCGGACTCATATAAACCGTCATGTAACACTCGTAGTAATTAATAATACTAAATAAAGTGAAAGGTACATAACGTACCGGTACCCTACACATGACCGTGGGATCTACAATCTGTCAACGAGATGGTGACGCCAATCATAAGACCTTTACAGATCTTGTAATATCGAGAGTATTTCAATAAAAAATGGGACCCATTATATCTAATTAGACTGTAACTGGACTCATAATGTGCTCTGCTGTTATCCTGTAATAAGGGACTGATGAAGTCGTTTATTGCCACGTACATTAAAACAAAAGAGAAACAACAGCATCTCAGTTGATACAGGTACAATCCATGTTAATGATGAAGTTTAATTAGATGCAGTAACTGCCTCTCTATTTTACTTCTTACCAGGACCACCGAAATTCACTTCCGTATTATGGCTGCTTAGTCCACGCTGAGACACATCGTTCCACCTAAAATCTGATGGTGGCTGATAAATCTAGTGTTCGTCTGCGCGAATGTCATTCAAGTATATGAGCTTAAATTATCAATTCCTGAAGCTTTTATAAATATCATATCACATTCAAATTAGTTCCGTCATTCTCTGAAAAAAAAAACACTGCTTACAAGGAAAAGATCGAAATCCTTTCTCTTATTAATTACGTAATAAAGAAAATACTTGTATAATGAACACAAAACTTGTATATGTCCAGAAAAAAGCAGCTATTTTTAAATCGATTTCCGAGTCTATTTACTCTGTATTCTCTTCCTCAGGACGTTCAAAGAGAAATTTTTGCTGCTCTACCAGTACTGTAGATAATGTAATATAAAATCCCATCGCCTGAAAACCTATATCATAATATTGTCCTAATGAAGACTGCCAACTGATCATACATTACTAACCTACTACACCGCCTACCAGATCATAAAACCATGTTAATCCTTTTTGACAAACGGCTCTTGTCGCACATTCCTAACAACTCCAGGGCAACAAGAGCAGAACGTGCTGATAATGTATTGGGGTTCCCATTCCGAGTTGTTGCAAATGTTGTTCCCTTTATCTTCTGCCATACTGTCATTCAGATGTTCCTTTCATTTATTTTCCTACTAAACGCATGCTATTAGTGTTACTGATGCAGCTATCAAAAACTGAGCTGTTACTCAATTATCTCGCCAGGACGACTTTATTCCGGTCACTTCTCCCCGAAGTTTAACATGTCTTGAGGCCACTGTAACTAGCAGGTAATCGTTTTATCTAAACGTTTCGATATGGTGTATGTGTAAGAATAATAAAGAGGAAATTTGTCACGTTAAAAGGGCAATCACTTTCTTATAACTCGATTACCCTGTATGAGAAGTACTGTATTTCTACCAGGAGGCGTATATTTTGAGAATATCCATTACTCGAAGCAGTTCAACCTTGTAGCTGGCTTCCAGGAATATCTACGTAGTAGAACAATTAGAATGTTTAAATACCTGCAAAGGTTCTGTTACTAATTCCTGATAAGGCCAGGCAGTCTCTAGCAACGAAAGACATAATCAACTTTCCGCACGGAAAAAAACTTTATGCACACTCAGCTTCGTCAAAATTAGATGCCCATAAAGGTACATGTAGACTGCAGATGAAGTATTCGATTAGAAAATATTTCGCGATACATTTCCTCGTTGATACATTCCACTAATTCTTCTATAGCGATAGAAAAAAGTTAACTGTCACGGATTGTATAGGTAGCTGTGGAAGTGGATGGATACCTGCAGTCGGATATCACGTACAGTTCAAGGCTCGAATACCACATCAGTTTTATCATATGGCCTAGTACATTCATTTTCTGTGGCTTTCTTATATCTGGATATCGCACATCACGCCTATACTCCGATTAATGGGACTCGATTACAGTAAGGTCTCATGGTGATCTTTTCTCATTTTTATGAATTGCATATCATAAGTAAGCTAAGTGCAAAAGGTAGTGAAACTTGCTGCTCTCCCTTAACCCACCCCGAAATGAGCTACCCCAGGACAAAAATTAACGTCGATTTGGCAGACAGAGATCTGGTGAAAACCAGCCAGCTCTCTCTCCTCATCCATGAGATACAGAGCGCTGTAAGCATAGGCGTCCAGGCTGATGGCGAGATCCTTGATTTTCCAGACACTTTCAGTACAGTTCCTCATTATCGTTTAGCGGACAAAATACTAGCTTCTATTAGTATCAGAACACATTTTGCCGGCCGGAGTGGCCGTGCGGTTCTAGGCGCTACAGTCTGGAACCGAGCGACCGCTACGGTCGCAAGTTCGAATCCTGCCTCGGGCATGGATGTGTGTGATGTCCTTAGGTTAGTTAGGTTTAATTAGTTCTAAGTTCTAGGCGACTGATGACCTCAGATGTTAAGTCGCATAGTGCTCAGAGCCATTTGAACTATTTTTTGAGAACACATCTGTGATCGGATTTAGATTGCACATAGAACTCAACAAATCGCTTGAATGGAACAACATCGACAGATTAACGTTAAATTCCGGAATTTATATGGACGTCGTTGTTTACATAAAGTGTCCGAAAAAAATGTTCCAGTGTTTACTGAGGATGTAGCACTATCAAGGGAAGAAAAAACGTTCCTATAAACGCTGGTCGTAAACCTCATATCTTCGAAGTTATGAACTGCGTGCATAAAAGGATCATATCTTACACACCGAGTACTTTGTAACGAGTCAAATGAGGAAACAGCGTAGGTACTAAATTTTTATGCAGCACAAAGTGTTTGAATTGATTTCAAGCAAGAACCCAACACAAGACCAAGTACAGTATTCCACAGCGTACTACAATACGTAGAGAGTATCTGTCAGATATGTTCATTTGGTGTACCTGTAGCGCTCATATGGCGCATTGTTTGTTGTGACGCAGCAGGTCATTACTGTAATTTGTTTCCGTGTCCGCTATTGAACTTACAGCTCCCAATTCAACCCAGGAGATGGCAATGGTCTTCAGCTACGGGCAAGCAAATGGAAGCAGAGAACGTGTGTTCAATGCTTGCGACGCAAACCGGCAACAACCCGGGGTGTTCCAACGAATACGTGATTCCGTTAAGACGTAGGGTGGAAGGAAGTATGGCAATCAATGGCAGTCACATCGAGCACGTGTTGTGAAGAGGGAGTAGCGCAGACACATGGTGATCACTAGCAGTGGTGGTAGCAGACAACTACTCCGAACTCATGAGGTTTACAACAAATGTTTATAGGAACATCCTCTATAAATATTGGAATCTTTTTTCCCGGACAGCCTATATTTAATGATACAGCCAATAACATCGTAAACTCAGTGAGGCAATTCTCGGTTGAAGCTGTTGTCTATAGGAAGGTCGCAATGCCAGGAGACTGTCGTGAAATGCAGAAAAATCTAACGAGAATCGACAATTTGTGCTGGGACTGGCATCTCTCCCTGAACGTGAATGAATGGAACGTTTTGTATATAAACAGGCGCGAAACCCATTATCGTTCGGTTTCGCTATAGGTGTTCTAAGTTGCTAGAAACCATAAAGCACTTAGCTGTCCTTTTTAATTTTTATTTTTTCATCAGTCTCCTGCGCTTACCTCTTCATCTCAGAGTAGCACTTGCAACCTACGTCCTCAATTGTTTGCTGATGCATACCAATCTCTGTCTTCCTCTGCAGTTTTTGTCCTTTGCAGCTCTCTCTAGTACCATGGAAGTCATTCCCTCACGTCTTAAAAGATCTTCCATCATCCTGGCCCTTGACCTTATCAGTGTTTTCCACATATTCCTTTCCTCTCCGATTCTGCCCAGAACCTCCTCATTCCTTACCTTGTCAGTCCACCTAATTTTCAACATTCGTCTCTAGCACCACATCTCAAATGCTTCGATTCTCTTCTGTTCCGGTTTTCCCACAGTCTATGCTTCACTACCATACAATGCTGTACTCCACACGTACATTCCCAGAAATTTCTTCCTCAAATTAAGGCCGATATTTGGTATTAGCAGACTTCTCTTCGCCAGGAATGCCCTTTTTGCCATTGCTAGTCTGCTTTCGATGTCCTCCTTGCTCTGAACGTCATTGGTTATTTTACTGCCTAGGTAGCAGAATTCCTTAACTTCATCTACTTCGTGACCATCAATCCTGATGTTACGTTTCTCGCTATTCTCATTTCTACTGCTTCTCATTACCTTCGTCTTTCTTCGATTTACTCTCAGTCCATACTCTGTACTCATTAGACTGTTCATTCCGTTCAGCAGATCATGTAATTATTCTTCACTTTCACTCAGGATAGCAATGTCATCAGCGAATCGTATCATTGATATCCTTTCACCTTGTATTTTAATTCCACTCCTGAACCATTATTTTATTTCCATCATTACTTCCTCGATGTACAGATTGAACATTAGGGGCCAAAGACTACATCCTTGTCTTACACCCTTTTTAATACGAGCACTTCGTTCTTGGTCATCCACTCTTATTATTTCCTCTTGGCTGTTGTACATATTGTATATGACCCGTCACTCTCTACAGCTTACCCCTAATTTTCTCAGAATTTCGAACATCTTGCACCACTTTACATTGTCGAACGCTTTTTCCAGGTCGACAAATCCCATGAACGTGTCTTGATTTTTCTTTAGTCTTGCTTCCATTATTAACCGCAACGTCAGAATTGCGTATCTCGTGGTCTTTCCTAAAGCCAAACTCATCGTCATCTAACGCATCCCCAATTTTCTTTTCCATTTTTCTGTACATTATTCGCGTATGCAACTTGGATGCATGAGCTGTTGATTGTGCGGTAATTCTCGCAATTGTCAGCTCTTGCCGTCTTCGGAATTGTGTGGATGACGCTTTTCCGAAAGTCGGATGTTATGTTGTCAGACTCATACATACTACACACCAACGTTAATAGTCGTGTTGTGGCCACTTCCCCCAATTATTTTAGAAATTCTGTACTGGATCCCCTATCTCTCCTAAATCGACTCCTGTTTGACATCAGACAAATATTCCCGCTCATGGAGGCTTTCAATGTATTCTTTCACCTATCCGCTCCCTTCTCTGCATTTAATAATGTAATCACCCTTGCTTTTCAAAAAATGGTTCAAATGGCTCTGAGCACTATGGGACTTAACATCTATGGTCATCAGTCCCCTAGAACTTAGAACTACTTAAACCTAACTAACCTAAGGACATCACACTCATCCATGCCCGAGGCAGGATTCGAACCTGCGACCGTAGCAGTCGCGCGGCTCCGGACTGGGCGCCTAGAACCGCTATACCACCGCGGCCGGCACCCTTGCTTTTAACGTCATCGAAGGTTGTTTTGACTTTCCTGCATACTGAGTCTGTCATAGGAAGGCTCTTACACAAATTTGATTTGTTCACAATAGAATTCATTCACAAACCAATCGATCAGCCTATTCTTGAGTGCCGCTCATCAGTTTGTGGCCGTAATTGGGTTGCATTACTAGAGGAGATAGAGGAAATCCAAAAATAAGTGTGTGTGTCGTCACGGGATCGTTTACTAATCGCGACGGCGGTACGAAGTTGCTCCACAAGCTCCCATGACAGAGGCTACAAGAGAGATGAACGTCATGGAGAGGTTTACTGCAGAAATTCCGAGAGCGTACCTTCGAACAAGACTCGGGCAACATACTGCTTCCTGCCACATATGTCTCGTGAAATGACCTCGACAAGAAAAAAAGAGATCTCAGAGCTCATACACAGGCTTACCGGCAGCCGTTCTTCCCGCGAGTGGGGCACGGCAGGGCGATATGGTAGTGGTGCGGGAAGTGACCCCCGTCACACAGTTTGAAGTATAGAGATGTTGATGCATATATGTGCTGCCCAGGAAGATTCTTAACGACGTCGCCGATATGTGTTTACAAGAACACAAAGCAATTCATCTACGACCGATCTTTCCAGAATGTAGCTCAAATTCAGTTACGCGACGCAACTGAAATCAGTTATCAAGATCAAATTATTCACTTTCCCTCACGTACATTCATCTGAGAAGACCAATCAGTGCGTTTTCTCGTCTGTGTTCCATTCAGAAGATTCCAATACGTAACACTGTCTCTCTTTTTAAAGCTGCCTAGGTGGTGAACAAAGAGTTTATTTGGATTCTGATCCGTATAATACGTGAACGACAGCCATTGCAGTAGGCACGTTTCACATTTGCGCTCATGTCTGATTGTTCAGAAGTGTCCAGTGCGACTTTTATTTGAAAATACTAGTAGAGGTATTTATTTACAGCTGTGCGTCCGCGCCCGAACCATGCAGGGTCTGTTCTTATGCTCAATGTTTACGACGTCATATCTCCTGAACTATGTGTCGCACAATGGTATAATCTTGTAGGTATATTCATCTACATCTACATCTACGTGATTATCTGCTATTCACAATAAATTGTCTAGCAGAGGGTTCAATGAACCACCTGCAAGTTGTCTCTCTACAGTTCTACTCTCGAACGGCACTCGGAAAAAACGAGCACTTAACTTTTTCTGTGCGAGCCCTCATTTCTCTTATTTTATCGTGATGATCATTTCTCCCTATGTAGGTGGGTGCCAACACAATGTCTTCGCAATAGGAGGAGAAAACTGGTGATTCATCGACATATGTGGATACTGACTGTAAAATGCCTTACGAATGGAGTTTGTAGTAAAGAAGTAATACATTTAAAAGTCATGTAAGATGCGGCAGTTTTTCACAAATCCCATTATCTTACACATACATGCATTTTTGTAATAGTGTGGACTTACAAAATGTTGACGTTTATGAATGACAATTTCTCTCTAATGAACCCCAGGCCAAACGAAATTCGACTTGGAATCGAGGTAGGTTCTCATAGTCATCTACAACATATGCTACGTTTCCAAATGGAAGCTTTGTCAGTAGTGCCTAAGCTAATCAGTTTACTTGAGCGTGTCCTGCTATTGTATCACGAGAGAGCGCCAGCCGCGTTGTAATGTATCGCAAATGGCTCAGCACAATGCCGAGCGGTCCGATGCCCAGGCGGATACAGAGCCCGTCGAATTCAGCTTTTCCCACCGCCCCCACCAGCTCCTACCAGTCGCTACGGCAGCTATGAACACATTCCAGAAATGGCGCTATGGTACATATTTGTCTGCGAACAAACAGTAAGTCTGCACTTGCACACACAACTGTCGGAGTACAACATTACGAATTCCATTTACGTCTTCCCGCTCTATACTCTGACCATGGAGCATATGGTATTTGCTAAATGCAAACACTATTTTCTAGTTCCACACTTTTATTCACTAACGTCAGGCAGCGGTAGAGATCTCTGTCAACACTTCCACCGCATTGCAATTATTCTTATTTTGTTTCCATATGACCCACCATGTTTTGCATGTAATGACGTGAAAGTATCTCAGAATCAATGGGCCCAGTAATACACGTTGATCTGAGTTTTGGCCGCGCGGGATTATCCGAGTGGTCTCAGGAGCTGCAGTCATGTGCGACTGATCCCGGCGGAGGTTCGAGTCCTCCCTCGGGCATGGGTGTGTGTTTGTCCTTAGGATAATTTAGGTTAAGTAGTGTGTAAGCTTAGGGACTGATGACCTTAGCAGTTAAGTCCCGTAAGATTTCACACACACATCTGAGTTGTGCTGTTTCTCTTAATCTCTTCACACGATTGCTTAAGACCTTCCTCCAACAAAACTATGCCCGGTTCTTTGTCCAGCAGCCGGCCGGAGTGGCCGAGCGGTTCTAGGCGCTTCAGTCTGGAATAGCGCGACCGCTACGATCTCACGTCCGAATCCTGCCTTGGGCATGGATGTGTGTGATATCCTTAGATTAGTTAGGTTTAAGTAGTTCTAATTTCTCAGCTGTTAAGTCCCATAGTGCTCAGAGCCATTTGAACCATTTTTTTTTCTTTGTCCAGCCCTTCCAAAACATGTATCACTGACTTCAAGTCCGAGCTGGTGGTGAAGTGGTTCGTGTCGCTGCCTCCTCATCACAAAGTCCAGCGTTTCATTCGCGGTGGGAGGGGGGGAGAAGGGGGAACGGTTGATAGGAGGGTGGGCAGGGTGAGAGGGGACGAGGTGAGACGGGGGACTAAAGAGTGTGAGGGCGGCAGTGAAGGGGAGAGGGTGGGACAGGCGTGTGGGAGAGGACAGAGGAGAGGGGGGGGGATTAAGAGGAAGGCCTAGAAGGAGGGCGGAGGGGGCAGGGAGAAGGAAGAGGTTAGGGGGAGGACATAGGGGCAAAGAGGGGGTGTGGCATTAGGTGAATGGGACAGGGATTGGGAGAAGGGTCAGAGATTTTCTTCACTTGGGAACTGTGAGTTGTAATCATTTAACCTCATCTCCACCACAAAGACGCGCACGTCGCCGAAGTAGCGTCAAATAGAAAAATTTGCACCAGAAGGCCCCAGCATCTCCTGACGGCTTCTACTGCCCAGTAATGCCACACAATCCTATCATTATTCTCTGCTCTCAACTAATTAAATTGTGTTTGATATTGTCGGTTGTTCAACATTATATTAATAGCCTCTCGTGAATCAATAGTCTGAGCAGTGGCGCGGAAGATTTTCGATATGATAATTCCAAGTTGTCGTCAACAAGTGTAGTTAGCATGTCGAAAGGTGCCGTAGCATAAAATAACAAATCAAAGATATATTAGAAGAAAGATTTAGCAATAGTTCTGCCAATGAACAAACAGTATTATTGCAAAATAATTGTTGTACAGCTTAGCCAGTAAAAAAGTGTGTGTGGTAATGAGGGCAATCGTCTGCCGTGGCATTATTCGAACGGAAGAGGCGTAATTACTCATGTATGCAGCACAAATAAAAAGTGAAAACCGAAAGAGAAGCAATACAACAAAGTAAGGAAAACAATTGCACCCGACGTGTTTGCAAGAACCTCCAGCCACTTACTTCGCTGATTCAGGTAACAGCAATTCCAAGTAAAGAACACCGCACGAAAATGCTGTAACCATCATGATCTGCAAACGACTTACATGCTTCATCACTCTTATTCCTCCACCTCTTCCTACTCCTCCATCTTCTTCTTCTTCTTCCTGAATTTAATGTTTCATTAACAGCTGCAAGCAAAATAATATAATAACCTGTTCAGTTGTTGACATAAATGTGACTATAAATTGCACAGTTTACTATAGTCACTTCGATTAAAGTAATTTTGTGAATGTAGTTTCAGCGATGGAAACGGTAGGGGTCAGTTGCTATCCAATCGTAGCTCTTTTCTGACCACAACGTGCAAGCTGACTTTCGGTTTTGTCTTTGACATACTACTACACCCTGGAGCGGCCAGGCGTCACAAACAGCAAACATAAAGTTCGAGTCATTCACTTAAGACGACAACAAGCTGGCTGTCCTTCAGAAGTCCGGTCACCTTCAAGCTAAAGTAGTTCAGTGTCCCCTCGTGTTCTAGTGCTAAACATCACTAGTTCGAATTCACACTGTCTTTCATTTTTTAAACCGAGTTTCTTCTGTCTGCTTAAAGAATTAGTCTGATGGAACCTTATGGGCGCCAAATATTGGCAGGGCTTCCCCATCTCCCACAGCAGTTTTATTTATTCTCAGTATATTTGCTTTCAATTTGCTTGTCATCTCTGTGTTAACAAAAGGCTTACGAGCTTGTTTCTCTGTTCTAACAATTACATAAAAGAAGTTACTCAGAAAAAGGTTTAGAATGCTACATACTTCAAGAAATCTAAAACTTCTCTGCCCAAAATAAACACATTTTTGCAATAGTTTGATATTTTTAAGTATCAGAACTGCTTAAAACAGTAGTTTTTATGGGGTTTTTCCTTTTTCCGCCCCTGCCACCGGCCACTGTTCGCCTGACGCCAGCCGGCGAGCGACAAATGATCATGACTTTGTGCACCTTGGTCTCGTTTGTGCTCTCGGTTTCGCAACCACGAAATTGTTTATTACCGTAGTTTGATTTGCCTCACGAAATAACGCCGTAAAACCGAGCGAACACAGTGCTTTAGTACAACACACATAGATTGGTGTAAATGTGTTTCTCAATAGCCATTTTTTATTTCTCTTCCACTTACATATTGAATTTTGCATACCTGAAACTTGTGAAATGTCGTTTATGTGAAACAAAATACAGTCACGAGTGTAGAAAGGTCTAACATTTCCGACAAGCTGTTCGTTTTTGGGCGTAACAGAGGCAGCCAAGGCAGCTCGAAGTATTTGTATCGTATGCTGGGCGAATGTTATCGAATAACCATGTCAGAAAAGTCTCGATAACTGACATACGAGATGAGCTACGACTTGTTAACCAAGTGTAGGAGTGCTGCATGCTCTAATTCAAAGCAACAAAAGAGTGAAGGCGTGACTATTACTGCATTTTTGATATAACGTTATCAGTTCGCTTATTAAGCATTCCTATTAGTACTTTTATTGATAACGAGTTACGCTGTCTTTATGTTAACTTGTCAAGAAGAAATTAATGGCTGAGCCCTAACAAAAGGCGTTTGCTCGAGCAGAGTGCGGTTTGAACAGATAATATTTTGCTTTTGTTGGCACAAAAAAAGTGCTGTGCACCAACAAGAACTGCTCCCTAAGAGAGTGCACAGAGACAGTGTTTCGAAGAAAAACTTTTCTAATCCTCTAATTATCGAAAGATATGTTCTCTACTAATAATGTTTATAGGAAACCATTAGAGATGTTCCAAAAAAGCAAATAGTGTCTGATAAATGAGTTTCTCAATTATCAGTATACTAAAGACAGCAAAACAAAAATAATTATGACTATTATTGAATGACAGAAAAACAAAAACAATTATGACTATTTAGTAACTACATTCTAGTTCCTAAACCTAGCTACGGGACGGAATAAAACTCGCTGGATAATATTAGTACTCTGGCCCCCAGCAGTTGAGTCTTTTAGACCTAAGTTGTACTCACATCTGAAGCCGCTCAAGAAATATTGGTTGTTGAAACTTATTCTTCCTGGTTGTAGTGTAACTGAAACTTGTTACCAAAGCAGAAAATGTGTGGCAACGTTTTAATCGTCGAATTATTTCCTGGACGATCAGAATTACCCTGTTAATTCACTTGATATTTTCGTGCCATTAACGTTGAATAATATGAGTGGTTTTCACCTACCATAAGAAACTATGTTATCAGTTTATGATTTTGAGTCCAAGTAGGTCGCTCCATGCATAAACTGTAACTAATCCCGTTGTTTACGTTGCAATTTATCTTTAGGCAGCACTGGGGAATAAGGGATAGACAAATGCTGCAGCTGTCCACTAGCTCTGAGACATTGGCGTCGCAGGATAAAGTGAAGTCTGTATTGTCTCTTGGTTCCAGTCTCGATACAGGACAGCTTTTTACCTATTCTGTCACAGAGTTACAAGGAGCCAGAGCGAAAATCAGTTAGGTAATCTCAAGATTACGTCTCCTTTACAAATATTCTTGTTATTTTCAGGACTCCATTGTCTAATGGCGATAAATTTACGATACTTCTCAACTGATAATGTCGACATAATTGTTGGTTTTCGTGCACACACAATTTTATTTATAAAAAGGTCACACTGAATAATTTATTAACTGGGTTACTTTCTGTATCTATTCTACTGCCACATTCCAGTATTACTTCAGTGTGACTCTGGACAGGATGTTAGCACAGATCGTTTTAGAGTTCATAATATCTTAGTAATTTGTATTGATTTAGGTTTCCTCGCGTTGCAGGTTTGTAACGTTTTATTAGAATTGAAATTTTTCTTAAGGTTATTGGGGAAAGTTGCAGTTCTTTTGAGTTAGTAACCGCATATTTTAATACTATTATTCCATTAGTTTTGCGAACGCATAAAGATAAATCAATCATCAACAATATGATCTCTCGTATGACCTAAAACAGCCTGACAATTCTAAGGTAGTGTACCAGTTCTACAGGTATAGAAACCTATAGGTTTGGGGATAAAGATGTCGTCAAACTAGGTTTGAACTGCATTTTGTCCAGAAAGGAATTTTCTTGGCGGATTTTCGGATAAGGAATGAGAAAAGTAAGCATCTAAGGGCACACGATTAGAAGAATAAGTGTGTGACGGATGAATTCCTAAAAAATTAATGGACAGCTTTTCTTGTGAAATCATCAAGGTGCAGATGGATGTAGCAGGACTTGACGCAGTTTTATTGATGCTTTTTCTTACATTGCGATTTAAAGGTGTGTCATTTGTTGGCAACAAATACCAGCTGTGATGGAAATACTTGTGGGGAGCAGTTCGTAGCGCGCAGCACACTGTTTGCGTCACTAGTTGCAAGATGATACCGGTTCACGCTGTCTTTAGTTAGAGCTCACTCATTAATTTCTTCTTAATAAGTTAACATAACGGCATCTTAACTTTCCAGCAGTAACAATATTGCAGAGGAATGCTAAATGAGCGAGCTAATGATGTTCAATAAAATGCATTTACAGTTACCCCTTTGATTTTTATTGACTTTAATTGTTGTTGTCGTAGTTACGGTGGTCTTCAGTCGAAGAATGGTTTCATGTACCTCTCCCTGCTACTCTATCTTGTGCATGCCTCTTAATCTCCAAATAACTACTATATGCTACATCCTCTGAACAGGCTTACTATATTCACCCCTCGGTCTCCGTCTATAAGTTTTACCTCAACACTTCCCTCCAATAGTAAATTGGTGATCTCCTGATGTCTCACAATATCTTCTATCAACCAATCCCTTCTTCTACTCAGGTTTTGTCACAATTTTCTTTTCTCTTCAAGTCTGTTCTTTACCTCCGCATTTCTTCTGCGGTCTGCTCATCTAATCTTCAGCATTCTTCTGCAGCATCGCAATTCAAAAGCCTCTATTCTCTTCCTGTACAAACTGTTTATCATCCGTGTGTCATTTCCATACATGACTACACTTCAGAAGACGAATACCTTCAGAATAGGCTTCCTAAGACTTAAGTCTATATTCGATGTTAAGAAATTTCTCTTCTTCAGAGAAGCTTTTTTTTCTCATTTCCAGTCTACATTTTATATCCCCTCCATTTCGGCCATCATCAGTTATTTTGCTACCGAAATAGTAAAACTCATCTACTACTTTCAGTGTTTCGTTTCCTAATTCGATTACATTCGATTATCCTTGTTTTGCTTTAGTTGATGTTCATCTTATATAATCTTTTAAGACACTGTCCATTTCGTTCAGCTGTTCTTCCAAAACCTTTGCCATCACTGACACAATTACAAAGTCACTGGCAAACGTCAAAGTTTTTATTTCTTCTCCCTGGACCTTAATTCGTACAACACATATTTCTTTGAGCCACCCCAACGACGGCAAAGTCCATGGTTCATGAATTAGGCGCAAATCCTGCACCCGACATATGGACCTTGCCTGCTAAATGAAAATATCACAAAAAGGGTAAATGCTCATTGTTCGTAACATATTCCAATTATCGAGACTTCCTGAACATGGAAAATTATTCGTGCAAAAACGGCTGTTTTTGAAACAAGAAAAGCCTTTTCTGACTTATTTTGTCGATGGTTTCGAGCTGGCTTGGCTGCCCCTGCTAAATACAAGGTAAAAAACATGCCGGAATTGTTAGCTCTTTCTCCACTCGCGAGGATATTTTATAAAGCTTGAACAACATTCATAAGACTCAAGTATGCAAAACCAAATACTTAGCTAGAAGACCAATAAAAAAATGACAATTGAGAAATGCACTCACGGCAACTTCATGCGTGTTGTACTACTGCAATCTGTTCACTCGGCTTATAGGAGTTATTTCGAACGGAAAATCAAACTACGATGGTAAACATTTTTTTCCTTGCCAGAGAGAGAGCAGAAACGTGCCCAAAGTGGGCAATGTCGGGGACACTTGAGCGGCCGCTGGCCAGATTCGCGCGACCGGTGGCTGGTTGTCAGTGGCCTCTGTGTGGCGAGGAAACACTTGAGCATAATTTGCTCTGATCCTTAACGCAACCTCGAGCTCTTTCGCCGGAGGTTTTGCTATTACTATTGAGTCAGAAAAATAAGCAAATGATTTTTGAGGTTCCATCACAATGATACTTTTAGCAGACGGAAAAAACGCGGTTTAAAAAATAAAGGAGAAAGCGGACTCGAACTTGCGACTCTGCGTTCATGTGGCACTGCGTTTACCACTAGGCCACCAGTAGGTACAACACTGTAACAGAGCAGAAGGCAACACTTCCTTAAGACGCTTCTGCATCTTACAGTGTTGCCAGATCATCCAGATGGCCCGACTTATAATTATGAAGTGCCGCCAGTTTTACTAGCACCCTAAAGTGAACGAATTGGACTTCAGTTCCTGTGACGCATGGCCAGCGGCAAGGTTTTACGTCTAAGACTGTACGTGCAGAGGTTTATGAAGCGTCGTCGTTGTCCTGTCGCTGGCAACACGATATGCCACCCTAACCCAACCTCTCCCTCTCCCTCTCCTTCTCCTTCTCCCTCTCCCTCCCTCCTCTCTCTCTCTCTCTCTCTCTCTCTCTCTCTCTCTCTCTCTCTCTCTCTCTCTCTGTCACACACACACACACACACACACACACACCTCACTGAAGTCTGTCAGTCATAAAAGTATTTTATTCAAGCTTTTCTTTTTGGTCGAAAGCAGTAATGATGGAAAGAAATGTAATTTAAAATTATGTTTGCTGTATCTTCTTATTACAGCAAGTTTCATGTTAAGACCAGTGTGATCAAAAGCAGACAAAAATCCGCATGTGCTGCCTCATTTCATAAACAGTGCAAAATACCGTAAGACGTTTTTACCAATTGCGGTACGAAAAGAGCAAAGCATTTGGATGTGCTGTAACACACGATACAGATGACTAAACTGAACTTCACATTTGCAGTAATACGTCTTCTGTTGCTACATGATAAACATAATTCATACCACAGATCAGTCACATGACAATATGCAAATGATTAGAATTACAGAACTACACACGATTACTGACCGAGATTTCAGTATGTTGTAGAGCGATTAAATGTCATGGAACGCAATAAATAAGGGTTTTGGTACTTTTGTGTTGAGTTTACCTTCACGCGGTTTGCAGGAGGGTCCACTAAAGGCCTTGACGAATAAGTTACCCACCAACTACATCCCACGTGGGTTCGATGAACTAAATGTTACGCCAATTTTTAATCCACGGAAGTCGTGGTGCCCGTCGTTCTTCGAAGAACTCTTGTACATCTTTTCATAACATGAGGACGTCAACTGTACGTGAAATAATGACTTGAATAATTACTTTAACTAGGAATAATACCTCTAGACCCAAAATCTCCGTCATGTGGCGGTTAGTACGCAGATTGCCACGAAACGAAAGATCCAGTATTACAGGTCGCATGCAATAGAGCTCCAAATCAATCACACTTCTACGTTGTCTGCTATGCCGCGTAAAAGTTCTGGTAGCCAAGTTACAGCTCTCACGGTAACGTCCAACGTATACGTAGCCACCACATCTTGCACAGGTTGAAGCTGCAGACGTCAAAAATTAATAGATTCTGCAGTTCAGCTGCATTCACGAGTTCGCAGCACTCTTAGTCTGAGGCGTTTTAGGTTTCTAGACAATGGAAGCGAATGCAATGGCATGTGGCCTAAGAGTCGAGCTATAGCAGATTGTGTCAGACTGTCGACGCAGACAGCTTATCACGGGTTGAAACAGTGCGGCGCATTAAGCCATCAGTTTCGAAGCAGCATGACATGTACGATTCCAAATGCCACGATGTGACAAACCCATTTTCTTGTGATACATCTTTTCTGAGCCATTCGAACTAACAGGCCAAACACTATATCATTCGGCGATGCACAGTAGTAGTTGCCAATACGCATCTGCTTCACTTGGCAGCTTTTCATTTATGAAACTTTTTCTTTGTCACAAAAGAGATGACGCTGTTAGGCACTCCTGAATTCAGTCCGGCAGAAATTTACAGCCCTTATTGTCAGCTAGTATACTGTTGTACACACATTCGATCTGAGCACTGAAATTTCAACGAACTTCAGCGTATGAGACCGAAGCCCTGCAGTTTCAGACCAGTTAGGCTATGAATGTTACGAAACACACTTGACACTGTGGTGTGTCGAAGATTTACCACATTTGCTCACTATGTTTCCCAACAAGTGTGACTGTGTACCTTGCTCTGACTGTGTAACTTTTAATGAGCAATCGAATACCGCTAAATAAAACAGGCGTCCATAAACAAGAAGTTAGTTTAGTACAGGGTATTTCAAAACTATTCAGCCAATTCTAAAAGTTCATATTTTCTGCATGCATGAAGACAAAGTCTTCAGATAAACTCTAACTTACGCACTGAAACTAAAAGTTTTCCTCGGTGTTAGTCGTAGTAACTTGTGGGTTCATATAGTTGTCTGTAGGAGCCTCCGCGGTCCAACTGGCCATGTCGTTCGCTCGATTGTTCATTAGCCAATGTGTGTCGAACTGACACGGCGATAACGCAGCGCCGGTCGTTGTGGACGAGCGGTTCCAGGCGCTTCAGTGCGGATCCGCGCTGCTGCTACAGTCGCAGGTTCGAATCCTGCCTCGGGCATGGATGTGTGTGATGTTCTTAGGTTAGTTAGGTTTAAGTAGTTCTAAATCTAGGGGACTGATGACCTCAGATGTAAAGTCCCACAGTGCTTAGAGCCATTTGAAGCATTTGATAACGCAGCCACAAAGGCGCCTCGCGTTCTTCGTCCTAACAGCCGCTATTCAGTTACAACTGTGCGGCGTGGTTTCTGTGGAGAAAGCAGCGCTGCACTTTCTATACATATGTGCGTCACCCTGCAACAACTTTGGGTGAACTGCGACAACGCATAGCAACAGCAGTGGATGTAGGAGCTCCAGGTATGCTCGCAAAGATACGGGACGAGCTGGTTTATACTCGTAGTATGGATGTGTGTCTGGTGGAAAGTACACTGAACGTTCGTAAAACTTAACTGGAAACTTGATCCTAAACGTAACTGCAAAAAGTCCTCAGTGGTTCTATATGCCTTTTTGTAAAAGATATAGCATTGTAAAATCGTCTGGTTCGTTTGAAAATAAATTCTTCTAGTCGGCTGCGTAAGATAAAATTTACTCCAAGTGACTATTTCCATTTATGTACAAGATACAATTTTGCTAAATCGGACGAATCTTCTGAAACAACCTGAATTTCAGGAGATCAAAGGATATAAATACTGACATGCAGCGAAGAACAGCGTATGTCGTTTGGCTAACTTGCACCGTTCACTAGTGTGCCTGTACGTGTGTAGAGAGTACTCTGCAGTACTGGCCCATTACTTAGCTTGTATTTATCGCGAATCTCTACCGCAGCGCGAAGTCCCAAGCGACTGGAACAAACCACACTTGATTCCCGTGAATAAGAAGGGTCAAAGGACGGGTCTGCATAATTTCAGATCAATATCGGTTTTCTGCAGAATTCTTGAAGACATTCTTAGTTCGAATGTAACAAATTACCTTGAGAAAGAAAAGCTTCTGTCCACAAATCAGCACGTATTCCGAAACTCCGACTCTCCTTTCCTCACCTAATATCCTGTGAACCATAGATGAAGGGCAACAGGCAGATTCCATATTCCTAGATTTGCAGGAAGCATTTCACTTGGTGCCCCACTGCAGGCTGTTAAGGAAGTTACGAGCAAATTGAATAGGTTCCTAGATATGTGAGTAGCTCGAAGACTTCTTAAGTAATATAATCCAGTTCGCTGTTCGCGACGGCGAGTATTCATCATAGAGAAGTACATCGTTAGGATTTTCCCAGGAAAACTCATAGGACGGCTATTATTTTCTATATACATAAAAATGATAATGACATTTTCACTTTGCACCGGAGTGTGCGCTGATATGAAACTTCCTGGCAGATTAAAACTGCGTGCCGGACCGACACTCGAACTCGGGACCTTTGCCTTTCGCGGGCAAGTGCTCTACCAACGTTTCTTTTATTATTATTATTATTATTATTATTATTGTTATTAACTCTCATTTTGTTCGTTGTACCTGCTCTGGGTGGACGTCGAAAGACATCCATTTCAGTTAGTTGTTGCTCCATCAACTCAGTTTCTTTTATTACAGAGGGTAGCTAGCCCTCTGACCAAACACGCTGAGTTACCGAGCCAGCTACCAACTAAGCTACCCAAGCACGACTCACGCCTCGTTCTCACAGCTTTACTTCTGCCAGTACCTCGTCTTCTACTTTCCAAACTTTACAGAAGCTATCCTGTGAACCTTACATAAAAATGATCTAGCGGACAGGGTGATCAGCAATTTACGGCTGTTTGCTCATGTCGTCCGCAGCTCGTGGTCGTGCGGTAGCGTTCTCGCTTCCCACGCCCGGGTTCCCAGGTTCGATTCCCGGCGGGGTCAGGGATTTTCTCTGCCTCGTGATGACTGGGTGTTGTGTGCTGTCCTTAGGTTAGTTAGGTTTAAGTAGTTCTAAGTTCTAGGGGACTGATGACCATAGATGTTAAGTCCCATAGTGCTCAGAGCCATTTGAACCATTTTTTTGCTCATGTCGCTGTGGTGTATGAAACGGTGTCATCGTTGAGTGACTGTAGGAGGATAGAAGATTACTTAGATAGAATTTCTAGCTCGTGTGATGAATGGCAGCTCGCTTTAAATGTAGAAAAATTTAAGTTAATGTGTCTGAGTACGAAAAACTATCCCGTAACGCTCGAATACAGCATTAGTAACATGCTGCTTGAAACAGATCATCGATATAATATCTAGGCGTAACGTTGCAAAGAGACATGAAATGGAACGTGCGCGTCAAGTTCGTAGTAGGGAAGGCGAATGGCCGTCTTCGTTTTATTGGGAGAAGTTTGGGAAAGTGTAATTCATCTATACACGAGACGGCATAAAGAACTCTAGTTCGACCCATTCTTGAATACCGCTCGAATGTTTGGTATCCATTCAGGTCGGATTAGAGCAAGAGATCGAAGCGATTCAGTGCCGTGTTGATACATTTGTTACCGGTAGGTTCAGTCAGCATGCATTACGGAGATGTCTCGGGTATTCAAATGGGAATACCTGGAGGGAAGGCGACGTTCTTTTCGAGGAACACTATTGAGAAAATTTAGAGAAGCAGCAATTGTGGTTGACGGTACAACGATTCTACTGCCACCAACGTACACTTAGCGTAAGGACCACGAAGACAAGATAGGAGAAATTTTAGCGTTCGTACGGAGACATATAGTAAATTGTTCCACCCTCGTCTGTCTGCGAATGGAACAGTAATGGTGATGTTAATCTCCGCCGTGCACCGTACTGTGGCTTGCGGATTATGTATGTAGATACGAGTAGATGTAGTGTGAACCTTACGTGAGATAACCTGTGACTATTTTAAGAAATCACCATCTGGGTATTAAAAAAATTGTGCGAATACTTCTTTCAGTTATACGTCGTTTTATGCCCGATCGCGAGAGCCTGTCTAAACGGAGGGAGCGGAGAAAGCGCTCAGCTTTAAATTAGCGTGACGCAGGGATGGGCCACGTTGACGCAGCAACTCGAGGCAAAAAGCTAGCTGGCTGCCCGGGGCCCGGGCTGCCGACGTCCCGGCTAAATTGCTTGCGGCGGCGGCGGCGGCGGCGGCAAGGTGCGGGCCGCGGCGGACGGGGGGCCCGGCCGGCCCACCACTTACGGCGGCGGGCTCCTGCCCTTTAAGCCAAATTGGGCGGATGGTCGTGAATCTGGCGGGCCGCTATACGTTACCTTCAATCTCCTGCGCTCGCCCTCCGCTAAAATCCCGACCCCGAGGCAGTTTGTAAAAGACCTTGCCGGCTCGCTCAAACACTGTTACCGGCTCGCGCGCTGACCCACGCATCTAAACTTAATGGAACTCCGTTCCGGCAGCACCACTCCGGCTCCGACAATGTACGACACCGCAAACTCTGGGAGGTACGCCCTGAAATAGTTCATTCCAGACAACTCCTTTAATGCTGTAACAGAGTCGTTAATATGGAGTTCCACTCGGCTTCTTGAATTGTTTCCTAAAAGCACAGTGAGTGTCACCGCAAGCGATCTGAATCCGTCAATTGATATCAGTTTTCCATAAGGCGTGGCGAATGTCCTGCATTCGCTCTTTATTACGTGCACCCTGGAGAATCAGTTTTGCTTCATCATTTTCGGGTACTGCCGACTCCGATACACCTCCTTTCCCGTCAGACTACAAATGAATCCACCATTATTATGTACCTAGGGAAAATAGTTTAAATTTTTATGATGCCTATACTCTTCGTGGTATAGTTTGTTTTCGCTCGCTTGAAAAGCGAAGGTGCATACGTTCTTTCAATAATGCTGCTAGCACTCTGTGCACCTGTATCTATAGCCTGACAGTCATAGTAAAGTGTGTAACAGAGGGTGGTGAATTTTTTTAACATATGCTCCTCTTGTTCCACTCGGGATTGTAACTAAGGAAGAACGGTTGCTTGTATGCCTCGAATCCGTTTTATTGGCCTTATTTTAACTTCACAGCCCCTTCTTGAGCGGTACACAGATGGCTAAGGAATACTCGAGAACTCCTTCCTGCAAACCTAATCGTGGAATTCTGATTCAAACTTTACACGAGTTATTTGAGATCTTTGCATGTTCGACAGCTCATTTCTATCACTATTTCATGTGAGGCAAACAAGTTTGGATCATTCTTTGTATTCACTAGATATTACCAGTTTTCTGATTTAAAACACACTACACACTTCACCAAAATTCCATCATACGGTGTAAGCAGTCTCTTCCGTAGACGAACCGTTATCTCGCAGCATCCTACTCAGAAATTGAAACATGTCATTTGCTATATTTGCAAATAAGCTTTTTTCAATCGACCCACATGGCCTCCCCCCCCCCCCCCCCAATTCCTCCAAAAATACATTTCATATTCCGTAAGTTGCACCGTTTAACATTTCTCGGCCGGCCAAAGTAGCCGTGCGGTTAAAGGCGCTTCAGTCTGGAACCGCGCGACCGCTACGGTCGCAGGTTCGAATCCTGCCTCGGGCATGGATGTGTGTGATGTCCTTAGGTTAGTTAGGTTTAACTAGTTCTAAGTTCTAGGAGACTAATGACCTCAGCAGTTGAGTCCCATAGTGCTCAGAGCCATTTGAATCATTTTTTTAACATTTCTCTATGCTAAACACCGTTTTATTACTGTTCTACCATGCCGAGCCCAATGCGGATGGACATTAACACAGTTGTTATCAGATAAGACGTACTCACAGATAACAGCACATCGGAGGAAACAAGATCGAGATTTCAGTACCTGGATTCTGTTTTTCGTTCATGTGAAACACTCTTTCCATTTTTTAAAAGTCACTGCAGAGTAGTACAAGTGACTCGAGATTGATGCCGGCGGAGCTCGTCAGCTGGGCCTCCGTTTAATCCAATCGCGGTATCAGTCGGCCTTCATTTCACTCTCCAGAAAGAAATTTTTTACTTCATAGGTAATTTTAAAGTAAAATATCTGGAGTGCAGCCATGTTGGGAAGTGCAACATGGATGATAAACAGTTTGGATAAGAAAAGATAGAAGCTTTTGAAATGCAGTGCAACAGAATACGACTACAGAGTGGATGGGTAGATCAAGTAACTAATGATGAGATACTGCATAGAACTCGTAAAACAAGAAATGTGTGGCACAACTTGACTAAAATAAGGGACCGGTTGACAGGACACATTCTGAGACATCAAGGGATCACCAATTTAGTAGTGGAAGGAAGTGTGGGGCGGTTTAAAAAATCGTAGACGGAGACCAAGAGATGAATGCAGTAAGCGGATTCAGAATCATGTAGCTCGCAGTAGTCATACGAAGATGAAGAGGCTTGCATAGGATAGAATAGCACGGAGAGTTGCATCAAACCAATTTTCGCACCAAAGACCCACAACAACAACAGGCAATTTTACAAATACCGCATTCCTAGCACTGAGTGGCACATAGTGCTTCATAAAAACAATAGAGCAATCAGTAACATTTTTTTAATGCAATCAGGGTGTCGAATACTGCGGCTGGGCACTGACGCCAAGTAGTCCGCTGTCTCTATTTGGCTTGCTCTAAAACACACTTTATCTACGCTCCTCCTCCCTCCAAAACTCGACGTTTGCATTAAAATTACAACATATATGCTTATTATCCCGTACATTTATTATGTAAATTATTCACATTTACTAAGATTTGTATTATCTACAAAAATTCCATAAGTATCGCACTTAACCGTACCTTACACCCTACTGCAAGCATACTAATAATAAATAATTCCTTTTCAGAACGATGATTTCAACTTTTTAAGCAGGAAATTTCATCAGTATAATGAAGCTTGTACATACTGGATTTACGGAACTACCAGGGGACCCAGCTGACAGGCTGTTATGGTAGGAAGGACATATTTATTTTGCAACGACCAAAGAGAATGTTTCAAGAAACTAAACTTTGAAACAGTAAACAGGTATGTCTCATCTGCAACGAAGCGTCACCTAATTTCGCATGTATTACAAGTTATTTCACACAGTCTCTTGCGACATCAAGATTTCCGAGGCAGGACTTCTCCTAGGGACTATAAAGTTCAAAGAGGAGCAGCGCGAATCGTACATATTTACGTAGTTACAGTGCGGCAGAATTATTCAAAAAGTCTATTGGTGAACGTCAAAACAAACATGTCGTTCCTCAAAAAAGTATTACTCTTGTACTGCCGAGAACTCAGCTTCAAACAGTGAACGTAGTACACCATTTTCGATTAACTTCCTTATATGAGCCCACACAACTAATCAAAATATGGAAATGCATGCGCGACAGCATAAACGAAGTATTCAGTTGGCAGGCTATAGGCGCCATTCTGCCAAGCCAAGGCAGATGTTGCCACATCATAAGAGACAGTGCTCTTTTATACGAGGGTCATTTCAAAATTCCGGCACACTGCGCACGTGCGGCCGTTCAGTTCGCTTGATCAAGTTGAAATTCATATCAGCTGTGAGCGAGACTTCGTGTACTATATGTATTTGCTGGTTCACGTTGCTGTGTGGTAATTCAGTTTTAAAATGGAAGCTGAAACCTAGTCAGGTCGGATTACACTTAGTGACCTGCGACCCTACATCAAAATCGAATCTTTACGTGGAAAGAATCCAACGGAAACTTACAACGTTCTAAGATAGGTGTTTGGGAATAGTGCAGTGGATCGTAGCACAGTATCACCGTGGTTTGCTCGTTTCCACGAAGATCGGGTAAGCACTGGCAACAACTCGCGAAGTGGAAGACCTTCAACGCAACAGACTACAACTCTCAGGTCATTATTAAAGACATTTTGAAAGAGGATCGACGAAAATCATGTGAGAAAAACTTCCTGGCAGATTAAAACTGTGTGCCGGACCAAAACTCGAACTCGGGACCGTATCCTATCTTCCAGAATTGCTAGTTCTGCAAGGTTCACAGGAGAGCTTCTGTAAAGTTTGGAAGGTAGGAGACGAGATACTGGCAGATGTAAAGTTGTGAGGACGGGAAGTGAGTGGTGCTTGGGTACCTCAGATGGTAGAGCACTTGCCCGCGAAAGGCAAAGGTCCAGAGTTCGAGTCTCGGTCCGGCACATAGTTTTAATCTGCCAGAAGTTTCATATCAGCGCACACCCCGCTGCAGAGTGAAAGTCTCATTCTGGAATCATGTGAGGAAATTTCATATGAGATCAGGAAGTCTGTCACTTCAGTTTACAGAATCGTAACTGAGAAGTCAAATATGAGAAAAGCTGCTGCCAGGGTGTTCCGCTTGATCTAATTGAACAGCAGAGAGCTGGTCGCAAAAGAATCGTAGAAAATTTATCCAACTTTATCAAAGAGAACAGTTTCTGAAAAGGATTACTGGATTTGGTGAAAACTAGATACGAGATTTTGAACCAGAACTGAAGTCTCAGTTGTCGGAATGGAAACTTCGGACTCTCTACGCCCGAAAAATTCCTCCACCAAAAACCGAAGGTGAAACTGATGACGACTTTTGCGAATGGCATGAATGGAGTCATGTTATAAACTGAGTGATCCAGGGACGTCTGTAACAGGCGCGTACTACATCCTGTTTCTGCAAAATATTTTGGGTCCGAAATTTCATCGAAGAAAATCTGACATGGTTGCAGCCGGTGCCCGAATTTTGCACGACAATGCAAGACCGCATATCGTCCAATCAGCGAGACAAACGCTCGAGAAATATGGATGTGAAGTACTTCCCAACCTATCGTACAGTCCTGATGTGAGCTCACCAGACTTGGAATTGTTTCCCAAATTGAAGGAACTACTGCGTGTAAAACGTTTTGATACAATTTGCGAAACTTCCAGTGAGGTGACTAAAGTAATCAGACAGCTCAACAATGAAGGTGCCCTGTCCAAATTACAGAAGATGCCAAAACGTTTGGAAGCTATCCTAAGCAAGATCATATTGAAGGTCTTTAAAGGTATTTTGTAAAATAAATTATTTTCTTTAGTTCTACCTTACAGTGTACACAAGTTCTGAACTTACTCTCTTGTCATTGGGGAAACTATTGACAGTTTATTCGTCATGTACACCAACTCTTTTTCATTATCATGAAAAACGCTGGGAAAAAACATAGTAATGATGCATATCACCTCGTGTACTTAAGAAATGAGGCAAATGCTGGGAACAGGTACTGGTCATGCCTCATGTCCCAACCAGTAACAGCGGAGCTCCGGGACCGGAACGCGTGATGGCAGATTACACTCCGATGAAATACGGAGCGGGATAATGAGCGCTTCTCACGTAACAGAGAACGCGGCGACTGCGCGTATAGCTACACAATCATGTTGACACGCGCGGCGGGTAATTATTCAAACTAGTATTCAGTTCCGTCAAAACGGCGGAGTTAAACTCCAAAAAGGAGTCCGGGATTCACATTGCACCTCCCGTAACTAGACTTTCTGCTTGTTCAAATTTGCGGTAGAGCTTCCTGTCTGTTCAAAGCCATAAGAGGCTTTGCTGTTCGTGTAAATATCTATTAATTAAATGTTCTTGTTAATGTACTCCTTGGAGTTGTCATTTATCCTAGACTAAACCCATTCCTCATTATCTCCTTGCGTCAGATCTGGGAGTTTTCCCTCTCCCTCCCAGAAAGACTACTGCTAGAGCGACGTACACTTTCTGTCGTCCTTGCTCTCTAGCCTCTACGAACAACAGTGAGTCGCGACAGCTCACGCTGGTTAGGCCACTGAAACCCGAAGTGGACATCTAAAAAACGAGTGTGGCTGAAACGGAAATTCTTTTTATTTTTGCTTTAGCTTATCAGGCGCTGTCCTCGATAAAACAGTCAATTACGGACGAATGTTATAGTAAATAAAAGAGAAGAGGTCAAATTTATCATACAACTCGTAGCCAGGTGTAATGAAAATTTCTACATCACTGTAACGAACACTCATTTCTGAAATGATGGCAAAAATCGGTGTACTCAGAGTAGATCAAAGGGAACAAAAGAGACAAGCAGTGCCAAACAATTTCTATGCAGAGATTTTGAAACCAAATCGTGTACTGCAAAAAACAGAAGGTTGAGTCTGCACTAATGGAGATCATAATATAATAAAGATGAAAATAGACTGAAATAAAAATAGATAAATAATGGCTGATGTATGCTGTAGAACGAAATGTGTCAACTCAAAATACTGTCACAGAAGTGCAAAGACATGACTTTCATTATAAATTGGCAGTGCTATACAACATCATAAATTACTTAAAAGCTGCCTCAAAATCAAAAACGCTCCAGCTCACAGCTCAAATAAGGTAAGAGGAATGTTCACTGCGTAACAGAAGGCATTGGCAAAGCAATCCCTGTGCAAACATTAGCGTCTTCACATGCCGTCAATTATAAATCGAATAGTTAAGATAGAAATGAAAAGTACAAAGAGTTAGTGTAGGAAAGTGACACAGAAAGAGGATAGACTGAGTCCTGTTTTTCAGAACTAAAGGGCTAATTTTACAGGCGCCACAGAAACTACCTGACACAAACCTAGGGGCCATATTCTCAGATCTCCTGAAAACATTCAGCTGTCGAATTCCACAATAGAATGAGTAGGTAACTGAGAGCACCACTGTATGATCCGTTTACGATACATACAGTAGTTTGATACTTAAAACGCAATACAGTAAAAGGTTAAGAATGTACTTTTCTAATCTCTATGCGCATGAAACTAGGCGTTAGGTTATTTATAGTCGCTAACTGCCAAGAAAGGAGTTAATCGCTGTCAGACAATAAGCTCTTCCGTCACTTAAATTTCTACAATAAACATATACGCAAAAAGAAGTCTAATGAGGACTGATGGTACCTCTTTCTTGTTGGGTAAACAAGCATATTAAAGGCCTTGCAAATGATACGTTTACGGCCTGACGGCTCCACGTCTTCCAGTAAATGAAACGCAATTATATGACTGTAAAGTAATTCGTAGGGGTAACGCTATCCCGTAGGAACGTCCAGTTTGTGAGTGGTTGTACACTAACTCGTCCGAAGAGATAATAGATCAAGTTTGCTATTAATTCTTAAATTAAAAATGCTCCACATTTTTTTTTTTTTTTTTACTTACTACAGACCCATGAAGGCCCTTTAACTTGGGACCTGTGGAAGGAAAATTACCATATATCTTTCCTTGAAAATATGTATTCTTGTTTTATGACGTGCCCTACATTCATGAGAGCCTGCTCACTGTGGATCTATTGAATAAAAAGCATATCTAATCAAATTCTTGACCACAAACTGATCGACTAATGTTACGAGGAATACATCGATTATCTATTACTTCGAGCGACGTTTTTGATTGTGAGAAGTCACAAATTGGCTTAGCTGCTTTTTCAGTCATCAGACGTACTGATACGCACTCAAATCAGATGATAAACGTAATATTTTGTTTTGTTCTGTTTTTTGCTAATTCAAAGACATTTAAATTTAGCAGAGACTAATTTGTAGAAAGGAAAAACTAATCAGTTACATAACGTCATACTATTCATCTCAAAAGTAACCACTACACAGTCGCAAATGGGGAACAACTTCGCACATCTGATTAAAAGAAGGAAGTAATGAAAATAATGCCCTGTAACCGGATTTGTTACAGCACATATTATCACTAGCTGCCGTACACTCAGATTTTAAATCCAAGGTTCTATCACGATAGACTAAGTGCCGATTCTGCAAAACGCCGATACGGCCATGGTTCAGAAATACGGACGATTACCAAGCAGTGTTAAAGAAGAACGATATCACGCGAAAGAAGTATATTGAGGAGAATCTTTGGACCTGTGCATGAAAGAGGGAGTTGTAGGAGGTGAAGGAACGACGAGCTTTATGACTGCTATAAGGAGGATGATGTGGTCAAGTTCATAAAGTTGTGTAGGTTGAGATGGGCTGGGCATGTAACACGACTTGATGAGACGGATCCTGCGAGGAAAGCCTGCTGCAGTGAACCTGGAGGAAAAAGAGCAAGAGGACGACCGAGGTTGAGATGGAGTGATGAGGGTGGAGAACTGCCGTAACTGGAGTCCAGAGAGGAATGGCGGAAAATTATGAGCAGGCGAAGTCGCATCCTGGGATGAAGTGCCAATGGAAAAAGAAGGAGGCAGTTTCTTTTTGAGAACCTTCCTTAGTTTAGCGAAAACACTAAAGATCACTTTTACTGTAATTTATTTCGTTGTTAACTGCCCTGTTCTCTTTTTTATGTCTTCATCATACCTTACTTTAGCGTTACTGTGATTGATTTTCAGGCTTACGTCAAAACTTGTTCTATTAAATTCTTCGAATACTACTTACGAAGTTTACTTGGTTCAAATAGATTCTACGTCACTGACTTTTATACAGGGTGTTACAAAAAGGTACGGCCAAACTTTCAGGAAACATTCCTCACACACAAATAAAGAAAAGATGTTATGTGGCCATGTGTCCGCAAACGCTTAATTTCCATGTTAGAGCTCATTTTAGTTTCGTCAGTATGTACTGTACTTCCTCGATTCACCGCCAGTTGGCCCAATTGAAGGAAGGTAATGTTGACTTCCGTGCTTGTGTTGACATGCGACTCATTGCTCTACAGTACTAGCATCAAGCACATCAGTACGTAGCATCAACAGATTAGTGTTCATCACGAACGTGGTTTTGCAGTCAGTGCAATGTTTACAAATGCGGAGATAGCAGATGCCCATTTGATGAATGGATTAGCACGGGGCAGCAGCCGTGGCGCGGTACGTTTGCATCGAGACAGATTTCCAGAACGAAGGTGTCCCGAGGAAAGACGTTCGAAGCAATTGATCGGCATCTTAGGGAGCACGGCACATTCCAGCCTATAACTCGCGACTGGGGAAGACTTAGAACGACGAGGACACCTGCAATGGACGAGGCAATTCTTCATGCAGTTGACGATAACCCTAATGTCAGCGTCAGACAAGTTGCTGCTGTACAAGGTAACGTTGACCACGTCACTGTATGGAGAGTGCTACGGGAGAACCAGTTGTTTCCGTACCATGTACAGCGTGTGCAGGCACAATCAGCAGCTGATTGGCCTCCACGGGTACACTTCTGCGAATGCTTCATCCAACAATGTGTCAATCCTCATTTCAGTGCAAATGTTCTCTTTACAGATGAGGCTTCATTCCAACGTGATCAAATTGTAAATTTTCACAATCAACATGTGTGGGCTGACGAGAATCCGCACGCAATTGTGCAATCACGTCATAAACACAGATTTTCTGTGAACGTTTGGGCAGGCATTGTTGGTGATGTCTTGATTGGGCCCCATGTTCTTCCACCTACGCTCAATGGAGCACGTTATCATGATTTCATACGGGATACTCTACCTGTGCTGCTAGAACATATGCCTTTACAAGTACGACACATGCACAAGTACGACACATGCACATTTCAGTCGAAGTGTTCGTACGCTTCTCAACAACAGATTCGGTGACCGATGGATTGGTAGAGGAGGACCAATTCCATGGCCTCCACGCTCTCCTGACCTGAACCTTCTTGACTTTCATTTATGGGGGCATTTGAAAGCTCTTGTCTACGCAACCCCGGTACCAAATGTAGAGACTCTTCGTGCTTGTGTTGTGGACGGCTGTGGTACAATACGCCATTCTCCAGGGCTGCATCAGCGCATCAGGGATTCCATGCGACGGAGGGTGGATGCATGTATCCTCACTAACGGAGGACATTTTGAACGTTTCCTGTAACAAAGTGTTTGAAGTCACGCTGATACGTTCTGTTGCTGTGTGTTTCCATTCCATGATTAATGTGATGTGAAGAGAAGTAATAAAATGAGCTCTAACGTGGAAAGTAAGCGTTTCTGGACACATGTCCACATAACATAATTTCATTCTCTGTGTGTGAGGAATGTTTCCTGAAAGTTTGGCCGTACGTTTTTGTAACATCCTGTATTATTGGAAAACGAATCCACAGTGACCTGAATATCTCGAACTAGTTACTTTCTAGTGCCCTAAATGCAGCATGTTGATTCTCGCCAAAAAGGTGGACTGAAGGCCGTGACTTCCCCTGTGGGCTAGAATTTGTAAAGAACAGCAGCGCTCTTTCACACTGTTGTTTCCAACCTTAGACCAACCAAATGCCCGTATCCCAAATTCATCCACTCTTCAGCTCGTGTAGGTCTATAGGCGCTGGAGGAGGTGGCGTAATACAGCTGGGGCGGCAAGTAATTTTCCCGGGGTGCTCGGTATCGTATCGTACCGTCCTCGCGGGAGGGCAAGTAATGGAGCGTGCGGGGCCGGTGCTCCAGCGAGCGTGTAATTACATCAGCGAGAGCGATTCCGGGCGACGGCCCGGGCTTTGTCCGGCACTGCACGTCGGCCCAATTACGGGGCCGGCGCTAACTGCGACTGCTACCTGTGCGCCCGTCAGTTCTCGCTGTCACCTCGCGTCGCCGCCAGTGGCCCTGTCGGCTTCGAGGTGCCCCGAGCTCTCCCGACAGGCTACTTAAACAACAACAACCACCGTCACGACGATCAACACGACCACCATCCTACTGTCTGCCAGCCCGTCCACATTTTTTCTAAAACATAAACCTGGCTACTTAAACATTAGGACAAACAGGGTGAACTCGAACGCCAAAGACCAATTCCAGCGACGGATAACAGATATTTTCTGCAGGATGTCCCGAATTACGAATGCAGTCCTTAAAGTACAGGGTGTATAAAAACAATCATCCGATTAAAAAAAAATAAACTTAACTATTATGTTATTTGATATACGTGCGCGAACAAAAAAATGGCTCTGAGCACTATGGGACTTAACTTCTGAGGTCATCAGTCCCCTAGAACTTAGAACTACTTAAACCGGACTAACTTAAGGACATCACATACATCCATGCCCGAGGCAGGATTCGAACCTGCGACCGTAGCGGTCGCGCGGTTCCAGACTGTAGCGCCTAGAACAGCTCGGCCAACCCCGGCTGGCCGTGCGTGAACAACGTACTGCTGGAGAGAGCAAACTCTCGAGTTTTACATCGTTCCCACTAGGTAGCAGTAGATACCTCCACTTCAGTTGTAAAAATGGTGTCGGGACAACAGTAAGCGTTTGGTATTCTACGTTTTGCGCAGTGCGGGTCAGTAATGACTGTTCAGCGTAACTTTCGTACTAGGTACGGTGTGGATCCTCCTACAGCACAGAGCATTAGACGATGGCATGAACAATTCCCTCGAGTGTCTGACACGAACGTCGAGCGCATCCACCGTAGTTTCAGGAGTCCGTAGAAATCCGTTCGCCGTGCAGCTCCACAGCTCAACATGCCCTCGGTGTCCATCTGACGCGTGTTGCGTCGACGTTTAAACATAAAACCGTACGAAATTCAGCTACTGCAAGCTCTTCGTGAAGGTGACAAACATCAACGTGTGTAGTTCTGTAATTTCGTTCTTAGCAAGACGGAGCATGACAGTTTTCTTCCATGTTAAGCGTTTAGTGACGAGATAACATTCCATTTAAATGTAAAGGTGAGCAGTCATAATGTGAGAATATGGGGTTGTACAACATGAGAGGGACTCTCCGAAATGTAATGTGTTTCTTGCAGTTTCACGGGAGAAGGTGTATGGTCCATTTTTCTTTGCCGAGAACACTGTTACAGGAAGCACATATCTCAATATGCTGGAGAAGTCCCCACAGTTGGAGTCTGATTCGAACGATTTCATATACGAACAGCATGGAGCACCGCCACACTGGCATCTGGAAGTGCGGGAATTTTTTAAATCAAGGGATCACTGGACTAAATACTTCAGCCTTACATTACTGGCCTCCAAGGTCATCGGACTTGACTGCATCTGATTATTTCTTGTGGGGGTTTATAAAACACACTGTTTATGTGCCTCCGTTACCAACAACAATGAACGTACTGAGACATCGCATAATAGCAGCTATGGAATTATAACTCAAGAGATGCTCGCTGCAGAGTGGGAACAATTTGAATACCGCATTGACATATGTCGTGCATATCAATGGGGGGGGGGGGGGCATTTTGAACCCCTATGAAAAGTAATTGAAAAGTCACGATCGCTTCAGTATCGTATCGTTTATTAGATGACCGGTTTCATCACTCTGAAGGTGCCATCATCGGATCTGTGAAAGTATAACATAAAGGTTTGAGGGAGGGCTTACATGTGTTAACCACATACATTACAATTATTACAGAACCACATACCTGAAACGAGGATTAACATTTATAAAACCATATGGACATCATGGCACATGAGGTAGACCATCTGATAAAAATCATTGTCACAACCAACAAAAAATAATAAAAAACTGCTCTCATGGTCGTTCTTTCCATAAAATATAAAACTGAAGTCACCAGATAAAACTACCACTGCTCGCCTAACACCGGTCGGCATCATCACTGCCCTATTCCGCGCAGGCTTACCTGCTATGATTCTAGCGGTTCACAACCGGCCACCAGATAGCGTTGTCCAAGCAGCGCGTACACAGTCCCACAGTATTACCACTCATTAATACTAAAACACAACTTTACTATAACTGCTTGTCACAAACCCATGCAAAGTCGACATTTGCGCATACATTACCTGTACATACTATAATCAAATCAGTAACAGCTCGCACTGTACGTGCTTGAGCATTGTCCTGCAAAATGATGGCAAGGTCCTGCAGAAAGTGTCATCACTTCTGTTTCTATGCTGTTCATTTTTTGAACACAACCTACGACCAGCTTTAAATAAATAGTTTCCACTATTAAAGTTCGAACCCTCGTACTTCACTATCAGGAACAAATCGTGCACATTTTTTGATGTCTTCCATCCTCTTCACCCCTATAGTTACTTTCGCATCCTTGTAACACTTTTCAACTGGAAATTGTGGTTACGACGATCAAATTTCAAGGTGAAGTTATTGGTCTAAAGTCCGTTAATGAATTCCATTGCTTCCACAACTACTGATACAGATGATTTGTAACGGTAATGATGAAATTTTGAAATATTTGGCGGTAGTTTGTCAGCCCTTGGAATATCTCGTCTCGACGCCTCAACAGAAAAGCAAGTCTTCAAATAAA
The DNA here is from genome assembly GCF_023864275.1 of Schistocerca cancellata. Classification (NCBI taxonomy): domain Eukaryota; kingdom Metazoa; phylum Arthropoda; class Insecta; order Orthoptera; family Acrididae; genus Schistocerca; species Schistocerca cancellata. Next base: position 405,721,909 of record NC_064627.1, on the reverse strand, counting down.
TTGATGGCCACCACTTGAAGTCTACTATTTCATTTCCATCCACCAAGTGCGCAAGGAAATTAGTTTGCAGTTACTATAAGTTTTATTACTTCCTGGATTGTGAAAATCTCTCTATTTTCTAGAGAGTTCTTTTTATTACTCTAAATAACCTATCAGACTGCAGGAATGAATGACCGCGGATACGGTAAAAATGTTGTCTCATTTCAAAGATCATGGTGTCGTGTTTGTCCTGTCCCGGGCAGTTATCACAAAACAGAAGTAACTTTTTCACATCTGGGGCCATAATTTATTGGTGTACCATAACAGAAAAGCACAATCTTCACTAGTCCTGTCTCGCAGTCCCTTCGTGACAGAGATGAAAACAGATGAATTTGTTTGTAGATCATATATACAAAATACTGGGCAACTGGGGCAAGTAGACCAGTTCTTGCACAAGGACACGGGGAAGTTGGACATTTTTCAAGTTGTACAAACATAAAGCAGTAGTTCCAGGATATTGACTTTTACCATTTAGTAGAGCATCATAAAATCTGTTAAATATCGACAATCTTCTCTGCTATTGCTGCTCGCTTTGCGGCGTTATTGAGTGTTTTGATTTAATCTTTAACGTCATCTCTTCGCAAGTACAGGATGTGTCTCATTTAGGTCTTTGCCTGTGTAATAAACACGTTCCTCTCCACGAATTTTATCTATTTTCATAATATTTCCTCGATATTCCAAAGAATATTTCACTCTTTTCTTCGCGTAACTATGAGTATAAGACTCTACGTCCACTTTCACAAGAACGCTAACATCAAAAATACCAATTTCTTCTATGCAGATGTACCACACATTGCTACAGCAGCAAGAGCTGAGAAGAGAAATGACCAAAGTCCAGGACTTCGGCTGTTTCTGCGCCGAGCTCAAACTTCCTACCTCTGCTTGCATGGCAGGATACGATGACTCTGGTTGTTTTCGTGCAGAGTCTGGAGTAGCTATATACAAAGTATGCTTTTCTAAGCTTAAAACAATTTTCACCGAAAGTGGACTTAGGGGGTTTTTGCAATCAGCGATTAAATTGTAAACATAGATATCCTTAATCGTCTGCATTATTTAACTTTCGTATGGATGACATCTTAGAGGACTAGAAAAAATGCTTCACGTTGTTTCTTCTCCTGGATAACTGCGAGCTTAGGATCTGCTTTCCAGTTCGTTGTGCTGTCCTGCTATAGGAAACTAGACTCTCCACGACGCGGCTGAGCCACGCCCTGCCTGCCAGCGGCGGCTGTTGTTGCTGCCACGTTCGATCAGCGGTCGACATCATACGTTGTAGGCTCTGGCGCCGACTCGGCTCGGCGCTTAATTTCGTGGCAGAGAGTGCCGCTGCGTAAAGCAAACACACGAGGCTCCACGAGGCACGCCGCTCCTCCCACATGTTCCCATATGCCGCGCTCTAACTCCAGGGCTAACCTCTAGATCCTCCGCCATTCTGTTCACGCTGAAGCACCCACGTGCGTAAGCTTTATGCCAAAGTGAACAGATTACCGCTCCAGGCAGCGCAGAAACTGTACTTTTTCTACGAGGCTATACAGGAAATAATCTCTGTGAGGCTTTATATGAACAAATTTGTAATAAAAATCTAAAAAATACAACTTTTTATTACTTCTGTGTGTTTACGTAGAATTACCAATTACGGGCGTACCACTGTGAATTTTTAAGCACACCTGAACGTGCTTTCTTTGAAGTTGATCAATATCGAGTTTAGAGAGGAAGTGGACATAAGATCCGACAGTGCATTGGCATAGTCCTTAATGATGAAAAGAAGCGGCTCCTTGATACTATCTCTCTCGTGACTCCATGAACCAAATCACGCCACTTTTTCCTGTCTTGCACTTTCTCTCGTAGACCTTCCAGGTTGGATACTATAGCGAATAATATATTCAAAAATAAGCAACGTAATATCAAAATATAAGTAGATTCGAGCAAGAAAGTGAAGCCAGTAGAAATCAAAACAACTGATTATATGATGTGACCCCAAACTTTTAACTGCTGTTTTGTCTCTACATTAGTCACCGATCACGATTCTGTTCAGTAGGCTGCCTTCTTCCGAAGAGTTAACGAGAAAGGAAGTGCAGAGAGGTAGTCATACGCCGAGTTTTAAAATTCTCAGAATGGGGTTTCGAAACAAACGCAGACCTTAGTCACGATCTCCAGAAATCTCTGGAATGTTGTCTCACAGGTGAGATATAGTGAAAAGCTGTTTTACAAGAATATTTGCGCTTATTTTCAGTACCTGTTCTTTGCTACTTACAAACAGCGACTTCTGTCGAACATACTAACATATGACATCCAATTCTTAAACAAACGACACCATGGTCGCACAAAACCGTCTCTCATCACTTTCGGTTAGTATGCAACAAAGATTTCGCGATTCATGTCAACAACTTTGTGATTTTGCGCCACCAAAAGCACTTCACGAGTCAGTGTACCGTTTGTTCCACTACCCTCCTCCTCCCCCTCCCCCTCCCCCTCCCCCCCTACTTACATCCCTAACGCTCCATCCCCCCACCGCCACACCAACACTTCCCATGATGTAAGAAAATGGAGTTAGCTCTATGGATAGCCCTCGGACAAATGATATATTGTAAATTTGTTACGCAGATCTGTGTATGTTCGAGGGCAAGTCCAGAATTACACGGATTTTTTTTTAAAGACCTACTACAATTTTTTAAGAACTTGGTTCAACGTTCACAAACATGTGGCCGGCATAACCTTTCATGCTTCACTTGCCGCACTTCATAATTTGTACAAAATGACGAGCTCATAAACCTTCTTTGAGCGGCCCCTAACGGATATAGTTGAAAGGTGCGAAATATGGACTGCAGGTAGCGTTTCCCATAATCTCAAAACCCAACTAAGTATGGTTTCACCTGTGTGTCGGCAGTATGCCAGCGTGCACCATCAGACAACAATAATTTTTTTTCAAACAGGAGTCGACGTTTGATGGCAACTGCTTTCTTTTGACTTGGTCTCATATTGATGAATCCATGTTTCATCTTCTGTCATTTTCTGCTGATTAGTACATGTATAGAACCTGTCGCTAATTTCAGCATGTTAACACATATGTTGTAAGTAGACTCTATTAGCACGCATTGCGCCCACAATTTGCTACAGTTGTGCGCTTTGTGTATGTTCTGGGACTAATCTGCAGAGAGCTCACTACTTCATAAACGCTCGTCTACTATGTGTGAGTTGCTTCAACAGCTACGTATATGAAAACGAAGACCATGCCTTACTTACTCGTTACAACTAACGGCCGTCCTACGGCTCGTGTTGCAGAAGCAGCTAGCATTTCTCATGTTGTTGAGAAAATATGGATACGAAGGGATAAAGGGGACAGCGAAGGAGATCTTCATACTCGCCTAAGCGCGGGACGGCCTAAAACAATTACCAGGTACCAACATCGAGTCATTTTAGATTCCACCAGCGAGAATGCATTCATTTTAGCTACGACAGTAAACAGAAGTTTCGTTCTGTCAATGTATATAATTACGTTCCAGCGACGTCTACGAACTGCTGGTTTCTACAACCAAAAGATTACAGTAAAACAAGCCATACCATATCACACCGAGAATCACTACCTCCCACCTGCCTAAGACTTCTGGGCTTTGGTAATATGGTCCGATGAAAAAGTTTCTTCTTCGTATCAGGACAACAGATTGACTTCTTACAGTTCAGGTAACTCGCTGCTGTCGAAATAACAATGTCCCTGCAGCATGTAATGGAAGAATAAGGTTAGTTGTTTTGGGTTGGATGGACTACAACTGGAGTGGGAGGACTGGTTAAAGTTACATCTAGGATGGACTCGGGGCAATACATTCACGTCTTAGAGGAACAGCAGCATGCCCACAACGAAAACAACCAAAAAGTGGCAGAAGAGACATACAAAAGCGTCGGCATTGCAACATCTGATTTCTGGAAAATTATCCTGCAAACAATCACATTTAAGAACTATTTTTGTTTTAATTCCATTTACAATTGTATGCGATTATGAATTTAATTAGTTCCTATCTTCAGATGGCATCAAAAATTATTCGTCTAACAAACATACTATTGTGTGCGCATTTCAACCTTGAAATGTCATTTCTAACACAATTCTATGGATACAAAAAAATAATATGCTAAAATCTGTGCACGTTCACAAGTTTGTTTGCGGCGCCTTCATCCGCAGACAGCACAGAAATATTCGTTTTGTAAATAAAAACCGCCTTTTTTTCCAGACGCGTTTCGCCTTTTAGTTTAACGCATCTTCACTGGAATCTAGAATAATACAATTTTGTTTTGCTATGCGAGATTTGTCGATTGTAAAATAGTTAACGTCCTGTTTTTTTACGCAAATAAGTCATTACTTACAGTTATCCGCTTTTTTAGCTGCCATCTGCGTATCTACATCCACATCTCTCATCTGGTCACATGCCGGAGGCCACACTATAACTTCGCTTACGAAACATAAGCACGTTTTCATACCACGAACTCTTTTCTTCACAGTTTTCTTATTGCTTGCGTTGATTTCTGTGGAGCACTATTAGTCTTGTGTCACTAGTTACAGATATTTCATCAAAAACTGTTATTTAAAGTCGTAACTATTGTGTGTTCACTTTGTCTCTTCCTATTTGGTTTGTTTACGTACAAGTTTGCCAACCTAACGAAATCTGTGCTGAAAACTACCGTCTTTTCATTTCTGTTCTATTTGTATGTGTATGTGTGTGTGTGTGTGTGTGTGTGTGTGAGAGAGAGAGAGAGAGAGAGAGAGAGAGAGAGAATGGGGGAGGGGGAGAATGAGAGAGAGAGAGAGAGAAGTATATGTACGCATTTTTTTTTTCTTTTTCAAAAGACAAGGCTTAAACATAGCATACACGATAGACAGCGCTATCCAAAAATAACACCAAAACTGACAAAAGACATAGGCATATACCAGAAAGCAGATCTATACTGTATCAATTACAGTGTAACACTTGTGATGGCAGGTGCGTAGGGCAACGGGCAGAACATTTGATATCAGATACAAAGAAGACATGAGAGCCTCGAAGTATGGGACAAACCACTCCACATTTGCTTGAACACATGTGTACACAAACACAAACCAGCCTCTAGAGAAGAAGACACGAAAACAATTACAATCAGCAATAAAAAAACACCTGGTGACCCTGCAAGAAAATTACCACACACAAAAAACCAAAGCAGAAAAGAAAACCTGTTGAATGATCAATTACACATGCAAAACAACTCATTGTTTACACTAACAGATGAAATAATAGAGTAACCCTCCAACAGAGGATTATTATGATAATAATAATACCACCCAACCCCTGTTTACTCATTCGTCCATGAATCCCTTCACAAAACACTGAAATCAAAACTCAAATCAGCTCAACACCAAACGTTTCAACCACTCTCTGACAGCTATTACATTCATATTCCACTTTCTACAACTAGCCTGAAGAACCATCAACATCCTCGCCACCGCCTACCCCTCCACTCTCAACACCCAACCCCCCCCCCCCCCCCAACACACAAAATATACGTACACATTCTCTCTCTCTCTCTCTCTCTCTCTCTCTCTCTCTCTCACGCACACACACAATAATAATCCACAGATATAAACACTCCTGCTTTCCTTCTTACACAAACACACAAATATATATAAATGAACAGACGGTAGTTTTCAGCACAGACTTCGTTAGGTTGGCAAACATGTACGTAAACAAACCAAATAAGAAGAGACAAAGTGAACATACAGCAGTCACGACTTTCAATCACAGTTTTCGATGAAATGTCTGTAACTAGAGACAGAAGACTAATAGTGCTCCTCAGCAATTAGCGCAACAACATAAAAATTGTGAAGAAAAGAGTTTGTAGCATGAAAACGTGCTTATGTTTCGTAAGCGAAGTTATAGTGTGACATCCAGTATGTGGCCAGAATAGAGGAAACGCAGATGGCATCAAAAAACACGGATAACTGTAAGTAATCACTTATTTATGTAAAAAACAAGATGTGGACTGTTTTATAATCAACATACTCGGATATCAAAACAATATTGTATCATTTTAGATTCCAGTGAAGATGTGTTAAAGTAAAAGGCTAAACGCGCCTGGCAGAAATAAAATACACTGCAACAAGAAAAGGCGATTTTTATTTACAGTACGAATATTTCCGCGAATGTTGTTATCTACATGCTACATGAAAAGGCAATTTGAGAATTGAGAAATTCCAAATGTCAATTATTTCTTTTCCTCTTCCTTATAACAGTGTCTCAATATGTAGGCTATTAGAATATGTATTAAGTTGGGTCTCTTCTTATTAATGAACTATGTTTCGCACATTGCGGTACATAAGCTTGCAAATTCTTATCGCCATAGACACAGACTTTTCTTTAAAACATTTATTTAACATTTTCCATCACCATCCGTAACGGACACAAGAGTTCATCGGAATGAAAGTAAATAAATAATAAACGAAATCGTTAATGTAATAAAACATGGCGATGCAGTCACTCTTAATTAAATCAGCTTCAGGAAATTACTAAAAACAATGTGCGGCTTCTGTTGCTATTTGACTCATCTCACCTGAAGGACTGTACTCGGCTGAGCTTCACGTTAAAAGTACAGAAAGGATTCCTTTGAGTTGAACGGAACCGGGCATAAATAAAAAATGTATTTCTCTTATGAAGAATAAAAATCTTAGAAATAATCTCTTTCACAACACGCGAACAATGTTAGCAAATACCGTTCTGTTTGCAGCAACGTAACGATTGAAAGAGAGTTTCAATTTAAATATATCAGCTATTTGACAGGAAAAATAATTCTACATTTAAAAAAAGTATAACTCGTTGCTTTAACTCATTGGAAAAAAGTAAACAAACTATGTTCACAACTCCCCAGAGAGAGTAAAATTTCTTATATTTACCTATCCAAATAAATATTCCTTACACGTATTATTTTGTAAGTTATACAGGAAAACACTTTTTCTGAAACACCCTGTATATCTGGTTACTTCATTGAAGATTTCGTTTCGAGTCGTGGACAAATCTTTAAATACAATAATTTCATTCACTGGATACGTTGACAGGACTACAACGGAATACGTTTCGAAAATTCTGCAACCCTGTAAGACATTCTGCTTTTCATAGATTTCCTTTAGATTCGCATGACTGCCATTTAAATACTAAATACCAATGTTTTAAAGGTACCGTAAAATGGGATGAATAGAAACTGTTTTTAACTTTAAAAGAAAAACATTGATAATTTTCAAAAGAAATATGGAAATCAAAATTATATAGTATTGTACGTCTTGTGCCTAAATTTAAACTAATAATTATCTTTGGGATGAACAGAAATATCTCAAAATCTATTTTGGAACCAGGACAATAATAAACAAAATTTATCTGGTTCAAAAAAATTTCACTCAATACAAAAACTAAATATATTGTTTGAAGTGTGGTTTTCTACTCCGTTTTCCAAATACAAATATTCCTATATCTCAAATTGTTTTACTGCAACGTTAAAATGATAGCCTTAGTTTGTCTGTTAACACATTACGACACTGACATTGCGTTTAAAAATGTCGTCTTGGAATCTACAAGTCGTATCCTCAGAAGTAACGAAGAGCTCTCAAACAACACCTCCTTGACTGAAAAGTGTCTCCCAGGCTGTTAAAATATGCATGTTTAATCGGCCTTGCTTCTTAAATAGCAAATTTTACGTTCATACCATCTAAATAACTGTTTACTTTTTCCATACAGTTTAATGACAGCGAAATTTACTAGGCTGAAAACAGTGCTAGGGCTTCTTCGTTTCCGTCAAATTTTTGGCTTCTTCGGAAGAAACACTAACGATTACTGTTTCTATTCACCCCACAAATTCCGCAAACACAGTGCTACATTTTCTGTTTGCCAAAACATAAGTCAGATAAAAGTATACTTGAAAACTCAGCTTCTGATTAATGAGGCTGTATTGCAAATTTGCTTGCCATGTACCTAAATTAAAAAGAACACAATTTATATTGGTACTTCCAAAAAATGTTCCACGTCAGCAAATTTTGCACCACACCCAATGTTTGTCACAGAGTGAACAAAACATCAACTGAATCTGCCGCCAACTTTGAAATTCATAATATCCTGTCATACAGGTTCACTGCTAACCTATAAAAACAAATCTTTGAATGATATTGCCATTTGTCTTCCGACACGGCAGCATAGAACTTCTTTGGAAATTTCTTTCCTGTTCACCCCATTACACGGTCCTAATACACTGAGGTGAAAAAAGTCATGGGACACCTCCTAATATCGTGTCGGACCGCCTTTCGCCCGCCGTAGTCCAGCTGCTCGACGTGGCATGGACTCAGTAAGTCGTTGGAAGTCCCCGGCGAAAATAGAGAGCCATGCTGCCTCTACAGCCGTCCATACTTGCAAAAGTGTTGGCGATGCAGGATTCTGTGCACATGCTGAGCTCTCGATTATGTCCACAAAAGTTCGATGGGCGGACAAATCATTCGCTCGACCTGTCCAGAATGTTCTTCAAACCAACTGCGAACAATTGTGGCCCCGTAACACGGTGCGTTGTCATCCATAAAAGTTCCATCGTCGTTTGGGTACATGCAGTCCATGACTGGCTGTAAAAGGTCTCCCTGTAGCCGAACATAGCCATTTTCAGTCAATGATCGATTCAGTTGGACCAGAGGTCCCACTACATTCTTTTTAAGCACATCCCACATCAGTAAGGAGCCACCACCAGCTTGCACAATGCCTTGATGGAACATGGGTCTGCGGCACACTCGAACCTACTATCAGCTCTTACCAACAGAAATCGGGACTCATCTCATCAGTCCACGGTTTTCTAGTCGTCTAGAGTCCAACCTACTTGGTCACGAGCCCGGGAGAGGTGCTGCAGACAATGTCGCGCTGTTAGCAAAGGAACTCGCATCGGTCGTCTGCTGCCATAGACCATTAACGTCAGATTTCACCGCATTGTCCTATCGGATACGTTCGTCGTACGTCCCACATTCATTTCTAGCGATATTTCAGCAGTGTCGTTTGTCTGTTAGCACTGACAACTCTACGCAAATGCCGCTGCTCTCGGTCGTTAAGTGAGGGCCGTCGACCACTGCTTTGTCCGTGGGGAGAGGTAAGGCCTGATATTTGGTACTCTCGGCACACTCTTGACACTGTGGATTTCGGAATACTGAATTCGTTAACGATTACCGAAACTGAATGTCCCACGCATCTAGTTCCAACTGTCATTCCACGTTCAAAGTCTGTTAATTCCCGTCGTGCGACTTTAATCACCTTTTCACATGAATCACCTGAGTAGACATGACAGCTCTCTCAATGCACTGTACTTTTATACCTAAAGTACGCGATACAATCGCCATCTGTATATGTGCACATCGCTATCTTATGTCTCATCGTGTGTGTATCTAACAGTAAAAGAAACGGCTCCAGATTGTCTAAAAGTTTAAAGTAATTAGTGTGGGGAAGGGGAGCTATTATTTCGGTCCTGTCGCCTCTGCGAGGAATGCAAATCATTGTTTAAGTAAAATAATATACCTTGTCGGTGAAATTAAAATTTTGTAAATCTATCAGAGAAGTTGCTCATTAGGCAGAAAAGAACAGAATACCGTACTCAAATGAAAACAAAAGTCTTTTAGAGGCAGGATGAGAGTACGCAACAATAATTTCTAACAGTAAACTAGCTCATTGTAAGGCCGTTGTCACAGATATGTTCTCATTCGATTTCTATTTGTTTAGATGATCTTTTGAGATTTTCAGATGTAACGGCAGGTAACTTCCATTCCTACAGTTCCTTTTCTAACGTCGTCAAATCGGAGTCCATTCTCAAGAACCGGCAGCGTGCCAGGTGTAATGTGTGTGTGAAATCTTATGGAACTGCTAAGGTCATCAGTCCCTAAGCTTACACACTACTGAACCTAAATTATCCTAAGGACAAACACACACACACCCATGCCAGAGGGAGGACTCCAACCTCCGCCGGGACCAGCCGCGCAGTAAATGACTGCAGCGCCCTAGACCGCTCGGCTAATCCCGCGCGGCATGTGCCAGGTGTAGCACCAAACTTTTGTGAGGACGTTAGAATCGAAGGGAAACGCATGATCTGCTAAAAGCGTGCTCCAAACTACTCTCACATTACTTCCTGGCAGATTTAAACTGTGTGCCGGACCGAGACTCGAACTCGGGACCTTTGCCTTTGGTGGGCAAGTGCTCTACCAACTGAGCTACCCAAGCACGACTCACGAACCGCTCTCACAGTTTTACTTCCGCCAGTACCTCGTCTCCTACTTTCCAAACTTCACAGAAGCTCTCCTCGATCCGGCACACGGTTTTAGTCTGCCACGAAGTTTCGTATCAGCGCACACTCCGCTGCAGAGTGAAAATCTCATACTGGTACTCTCACATTGATTAATCTTGTGACAGAAAGCTGGTGGTCACCAGCTCGTTTACTAGTTGACATTATTACCATTCATCACATTCCCAGATGTAGTTACGAAACTATTTCACAACCTCCTTTTATTTGCAGATATGTAATGCCAAACGACAATTATGTCTTTCTTTTGTTGCAGGTTCTCGCTGCGTGAGAAGTCGGAAGGAAGGACAGCAAGCCAACTATAATTTGGAGCGATAACCAACCAGGAAAGGTGGTCAGCACTTCAGTACCATCAGATGACATCGGATATATGCTTGAGAGACCATTTGCGCAGAATCTCGTCAAGAACGTGCGAGTGGTACTGCATTAGGAGAATCCGTGACATGGCCACAACTGCAATTCACTGAACTGTGAATCGTGATGCATGTGGGACTCGAAAACGAAAAGATTACTTCTCCCAGTTCTACAGCTATCAAAAGCGTGTGAAAGTAGAATAAATCTTTGTGACGTGTTGTGTGCAGGCTTCTGCTACGAATAAGTTGAAACTGTATGTGCACTGACTGATGAAAAGAAATGAAAAACAGACAAGACTCTTGAGCCGAAGCTCGTTCCTGGCAGGTAGCTACGCGCGCCCGTTTTCTCCGACACATACTGCTTGTTTCTAATACTCGAGGTACATTAAAAATAGAAACAGCAAAATAGAGGCCCGGAGCGTCAACCGCGAGCCCTGCTGAGAAGAGGAGAGAAGGTTTCGGCCCTAGAGGCCTCGGCTATCTTCAGGAGCGGGCCAAGCCCGACGACTAGCGACATGACGTGCAATAGGCGCAACCACGGCACAAGGATACTGTGCTGGAGGACACTGAGCTCCGAGGAGGACCTCGGATGAATTCGGGCTTGAACAGTCTCATACGCAACATGCATATCGACACTAGACCGCTCAGTTTGTTGATTTATTGTACAGTGTTGTTGAATTTATAAGGCGGAAGCCACAACTATACTATATATAATACTGGTAAAGCGGAAGGCAACGGAATTCTAAAACAGAGTTACTTAATGTTAAAAGGTATTTACGCTTTGTTGATAGTTGTCAGTGTGCTGTTATTGTTTAGCTGTTTCTAGTAAGTTCGTAAATCGGCGTTTCGACGGAGAATCTACCTATTTATAATATAAAATAGATGACAATAAAGTATTGGTGACGGTCTTGCCAAGGCGAAACAACTGCATACTGGTAACTGTGACGCAACGTGGACCCTTAGGCTCTGCGAGCTCGTCGCTGTTGAGTGCCTTGTAAGACACGGACCTACCAAACACCTTAGGGCCGCTACTCGCTCGTAAAGGAAGTAGTAAACGCCGCAAGGTGAGGTGCACGAAGAAGAATAACATCAAACACCAAGCGTCCTTTTGCTGGAACAGTGCTGTACTCTATGTTTAAAGGCAGTCTGTGACAACGAAACATATATGCGAGGCTAGAGGCGGTATAATCTTCACAGCGTTCCTGTGTAACATAACATTCTGCGAAAATAGAGAGATGGTAATTGGTTAGATTGGTACTGCAGCAACGGAAAAACAGACTGCAGGAAGAAGGTGCTCGGAGCAGCAGCCGTCCAAGAAGATGTGATAGGTTGTGATGATCAGCCAGAAAGCAGAATAAGCAGGGATCACGAGACGAGTCGGAAGCGGCGAGACAGTTGCAGCGAGCGAGTGGAGGAGCAGCAAGCGGCTGCGCATGCGCGACTATGCGGCCACGCTGAGTGGCGGCGAGCAGCTGCCGGTAGCTCCATGAGCTGCGCCGCACCACGACAGCTTTCCGCGACACGGCCGGCCTCGCCCCTCTTCACCAATGACGGTGATGCTCCTGCAGCACTCTGCCCTCCGACACTACAAGCTGCCCTCTCCTCCGCCGCCACGAATGACGAAGCCCGCCCCGGACGCCTCCATATACTGTAGCGACTACCAGACGAGGAACAATAATAACAACAACAACAACAACAACAACAACGGTAACAAGCAGAAACGAACGCACCACAAGCTGTCGCTGCACCCGCAACAGCAGCAGGGCTGCAAGACGACTGCGATGCGCTACTACCGTCTATGGATCTACACGTGCAATGCCGTGCTGTTGGTGAGCGTGCTAGGATTCGCCATCGTGGCGGGCAGAATCGTGGTGGCCGACCCCCGGCGGTACCTCGTGCCGGGCCTGTCCCTGTACCAGCCCAGCTTCCTCTACGCCTACCTGGCCCTGGCGACGCAGAGCGGCCTCCTGCAGCTGGTCGGCTGTTTGGGCGCGCTACGCCTCAACGAGCGGCTCCTCAACGTGTACTGGCTGCTCCTCCTGGTGCTCCTCTTCGGCGACGCTATCGTCGGCGTCGTGTGGGTATTTCGCTTCGACAAGATCTGCGCCGACTTGCGCCCCACGCTGAAGCAGCGGCTGGCGGCGGAGTACGGCGTCGACCGCGACTTCACGGCGCTGTGGGACGCGCTCCAGAGGGACTACCGCTGCTGTGGCGTCGACGGCGCCCAAGACTACGCGGCGGTGGCCAACCGCAGCGCAGGGGCCACCGTCTCGGCGTCGGCGGGGTCTACGGCGCCGACGGCAGCTGCTACCGCCAACGTGTCCTCGTTGGGCGGCCCCACTACGGCTGCTACTGTCGTCGGGTCGACGACGACGGCTGCCGCCGCGCCGGACGTCGGAAAGCCGGAGTGGCTGTGGAACGACCACGCCCACCGCCAGCACGACAGCGGAGGGCACGACATCGTGCCGGAGAGCTGCTGCCGGTTCCTCGGTGCCACTTCGGAGAGACACGCCAGTACCGCAGGCTCGTCCCCGATGGCGCCAGACTCTGAAATGGACGCCAATCGCGTTCCGATCGAGGCCAGCCAGCGGGGGGCCACCCTCGGTCCCAACCAGAAGAACGCCCACCCTTGCGGCAGCGCACCGGCCGTGCCGCCCTTCCGCGGATCCGGCACGGCGTCTGCCACCGTTACGGGCGCGCAGCCACACTACCACACCACCGGTTGCGAGGCGCGCCTACTCCTCTGGCTGCGCCAGAGCGCGGACATCCTGTTCGTCCTCGGGTACTGTGTCATCGCCTTCCTCAAGCTGTGCTTCCTCGGCATCCTGCGGTACGAGATCCGCGAGATGATCCAGAAGATCAAGATCCTGCAGGGCGAGATGCGGCCGCCGCCTCTGCTGCTGACGGAGCTGGGCGGCGGCGGCAGCGGCGGCGGGGCGGGCGCCATCAGCCCGGCGGGCGTGCCGTCGCCCGCACACGCGGCCGCCGTGGCCGGGGCCGCTGCGGCGGCGGGCGCCACGCCGCCCCACCTGCAGCCGCTGCTGATGAACCACACGCGCGCCGCCTCCGCCGCCAACAACGGCGACCTCATGGGCGGCGCCGGGGGCGTGGGCGGCGGCGGCGGCGGAGGCGCGGGAGGCGGCGTCCGGCAGCCTCCGGACAGCCTGCAGGCGACGCCGCTGCACGCCGCCGCTCTCTCCCACCGGCACCTCAGCATGCTCAATAACGACGGCACCGACTCCGACACCAACAGCAACTGCGCCCTCATCATCTCGGAGGACGTCGGCGCGGGCAAACCCGTCAGCAGCGGTCCTCGGCGCGGCTGCGGCTCCAACGGCAACAACAACTACGAGATCCACGAGCTGCAGGAGCTCAACAGGCTGCTCTCCAGGCACCAGACACAGATCTGACTAAGGTCGTTGCTGCTGTGGTGCTTCCCTCTGCGGGGAAGGCACTTCTAAGTTCGGCGTCGAAGCTCCTACACCGCAGCCCCTCCCCTCGCTTGACAGCTTTGCTTCTATGCTTGGAGATCAAACACGTGCGGTTAATTTGTCCCGTGTGTTTGCCACTATAGGACACGTTAGCACGTGACACTTTTTAACAAAAAAGTGTAATATCGCAAAGAAACAGACTATGGGTAGTGGAGTGTACATATAAAAACACACATAGACAGCCACTTAGCTGTCCGACAATTGTGAACAAAACTGTCTCCTAGATGAAATAGAGCCAGTGTGGACAATTTCTGAATCATGTGATCGAATATGTGCTAATCAAAAACACCAATCAATCTAAATTAATCGATGGTCTCTGCATCTCAAACAAAAATGTATGAGCTATGTTTACTTTAGAAATGTCTGTACCTAACTTGTTCATCGACCGTTATTTTCATTGAATAATCTAACTCACAGGTACGGCAAATACATCCTTAGTGTATCTCGAGCATATCTTTAAAAAATGTCTGTAGCAGCAAATTATCAGTTAGTCTCAAGCGGAACGAAACGAGCAAACGTCTGACATGTCCCATATCATAATATTGACATCAGTATTGTGCAAGAGCGCGTCTTCAACGATTCAGCATCAACCATCGTATTTATTACAACTCTGTGCCCCCCCGAGACTCGAATCCGGTTATTTTCCGCGGTCAGTGCTTTCCAGTGTGTGGCAGCGTGAGCATCTAACGACCAATATAGAAATCTATGCGATCCTTTCTCCCTGAGTCAACCCTGAAGAAAGGATTTCAGGAAGAACGAATGCTGAACGGCCTACGTATCGATAAGTGCCCCGTACCTCTCCTAAGAGGCGTCATCTGCCTTTCCTCTCGCATTTATCACAATTACAGTTTACCCTGATGTTTTATTCTGTAATGTGTAAGTTATTCAGCTCAAAAAAGACCGCTCATTGAGTATTTCAAGGTATGCCGACCGTCAACGGTAAATGTTTTAGTTTTAACTCTACATTAAATGTTATTTATACTGTAATTTTATGTACATAGTCGACTCAGCTGTGTGGAATGTTTGGTGGGATATTTCATGCACGGGCATTTACAGAGGTTGAGAGAAAACAGAAGGATATCAGACCTTGGACGAATGGCAGAGCCACGCAGTTCTGTGACTGCACTGTCTAGACGAAGTTGCGTAGCACGCGCTTTCCACGGTCACTGCCTGCGCTATCGTTTGAGCTAACGAAAGTACTCTTTTGGCAACGTTTTCTTTGTAATCAGAAACGAGCGCCGCTTACGCCTGGTACTGGCCGTCGCACAAAACAACCCTTAAGCAGGATTGGAGTGACTCAACGTTACAAAAACGACATTGAAAATATCTTCGGCAGAGAAAAGGCATGCGACTACTGAGTCTCAGGAGAGACACCCGGTAGGTTTTCAGGTCTCTTGGCTGTAATAATAATAATAATAATAATAATAAAATAGACCAGCTGGTCTCTGCCCCGATTATCACGTGAGATACGCGCCGCTGGACTTGCTTTGTGACTGACTACTGAGGGGCTGAATTAACTTCACAGACATGAAACGAGTTAAGGCAGATGAAATCAATAAAGATGCAGTGAAATGAAATGATACCCCTGAAGTAACTTTCAGAAACACAGAACCCCACTGCACTGAATATGTCATTGGTGAATAAAACAAAATATTTTACGCAGTGGTATCATCGCACATTCAGAATTAGTTTATAAAGCAGGCCATTGTTTCCCGCTAGTGGTGTAACGTAACAGGAGACTCACACAGAAGCATTAAAATGCAGGAGAAATCTAGATGTAAATTCAGACGCTGACTCGATATCTGAAACGAGCCCAGATAATGCAGATGACATAGTGAAGATCATGAAAGGTAGAGATCCGGCTTCGAATCCTTTCCCCGTTAACAACTTCCATCTATGACTAAGGTTTATTTCAGCTATTTCTATGCTGCTGAGTTAACAATCCTATTCATTCAGTTTGTTTAACAGCTGTATAGCCTCAGAATAAGCGTTAGATACTAGATTTTTAGACTACAAGTACCTGTAATGACTGGTTACGTCCAGTATTTGTACGTTTTACAGTATGGCACTCTATATAGTCAGTGACAGCACAGACAATAGTACTGCGCTGAACCACCAGGCTGCAGCACTGGCGCGGCAGCATGCGGTAATTGCGGTGGCACCAGTCACCATTAGCTGCAGCATCCGTAGCTAATTTCCAATATCCTGGACATTAGCATTCCCCTGATCTGTAGGGTCACAGGGCAGTCGCTTCTGATCCCTCTGGTGAGCTCCACCTGTTGTACTGTAGCAAGTTAAGAACCGAAGGAAAACTGTCTAAAGCATCTGTTACTGGCTTGTTCTTTCTGAGTCCGGGGCGATACATCGCCTACGATCATCCGTCGCCGTTTTGTAGCTATTCTCGTAAATCCATCACTATAGCAACATCTGTAATTACATGCAATGATTTGTGATGACGGCAAAACAACACATTTGTCTATCCACATAATTTTCTTGTGCCAGTCAAAATCTGTTAAATAAGCAAAGTAGGAGGCATCCGCTATCTCCTGTATTCAGCGACTGTTCATTTGCGTGTCACATTCTGTTCCTTATCTTTCAAAAGTTGAAAAATATTTAAAAATAGAGCCAAGTGTATTCAGGCTTTCGTGGCGGATTGTGCTGATGGTATTTAATCGAATTATCGACCTCACCTTGAAGAAATATTTCGACAAGCGGCGTACTCACTTCAATTGAAAATTATAAGTAGAAAAGGGAACCCGATAAAATTTCATCAACAGCGCATGGATATAGAATAAATAAAACGTAGAATTATATTTTGGATCTCGCAGTATAATGTACGTCGATTCTCGCTTCTAAAACTTAATCACGGCTTCTGTCTATATTTCGAGGGTCGGAGGGAAATTTTCGTTTCTGATTGAAAAAAAAAAGGTATAAACCACTGTGCAATATGATATGGTGATTTGTTATGATTCACTGATAAGTATGTCATCTCCATTCCTTGCGCTCATAGTTGTCAGTCACCTTATACTTATTACTATCATTTCTTGTCCATATACGTTCATTTAAAATCCATCGCGCAACTTGTGGCATCAAAAATGTTGAATGAATTTTTACAGAAACACATACGAAGCTACGATTAAACAACTGTAGGAAATTATTCATGTCGTCCTTTGAATTCTGGGAAGGCATTCGCTCCGTTGAACATCAATGACAAATTAATAAGGACACGCGATAGCGGATACCAGACGTGTTCGCGCGATTTTCGAGACCATGTTCACCAAGTTACTCAGCTGGAAAAGAGCCCGAGAAAACAATATGTCTGTGTTAGATCCATGATGGCACTACAAAGTTATCATCCAAGTTCTAATTTGCTTACGGCCGTGAAATAAAGAGTGTAGAAATTAGGACCGTAGACGCCGCCTATCTGTTTTCACTGGTCCTGTAATATCAATTAATAGTATCAAACACTGTACGTTTTCCTACTGACTTTATTTTTTTGGTTATGTTACGAAACAAACGCTATTGGGATAGATTTGGGTCCAAAAGCATTCCTCCCTCAAATTTTCACACAAATCCTTCACACCGATGTTTACGTCTTTTATTAGGAAGAGGCATCAATCAAGGACTTTGAAGTACGAGGAAAACGTCAACAATATAAGAAATACATAATGAATTAAGCTAAATACGCCAGTCAAAGCGCAACATGTTGCTACTGCTCCTGTTTACGAGTTTAAGGACACTAAACACCTCAGGTTCATCACCCTTCCATTTACGCCCGAGGACGGAATCGGTACACCATACGTCTGCGCCTAGAGTCTGAGAGAGTTTTCTGAATGTTTGCGTAGCGCGTGTCTGAGACGGAATGTGAGAACCATCCCGGTATTCACCCTCTGGGATGTGTGAAACCACCTAAAATCCACATCCACAGTGTTCGTCACATCGTCTCTCGTGGTTAATTCGCCGGAAGGATTCGAACCGGACCCAGAGTGCCTCTCTTTCCAAGAAGCGGGATCTTAACCGCGCATGTTTATCGAGGCGTGTCAAGTGCAACAGGCATCCGTACAAATGTCACCACTAATGATGGCTCACAGACCTAAAAAATACGTACCCGCGAAGAGCTGATCAAAAGTATAAGGATTCCGTGTAAGAGATTTCAGTTCAAATGGTGCGACAGCTCCTTTCATTTTCCATCTTTAGGTGTACAGTATATGAATCACAGTGCAGGGATTTTATACCTTCTTTAACTACATCACTTCTTTTTCAAAGACTTCAATTTAAATAAAACTCTAAAGATGGTAACGTAGATGCAGCACCCAAAATTTGTTTCTTAGTTCCTACCCTTTCAACAATTTTACCAACGTTTATAAGTCGATGTACGTATGATTACAAAACGGTCCTTAGTGCATATTTTCAATCATCATCGCGCAATTAAAACATGACGAAATTGCTTGTAAATAACATCTGCTTTGCACGTGATAGCAATTACATTTTGTACTGTGTGCTTTGTATTTCCCAGAATGAATGTTTGCTGCTTCTAACGGTGACATGAGTTTTACTTTCGAAGTTCCGCTGGACTGATTTGGTAGCAGATAGCTACAAATATATGATTATGTATTTTCTATGTGATGATTTGGTATTTTAGACAAATAAATGTAAAAATTCATACATCCTAATTGTTTTCCACAATGAATTCTTTGTTTCTGATATCAACCCTTGAAATTCTGGTTTTTGTATTTTAAACTCACGCTTATGTAAGTGATAATTACTATACATTACTACCTACTTTTGTGTTGTCTGTTTTTCAACGAAAGATTTCTTTCAGTATTCTCTCCATTTTCTCTCATAATTCTAAAGCTGTCTGCCACTGTGAATGATGCACCATTAACCAGCAACTGCTTCTCCTTACTCTTTAATGTGTTTCGGGGAAACAGTCGCTTGGGACACTGCATTCCTTTGGCAGGCTGTTCAAGATGTGTTTCAAGTTATCGCACAGTCATGGCCGTTTCCGTCATCAACTAAATCGTCAGTAGCGAACATCCAAGCATCTACAACATTTTTTTCTCGCAGTTTCATAGCCTTTTTCGGATAAGAGAATTCTTTTATGATCGGAGAATTTATTCTTTCTCAACAGTCACGAGAAAGCTTCCCTCTATAATTTTAATTTACTCTCGGCATGATTAGGAACACCAGGTTTGCTTCTTTCGTTCTTCTGCCAGCATCTACTTTCGTCATAATTTAATGCAGCGAAATGGAGGGTTATATGTCACTGATTATTAACGTAAAAAACACAAATAATCGTTCGCTGGAGGTCACGATATCGAGTCTGCAAAGACCTGTCGTCACTCTTCGTCTACACGAACAGAAAAGCTTACGTATCATGTCGCCTACAACGACAAAAAAACTTAACATCAAATCGCCTACAACTGATCAACTGTGACTCAGAGGCTTCACTTACAGTACTTTGTTGAGCTTCTCTACTAGTAATAGACAAGGCCAACTGTTGACAAAACTTGCAACTATTTTCGAGTTTCCTTCCGAGCCTCGGCACAGGAAGTCGAGAGACCATCTCCTGAGACTTTACATCAACCGAAGTCTCAACTATCATTCTGCTACTAACAGGACCTCAATATATCCGATAAAACTAGCTCTATTCTTGGAATAATTGTGGACGTATGCATACTCTGAAATCACGGAATATTTTGCTTCGTTTTTAATGTGTTAACATCTTTATTTTATAAGGAGCGATTGACACTTAAGACTGTATCTGATCAATTATGTAAAGACACAGAATAATAAACAGGGGAAATAAAAGAAAGACAGAATGTGTTATTAGAAGCACAGATTTTCTGTAACTGAGACAACATTCAAAGGAGAGAACACTTTATCCAGTGACGCACCACTGAAAGCAGGCTGTTCAAGACTTGTTTCAAGTTATCGCACGGCGATAATTGTTTCCATTGTCAACTACAACCAAGTATACTTATAGCAGGCATTAATGGTCGATTGTCAAATTACTGACGACTGCTTAAGCCCAAAAGTTGGTAGTGCAGAGTTATTAATTAACTGTGGGAATATTATAGTTGGAATATCGTTACCAATAGTCTGTGTCATCTTCCCAGTTGAAAGGCCACACAATATTTTTATAGGTGCACTGCATTTGCGTTCGCATTAAAAATTAGCTTGCTGCACTGAGATTTTTTTACCGTCTGGAAAAATTCTGTTACAGTTGAAACTTATTGTTCATACCGAAAATATAGCCCTTGAAGTCAACAAGAGACATAAAACAAATTAAAGGAGAGCACATTTCAAGGCAGCCATGGGCTGATGTATCTCCGTATAAGGACGAGAAATTAACATTTGCCGAATGCGAAACAGAGGAAACAACACAGCTACTTAGCAAAGTAGTGAATCATAAGGTTCAGCATCTCAATTTGTATACAACTTAGAAGGTGAAGTAATAAATTGTTTGAAGGCTCACTCACAATTTCGAAGCAAATACTGCAAAGCAGGAAATCGAAAAGAGTTACCACATCATATTTTCTTCACAAAAACACCCACATCCATTTATGGCAGACTTACTACCTGAATATTCACAAAATAAATAATTAAGAAAATAATTAACAATTTTTTTCATTGTCACTTATCACTTTCCTTTTTAACGTGCATCACTTCCGTAATTCCCGTTACCTTGTTTATAGTCGATAAATAATGGAAAGGAGTACTTCATTTAATGTCTGAATGTTGCAATTGATGGAAATTTGCTTATAAGATGCCAAAACCATGATTTTTAATTATGAGCATTAGGCATTTTGATGTCTCGTTTCTAGAAAAATGATTTTGAGACCGTTGCTATACAATAAGAATGACTGAGTAAGACTAAAGGTAGTTTTGACACAATTATCTCTCGGTTCTTAAAAAATATATTGGGCGTTATAGATAACTGTAAATCATGTCAGTAGTGACATACTACAGCTGTTTACACACGATATAACATATTGTAGTTATTTGCACACTATTACGTACAACTCACGAATTTCCCTTAGAGACGCACAAACTTTAGCAGTTAGAAAACATAGTGATTATTTGAAATACAATAAGCAAGCGTTACACTGGCCATATGATATAAATATTTATGGAAGCACATTATTTGGTTTAATTACAAGAGCCAGTTGATAACTGGTCTCTTTACAGTTCTCTGATACGGGTTATCAAATACTGCTGTAGAATATTGCTTACTAGAGTAGTTTCCAAACTGACTATCGAAATGTCTCTAAAGTGTTCGAGGCAGCTGGCACAATATGCTCGGCGTATCTGCTGCGCATTACATATGAGAAACAAACTGACAGGAAAGTGACGTCTGCATTACAAGTGATGGGTTTGTTTCCAAACAAGTGAAGACGTCGTACTACTTCAGTAGATTTTCTTTCCTAACTTTCATAATGATCCTACAGCAGCGCGACAGCTTGCTGAGAACTACTATTAATCTCATATTGTTCTTCATGGCCTCTGCACAATCTGTCAGTGCCATACTAATGGCCACAGTTGCGGCCTTAAGCTACTGAGTGTTTCTGTCCATTAATATTAATACTCTTAGTATATATCAAATGCAGTAATTTCTGAAAGGTGCACATAAAGCATTGTTGGGATTAAATTTTTCGAGACAGACGTAAATCCCTATAGTGACTTAACAGCTCTACAAGCTCATGAAATAACAGAAGAGGAAAGAGCATCTGTAAATAACACGCCAAATACGAGCTTACATGAAGAATTTTACAGCAAATGATACACATCAAATGACTATCTAGCCTCTCTCCCTCTTAGTGAAAAGTGAAACTTACTCAATAATGAGTTGGTATTTCAGAACGATCAGGTCCTTTTTAAATGCAAGTTATCTCTTTGTTAAGAAAATGGAATCGTATTTGGTACCTTCATTTAAGGAAGCTAATTTTTCAGTGAATTTCATAATTATTTCTGGCTTTTTACTATCTTGTTTACGCCCCATAATTGGAGTATCTCCCTGTTTTGCAGTAAATAAATAGTCGTTCAACAACTGTTCAGAGCATCTAGTTATCTGAAAGAACGGACACTGCTGTCAAGATACATTCCTACAGGTTCAGGTACGATTGGCGCAAATTAATAGTGTTCTTTGTAACTTTGTTCCCACTCCTCTACGCATATAATGTTCAGTTTATCTCGCTTTTTTTATTCGATCATCTGATTTCCTTGGTAGCCTTTTTATTATGGTTCTCACAAGAACCTTATTCGCCAATGATCTGACCTGTTACAACTGCACGTTTTAGTTTTCATGCCCTCTTTGAAGTGCTCCACATCGCCCTTTACACTTTATTCCATTTTAATGCGGCCTTTGTGGCCGACGGAGTATCTGTGCTTACACAAATGCCGTGCTGGCGATGGCACGTTGACAGAGCGTCCACAAGACCGGCTCGCAGGAACAGACCCGCGCGTGCCCCTCGCGCACGTGGCGTTGCTACGGGGCGACTACTAACTACAATGCGCACCGAGGTGTCGCGTGCCCTCGGGCTGCAGCAGCCAGATAGTAGTAGTCCGGTCTGCCATCGACAGGCTGCACGGTGCGCGTCCCTACACTGCAGCGCCAAACCGCTGTCAGCTGTGCCGTAACAAAGCATCCAACGCCTGTCAGTGGTCGGCACACGCAATCACAAGTCTCTCCTACCTGCAGTCAACGTCTCCGTACTGTTTGCACGCTCCCGCCCCTTCCTCTCCATGCCCCCATTCTCTCTCTCTCTCTCTCTCCCTCTCCAATCATCTAAATTCGGAAAGATCTTTTTTTATCAAGAAGGTTTTTTTTTGGGAGTATAAGATTCTACAGTCGATGCGATATTTACAACACACAAAAAGCTTTTGTTCTGAAATATCCGACACTGAATTTAATCAGTGTACGTGAATATTAACAAACAACAATAATGACAACAGTAAAAAAGACTCAATGAGAAAATGCACTAGAACAGCAAAAAAATATGGCATGGACCACTCCATCGTACATCTACTTCCTCATCCGTTGACCATGGGAAAAACTGAGTAACTTAGAAAGAATTTTACATTTCTGAGACATATTTGCGGTAACAAGAACAGCTTCAGATTCTATACTGACGTCTGAAATTTAGTGATGCGTGGTTGTTATTTTTAAAATATGGAGCGTTTCAGTTGCTTGATCAGTTTAAATGCTGCAACACAGCTAGAGTTCGATGTTTACTTTCTTTTTGATTCGTTTCAGACAGTGGAATGTTTAACAACCAGGCTAAAGGGAGTGAGGAGGTGGTCATGGTGGTTGTAAGTGATGGTGGTGGTTGTGATGGTCGTGGTGGTGGTGTTGGTGGTAGAAGCAGGACGAAGAGGAGGAATCTGTTAACATCAGATACCTCCCAATACTTTTACTTCGTATCCAGGTAATGTTTATAGTACACAAAACGTAATTTCTGTGTATTCATGTATTTTTCTGTAGTAATTGGCACTATCAGATGAAATTATTTTTTTCGGTAGCAAAGCCGATCTGCATAACAATCACTACTATCCAGTGAGTACTTACAAACAGAAAAAAAATCGAATAAAAGTAGAGTTAAATCACTCACTGGTCACAGCAGGTGTGGGATAAGTTTAGTTTTACAAAACCAATACTTTTTCTTTAAAACTTCACCAAAACCGACTGCGCATTTTCACTTCATTTGAAGATTAATTTTCACAATAATAATAATATAGTATTTCGTAGATTCTTGACACCGTGTTGGATGCTCCACCCGAAACTTCACAATATTTCGACACGTCTCCCGCTCGTTACCTTCTCACGATAACGGTGACTTTAGTGAAAGAGCGCTAATTGCTGTGTCCAAACACAGAGTGCGCAAAAGGGCTGAGTAGCTGTTTTTAGAGTCAGTTCGTGGTTAGTTATACAGTCTCCAGAAACTTCGACACTGGAGCCACTGAATTCAATGGCCCAAGCAGTGGTCTTCTTATGTTTGTTGAAGCGGCCTCTTTGTAGATGACTTGAATTCACTGCAGCATTAGCCGGAAACATGGATTCGCAAAATCAATTTCAATCTTCCTCTTCTTCTACTACTACTTCTTCTTCCTCCTCCTTAGCTTTTGTCCTGCAATGTACCGGGGTCCGCTCTTTTGGATCTCTGTCTCCAGTTGATGTGATCTTGTACTTGATCAGGACTGAGGTCCACTGTCTTCAGACCTATACGGAGGGTATCCAGCCAGCGCTGCCTAGGTCTCTCAATAGATAGTTTACCACAGGCTTTCAACGAAACGAAAAGAAACTATACCAAGTCCCTACAGTAATTGAAATATCAGATGTGTGGGTGTGAAGACTCTTCAGATGTGCCAGCACTGGCAGCAACGGTCCAGTTTCATCGGCGATCGCCAGAGAATGCTGTTATCCAGAAGCCGCTGTTAACATATTTGTCACTTGTGCACTCTATATTTCGTCCTACCAAAGACCACCCTAAAGCAGTATCCCGCCGCCATCATCACCTGAAGATGACGAGCAAATACTCGACGAAATATTGCGGAATTTTAGCGGCGTCCGTGGTCAAAACACATGAAGGTCTTGGCAACGATAATGTCTTAAATACCTCAATAAATTGTGTAGTGGCGTAAAAAATAGAACTACACTTCTGGTATTTCTATTGCAGTGTCACCTACACATTCTATTTTAAATAATATTTGTTTTTAACACAAAATTTAGTCATTGTACTGGAAGTTAGGTGCAAATTGTAAAATCAGTTTGTCCTGTATATGCTCTCCAAAAAACCCTGCGATAATGGTACTTAGGAGCCGAAATACGGGGTGGGGGCAGCTATTCACAGAGGTCCAATATGAGGTCAATTACCATACGGCAGTGAAACTTGGTAGATATTCTATTGCGTTAATGAGGAACCGATTTACGCTGGAAAAACATTTAGTTCCAATTTTGGCCGCCAGCTGCAGCTCTGGCGCTGTCAATGCAAGAAAGATATAAAGAAGTATTTCAACATGTTATGGATTGGTAACGGGACGTTGGTAATAAAGGACAAACAAGTTGGACAGGTATAATGTTGATTTTACTACTGAACTCCACTTACACATTTTGTTCCATATGAGCACCGGGCACGTGGACGAGATGCTGCACAGCGCCAGATTTTCACCTGGTGGTCAAATTTTTTTCCAGTGTAAATCGATTCAGCATTATTGCATTAGCGTATCTACCAAGTATCGTTGGCATACGGCAATTACGATCCACACTGGGTCTCCGTGAGAAGCCGCACTTTAATTATATCCACCCGACACGTTTGGGAAAATGTTTAAAGATGAACTACGAGTTTTCTTTCTTTTTTATGTAATTATGTGACTTTTCACATTTCACACGGCTACGACAGAGCAATACAATCTGTTACTCTTTGGGTTGCGTGTTGTCGGTGCCACCCGTCTCCAGCAACATTACTGAAACACATTTTCCCCCCAAAAGTACGCCCAGTGTTTCGAAAATTACACTGAATCTTATTTGCTAGGTACGTTTATGAAAACGAGCATTATCGACTGTTCCACAATTTTAAAAAATTTTGTTTACTGACAGGATGATCACATGTAGTAAGAAATGATTCATTTGAGTTGAAAGACAATAAGCACGTCAACGGATCGTGGAATATTCGACGAGTTCAGCTTAGGTCAATCTCCAGATACTTTGTACTGCGTGTTGGAGAAGACGGGTATAAGTAGGTAGCTATCTCTTCTCTGACACAGATTGGCTCATATCTGGCACAACAGCGTGCCGTGACATCGATTCCGGTGACTAACGGCCGTTCCATGTACGGGTAGCATGCGCAAGAACTTGTCCTTCCTGTCTCGTGTTCGCTGCAGTATCGATTCAGCGTGCCACCCTTCAGACAGGAAAGGGAGAAATAAAGACCTGTAGCCACCTTGTTCCACTTGCTATTTACCAGTCAAATACAGAATGAGAAACAGCGCTTCTATGCACTGCGCTAACACAATCTGATGACGGCTTTATCGTTGTATAATGATGAAATGAAATACTTATTTTTCCCATAGCAATCATGTCAGTAAATTAGACCAAAAGATATCATCGGTTTTGCTGCAGTAACATCATGGTTTTCACTAATCTTGCATCCTCTTCTCGCTTTTACTGGTATTTTATTACATGTACTGACAGATTACACTTCTGTACAACACAGGTATTCGAACCCAGGTCTCTGACTTTCACAGGCAAGACTCCACCAGCTTAGTCGTCCGTACACTCGAAAGAGCCATACTACAAGCTTAATTATGCTAGTATCTCATCGCAAATTCTTCGAAATTTTCCATCTGTCACATTACCCTTGAATCCAGACCCCTGGTGTAAAATCGACTACGATGTACGTGACGAGCAACGTAACAAACGGCTACGTAAAGGGAACAATCATTTATACATGCGATTGCAGACTTTCTCAGAGTATTCTGGTGATGAACTTTTCTCGGATGATCAGACGAATGGTGGTGTCATCTTGTCGCAACGTTTAGATGCGTTTCGTACCCATCATCCTCAAGCGAGGTGATACGGCTGATCACCCGAGAAGATTTCATCAGTGATTTATGGTCACTACATACCTACAATCCTTGGAACGAGGTCTACTCGCACCCGTGAGGCCAATGTAGGCGCTACTTGAATGATAAGCACGGTTTTCCTTTTTTCTCCGGGCATTGTAGGCTGAGTCAATCTCTGTGCTGTCACACAGGGACGGAGTACTTTCTATGGTACACTCCATGGGGTACCAGGGTCGTGCAGGGATGTTTTCCACTGCATCTGCATTACGTCTTCCCCTATGTTTGGTTGATGGGTGCAGTTTGTTATTGGGCTGAAAGGTTCGGAAATCTGACAGCAGGTGGGACAGCGAAGTATGACTTCATGTTCCTAGGCTTGATCGTAGAGTTACTCTACTCGCAGCGTACATCAGGCACAAAAAATTACAAACGAACAACCAGCGCAATCAGGAACAACTGTATCTGAAAACAGGCTTTTTCTTATAATTGATGTCTCTCGAAAGTTGAACTCAATAAGTGCAGCTCGACAAAGCGTAGTTGTTAACAGAAATGCTGAAATCTCTTACTCTTCTTTTCATGGCAAGTGCAAAACACAAGAATGATTAGAAAACCATTTACTAAAATCTAGAAGTGCAAGTAACTTACCTTGGGAGCACGCACAGTAAGCTTTTGTATGTTGTTAATGAAAGCGATATTTTCTCCTCGTATACATCACGAAATATGATCCTCCCTCTTAAAAAATGAATTTAACCTTGTCAATGCCTGGCCTCATAATTGAGTTTTACTTTTCATGCTTAGAATTACAGATTCGACCCCAAACAGACTTTTATTTATTATCATCTCACAAACAACAAAATAGTTTTGAAAACGTTCCATCCCGGATATGTCTTACGAAAGTCAGGAAGCTTGCCCATCTCCTGCGCTATATACTGTAACGCCCTAAGCAAAACTGGCTTGCTGCGTGTTTTTCGTACGATAGAATCTATCATATTGATTCCTTCACGAAGGAAAACAAAAGAAAAAATGGCAAAAAAATACTATTTACATAAGTTTCTAACACAAAATTCACTACTTTTTGACTCGAACAAAAAAGTTCGCTGCTGACTTTGGGTAAGCCCACATGAATACTGTTCTCCATTTTGTTTCAAGGTGTTGGCGGCCACATTCGTTGTCAATGGATGAACTCCCCAGGCGCGAAGTGGGGCTCCTGCGATGAGATCTTTCTCATATCAAATCGGAAAAAGACCGATTCTACCGCACCTGAGCATAAACAAGATGCCCTCACTCGCATAAGAACAACCACACGCCTAGCTCAGTTTCTCTTGTCCCTGTAATCTATAGTGCGTTCTCAATATCCTCCATGTTTTCCCCATGTTTCCTTCCTTCTATTTTAGTCCAACATTATTCTTAGTTCTTTTCTGTATAATGTCTGCTTCTGAACTTTGAAGTTATTTTTACAATACCTCAGTTATATGTGATTTTTGTTTGTCTTTCAGGTCTATTTTTTTATTTCCGTGATTCAAATTGATGTTGATTTACTTTTATAAGAGTACTAAAATATTTTAGATTACTCTGTCATCAATATTTTTGTCTTAAAAAAGTCAAAAAATGTTCTGCGTTCACTTTGTCGTTATCTCTAAAATTCTCTGCATCTTTCGACGAGATTTCCCATATATTCTCATTTTCCACACATTTTTCTGTTGTCTTTTTCGTCTGACGCTTTATAAACATCATGCTAAACACGAATTCACTGACACAGGTTACAGAACAAAGGAAACAAAACAACAGTGTAAACAACACGTGAACTACGTTCTGTATTATTCCACAGTATCGACGTTCCACTCTTTCGCCTAAAACTATGTGTTTGGGACAGTTAGATAAGTACAGTGATTATACAATACTCTCACTGTGGCGAAAGTGCACGCTGACGCCTACGACAGCGAACTAAGCAGTAAGACTTCAGCTGACACCTTTGTTCACACTGCAGATACATCCGAGAATCGTCTGATCAAACGCGTGGCGGCCGTTGAGAAAGTTGAAGGGTCCGTCCAGCAGATGCTTGAGGGGGGTGGGACGTCAAACGGGCCGACTTGGAGCAGGAGAGGCACCACAGGACATTTTATTTTCGACTGTCTATACTTTTACAAATAAATTCATAAAACTTTGTCAGCATGACCAGGAAGGACTCAGGATTCACACTCATAGCAGTGGAAGTGCAAAAACATAACAAAATAATTTTTTTTAGATATGAAATTTCACCACTTTTTCACTTATTGTTGGCTGCATTTGTTGCTATAGGTACATTTTTCTTCACAAGTAAGAGAGATTCTTTGATGAATTTTGCACAGCATTCAAACCATACTTACAGGTGTATGAAACTCTAGAATTTTCCAAATCCATTAAAAACTGTGGTAAAAATTGAGATAATTAACTACAAAATTTGATTTTTTCTAAACATAAAGTTTAAAACGTAACAGCTCATTCATTTTTTCATAAATTAAATAGATTCTAGAGTTTCAGACACCTGTAAGTATGGTGTGTATGCTGTACAAAATTCATCGAATAGACTCTCTTACTTTTGAAGAGAAGTGTACCTATAGCAACAAATGCAGCCAATAGTAAGTGAAAAAATGATGAAATTTCACATGCAAAAAAAATATTTTGTTATGTTTTTGAACTTCCGCTGCTATGAGTGTGAATCCTGAATCCTTCCTGGTCATGCTGACACAGTTTTATGAATTTACTTGTAAAAGTATAGACAGTGGAAATTAAAATGTCCTGTGGTGCCTCTCGTGCTCCAAGTCGGCCCGTTTGACGTCCTACCCCCATTAAACCCTGGACAGCTGATGCCAGCAGGAACCAAAATTACTAATGTGTAGGTCGACAACGCACAATTTTTAACCTACGGAAACTTGGCGCCACGCGCTCCGACAACCGACGAACGGCAACAAGGCAACCCCACGGCCAATAGGAGCGCGTGGCACCAAGTTTCCGTAATTTAAAAATGGCGCGTTGTCGACCTACACAACATTAGTAATTTTCGTTCCAACTGGCATCAGCTGTCCAGGGTTAAAATTTCGTGACACAATTTTCCTCCACCCTGTATAGAAGCAGCTGTAACAGCAGTCTCGGTGAAGAAGGAAAGGCAGCGGCGACGGTGGGGCGCTAGTAGCCTCGCGGCTGGGGTGACGCATGGGGAGCGCCCAGCCGGCCGGCTGGCGTCACGGCGCGCCTGCATTAATCACGGGGCCAGGCAGTCCGCTGTCATGGCGCACTTGCTCTGCTAATGGCCAACTAATGGTCCTGATCAACAGCCGCTCAGACGCCTCGTCGGCGGCCTTTATAAAACGCCTGCCGTTTGGGCCAGTCACACTGCTGGGAGGGTTGGTACGCTCACAGTTTTGTACGCAATTAAATTGCGAAAATTTTCCGACGTTTTTCGCTGTAACGCGCTCGGCACAGAACGAAACATTGCCCCGTCAAGTTGTACTAACTACTGTTATTCAGTGTTACCAACCTGCGGAGAATACAATGCCGCAGTTGAGACCACATTCAAGAAATTTGCCCGATACATACCGGCCTCTGAGACGCCAGTCCGTTACAACAGTACGGCTATTACCAGACACTTCCATAAACGCCAGTCTTTTCTTTTTGAAGAGATGCCAGTAACCAAAACCTCATATTTATCTAAAAGATTTGAGAAGACCAAGTACGACAAAGCTTCTCTAGTTTGTGTACCAATTTAAACGCTGTTGCAAGGCGGAATTTTATAAGCTAAACATTTAGTGTTCTTCTAAGCGCCGTACAGGCCTAGACATATTTACAGCAAACAACTTCTAACTTTACGGATTTCACTATCTGATATCACTCTTTAAATATTTTTATAACTAAATGACCTAGAAATAAATGTAGAAAACGTAAACTTTCGTTACGGTTCATATCTGACGCCACTGCCTGTGCCTGGCAAAAGTTTACCTTACTGAAAACACCCCTTTTGCAGAAAAACACATAATCCAACATGGACATTACCATTTACGAGTACTCGCACGGTGTACTTCAAGCTTACAGTCCGATAGTGTTATATATTTTACGTAAGAAGATAAATCAGAACGTAATCTCGGGAAAGTAATAAAGAGAGTAGATAAAACGAAAATTACAACGCGAATTCAAACTACTATCAGCACATCAACAGAAAAGTTGTCGAAAGCTGCTACAAAAAGATATGCCACAAACTGTGTGTGTTATTGTGATGTATGTATCTTTCTGAACAAAGGGTGCTAGAATGAAAGTGTGTACCAAAATAATACAAAAAATTATATATTTCGAATAACTAGGATTATTTTCGAGTGAAGAACAGTGTGAATGAGACCATGCTTACGGCATGGCGTGCGAAAGGGCACGGAGAATGACTGTTCGGCCTACAGAGCAGACTCCTTACGCATGGAACCAATACTCGTGCATGGCTTACGTTTTTTTCTTTTTCTGCTCTGCAACGTATCGAACCCCAGGTTACACTAAATTTTAATATTTTTCTTTAATAAAAAGACTGCGCTCTTCTTTAAACAAAGAAACAGGCAACGCTTCCAGCCATCGTTATTTTCAGAGTGGAAGTTATTTGTCGATCTATATGACAGCTAAATAAAAAGCTTAGGGTCTGCATTTTATTTGTGCGCAAGGCTGTGTACAGTTCTGGGAGTTCTTCCTACGGTAAATTATCGTCCGTGAGTGAGATTTTATACTTAAAATGTGTAATGTGCTGTATGATATGAAAATGGATCAAGTTTTAATGCTTCTAAACATTTAGTGATTCTGAGACTCGTAAAATGATATATAAGGAGTTAATTTTTTTGTTTCCCTTTATAAATAAAGATTTAATCAAATGTGAGCTTTGATACCAGTGCCTCGTCGTCGAAAATTACCAAACAATAGGTGAGAGAACAAATGATCTATTATGGAGTCGTAGAACCTTAGGCACATGTACAGACCTTGAGCAGATAATTAATGTAAATATTTAAAACTATCTGGTTAATAACTTCGAAAAATGTTTTAATTTTTCGTGTAAATATTGTTACATGGGATGTACGTGCAATTATGTCATATCGAAAAAGTAACAAATGTCGTACGTATATTTACAGTCAGTGTTCACCCTCCACAATGTCTCATTCTTTCTGAGATGTACTTTGATAACAACTATAAGAAATAATCATCACGACAAAGACGTTCTTCTGGTATAAATCTGTCAAATGCTTTTTCTTTATTCATAATTAGGAAGCATGCTTTAAAAAATTTCTAATTTTGTAGGCGACATGTGGAAGGTGAAGCTCGCAGAGATTTGTTGAAATAGTTGTTTCTTTTATTGTTTACTGAAATTTTTCATCATTGTGAACAATATGATCTACATCAGTAAATTCGTTGAATACGCTTATTGATTGATTTGTTAATTGCACTGTTTTATGTATATAAGATACTGTTTTAAATAAAGAAACATTCTAAAAATCTTTAATTTTTTATATTTTTGAACTTAAATTTAATTAGAAAATAAGTACCGTTCTGAAAGATCCAAGTACACTTTAAACAGAAAAGAATGAAAAGGAGCAACTAGATATCATGTCTGCTGATGTAATCTAAGTTCATCGATTAAAAAAGAAAAAAATTCGCACTCAAAATTACAGGTATAAAACATACAGTGGAGAGCCGCAGTACTTTTGTGTGTGTGTGTGTGTGTGTGTGTGTGTGTGTGTGTGTGTGACCGTAAGTTACGGGACAGTTCAAGTGTTGTAAGAACTGGTTCAGAATACGTGACAACTTATGTTTATTCTCAACCCGGACGCTACTGTTCTTAACACTGTGGTGCTACCACTGCCACCAACATGGAAACATGGACTTCGTTGCAACCATCTGAAAAATTACATAAAACAATATCAGTGCTGCGTATATTCAGTCATTCACGGCGTAGTGAATAATTCATTAAATTCAGGACAGCCGTGCAAATTCCATCTCTTCCATTAATATTTCGGTGGTGTGTCTTAAGGTTATCTTCAGAGTGAACCAAGAGACAAGACCTCTTGTCTGGTGGGACGTCAGAGTTCACCAACCCTTTCGATTTTTACCCCAGATATCTATAAATACAGTGTGCGTCGTCTTCACTTTTGATCTGTCTAATGTGTTTGGGGCTACTTTTATTTATGCACTTTCATTGCAGTTATCTGCTCCTTAATATAACTTCGTTCTGTGGCTGTGATGAATCTTACTCTATTATCTGACAGCCGCTCTTTATGAATTTCACTGCAATCTCTTTGTCCAGTTTGCGGGATAATGGAACTTCGGTAATTTCAGAGAGGTATCTTCATAGGATACAGTGCCAAGAGAGGCCTTATATGCTCAACTGCGCATGCGGGCCAGCACCACAGACGCCGGTTGGCGGGAAAGACGCCTCCTGTGGCAGGCGGAGAAAGTGCTCAAATGCTCGAGTGCTTACTCGATATATCATCGGTGACCACAACACTGCGACAGCTACTCTGATACTTAATTTTAGCTGGCTCTGACTCATGCCTTGTCCCAATTAATAACACTAACGTGATTCATTAAATGCTAATCGTGTATCCACGGCTTCCTTAAACACAGAGATCCAAATAAGCTCCTAGTAGTCGACAGAGTGGAACACACCGATGCAATGCTCCGCCACTGCTGACTTGTCTGGTTATCGCAAGTGGGTATACCGCTGGGGTTCGTTGCACTTCTCTCGCAAAGTTAAAGTGGTTTGGTCACCATATGAACTGCCATAACTCCCACGAGGAACTCGCACACACCTGCCTTTCGAAGCAACAAAACTTCCTTCACAGAAACGAGCAGAGCCGCAGTGTTCATAAGAGGGCGGAATATCACTTTGACACTAAGTTTCTCAAGGATCGATATTCTAAAATGTTGGCTAATAACTGCGGTTCAGTGTCTTAATCGCTTCGTCATCTCGCTCCGTTGAAGATTAAGATTCAACATCCCGCCAACGACGCGGGCACTAAGTACGTAGCCCAGGCTCGGGTAGTTCGAGGGCAGGGCGACAAGCACATTCAACGCGCAGCAATTGATGAATGCTGATGGGAGTAACTACATTTCGAAATCGATACTTCGTCTAAAGAAGATAATGATTTCCGTAGTACTGTGTATTCTCTCTAAGACTGATGAAGCAGAAGACGTTGAAAATAACCACATCGCATTACTTGACGTCGACATGAAGTGGCACGTCGCAAATAACATCTAAAATGATTGTGCTTTGAGACTCTTCTGTGTCAATACAAATGGTTTTTCAGTCTAGACTCTTCTGATATCAAAAACACCACAATTAAGGCTGCAGCCAAATATGACGTGGGACTTCAGCAGTTCCATATATTGTAATTTAATGAGCGTGACATTAACGTACTGGTAGAAACACGAAGCACACACGTGATTAACAATACCTTAGTCAGTCCACTCTTACGCGTTGATATAATATCAGCGGCGACACGTTGCTTACGCACACTTATCTTCAAGCGTTTACAGACAGATGTGGGTTCTACGCATTTGGCAATGTGTAAATTTTGTTTTGTCCAGAGACTAGCGCAGATAACTTTTCGTTTCATGAAGTACGGAATAACACAGTGTTCTGAAACCACGAAGTAGTGGCACCGATTCGGAAAAGGAGACACTAACGGCCCGGCCATCACAGAAAGATCCCAATCGCAAGTCCATCATACTGACTTCCACAGACATCGCAGGCACAGGACGACGCAGAGACTGGTGCACAGTACGTGGGCCCCTGGGCTTAGTTATGGTGTGGTATAGTTTTTTAAAAATCTGTTTCCCCGTTTTCTTGCAGATATTTCACGTCAGGTACGTATAATTACACAAGATAAATGATCCCAGTTTAACAGTTTCACAAAGGCAGCACCAAAGAATTTTATCGTTGTTGTTGTTGTTGTTGTTGTTGTATTCAGTCCTAAGACTGGTTTGATGCAGCTCTCCATGCTACTCTATCCTGTGCAAGCTTCTTCATCTCCCCGTACTTACTGCAACCTACATCCTTCTGAATCTGCTTAGTGTATTCATCTCTTGGTCTCCCTCTACGTTTTTTACCCTCCAAGCTGCCCTCCAATGCTAAATTTGTGATCCCTTGATGCCTCAGAACATGTCCTACCAACCGGTCCCTTCTTCTTGTTAAGCTGCGCCACAAATTCCTCTTCTCCCCAATTCTATTCAACACCTCCTCATTAGTTATGTGATCTACCCATCTAATCTTCAGCATTCTTCTGTAGCACCACATTTCGAAAGCTACTATTCTCTTCTTGTCCAAACTAGTTATCGTCCATGTTTCACTTCCGTATATGGCTACACTCCACACAAATACTTTCAGAAACGACTTCCTGACACTTAAATCTATACTCGATGTTAACAAATTTCTCTTCTTCAGAAACGCTTTCCTTGCCATTGCCGTTCTACATTTTATATCTTCTCTACTTCGACCATCATCAGTTATTTTGCTCCCCAAATAGCAAAACTCCTTTACTACTTTAAGTGTCTCATTTCCTAATCTAATTGCCTCGGCATCACCCGACTCAATTCGACTACATTCCATTATCCTCGTTTTGCTTTTCTTGATGTTCATCTTATATCCTTCTTTCAAAACACTGTCTATTCCGTTCAACAGCTCTTCCAAGTCCTTTGCTGTCTCTGACAGAATTACAATGTCATCGGCGAACCTCAAAGTTTTTATTTCTTCTCCATGGACTTTAATACCTAATCCGAATTTTTCTTTTGTTTCCTTTACTGCTTGCTCAATATACAGATTGAATAACATCGGGGACAGGCTACAACCCTGTCTCACTCCCTTCCCAACCACTGCTTCCCTTTCATGCCCCTCGACTCTTATAACTGCCATCTGGTTCCTGTACAAATAGTAAATAGCCTTTCGCTCCCTGTATTTTACCCCTGCCACCTTTAGAATTTGAAAGAGAGTATTCCAGGCAACATTGTCAAAAGCTTTCTCTAAGTCTACAAATGCTAGAAATGTATGTTTGCCTTTCCTTAATCTATTTTCTAAGATAAGTCATAGGGTCAGTAATGCCTCACGTGTTCCAACATTTCTGCGGAATCCAAACTGATCTTCCCCGAGGTCGGCTTCTACTAGTTTTTCCATTCGTCTGTAAAGAATTCGCGTTAGTATTTTGCAGCTGTGACTTATTAAACTGATAGTTCGGTAATTTTCACATCTGTCAACACCTGCTTTCTTTGGGATTGGAATTATTATATTCTTCTTGAAGTCTGAGGGTATTTCGCCTGTCTCATACATCTTGCTCACCAGATGGTAGAGTTTTGTCAGGACTGGCTCTGCCAAGGCCGTCAGTAGTTCTAATGGAATGTTGTCTACTCCCGGGGCCTTGTTTCGACTCAAGTCTTTCAGTGCTCTGTCAAACTCTTCACCCAGTATCTTATCTCCCATTTCATCTTCATCTACATATCTTCCATTTCCATAATATTGTCCTCAAGTACATCGCCCTTGTATAGACCCTCTATATACTCCTTCCACCTTTCTGCTTTCCCTTCTTTGCTTAGAACTAGGTTTCCATCTGAGCTCTTGATATTCATACAAGTGGCTCTCTTTTCTCCAAAGGTCTCTTTAATTTTCCTGTAGGCAGTATCTATCTTATCCCTAGTGAGATAAGCCTCTACATCCTTACATTTGTCCTCTAGCCATCCCTGCTTAGCCATTTTGCACTTCCTGTCGATTTCATATTTGAGACGTTTGTATTCCTTTTTGCCTGCTTCATTTACTGCGTTTTTATATTTTCTCCTTTCATCAATTAAATTCAGTATTTCTTCTGTTACCCAAGGATTTCTACTAGCCCTCGTCTTTTTACCTACTTGATCCTCTGCTGCCTTCACTACTTCATCCCCCAGAGCTACCCATTCTTCTTCTACTGTATTTCTTTCCCCCATTCCTGTCAATTGTTCCCTTATGCTCTCCCTGAAACTCTGTACAACTTCTGGTTCTTTCAGTTTATCCAGGTCCCATCTCCTTAAATTCCCACCTTTTTGCAGTTTCTTCAGTTTTAATCTACAGTTCATAACCAATAGATAGAGTCCACATCTGCCCCTGGAAATGTCTTACAATTTAAAACCTGGTTCCTATATCTCTGTCTTACCATTATATAATCTATCTGATACCTTTTAGTATCTCCAGGGTTCTTCCATGTATACAATCTTCTTTTATGATTCTTAAACCAAGTGTTAGCTATGATTAAGTTATGCTCTGTGCAAAATTCTACCAGGCGGCTTCCTCTCTAATTTCTCTCCCCCAATCCATGTTTCCTTCTCTCCCTTTTCCTACTCTCGAATTCCAGTCACCCATGACTATTAAATTTTCGTCTCCCTTCACTACCTGAATAATTTGTTTTGTCTCATCATAATTTGATCGTAGCGGATCCATTTTACCTCCCCCATTTACGTCGATGAGCCAAAATAATATGACCACCTCCTTAAAAGCGTGTTTGCCCACCTCTGGAACGCAATTTAGCTGATTCTGCGTGAGATCGATTCAACCAATGCTTGACATATATCCACAGGTTTGTGGCACCAGATACCTACTCAAAGGTCACACACTTTCCTTAATTTACGGCAGCAGGCGCCTGATAGCGTCCCAGTTGGGTTTCATCGGATTCAGATAAGTTGAATTTGATGGCCAAGACATCAACGTAAGCTCACTATCATATTCCTCAATCCACTGCAGCACGATTCTGGCCTTGTGACACGGACAGTTATCCTGCTGGAAAATGCCACAGTTTTGGGGAAGACTTGCATAAGGCGTTACAGGTGGTCCCTAATAATGTTCACATAGTCGACGGCTGTCATGGTGCCTCCGTTAATACCGCAGGTCCCACGAAGCCCAGGCGAATGTCTCCCACAACATAATACTGCTCCCACAGCCGTGCGTCCGTGGCATGCTGCATGTTTCAAGCATCAGTTCGCCTGGATGACGGTTTATCTGAACACGACCATCGACCTGGTTTAAAAATAAATTCGATTCATCGGACAAGGCGATACGATTCCATTGATCCAGATCCCAATTTCGATGATCCCGTGCCCACTGTAATCATAACTGAGTATGTTGTTGGGTCAGCATGGGGATATACGGGTCCTCTGCTGCGAACACAATATTCAACACTGTGCGCTGAACGATGTGCTCCAAAACACTTGTGCCTGCGCCAGCACTGTACTCTGTCGTCAGATCTGCCACAGACCGCAGCCTTTCATAGTTTGGAGAGCCTCTGATCTCTATGTTCTGTGATGCAGCATGGACGTTCTACTTCTTGTCGCCTACTCATGACTTCAGCATTTTTCAACCACTGTAGATGCCCACGATAGTAGCACGCGAGCATCCGACCAGTTCCGCCGCTTCCGAAGTGCTCGCTCGCTGGCACTGGGCCACAACAATCTGGCATCCGTCAAGGTCACTCAAGTCGGCGGATTTTCGCACTTGCGGCACTTATCGCCACCAGAATGATTCGCAACGCAGTGTCGGCCGTGTTATTGCGGATTTGGCAGAGTTGGTTGCAGAGGGTGGCCAGATTCCCTTCCTGACGCCACCCCAAGCCCCCCAGGACGTAAGTAATGTACCCCAGCTGCCAGCGGCCTGCATGTAGAGTTAAGCCATGAAATAGTGCGAACGTTTTCAAACAACTGAGGCGGAACCTGGGGACCAGCCCAGTATTCACCTTGCCAGATGCGGAAAACCGCCTAAAAACCACATCCACACTGGCCAGCTTACCGGTCCTCATCGTTAATCCGCCAGGCGGATTCCCGAATAGTGCATGGGAAAAACGAAAGTTGGTAAACCTGTCGGGGTCGGGGTAACTGGTTGGAGAAGAAAAGACGACACGTGTCACACAACTTCACAGACAGAATCCCGTTTTCTTGGGGAGTCCGTTTGCATATTTGCTTTCCCTACCCTTCATAAATGGCTGAGTCACGGTAGTTGCGTTGTGTTTAATGTTTAATTGCTGTAATTCTGACTGCGTTGATTTCTTCCTGTAATATTTATTGCACAGTCGATCCTAGAAGCATTAGAACTTCTTCACCAGTGGTTCATTTCTACGCTCACGAATCTTCAGGTTTTTCTCTTATTTCGCTCTCAGTTTCTTGCAGTTGACTTCAGAAGATATCGTCAGCCTTCCCGATGTACTGCTGTTTCTAAGGACATAGTTTAAGAACTCGCATCGTTGTTCTCAGCAATAGGTTTCGTTGTTAATTGCAGTTTTTACTAATAGAGTCATAGTGATGCTGCTAGATATTTAATATATCGCATCTTTTTATGGTAAGATATTTTCCACTGCAAAAATTTTATAGTATCGCGCTAATTGATGTTTCCATTCTTGGTATTATTTCGCAAGCTTTCGTATCATGTAACGTGCACAAATATCATCTGCAAAGTTTATTACTAACGAATCTCAACAAAGTAATTAATTGTCCTCACGAGGATGAGTTCATCTCGTCACGTTCTACAACAACGAAATTTGCTTTGCAGTACTGGAAAACGAACTCGGGTACCACGAGCGGAAGTAAGACACGCTGATAGTTCACCTGTGGAGACGGACAGACAGAGCACAGTACGCAACTTACATTTTCCACGCTAACCTCCTCAGCAGCTGTGGAGTTTAGAAGCGAAAGAAATAAGTGTGGCACGAATACATCGTGTCACTCGGGATGCAAACAAGGGAGTCATATTTAACCATTAGGTTATATAAGCTCGCCTTCAGACCTTATTCAAATTTTCGCTGCCGCTCATGTTTCCCCCTGTTACTTCCGAACACTGCAGCCGGAAGTGCTCCCTTGAGGTACGTAGAAATAGCACCACAGGGGGAAATGCCTGAGTGGAGAGTGGACTATTCGACCTCGGGATATACTGTATATTACCTGAATTTCCATTTGCCACGACATATTCATTTTATTTTAGGTTCAGTATTTTTAAACAGATTTCATTGATGCCACTTCTATTAATTCAATTTCATCTATTTCATACATATCAATGACATTCATTTTATATGAAGGAATTCAATTCGGCTGCTAATATGTGACCCTTTGAGTCCACGAGATTGCCCACAAGACTTGCTTGTATGATCAACTTAGGAGGCCGATGTTCAGTCTAGAATATATACCAGGTAAGTTCGGGACAAAATTACAGTTTTCTCATGCGCTACAGCCAGTTTTTTGCTCTCAATTAAAAGCAAATGAGAGATAGAAAATAATGGAGCGGCAAAAGTTAAAAATTACGATTTACCTGCAACTAAAATTCCTTACGAGTAAAAGGAATCAAAAGGGAAAAATACAACTTTACGAACGGTCATCGCTAGCTTTCAACTATCACCTCGAAAAAACAAAGTTATTAATTTATTGTTTGTTTGCTGGTACACGTCTGCGATCCTGGAACACACTGAAATCCCAACCTCCGAGCACCGTAGCACACCACTAGACGAGCCACAACAAAATGGCGCAGCCCACCGATAACGCACTAGCATTTCGCTTTCGTTCTCTACCGGCACGGTACGGAACGGCGGCGTTGGAATTTGACCTTATACCAGGACTGCAGACACATACCAGCAACAAACAGTTAATTAAAATTGTAACTTTATTTTTTCAATGTCATAGTTTAAACTTCATCTTAACACTAGAACACTAAAGAGGGCGAAATGTTACATTGCTACTAAAACATCTTAATCTCTGCTACTCCACATTTTATTCAAATGAAGTCATAATCTACAGGTTGTGCATTACTTAACTACTATTATCAGACTGAAGTGACAAATGTCATGGGATACCTTCTAAGACCGGCGTAGTGCAGCAGCTCGACGTGGCATGGACTCAACAAGTCGTTGAAAGTCCCCTGCAGAAATACTGAGCCAAGCTGGCTTCACAGCCGTCCATATGATAGCGGAAGCGTACACGAATTGATCTCTCTATTATGTCCCATAAATGTCCGACGAGATTCATGTCGGGCAATCAAAGTGGCCAAATCATTCGCTCAAACTGTCCAGAATGTTCCTCAAGCCAATTCCAAACAACTGTGGCCTGGTGACACGGGTGTTGTCATCCATAAAAATTCCATCGTTGTTTGGAAACACGGAATCCATGACTGACTGTAAATAGTCTCTCAGTAGCCGAACATAACCATTTCCAGTCAACGAACGGGTGAGTTCGACCAGAAGTCCCTGTCCATTCCTTCTAAACACATCCCACATCATTATGGGGCCACCACCAGCTAGCGCAGTGCCTTAGCACCAGCTAGCGCAGTGCCTTGTTGATAACTTCCGTCCACGGTTCGTGGGGTCTGCCACACTCGAATCCTAGCATCCGTCCTTACCAACTGAAATAGCGACTCATATCATCAGGCCACGGTTTTCTAGTCGTCTAGGATCCAAACGAGACGGTCACGAGCCCAGCAGAGGCGCTGCAGGCGATGTCCTGCTGTTAGCAAAGGAGCCCTCGTCTGTCGGCTGCTACCACAGCCCATTAACGCCATATTTCCCAGCACTGTCCTAACAGATACGGTCGTCGTACGTCCCACATCGATTTATGCGGTTATTTCCCGCAGCTAGCACTGACAACTCTCTGCAAACGCCACCGCTGTCGGTCGTTAAGTAAAGACCGCTGGGCACTGCGTTGTCCGTGGTGAGAGGTAATGCCTGGAATTTGGTATTCTGGGCACACTCTTGACACTGTGCATCTCGGAACATAGAATCCCGAACTATTTCCACAATGGAATGTCTCATGCGTCTACCTCCAGCTGCCATCTCGCGTTCATAGTCTGTTCATTCCCGTCGTGCGGCCACAATCACGTCGGAAGCCTTTTCCCATGAATCACCTGAATTCAAATGACAGGTCCACCAAAGCACCACTCTTTTACACCCAGTGTACGCCATGCTACCGCCTTCTGTATATCTGTATACGAGCATACCGCTATCCCGAGACCTTTGTCATCTCAGTATAGATCTCCAATAGTATGTTACATACTAAGCCAAGTATAAAATGTCCTGATTCATATTATATAGCAATAACAAATTTTACGAGGGTTTAGTAATCTAGGACTAAGTAAATGTTCTTTGATTCCTTTCCGGTGGATCGCAAAGCTGGAAATAAGGATCTCGCTACTACAGGGCGAAAATTAATGAACAATATGGAATAAAATCGTCATACCTTCTGAACGGTTTGCGTTAGGACGTTGAAACTGCACGGTTCGCCACGGGGCATGATGGGAATTAGTATGCGCATGGTTTAGTGAGGAAGCCCACTTTCATTTGGATGGGTTCTTCAGTAAGCAAACTTGGCGCATTTGGGGGACTGAGAATCCGCATTTCGCGATCGAGAAGTTTCTACACCCTCAACAAGTGACTGTGTGGTGTGCAGTGTCCAGTAACGGAATAGTCGGTGCGATATTCCTTGATGGCACGGTTATTACCGAACGTTACGTGAAGGTTTTGGAAGATGATTTCATCCCCATTATCCAATGTGACCCAGGTTTCGACAAGATGTGGTTCATGCAAGACGGAGCTCGACCCCATCGAAGCAGGAGAGTGATGGCCCCTAGGAGGACTTTGGGGACTGCATTCTGACTCTGGCATGGGCCTCGATTGGCGGCCATATTCACCGGATATGAACACATGCGACTCCTTTTTGTAGGGCTACATTAAAGACAAGATGTACAATAATAATTCCAAAACCATTGCTGAGGTGAAAACAGCCATTCGGGAGGTCATCGACAGCATCGATGCTCCGACACTTCAGCGGGTCATGCAGAATTTCGCTATTCGTCTGCGCCACATCATCGCCAATGATGGCAGGCATATCGAACATGTCATAACCTAAACCCAAATATTTGCAGTGACGTTTACATGTTGAATAAAGAGTGTGCACGCCGTAGTTTGTAACTAATTTACGTTTTTTTTTTTTTGTTTTTG
Organism: Schistocerca cancellata; assembly: GCF_023864275.1. Classification (NCBI taxonomy): domain Eukaryota; kingdom Metazoa; phylum Arthropoda; class Insecta; order Orthoptera; family Acrididae; genus Schistocerca; species Schistocerca cancellata. The sequence goes on along the minus strand of NC_064627.1, from coordinate 405,679,168 downwards.
TTTCGTGTAGTTCAATAATTGTCAGTGTAGGTTAATTCTTACAAAGAAGAAAACAGCAACCAGCCACTATTAATACTGCTATTTATTTAGGTAAATAGCGCCGTTACCGGTTTCTAACTGGCAAGTTCATCATCAGACGGCCGTTCACATGATTTTCAAGATACACTTTACATTATCGTCCGTTTTCGATTTTTATTATTCCACTGCGGGGAAGTAATTTTGGTGTGATGTTGCCCTACGGTAGAAAACAGAATTAGAAGCGCCCTATGTGAAAATAACTAACCTCCAAACGATGAAATACAGCGTAAATAAATATGTGAGGTTAAGTGGTTATGGTACTTTCGTCGAAAATTCCGCGCGATTTTGTTGCGACGTTGCAGTATTGTATTTTTCAAATATTCCTAAATATATCCAGCACTTACGTAATTTGTACATCATCATCTTGCGCAAAGCACCACACACACACACACACACACACACACACACACACACACACACCAAAAAGTATTTGCCACATGTGAATCTATCACAAAGATTGCAGATTTACAAATACAACAGTGTCAGAGACGTTCTCTCTCAGAGACATCACAATATACAAGTCGCTTTGATTTCACAGAATGACTGTTTTTATAGAATAACATAACTTGATGAAAATTAAAACACAAACACAATAATTGTCACCCTGTATATAGTACGGTGGCCTCGTGTACTAGGTGAGCAGCAGCTCGCCAAGTGCGTGACGACACAAAGTTTTTTCTCCACAGCAGCTCAACACACTGCCTGAGAGAGCCCAAAGCGTCGCCCTACAACACAGCAGCGCCCTGCACCAGCAGCAGAGGCAGCGGCGGTGCCGGCGGCGGTCAGTCAGCCGATCGCCTCCTTCGTGACTGGGGCCCCCTCGCCGGGGCTTTTAGCTGTATTAGGTCGTGAACCATGTGGGTGTGTTCCCGTTCCTCATTTTCTGTTCGGGGTCAATTTCCGAATGGGTAAGTAATGAACGCATCTCACGCCGCAACCATAATGGTACTTCCACTTCGCAAGTGTGCAAATAAAACGATAACTGGAATAATCGCTCGCGTCTAGAACGTTTGAAGCCGCACTAGCACTTTTATTGCCTGAAACAATTTCACTCCCTTAAAAGAAGTGACGTAATGCATGGAAACGGAAGTTTATCGTCTGAATACTGCAGTACTGTGAGTTGAATCGCTACATTTTGATACGTCATTACGTACAGATTAGGCTATTACGAATTAAAATTTATAGCGATTAAAAACAGTCTTAAATTTTCAAATTATGGAAAAAACTAGTTTATGACATTTGAATCAAAACAGTAAAATTCAGAGCTCACTTGCCGAAAGAAACAAAAACCAACATCTACAAAAGGAACACATCAACTGAGTCGTATTTGCCAAACAGGATTTTTGAGTTCTGTTCTAGGTCGACTTATTTCTTAATACTTACCAATGACTTCGCAGTACCAGATGAACCCAAAACTTTTTTTGCATAGGACTATAACACGTATCATCTTCAAAGACATGGAAGTGGTTTTGAGAGTACAGATTGTCGGTTAACTGCAGAAAAACACAGTACATACAGTTTCTGACCCGGAAGCATCGGTAAAAGTTATCATGTCAGGGTGATCAAACAATCAATGAAGTGGAATATTTTAATTTCTTAGGAATCTAGATACGTAGAAAACTTTCATGGACCTATCACAATGAGGATATTGCACAAAAATTGATGCTACTATTTTCACAACAAGAATAATCTCCACTGCTACTAACAATGGCACGCGAAAACTTATCTTTCACAGTAAAATATTCTCGAGTAACTCTATGAATTCACTTGCCATCCTCATACATATAATGCCTCAAGAGATTTGTGGTTACCAGTATAGAATCCTTCAAATGGATCTGCAATTTTCATTAGTGAAAATCTCACAAGAAATTACACTTCGATAAAAGTTCATTTAGAACTGCACAGTAATGTGTTCACTCTTCTGCGTGTTTCACTGTCAACAGGGTTTCTACGTGACAGCACAACTTAAGAGATGAATCCCATATCTTCAAATCCAGGTTGAAAAGTTTTCTTGTGGCTCTCCACTTTATTTCTGTGTGTAGTATTTCAAGCCTTTCACTGCAATGTACATACTATGGCAAATCTGTTGTAATTTTCTATTTCATTTTTATTTTTTAACAGCATTGGGTATTACGCAGTGACTAGTTCTGTGAATGAGTAGCTTTGGATCGCTTGATCCAATGGATCGCAAGAAAACTACATACATAAAATACGAGAATGATTGTAAATAACTGTCTGGGAATCGAAAAAGTTACAAACGAATAACAAATTATGCAGGAGCATTATACGATGAGAGGAGGTTCATAAGTCTGTTCGTAAGTATATTATATACTTGGACGATACGCCCAGTATGTAACACATGAAAATATTGAAATCAATAAAACGAGAATAATTTAACTTGAAGAAGAAGAGTAGTTCGGATATTATTAGAAATACTGTTTCGAACCTATGGTAGCGGCATACAAGTTCCAAATAACAAGTACATTTCGTCTCGATAACACATAGGTGAAGAACATTACGAACTACCTCGAAGATATCCGTACGGTGCGAAAACTGGCAACTGAACACAAATGATTAAAAGTGTGAGGCCATCCACATGAGTGCTGAAAGGAATCCATTAAACTTCGGTTACACTATAAATAACACAAATCTAAAGGCCGTAAATTCAACTAAATACCTAGGAATTACCATTATAAACAACTTCAATTGGAGAGAACATATAGAAAGTGTTGTGGGGAAAGCAAACCAAAGATTGCGTTTTATTGGCAGAACACTAAAAAAATAACAAATCTACTAAAGAGACTGTGTACATTACGCTGGTCGGTACTCTTTTTTTGGGAGTACTGCTGCATGGTGTGGGATCCTTACTAGACAAGATTAACGCAGCACATCGAGAAATTCCAAAGAAGAATTATTGCGAAATAGGGGAGAGTGTGTCACTGACATGATACAGGATTTGGGGTGGACATCGTTTAAATAAAAGCGTTTTTCGTTGCAGTGGAATCTTCTCACGAAATTTCAATCACCAACTTTCTCCTCGGAATGCGTAATATATTTTTTTTACGCCAACCTACATAGAGAGAAACGATTGCCATAATAAAATAAGGGAAATCAGAGCTCTCACGGAAAGATTTAGGTATTCGTTTTTTCCGCGCGCTGTTCGAGACTGGTTGGGATAATAGAGAATTATTGTGAAGGTGGTTCGATGAACCCTCTGCCAGACACTTAAGTGTGATTTGCAGATTATCCACGTAGATGTAGATGTAGGTACAGAAAGATTAAAAACGAAAATCAACCAGTTTCAATGCAATCAACATGGAACTTTCAATGTACGCTGAATAGGCCCTTCAGAGTGGAGTAACTCATTCGTTCAGTCTATGCAGGAAATCCGCAATAATAAACTCTCAAAAGTTTGGGATAAAACTAAAGCGGCCACTTGATTAATATCGGAGAGAGGACGAGAATATAATAAATGAAGAGAATGGGTGCGGAAGGTGCTGCAGTGACCACCTAAGCCACGCCCTACCGAGCCCATTCCATCTGAAAGGTAGGTGATAAAATAAAACAAAGAGCGAAACACTGGAAGACCAAGGAAACGATGGCCATCGGAATGATCTATTTAATATAAACCTTGAATAATGATAATAATGGTGGTGGTGGTGATGGTGGCGTCAATTAAGTAAGTAAATGCTATAACACGTGCTAGTCCTGATATAAATTTTCACAATATAGCAGGAAGTGTGCTAAAATTTATTCTGCTGACAAGTCAGGACAATGGCCTAGCCTCTTAGTTTAACTTGAATGCTTTACCTTGCATAAATCCCAAGTATTCCGTTCGTTTCCCTAACACTGATTTTAAGTTATGGTTGCATTTCATATCGTTCCACAGTATAACTTCTAAATACTTATATGATGTCAAGTGCTCAAGGTGTTCACCACTACTCTTCTAATCAGACACTGCCCTGTTCTTTCCCTTTATTATAGGCGCTACCGTGCATTTATCCACATTTAACGTGGAAATTTTGTACAAGTCGTCCTGGAGTTCCTTACCACCATCCAACGACGATACTTTCGTATAGACAACAACATTATCGTCAGCGGAGAATCCTGTAGTGCTGCCGATTCTGTCTTGTAAATCGCTTATGTGAACTGAGAACATCAGCGGTTGCATTACCTTTACTTTGGACACATCCGACGTTACATTCATTTCTGTTGAACATTCGCTGGCCAGTGTAGCATACTGAGTTCTGCTTATCAAACATTCTTCGAGTCAGTCACATACTTGCGAACGTCCTCCGTATGATTGCACCTTGGTAAGCAGCTGATGGTGTGGTACAGTGTCGACAGCCCTTCAAAAATCTAAGATGGAATCCACCTGTCCATCTGCATCTATTGTTTGCAAGATGTCCTTGCGAGCTGTGTTTCAGAAAAGTTGTTTTTCCTGAATATGTGCTGATTATTTGAGAGAACAGACGGATGTCAGCTGTATTCTGTGCAATTCCAAGTTTTACCCGTTTTCCCACGCAGTGACTCTTGCAGTCGTGCGGGATTATTCACTGCGCAAGAGATTTCTGACAAATATGAGCTAGGAAAGGGGCTGATTCCACAACGTAATCAATGTAACATCTAAGTGGAATTCTATCAGGGCCGGATTTCTTGTTTGTTATAAGTAATCCTAATTCTCTTTCAATGCTAAAGATGCATATATTTCATTTGTTAATAGTTGCAGCTGTGCAATGTGTATGGTAATATTCTCATATTCACTGTCTCCGTTCTGGGCAGGTGGCACTCGCAGTTTTTTTGGACACTAACTGTCCAGGGTTTCTAATAGGTTCGCAAAATAAGTAGCGATTTTCCTTCTTTTTGATACGATGTGTGCAAAATAAAACAGAATAGTAGTAACAAGTCATCAATGCTGAATGCTACAGGTCGACCAAAATTATACAGCAGTTAGTCGTATCATCGCTCTGCAACCTCTCACCTGTCTAGCCTCTGTCATTAGGATTTTCCGTGTTCCCCCAAAATCACATCAGCCGTATGGCGGGACTGTATGTACCTAAAATGCAGGCCTCGATCGCTTGCCACATCAGACCCTCTCCACATATCTTCTTTAATTATGGCCGTGTCACAACTCTAAGATACCGCCAAACTCTTAATAATCCTTCCACCTCATATTGCAGATTTAGTGTAACTCTTGCTTGTACATGGAGGCTGCCAAGCACAAAATGCACAGAGTTGAGTTCATGTGGCGCTAAGGAGCTGAATGCAAAAGTTAAGGCACGTGGGCGGCGCTACAGTCCACGCCCCCTTGTGTTGTGGCTTCAGAGAATTCTACATGATCGCGTCGCAGATTGTTCTGATCGTGATGTTACTGGGCACCTGGTTGCTACCGTCACTTCGTTGCGAAATTTCCAAGTTTCTTCTCACGATATTACCTGGAAACAACCATGTCACAATTTATTGCTAAACGTCGACTGCAGACCTGCAACATCTTACACAGTTTTGGGTCTGCTGCTTTCACTTTCAGCTTGTAGATGGCATAGTACTGAAGGAACGAACATTACCGTCCTTGCTAACATGAATACCAAACAGCTCAATACAAAAACATATGCTACAGGATTACCTACACTAAGTGATCAAAAGTATCCGAACACCTGGCTGAAAATGACTTACAAGTTCGTGGCGCCCTCCATCGGTAATGCTGGAATTCAATATGGTTTTGGCCCACCCTTAGCCTTGATGACAGCTTCCACTCTCGCAAGCATACGTTCAATCAAGTGCTGGAAGGTTTCTTGGGGAATGGCAGCCCATTCTTCACGGAGTGCTTCACTGAGGACATGCATCGATGTCGGTCGGTAAGGTCTGGAACGAAGTCGGCGTTCCAAAACATCCCAAAGGTGTTCTATAGGATTCAGGTCAGCACTATGTGCAGTCCAGTCCATTGCAGGGATGTTATTGTGGTCTAACCACTCCGCCACAGGCCGTGAATTATGAACAGCTGCTCGATCGTGTGGAAAGATGCAATCGTCATCCCCGAATTGCTCTTCAACAGTGAGAAGCAAGAAGGTGCTTAAAACATCAATATTGGCCTGTGCTGTGACAGTGCCACGTGAAACAACAAGGGGTGCAAGTCCTCTCCATGAAAAACACAACCACACCATAACACCACAGTCTCCGAATTTTCTGTCGGCACTACACAGGCTGGCAGATGACGTTCACCGGGCATTCGCCGTAACCACACCCTGCCATCGGATCGCCATATTGTGTACCGTGATTCGTCACTCCACACAACTTTTTTCCACTGTTCAGTCGTCCAACGTTTAGGCTCCTTACACCAAGCGAGGCGTCGTTTGGCATTTACCGGCGTGATGTGTGGCTTATGAGCAGCCGCTCGACCATGAAATCTAAGTTTTCTCACCTCCCGTCTGTCATAGTACTTGCAGTGGATCCTGATGCAGTTTGGGATTCTTGTGTGATGGTCTGGATAGATGTGTGCCTATTACGCATTACGACCCTCTGCAACTGTCGGCTGTCTGTCTGTCAGCATACGAGGTCGACTTGCACGCTTTTGTGCTGTAATTGTCCCTTCACGCTTCCACTTCACTATCACATCGCAAACAGTGGACGTAGGGATGTTTAGGAGTGTGGAAATCTCGCATACAAACGTATGATACAAGTGACACCCAATCACCTGACCACATTCGAAGTCCGTGAGTTCCGCGGAGCTCCCCATTCTGCTGTCTCACGATGTCTAATGACTACTGAGGCCGATGATATGGAGTGCCTGTCAGTAGGTGGCAGCACAATGCACCTAATATGAAAAACGTAAGTTTTTGGGTGTGTCCGGATACTTTTGATCACATAGTGTATATACTATGCTTAGCTATATAAGAGTAATCACGTAGATCAGCCCGTTCCCAGTATAATTTTATGAAAATTAATGAAGATGTTGCATTTCAACGAATTTTCAAGAAGTGAAAAAGAAGGAATATTGGAATTGAACTGCTGAAAAATATACGATTGAAACAAAAAGATAGTGTTTTATTTACGGCTGAGTTTCTACCCGGTTTCTTCTTTACATTTACGGAAATAAAAAGAAGTCCGAAAGATCAACAGCGCAATACAAAACCAAATTAATATATGCGTAACTTATTCCAGAATAACCGTGGAATCACGTGGAAGATTTTCATTTAGATCCATGTGGAGATGCGTAACACATATGAATGAATCAATTAATCAACGATTTAAACATGGCACACATGAACTAAGGGTTCAAGTCGCTGACGTGTTAACTATGGAGCTCAGTAGTAGATTTTAAACTTAGTTAAGTCCTTGTAGTAGTTCCCCACTAGGATAATTTTCTCTCAGTGATGAGACATTAAAAAATTGTGAACGTTAATAATCCGCTGTTTTTAGGGAAGCGGGCCAATAAATTTTTAACAAGAGTTCGAACGGCTGAACGAGATAAAAGTAGGCGAGAAACCCTAATTTATCAACTACAGTGCTCATAAACAAAAGAAAAAAGAAAAAAAGACAATTACAAAAAAGACAGGAAGGATTTTTTTGTTCGGTGAAGTGTTTTTAGGGAAGCGGGCCAATAAATTTTTAACAAGAGTTCGAACGGCTGAACGAGATAAAAGTAGGCGAGAAACCCTAATTTATCAACTACAGTGCTCATAAACAAAAGAAAAAAGAAAAAAAGACAATTACAAAAAAGACAGGAAGGATTTTTTTGTTCGGTGAAGTGAACGGTATATTAAACTTGATACCTGTGCGTTTTGAAGGAATTGCTGAGGTTTCAGAAGAGTAACATTCACTTATTTTGCAATAGGCGAAAAATACGCTAAATGTGGTCCGCTTGCTAAACTGTCACATGAGAACTAAAGATAGGGTACAAAGAGAAGAGATAACACATACTTCAAATAAGTCTAAACATTTAGTAAAACACTTATCAGAACCAAAATACATTAATATAGGGGTTCCACAAGGTAGCATATTAGGACCAACACTGTTCCTGATATACATCAATGACTTTCCCAGTAGTGTTACTCATGGTGAAAAAATCCTCTTCGCTGATGACAGCAATATTATAGTCACTGATAAAACAAGAGAACTTCTTGCCGAGAAAGCAAATGAAACTCTCAAGGAAGTTTATGATTGCTCAATAAGTAATAAAGTGACATTGAACATAAAGAAAACTAATGCCATGAATTTCAGTTTGAAGAGGAAAAATGATAATGTTAAATTAAATGTAGATGGCACATCTATAGACTGTGTAACAAATGCGAAATTTCTGGGAATGAATATTGATTCTCAGCTGAAGTCGTGTGAACACACAAAGGTACTTGCAAACAGAATGTCATCAGCATGTTATGCCCTTAGAATCCTATCATCAGTGTGTAACATGCAGTGTCTTTTAGTTACATATTATTCATATGTACACTCAATTCTTAGCTATGGAATTCTGTTTTGGGGAACAAATTCACAAACTATGAAGACAATTTTCAAACTCCAGAAAAGAGCCATAAGGATAATAACCAAAAATACTAATCGAGCTCATAGTAAAGATATGTTCAGAACACTGGGGATTTTAACTGCTCCATGTGAATACATTTACCAGTCAGTTGGACATATCAAAAATAACATTGGTAATTACTGCACAAACAGCTCTGTCCATGACCATGCAACAAGAGATAGACTCAACTTACATTTACCAAGAAAAAATAAACATATAACTCAAAACAGCATTTTCTACCAAGGAATAAAACTGTACAATAAATTACCAAAAAAGATTAAAGAAATTGTCAAAAAGCTAAAAAGTACCTGTTATGCAATACATTTTATACATTGAAGGATTACTCAGATAAAACAGAGTAGGAGTTTGTTTAAAAATATTTTTCCAAATAAATAATAATAATAATAATAATAATGATTATAAATTATCCAACATTCCACATAACACCTTCACTTTATGGTTTTTTCCTTCTTTTTTTCCTTTCTAGAAATACCTACTCCCAAGCTATGCATAGCACAACACTAACACCTTTTTCTCTTTCTGAGCTCAACATCTCACCCATTATGGAGGGATGTTGATTCAGTTTTTCAGGATAGCAAATGGGAAGTTGCGGTACAGAAAATGGCCCAGAGATCACCAGTGTGTGTGTGTGTGTGTGTGTGTGTGTGTGTGTGTGTGTGTGTGTGTGTGTGTGCAGTGACAGATAGTGAGACATGAGTGAACGATATGGCATTACATTATTTAATAAATTATTCATAAAAAAGTATTGTATACCAGGAGTAAATCTAACGACTGTCTCTAACTAGACGTCTGTAAATATATGTGTATACTAATTAGCTTATTTTAAATTGATGTAAATTTGCAAATACTTTGACATGTCCTACATCCTTGTAAAAAGAGATGTACGAATGAGTAAAGCTACTACTACTACTACTAAGTAACGAAAACAGCATTTCACCTTCACTTATAAGAGAGAGGGTACACATATCGTGTGAGCCATGACTGGGAAATAACTCTCATTGTACCATTTTATTGAGGTGTTTAAATGAAACAAAACTTGCGACCAGCGCAAAAGACGCTTTCGTACTCACAAAGACGTCTAAAATCACCCTTTTCTGACAGACGTTACGAAATCCTCAAATGACATGGCCTAGAATACCTCTCTAGCGTCAGTCTGGGGTACGACGATTGACTGGACTTGTACAGAGCTTCATCACAGGAGAAGTGGTAACAGAAATTTTTCAGGTTTCGAAACAGCAAGAACTCGAGTAATGATATCAACTTTTTTTGATCGTCATATCTCAAGCAGCACTTTCTAATATAGATTTTATCATTGCAATAAAATAATATACACACTATCATCTGTCCGTCTAAATATATGCCAAAGGCTTTGCCTCGTAAGATGATCGAAGTTAAGCAACGCCGAGCGTGGCCAGTATTTGTGTGGGTAACCGCTTGGGTACGCTACGTGCTGTTGGCTGGTGTCGTAGAATTCCAGATGATCAGACTTTGCGCCAAATGTCCTGGCTTAAATTCCAAACCTCGCCGCAGTGTCTTGAAGTGAGGGCATGTGACAGTGTTGAGGGTGGCCAGTCCGTCCGGCGGGGACGTTCGGCTCGGCGGTCTACTTGTGGTATTCGAGAAGCCGCTCCCTTCGCTTATCACTAACCATTACAAACCTGGCACAACACTACACACACCGATTACTGCCACATACACTTATCATCAGATACATAACTCCCCCATTTCACGAAGGAAAGGTGCCATAGTGCGCAAAGGACACAAAATTAGGTTGATCTGAACCTGCCCGGTGTCTCCCAGCGAACAATGCCATACTACTTTGCTCTTACCTATGTTTCTTCTATTTATTCTTTCTTCTTCGTCTGTCTACTGTATTCTATCAGATACACTGAAGCGCCAAAGGCATGCATATACAAATACAGAGATATGTAAACAGACAGAATACGGCGCTGCGGTCAATAATGCCTGTATAAGACAAAGTGTCTGGCGCGGTTGTTAGATCGGTTACAGTTGCTACAGTGGCAGATTAGCAAGATTTAAATGAGTTTGAACGAGATGTTATAGTCGGCGCGATGGGACACACCATCTCCAAGGTAGCGATGAAGTACGGATTCTCCCGTACGACCATTTCACGAGTGTAACGTGAATACCAGGAGTCCGGTAAAAAATAAAATCTTCGACATCACTGAGACGAAAAAAGATCCTGCAAGAACGGGACCAACGACGACTGAAGAGAATCATTCAATGTGACAGAAGTGCAACCTTTTCGCAAACTGCTGCAGACTGCAATGCTGGGCCATCAACAGGAGTCAGCGTGCAAACCATTCAACGAACCATAATCGATTTGGGCTTTCGGAGCCGAAGGTCCACTCGTGCACCCTTGATGACTGCACAACACAAATCTTTACGCCTCGCCTGAACCCGTCAACACCGACATTGGACTGTTGATGCCTGGAAACATGCTGCCTGGTCGAACGAGTCTCGTTCCAAATTGTATAGAGCGGATAAACGTGTACGGGTGTGGAGGCAACCTTATGAATCCATGGACCCTATATGTCAGCAGGGGACTGTTCAAGCTGGTGGAGGCTTTGTAAAAGTGTGGTACGTGTGCAGTTGGAGTGCTATAGGACCCCTGATATGTCTAGACATGACTCTGACAAGTGACACGTACGTAAGCATCCTGTCTGATCACCTGCACCCATTCATGCCCATTGTGCATTCCGACGGACTTGGGCAATTCCAGTAGGACAATGCGACACCCCACACGTCCAGAATTGCTATAGATTGCTATACAGTGGCTCCAGGAACACTCTTTTAAGTTTAAACACTTTCGCTGGCCACCAAACTTCCCCGACATGAACATTATTGAGCATATCTGAGGAGCCTTGCAACGTGCTGTTCAGAAGAGATCTCCATCTCCTCGTACTCTCGTGCTGTTCAGAAGAGATCTCAACCCCCTCATACTCTTACGGATTTATGGACAGCACTGCAGAATTCATGCTGTCAATTCCTTCCAGCACTAATTCAGAGATTAGTCGAGTCCATGCCACGTCGTGTTGCGGCATTTCTGCACGCTCGAGGGGGCCCTGCACGATGTTAGGCAGGTGTTTAAAAATGGCTCTGAGCACTATGGGACTTAACATCTAAGGCCATCAGTCCCCTAGAACTTAGAACTACTTAAACCTAACTAACCTAAGGACATCACACACATCCATGCCCGAGGCAGGATTCGAACCTGCGACCGTAGCGGTCGCGCGGTTCCAGACTTTAGCGCCTAGAACCGCTCGGCCACCCCGACCGGCCTAGGCAGATGTACCAGTTTCTTTGGCTCTTCAGTGTTTTTTATTCTTATGTTCATTCTTAAGCACGATTTGGTGCATTCCCTTGGATTGATACCGATCGTAGAAACAATCGAAACATAGAAATTCTTAACATCACCAGTATCGCACGAAGTCAAGTTTGCCACACTGACATTTGTTCGTATAAATGTCAATCGAGGAAGAAACGCCGTTAAAACTGCTGAAGATTCCACGAGTTAGAAATAGTTTTGCAAAAAACCATGTATAACTGATCAATTTACCGAAAACTGGCGCTTGCACTTGGTTATGAATCAAGATACACTATAGGAATGTTATCGAAAACAATTTCAAATAATTTTCTGATTCATTAATTTTTTTTACTTCATACGATTAGTAGACGAATAAAGACAACGGTTTTTTTTTTTTTAAATATACATTCGGAAACATTCGTGTTGTAATCTTCTGCGGGCATGGGTAGATAAATGGAAAATAAAAATAAAATTAATAATCGGGTTTCAAAGACGGGGCGCAAAATTTTGAAGCTTAGATGCTAGCCCCAATGCCACCGCTTCGGTTAAACCACTTACTCCCTACAAGGTACACAAGATTCTCGAAAACATTGTTGTCGTTTGCTCTGAAATAGTCGAGTACCTACGAATAAGCCGGGACACAGGTTCGCTTATTTTGACCTCCCTTCCACCTCACGAAGTTTCTAGGAAATCGGGTTAGGGCACTTGCCGTGTTCTCCTCGTCAGTGTACTGACATGTGGACGAAAGCAAGATACCGTTCGTAACAAAATGAAAGAACCAGATCGTAACCCCTGGAGCCTACAATATCTGTTAAGTACCGACCGGCACCAGCAGTAGGAAGCGATATGAAATGGGATGAACACGTGGTACAGAATGTAAATAGAAGACTGAGATTTCTTGGAAGCGGGGAGTGTGGTGCACGTGTAAAACGAAATGTACATGACGCTAACGTGACCTCATTGCTCCAGCGCTTTGAGTCAGTATCAAGTACGCCTGTCAGCAGACATCAAAAAATTTATAAACGTGTACCGCAGATGTTCAGTGAAGTTCTGTAGAATTTTTTGGAATAAATGAGAAGTTGTTTTTACAGAACCCTGGTACATAAATTTAGAGAACCAATATCAGAGGTAGATTAGGCAAGAACTTTTCTGTAGCCATTGTACATCTCGCGCAAAGATCATGAGAATAAGATATGAGAGATTATGACGAGTTTGTTCCGCACATTAACGTAAAAGAACAAAGTGTGCTCACTATTTGTACGAAATCCTTTCCGTCATGCACTGTGCAGCAGCTGCAATTCCACAGGCTACGATAAATTGCTTATGCAGGCTCCGTTTTCGCTCTTTGTGCCAGTATGTGTTTGCACAGTTTTCAATTTGCCGTCAACTGAAGTAATTGAAGTAAACTGATGAAGGCTAGAACGAGATTCCTACCGAAGAGTAGTTTAAGAACGTTTTACCACTTTACAAAGCATTTATTTACGTAGGTGAAGACAAAACTCTTTTATTGTCTTGACGAACTACTCACACTAATAAACGATTGAAGACCTGGACAGTCGAACGGACGAATATAGAACGAGAGCAGAGCTGTCTAGCAACAATTGCTGAGGATTTTGGACGGTGTATGAGGCCGGTAGACTTAACTCTTTTTAACTTTTCTTACAGTTATGTCCGCTGCTTGTTTTTTCCACAGGCCAGTTGACTGGGCGGTGCTGCAAGGCCCATGAGGGGGGGGGGGGGGGGGGGGGGTTGCAAACACAAGTTTTCGTTGCCTGTAGAGACGCAACTATACGTCGTAAAGGCTTGTGGTTTAACTATATAGACATAGATGTGAGCATGTGAGCAGCCGACGAAGACCGCTGACAATGCCTTTGAACACAACGAATTCGATTTTATTGAATAAGGACAGAGAAATTTATAATGGCTTAGACGAAGATGTTTATTTTGCACAAGGAGCTGGAGCTTGAGTTAATACACCTAAATGCAACCAAAAACATTTGCACAAGATAAGGTGCTTTCCAGAACACTCCGTTACACCAATTAACGTTAATATAGCAGAGATATGAAAGGAGACACATACACGAACTCAGTTATATGTAAGGTAAATTAACGTCGTCAGTGTGTGGGAAGGATTCTGAGAAAATGTAGTGAAGCCGGAAAGGATACAGAGAATACGACTCTTGTGAGACCTGTTGCTTTAGTTTTTGATACTGTCGCAAGGTCGAATTAAACGGGAAGATAGAAAAAGTGAATATCTGTATTGCCAAATTTGTAACCACCTGCCACATTCAGTACGAATGTGCAGCTAAGCTGTACAGGGAATTGCACGAGGCCCATTGGAAGAAACCAAAGTCATTATCGCAGTACACAACCGTGCAAGTTTAGACAACCAGTACGCAACAAAGAGCGTAAAACGTTTCTACTGTCCCCATTATTTATGCCGATTCAGAACTATTAGAAAAAGTTGGGAGAAATTACGGCTTATTAAGGGGCAGTTATTTTCCGCGCTCTATTTATAGAAATGTTGCGAAGTATGTACGTCGAAGTCACGTTTTGACTATCTATAGAAAAATCTTAGCAACACGGACTCGCCGCGGACAAAATGAAGCATAACGGAGGAGCTGTTCGACCAGGGCAGCACCAGTAACCCTGCCAGCTCCTCGATTCTTTAAACAACCGAAATTTTATGTATTAAGCAACTTCAAATGTCCGATTACTGTATGTTTATGATGTCATATTTCACGAACTATATGTGTTACAACGATAAAATTATGTTGCTACATACAATTTTATATGTGAATACTGTCTGCAAAATGTGTTGCGAATATAATTAGTAGAAAAGAATTAATAAATTAAAGCGTATGCCTGGTGCTGAAGTTTTTCCTGTATGAACAGTGAAAATGTAATAAGCAATAAACTTTTTTCTTCGCAGTATTTTGCGGAGGGGGGGGGGGGAGGTCAGCGAGGAGAAGTTTCTAGAAGGTTTGAAATTATGTGTAAAGTTTGTTGAGAGTCGCTAAGTGCTGTCAACCTCAGAATATTCAATGAATATCTTTCTTTCTTTCACTGGTGTCATGTCCCGCACTGACGCAGGGTCGGCATTGTTAGGATAGGATTTTGCAAGGTTAGGATGAAGGGGTGGCCAGATGCCCTTCCTGCCGCCACCCCGTACCCCCGGGACGGAATTTGTGTACCCCAGCTGTCTGCGTCTAGTGTAATTCATGGAATAATGCGAACGTGTTCAGATGTCGGCGAGTGGTGGAACTGAGGCGGATCGTGGGGACCAGCCCGGTATTCACCTAGCGGGATGTGGAAAACAAAACCGCCGAAAAACATCTAGGCTGGCCAGCACACCGGCCCTCGTCGTTAATCCGCCGGGCGGATTCGATTCGGGCCGGCGCGCTTACACAAGTCCAGGAAGCGGCGCGTTAGCGCTCTTCTTTTTTTTTTTTTTTTAATCTAATTTTGTTCGACATTGATCGTTGTATTTGTTCGGGCGGACGTCCTATGACACTTGTTGAAGTTCATCGTTGATATATTTAACTCAGTTTTTATTATTATTATTATTATTATTATTATTATTATTATTATTATTATTACAGAGGGCAGCTAACCCGCTGACCGAACACGCTGAGCTACCGTGCAGGCGCGCTCTCGGCTATCCTGGCGGGTAGAATATTCAATGAATATAGTGTGGGTAATTTGCGCGCTTTGAGTTACACTGCATCAAGAGATACACAGTTATAACGTAAGGCTACACTTCTTAGTGAGAAGATTTTGGCAACGTTTCAAATTCGGTCAATAATTATATGATATGCCGAGAATCAGATTTTTGTTGATCCTCGAAGACGTCAGCTAGGCACTTGCAAATGCCATCACGCACCGACGCGCCCGTTTCAGCCATTAGGTTATATGGATTCGCCAGTTTGGATGTTTGGCATTCTCGAGAAAAGTGTACTACCTTCCCTAAAAACAGACGTCTGTAGCGTGAGGATCATGGTAAGAAAATTAGAGAAGATAAGGTAAGAGAGAGGGAGGTATTCGAGCCATTACTCGAATTAAGAAGGAGCCACAGTAACCATCTAAGTATACGCGGTAGTGGCGGTGCAGAACCGTAGACGCTCATGCAGTCACGTCCGACTAACGTCACAGTAATAGAACGGGTCAACTACTCCCTTGCCTCTCCTAGTACACCGCGCACACAAACGTGCGCCGCAGATGGACTCTTCCTCGTCACTGGTTTACTTGTGTTCCACCTCTAGACAGAGTAATCCGAGACCACGGCGGCCAAGTTAGTAATGCTGTGCAGCACACGCAGAGAACGATAACATCGGTATCTGGTAGGGGAAACGGCAAAGGCGTGTATGCACGGGTGCGTGTGTACTGCCCTGGGACTAGCGCCGCGCCGTGCCGGCGTGATAGCAGCGGGTACGGCGCCGTAAACTGCGACTCGGCGGGCGGAAAGTGGGTCGCTCTATCTGCGACGGAGAGCGCCTCCCGGCCGCGGGCTGCTCGGCGTCGTCACGCGAGGCCACACACAACACAGCAGGGCGGCCAGGGCAGCAGAGGCCAGCCCGGCTCCAGGCGCTATCTGCTGCCTGCCTACCAGGGCCGTCTCGCCGTCTGTCACACGACACTTCTGCTTATTTCATTTATTTATATTACTTTAAGAACGGCTCCTCTTTTTTTTTTTTTTTTTTTTTTTTTTGCATCGTCTCCGTATCTGAGAATGTGTGTGGGCTTAGGTGGACGGAGAGCAATGACTGAATCAATAATAACGTCAGAATGTAGAGTTCAGTTCTGGGGTAGGGGGATCACGTTTGTTACAGCCGCCCCCCCACCCCAATAATACTTGCTGACATTGCCATTTCTGATGTAACACATATGCCTAGGGTTTAACTACTACTAATACTACTACTACTACTACTACTAATAATAATAATAATAATAATACCAATAACAATACAATATATAAAAAAGCTAAACTCTGTCCAAACAGGCCTCAGAAGGCATTACCGCATGCGGATATAGAGAGGATGGGCATGTGGTCAGCACACCGCTCTGGTTCAAAATGGTTCAAATGGCTCTGAGCACTATGGGACTTAACTTCTGAGGTCATCAGTCCCCCAGAACTTACAACTACTTAAGCCTAACTAACCTAAGGACATCACACACATCCATGCCCGAGGCAGGATTCGAACCTGCGACCGTAGCAGTCGCGCGGTTCCAGACCGTAGCGCCTAGAACCGACCGGCCACTCCGGTTGGGCCCACACCGCTCTCCCAGCCGTTATCAGCTTATGTGACCAGAGACGCTATTTCACAATCGCCAGCCGTTGTGGTCGAGCGATTCTAGGCGCTTCAGTCTGGAACCGCGCGACCGCTACGGTCGCAGATTCGATTCCTGCTTCGGGCATGGATGTGTGTGATGTCCTTAGGTTAGTTCGGTTTAAGTAGTTATACGTTATAGGGGACAGATGACCTCAGATGGTAAGTCCCATAGTGCTCAGAACCATTTGAACCATTTCACAATCAAGTAGCTCCTCGACTGAGGAGTGCACACCCCACTTGCCAACAGCGCTCGGCAGAACCGGTCGGTCACCCATCTAACTGCTATCCAAGCCCGACAGTGCTTAATTTCCGTGAGCTAATGATAATCCCTGTTACCACTGTGGCAATACATAAAAATACACAATTAATAATTTATTTATTTATTTTTGCGTGGAGCCACAGCCTCCAAAATGTTTTGTAAAGGAAAACAGGGCCTGTGGTAGGCTATAATATTCTTTATTAACTGTGCCATCGGCATATTTCGACTTTTATGTCATTTTCAGGGGCATGTGGATTGCCATCATACGATTTATCAAATTATATGTGCCAAGAAATTAAATTATTATTCGAGACATAAGGCCGTATTTTACATAGTCCACGCATAACATCATAAGTCGATAAAAACCACATCATCATACCACACAAACTCACGATAAGACGTGCAAATGCAACCATTCGCTACGCAAGGTACATCGCTCCACATAAGTTGTTATATAGGGCAGTCAGAAATAGTATGAAAATTCATCATTTGAATTTGTAGCTCCTTGTGTTTACCGTGTTTGCAGTTAAAATTGTAGAATGTGGCGTTCCCCTGTTATGCAAAACACCGTGTTTTCCAAGTACTCAAACATGTTTCGTCACCACTGTGCCATCAACAGTGGTTTTCCGTTTTATTTAATCTGTAATGTGAACATTTTACTAAATAATTACAAAATTATTTGGATATTTAGTTCAAACAATAATTCGATTCTTCTTGTTAATGCCTTTACATTTGGTGTGCATGATTTTTCAGGACCACTTGTGTATTATTTATTACAGGTAGATTGTCATCTGCAACCTGTAATAAATAATACACAAGTGGTCCTGAAAAATCGTGCACACCAAGTGTAAAGGTATTTAAAGAACGAATTATTGTTTGAACTACATATCCACATAATTCTGTAATCATTTAGTAAAAATTTTCACATTACAGATTAAATAAAACGGAAACCCACTGATGATGTCACGGTGGTGCTGAAACACGTTTGGGAACTTGTAAAAAACGGTGTTCTGCGTAACGGGCGCACCTCACATCCTACAGTAGCCTGAAAAGCTTGTAAGGGTGTTGCGGAGTCGGATGTGCTGAGAAACATCTGTAACAAAAAATTCGAAATGTTGTACCGTTTCCGAGTTAATTAGCATTGAAGTTAGCCAATCACGCCATTGCATGCGCAGATTCAAGCAGCCTGCCTGGTACAATTAGTGTCAGTTGTTCTCAAAGCGTAGCTGACGGCACATGAGAATGTTCAGCCTTTGGCTCCGGTTCGATCCTTACAACCGTCCCACACGCAATTTTTGTATCGCTCTGTTGTTCGGTTTTCGGAAAGCAAACGAAGAACACGTTTGGCGACACCGTCTCTGGCGGGCCGCTTGAATCTGCGCGCACAGCGGCCTGATTGGCTGACTTCAATGCTAATTAAATTCAGAAACGGCGCAACGTATTCTTATTAACTGCTACTCAGTACAGTCTACCTGCAACACCCTTACAAGCTTTTCAGACTGTTTCTGACCACCTGTAAATGGACAAGTAAAATGTGTCCTCATCTCTGGATTACTAATTTGATTTATATGCCACGTCTAATGCGAAAAATTATGTGCTGATTATCCATATATGCTTGAAAATAACATGAAAGTCGAAATCAGTCGATCGCACAGTTAATAAAGCATATTACAGCCTGCTACGGACCATGTTTCCCTTTACGTAATAGTTTGTTATATGTCTGTGTCTAGTACATAACTTTAACACAGTTTTCAAGAAATTGTCATTGAGAGAAGTACATGATTTGAAAAGCAAGTACCATAAATTCTGAAAGGCACATGAGTCATTCGATTTATTTAACAAGTATAAAAGCAATAACTCTCACAACTTTGCAACCTCGTAATGTACATGATCTAAATTCGAAGTGTGGAGTCATAGTTATTATTATTTCCCTCAGCAATACGATAGTGAACACAGCTCTCCAGACTACGGCTACGCATGTAAATGAGGAGAATGCTGCGTCTTTCCGCCTACGTTCCAGAAAGTCAGTCTTAACCTGCACAAAAATAGCTTGTAATTTTCTAGAATTCCTTGTCACTTTCGCAATATTTTGTTTAACCTTTACTCTACTCTCCGAAAGTTAGCTGAGAAATTTGAAAATTCGAGTCCTTTGCGAGACTGGGAGGTGTATGTGACGTGCGTGACAACCATGACGCGCACCTTTGTATCCGCGCCTGAGAATAAGCCCAATGAAAAAAAAAAAAAAAACTGCGAAACTGAAATAAACTAACGATCTAAATAAAGGCAGTCTGTTTGAAAGGTCACGTGTTTCTACGACAGTGAAATTAAAATCTGTTGCTGGATAATATTCAACATCGTGACTATGTAAATTATCAATACAACGTCCTTCTATCGATACGTGGACGACAAGTTTGAGGTACGGTTACATGTAAAAATAACAAGTGTTCCTGGAACATTCACACTGTATACGTCCTAATATAAATGGATCGCTGATCACGGGGTATTTCAGGAGGCATAGTAAATATTTTAGGAGGTCTTAATATAAACTAATTTGAATAATACATTCCACAGAACATGAGTTCCATTTTTATAGATTACACCGAAAAGAGCTGCTTAAGGAGACAAATTTTAATTTCTCTCATAGGTACTCCAGCTGCTACTGGTTCACTTACCGACTATTGTTTTAGTTTTAAAGTTCGTGTTATCAATCTGCTTTCGAGTTTACATAACTGAGCTTTCCACAGTGATTGTTATTTGTTCGTAAATTCTACTGCTTCGTCTAAGCATGAGGCACGTATCTGGCAGTTGCCGAGTATGCCGATATGGCATTTCTGTGTGAGTTTTGTAATGAAAACGCCGTTGCTGCTTGTAGAGAATACGGTAGACCATTCCGTAACTGCACAGTACTACATTCACTAGTGTTTACTCGTGTTTTCACTAAACTATGCGGGACTTGCCCAGCAATCAAATCTCATACGAATGTGCAAATGGATGGTGTGTGGATGAATCGAAGAAATAATTCAGTTGGTAGAGCGTAGTTCTTCAACAACCAAACACCGTATCGCTGTTCCACATACAACAGTATTGCACCATTACTTATGCGCGGCCTCTATCCTAATCATTTACAGCGGACTCAACACCTTCGAGAAGGATACGACGCTAGACGAATGGAATGTTGTAGTTGTTTAATTGAAAGTCATCGAATAATCCAATTAATACTTTTTACTGCTGAAGCCACTTTCACTGGTGATGGTATCAATAATGTTCCTCACTCAGATCGGTGGTCGGACGAAATGATACCAAGACATTATGCCGTATCGTTCGAGAGCAAAGAGCCAAAAATGCAAGAGCGAATGGTAAAAAAGCAGATGATATCATAGAAGCAGAGGCGTGCATAGAAATCGGAGCATTTAAAACAAATAAAGCAGCTAGTTTCAATGAAATTTCAGCCGAAATTCTAAAATATAAACGTCCGCTCTTAATTCACACCACCTTAATGAACGGTGTAATACCTGATGGCAAAGAAAGCAAGTTCCAGAAAACTGGAGACGCGGAACCATTGTTAAACTACCGAAGGAAGGAAATCTAAAAAAATGTCCAAAATACAGAGATATCATGTTTCTCTCGGTGCAAAGTGTAATCTAAGACAAGAAAAAGGACGCACCACAAAAGAATTATCCTAATGGCTCGGAAATCAGTAGATGTGATGTACCTGCACTGACCAACAAAATGATTACAGTTTCAGAAAAATTGGATGATTTATTCAAGAGAAAGAATTTCCCAAATTGAGCGAGTCAAATGAGCATTGGTCCACCTCTGGCCCTTATGCAAGCAGTTATCTGGCTTGACACTGATTGATCGATTAGTTGGATGTCCTGCTGAGGGATATCGTGCCAAATTCTGTCCAATTGGCGCGTTAGATTGCCAAAACCCCGAGCTGGTTGGAGGGCTGTGCCCAAAATCCTCCAAACGTTCCAATTGGAGAGAGATCCAACAACATTGCTGACCAAGGAAAGGTTTGGCAAGCATGAAGACAGGCAAACTCTCGCCGTATGCGGACGGGCATTATCTCTCTGAAATGTAAGTCAAAGATAGCTTGCAAAGAAGGGTAACAAAACGGGGCGTATAATATCGACGAGGCACCTTTGCCCTGTAAGGGCAGCAGATGCCAACCAAAGGGGTCCTGCTATGAAATGGAATGGCATCGCAGATCATCATTCCTGGTTGTCGGGCCGAATGGCAGGCGACAGTCAGGTCTGTATGTCACCGCTGCCCAGGACATCTCCAGACACATCTTAGGCCAGGAATCGCATTGACTGGAGTAGAATTGTCTCCAGTGATAAGTCCCACTTCGAAATGAGCCCTGATGATCAAAACAAAGACGTGTCTGGAGACGCCCTGGACAGCGGTGCGATACCACCCTGACTGTAACCCGACACCCGGCCCGACGACTAGGAGCGATGGTCTGTGATGTCATTTATTTTTACAGTGGGACCTCTTTGATTGCCATCCGCCGCACCCTTATAGCACTGAAGCACGTCGACGCAATTCTACGCCCTGTTTTGTTGCCGTTCACGTCGAGTCATCCTAAGCTTATAAATCGGCAAGATACTGCCCACCCCGCCTGAAGAGAGTTTTTACTGCTCGTCTTCGTGCTTGCCAAACTCTACCTTGGCCAGCAAGGTCGCTGGATCTCTCCCCAATCGAGAACGTCTGAAGCATTACGGGCAGGGCCCTCCAGCCGGCTTAGGATTTTGACGATCTAACGCGCCAGTTTGACGGAGTTTGGCACGACAGAACTCAGCAGGACATCCAGCAACGCTGTCACTCAATGCCAAGACGAATAACTGCTTGCATAAGGGCTAGAGGTAGACCAACGTGACTTGTTCAATTTGTGAAGCTGTTTGTCTTGAATGAATCAACCAATTTTTCTGAAAATGTAATCATTTGTTTGTCTGTACTTGTACATCACTTCTACAAATTTCCGTCCCATTAGGATACTTGCTTCGCGGTGCGTCGGTTTCTTTATTTATTTTTTTTAAGTGTATGTTGCCTCGTTCTTCTAAAAATGATACCACAAACAGCAGATTGTCAAGTACGGGAAGAACAGGCTGGTGTTCACAATGCGAGATCCTGCTCTGAACAAATATTTGTTCTGCGAAAAGTAATAGAACAATGCATAAAATTAAAGAGTTCAATGCCTCTAGACTTAGTTGATTTAAAAAAAATCGCTGGAAAGTATTCATCAGGAATCATTGTGGAGTATTTTAAGCCTATATGGGATCCCTGACCTTCTCACTGACTTTTTGAGAAGCCTGTATCTAGATTCGAGCTCCTGTGTAGGAACCGAAGATGGGAACATCCTTTTCTTTAGCATTCTCACAGGCACCAGACAAAGTTCCATTCTGTCGCCATTCCTTTTCATAGCAGCTGCAGATTTTAAAATGAGAAAAACTATTGATAATTCGAACACGGGCATACGTTTGAGTCAGCCATCTGGGTTTACGGATCTGGATTTTCTGGCAGAAACACCGCAGAGCTTCCAACTAATGCCTACCAAGCTGGATGGAATAGCCAATTATATAAGGCTAAAATAAATAGGAATGAACACGGGCACAACCGCAAGAAACTTCTTTTTTTATGAGGTTACCGGTTTCGGTCTGTTTTAGACCATCTTCAATCCTAACACCTTGATGGCAGATGGTGGCGGTGAAAGGAACGAACGCTAAACAGGCTGAAACCGGTAACCTCGTAAAAAAAAAAGTTTCTTGCGGTTTTGCCTGTTCATTCTTAAGTAAAAAAATCGTTCTCCCCCAAGAGACACGTTCTCAAAAATTACTAAAAATACATGGTGATTCAAGAAAAGCAATGAGCATAAAAAGTATGAATGTGTGGACTCAAATTATAGCTCAGCAGAATGTACTGCAAGATATTGATCGACTTCCAAATTTCGGCAGCCTTATCTGTGATAACGGGGACGTAGCTGCACATATCATCAGTAGAACTGAAAATGCTTCTCCAGTCTTCCAACTAATGCCAACCATATGGCAGGCAGACTGTAAGTGTGACGACAAAGCTTCGGTTGTGCTCCTCTATCATCCTACTGATGGCCATATACGCATGTCTAGCCTGGAAAATGTCGAGAAAATCAGCACACAAGCTCAATGTTTTTCAACAATGATGCTCGAGGCGAATTTTGAAAATCAGCTATCATGACATACATTTCAAATGACAAAGTACTGAGAAGTGGTCTAGACAGTGAGCACAAAATCGTTGCTGAAAGAAGACTGAAGCTTCGGGGCATGCTCTACGCATGAAAAATGGAAGAACCCCTGGCACTGCTGTGGAAACCAACGAATGAATACAGATACAGAGGAAGACATCGTACCACCTGGAAACGTATTTTTGTACATGGATATGAACTGCAACGAAGCTGAAAATTAGGCAGCTGACCGAATTCGCTGGACGAAACTTTTTGCCCAATATTCTACCTAGCACCGAAGGAACAACGTCTAAATCTCCGTAAATACATAGTGTAATACCGTAGATTATCAGTTGATTAGGCCGGTTGTGGTATTGCATCGTCTTACAGGAGCCCCGTTATCTAGACTTCCTTGGAAAAGAGCTTCCAGCATCACTGGAAGAGGTTCCTTCAGCTACAACGATGATTATGTTCTTCCAACGTAACAAGACCCCTGCACGTTCTAGCTGTGTAGCACACAGTACAGCATTCACCGGTAGATGGAGCGGCAGAAATGGTCACGTTTATTGGCAGTCTAGGTCCCAGGACCGTACCCCCTTCAGATTTTTGCCTATGGGTGTGGCTGAAAAGTCTACAAAGAAAAATTGAACGCTAGAGACGAACTGACCGTTCGAATTATGTATAGCGCTGCCCTCATAGAAACTCAGAAGAGCTACACGTGGTGGTGTTAAAAGAAATCGGAGGTGGAATTTATGAAAGTCAATTCTGAACTTACTCATTTGCCTTTACTTGACTCCTCCTGAGAGTAACTGTTCGGATTACATTCCTTACCCATCTACCTCTGTAATCAATAAAAATTGGACACATGTTATGTGGAATATTTTATTCGAATTAATCTACATTGTCGTGATCTTCGACTACAGCCACCAGAAACCGAGTGACGAAACCAGAAGCGCGAATTGTTACGAATAAACAACCAGTAGAAACGCATATGCTCTTGTTGTATGTATCCCCGACTACAATTCCACCTCAGGAACTATTAGATTGGCTAGCCCGGCTGGAGGCGCTGAAGACAGCTATTAACTTAAAAATAATGGGTCAACGTTGGTCACGTCGCGGTTTACAGTGACACAGTTACATCAGGTATGCTGTCAGCAAGTGACTGCTGGCTTCCACTCGTGCGAACCCATAACCTAGTGTCTTCTAGACTTGGGAGCGCAGGGCAAAGGCATTCAAGCAGGGGATGAACAATCCGGCAAGGAAGAAGTATCAACAATCAGTTCTGGCCCCACCAAATGCGGACAGGCGATAATTGTTAAAATTATTCGCACCAGGAAAGGCAAGGAATCCTTTCTCGCGGGGACATACGAAGGAAGACGAGAATACTTTGGATAGTTCCGTTACGTTCTTGGAAATTCGTCACGTGGGACTGGCCGGCGGTTCGCACCTAAGGAGAAGGTGGAGAAGAGCTAATAAACCTTCACTTTTTGAACGGACAGTTCCGTCGGTGTCAATCTGAGATGATTTTTGACCAGCGATTTTTATTTTCGACCAGTGTTGTTGAACTTGGCATTTTCGGTCTTGCCTCTCGTCAGTTGGCACTGTCAGTAATATATTTCTCGTGACTTGATTTTTTTCTATTTTTGCAGTTCCTCTACACCAAATACGTGCTTCTTGTATAATTGCTTATGCCTCCGGACAGGAAATGCATGATTGGGGAACTTCAGTGTTGGTCCCTTGCATTTCCCTTTTTGGAAAGAATTCCTCAAATTCCCGAGTCTAAGACAGGTGTCTGTGCGGAATAGGAGACATAACCTGCAGAATTTTTAGCGTCAGCCTTACAGCAGATAGATGTTGACCGCTTCTGACGCCTGAAAATGAAGTACAGAGCCTACGGTCACAAAAATGTTCCCACTTCCTAAAATTCTTACTATTTTACTCTGTATAAAATCCCAATGCACAGTGACATCCATCTCTACGTCTCGAACCATCACCA
The DNA here is from genome assembly GCF_023864275.1 of Schistocerca cancellata. NCBI lineage: Eukaryota > Metazoa > Arthropoda > Insecta > Orthoptera > Acrididae > Schistocerca > Schistocerca cancellata. The sequence goes on along the minus strand of NC_064627.1, from coordinate 405,653,439 downwards.
AACGTCACACAGAAATTTGTTTCTAAAGACTGGCCCATAGGGTTTGAACGCTGTCATAGGGAGAAACTATACGAATAGTGTTCCGAAGCAATGAGAATAGGAATCGATAGACTGAGGGAGCGTTGCAGTCAAAATCAAGAACGCCTGAAAAAGGGGTTGAGACAAACGGAGAAAGAGACTCGCTTGCCTGGCTTATCTGGTCCAATCTTCAGAAAGGTCGGTAGACTATTGCGAGAACATGGAGTTCCTGTCAACAAAGTTGAAAAAGCTTCTTTGTAATTTTATAGACGATCTGGGCTCTTCGAAAGACTAGTGTGTACTACATTCCATGGGACTGTGACATGTACTGTGTGAGGCATCGCAATCAATGAGAGGCGCCAGGTACATAAACGACACACCGGAGTGAAACTTGCAATTCAGCTGCCGCTGAACATTGCCTCGAATAAAATCGTGAAATGGAGTACTACGGTGCCACCACCGTGGTGCAAACGCCGTGTTCCTGGGTCAGAGAAATTAAGAAGTCCATCGACATAAACGTGTCGGAAAACTGAGTGAACGAGAATGGACGTTTCAATTTAAGCATGGCGTAGGATCCAGCAGTGAATTTACAAAAATGTCATCCATCAGAGCTGGAACGAGAATGAGCGTTTCACGGAATAACAGCGCGGGTACCGAGAAACAAATGAGCAGTAAAAAAGCACCAAATGGCGTAACGGGTGCCGGAAGCGGAATTGGGCTACAAATAGCAGTGCAAAGCCGACAACACTTCACAGTCTCCAGATACGCATGACACAGCTCGAAGCACAATAAGAAGACGACTAAGTCGGTCGACGTAACGTCATGCGGGAAAAGAGAATCAACAACTCGGCTGAACACCCGAAATCCAACCTTTAATTTCTGAGCATAATGCTGGAAGAGTAGGCTTACGTTCCAACTGCTACCGTTGATACGGCTGTACAATTGTGAAATTGGCATTCGAAAGTTTTTCCCACGAAACGTCTTTGAAAGAGCTTGCTCAAGAAGTGGTATGGTGAGCTCCGTCGCGAACTGACTTACAAGAAAGACGCACTCTTATTATCCCAAAATGTTTGAAAACAAACCAAAGTGAAACGCCTCATGAAAGAAATAATTTCAGTCGGCAACTATAGGGACGGACGATTTCTTTATTACATATGCAACACATTTTGAGATAGACATTGCAAAGTGTGTTAAATTGTATACAACACCAAAAACAAATTGATGTATCGGCCGACAATAGCGAAAGCTGCCGTACTTCAATCGAAAGCCAGAAGACAGCTTTCATTCACATATTCTACGCTTAGCTGGTTGCCAGTAAACAAATTATCGATCATCGATCATTGTAGATTAGACCTTCACAGATTGCAATAGTAAATCTATCGTAAGTGTATAAGTGGAACTTGCGTAGCCTCGCTCCTCCCGAATGAGTCTAGTGTCTTTATCATTAATAAAAGCAGAATGAATGATGTGTACTTTATCAGTTCAAATTCCAGTCACATAAACTCTAAACTAAATCCACTCCATTACCGCTCCGTGTTTGGCACTTATTTCACTGAATACTTTGCTCTTGCAGTACCAGATATTGTCCAGCTCTGAACACTCATAGCATAGTAACCATATTAACTACATAAGGATTTTGTTTCATCTCTGGAATTTATCTTTGCACTATCTTTGAAACACACACGATAGCAGTATCTTGGCTACAGCCGCGCAGACTCCAAGATGTTGGCGTTGTAACTATCTAAAATCCACAACTTCCATTTTCTGCAAATGCTGAAATCGCCATGTCGTGATAGCTCCTTCACCAAGGCCACGGCTGGTCCGTTCCCGCCACCTTTATCCCTCTTCCCTTCTACGAAACTCAGTCTAATGAACGAGGCGACTTATACGATCTTACGTTGTAAGTGCTCTATCCGTGTTCTCCATCTACTCCAAAGAAAAAATAAAACGAGAAGGTATTGCACTAAGACAGCCAATAAATTATAGTATAACACATTTATTGTCGAGTGTGGCAGTCGAGAGTGGTAACAATGATAACTGAGGAGAAATGAAATAAATCGATTCGACAATTCAAAATGAAATTTTTCATCAGGTGTAATCTTGATGCACAACGAGACTGAATCAGATGCTGTCATTCCAACAACACATATTAAAATAATAAACTCTAACCGGAAATTAGAGCCTGAAGTCGCAGTCGTTAGAGTGAGAACCCAACGAAGGAAGAGTTGATCGCCCTATCTATGAATATGACATTGGAAACAAAGTGTACGCTCTGATTCGATAGAGTAGCAAAGGAAATCGGCTAAGTCCTTATGACAGGAACTATCCCTGTATCAGCCTTAACAGATTTAGTGAAACCACCGAAAACCTAAATGTGGATGACCAGGTAGGGATTCGAATGCTGCTCCTCTCGAATGCGAGTCTAGTGCCGTAACCACTATTCCGTCTTGCTTTGTGGGCGCTTAAGCTCACTTTGGAAAAGAACATGATGGAGATAATCCTCCGTTGCTTTATGAAGAAATGATCCCGACATTAGACTCCAGTGACGTTGGGAAATCATGGAAAATCTGAACATTAAGTCGGAATTTTGGAACCAGCTCTTGTCTCTGTACCATCTCATTCATTTTCTATTGCAAACATATGTTCTTTAAGAATCAAGATCAGCAGGCACACCAACAAGTTACTCTAAGCAAGTAATGAATTATTTCGAATCAACAGACAAATTGAAGTGCAGCTAGTCCCGGCGGAGGTTCGAGTCCTCCCTTGGGCATGGGTGTGTGTGTGTTTGTCGTTGGGATAATTTAGGTTATGTCGTGTGTAAGCTTAGGGACTGATGACCTTAGCAGTTAAGTCCCATAAGGTTTCACACACATTTGAACAGACAAATTCAAGGGCAACAATGAAAAAGGATTGATTTAAAGAAAGAATTCAAAATCACGCTCAAATGGAATACTGAGAACTGTGAAGCAGTGAATAAACTACATCTTTACATAGTCGCGCATAAAGTCAGTAGGATTCATTTTGTATATTTGGTCGCTATTATAATTATGTTAGTTAACGTAACTACTAGCGTAACTGGGAATACTACCTCATACTTCCTACAGTCCAGATTTGGCTCTCTCAAATTTTCATTCGTTTGGCACACTCAAGGAATCATTACGTGGAAAAAGTGCAGCGACAAAGAAGAGGTCAAAGAGTTTGTGGGAAAGAGGTTCAAACAACAGGGAAGCACCCCTTTGCTTCGGGCCAAAAAAACTACTTCATCACGGGGAAATTTTTTTAATATTGATGACGATTATGTTGAGAAGTAGTAAGAGTCTCATTTTGCAAAAAAGCGCAGGTTTTTTTCCTAATCAGTTTGTCTCTTTAATTATTGAGTGTCCCTCGTAGACAGACACGCAGCGGATATAACACCTTTTTTTTGCGGTAGAAACATAAAGAGAAGCGGGAAAGGAAAACAGTAAGAATTCGTCGATGCAGAAACGTGAGGTGGCGAAACTGTAGCGAGCACAGTAATAATGACTTTTCTGGACAGAACACCTATTCTCTGCAGCATATGTGTTGTGGGACCCGCACTGGTGAAGTACTATATGTTTACGTTATCCCTTTTGTACAGTAAAATATACTGTAAAATTTTAAAAAATACTACAACATTTCAGCGCCACAATCTAGTCGCTTCATTGTTACTCTATGATGATAACCTCTATCCAAGAAACGACAATCGTTTATTTATTCGGATATAATACCAAATTACGCGAAAGTTATTTACATCTACCTCTACGCCTAGTTGATTACTTCGCAATTCGTGCCTGGCAGAGGGTTCTTCGAACTACCATCTTCAGACTGTTTCCCCACCGTTCCATTTTCTAACAGCGCATGGGAAAAATGAACATTTAACTCTATCTGTACAAACTCTCATTTCCCTTATTTTATACCGATGATCATATCTCCGTATTTAGGATGGCGACAATAAAATATTTTCGCATCCAGAGGAGAAAGTTGGTGATTGAAACTTCGTGAAAAGCTCTCGCCGCAACGAAAAACGCCTTTGTTTAAGATTGCCAACCCAGCTCGTTTACCATTCGGTGACACTCTCTCCCCTATTTCCTGATAACATAAAAAGAGCTGCCCTTCTTTGGACTTTTTCAATATCCTCTGTCAATCTTGTCTGGTAAGGATGACATGCCGCAGAGTGATGTTCTATCAGAGGACGGACAAGCGTTGTGCAGGCAGTCTCTTTAGTAGACCTGTTGTATCGTCTACGTGTTCTCCCAGTAAGAAGCAGTCTTTGATTTACCTTCTCCACAACATTACCTATGTGATTGTTCCAATTTAAGTTGTTCGTAACTGCAATTCCTAGATAGTTAAGTGACTTGCCAGTCTTAACATTTGTGTAATTTATCGTGTAAACAAAATTTAACTGATTTCTTTCGTACTCATTTGCATGACCTCATATTTTTTCTTGTTCAGAGACAAAAAATGGTTCAAATGGCTCTGAGCTCTATGGGACTTAACATCTGAGGTCATCAGTCCCCTAGAACTTAGAACTACTTAAATCTAACTAACCTAAGTACATCACACACATCCATGCCCAAGGCAGGATTCGAACCTGCGACCGTAGCAGTCGCGTGGTTCCGGACTGAAGCGCCTAGAACCGCTCGGCCACCAGCGGCCGGCCTTGTTCAGAGACAATTGCCGTTTTTCGCACCATACGGATATGGTGTCTTAGTCATTTTGCAATTGGTTTTGATCTTCTAATGAGTTTACCACACGGTAGATGACAGCATCATCTGCAAACAATCTTCCTTGGGGAATGCCAGTTACAACTTCTGTTTTACTCGATGATTTTCCGTTGATTACTACGTAGTGAGACCTTTCTGATACTAAATCACGAACCAGTCACACAACATGTGTAAACATGCTAAAAATCGAAGCCCATTCATTTACGCCACAACAGAACACACCATGAAAAGTGGCCAGAACTAATATGTGACAATTTCAACAATGTACCCATAGCTACAGCGCGATGGACTTACGAAACACGATTTCACTAATTTATTTCGTTCTTCACAAAACGTTTGCATTAGTGTGGCAAATACACTCCTGGAAATGGAAAAAAGAACACATTGACACCGGTGTGTCAGACCCACCATACTTGCTCCGGACACTGTGAGAGGGCTGTACAAGCAATGATCACACGCACGGCACAGCGGACACACCAGGAACCGCGGTGTTGGCCGTCGAATGGCGCTAGCTGCGCAGCATTTGTGCACCGCCGCCGTCAGTGTCAGCCAGTTTGCCGTGGCATACGGAGCTCCATCGCAGTCTTTAACACTGGTAGCATGCCGCGACAGCGTGGACGTGAACCGTATGTGCAGTTGACGGACTTTGAGCGAGAGCGTATAGTGGGCATGCGGGAGGCCGGGTGGACGTACCGCCGAATTGCTCAACACGTGGGGCGTGAGGTCTCCACAGTACATCGATGTTGTCGCCAGTGGTCGGCGGAAGGTGCACGTGCCCGTCGACCTGGGACCGGACCGCAGCGACGCACGGATGCACGCCAAGACCGTAGGATCCTACGCAGTGCCGTAGGGGACCGCACCGCCACTTCCCAGCAAATTAGGGACACTGTTGCTCCTGGGGTATCGGCGAGGACCATTCGCAACCGTCTCCATGAAGCTGGGCTACGGTCCCGCACACCGTTAGGCCGTCTTCCGCTCACGCCCCAACATCGTGCAGCCCGCCTCCAGTGGTGTCGCGACAGGCGTGAATGGAGGGACGAATGAAGACGTGTCGTCTTCAGCGATGAGAGTCGCTTCTGCCTTGGTGCCAATAATGGTCGTATGCGTGTTTGGCGCCGTGCAGGTGAGCGCCACAATCAGGACTGCATACGACCGAGGCACACAGGGCCAACACCCGGCATCATGGTGTGGGGAGCGATCTCCTACACTGGCCGTACACCACTGGTGATCGTCGAGGGGACACTGAATAGTGCACGGTACATCCAAACCGTCATCGAACCCATCGTTCTACCATTCCTAGACCGGCAAGGGAACTTGCTGTTCCAACAGGACAATGCACGTCCGCATGTATCCCGTGCCACCCAACGTGCTCTAGAAGGTGTAAGTCAACTACCCTGGCCAGCAAGATCTCCGGATCTGTCCCCCATTGAGCATGTTTGGGACTGGATGAAGCGTCGTCTCACGCGGTCTGCACGTCCAGCTCGAACGCTGGTCCAACTGAGGCGCCAGGTGGAAATGGCATGGCAAGCCGTTCCACAGGACTACATCCAGCATCTCTATGATCGTCTCCATGGGAGAACAGCAGTCTGCATTGCTGCGAAAGGTGGATATACACTGTACTAGTGCCGACATTGTGCATGCTCTGTTGCCTGTGTCTATGTGCCTGTGGTTCTGTCAGTGTGATCATGTGATGTATCTGACCCCAGGAATGTGTCAATAAAGTTTCCCCTTCGAGGGACAATGAATTCACGGTGTTCTTATTTCAATTTCCAGGAGTGTAGTTCAGTTTAGTTCAGCCTTAAGTGATGTCGTGCTATACAAAAAACTTACGTTACTTGAAAATTGCAGCTATGTTATTTGACGATGAGCCAGTATAGCACCACCATAAAATCCTCATAAATATAACTTCTCGGATGACAGACAGTATCACAAACAACGTTGCACATGAAAAGCGCTGTCATTAGAACGTCGATAACTCACGGCGTAACTGTGCTGGTATCTAAAACGGTAGTGAAGAGTTTTTCAAACTTTTTCTAAAGTTTTACGACGAACACCAGTTGCATCCGCTTACACTGGAGAACACCCGTGACATGTACTTTCATGAGCAACTACACTATGGAGATCTACCGGGTAGCGTGCAGCAGCCCGTTACGCGTTGATGACGGAGGCGGCGCGTCTCGCCATGGACTCCACGAGACACCGCATATTCCCCCTTCTGACCAGCCATAGCCCACACCTCAGGTAACGTGGTCTGAGCTGGCTCTAAGGTTCACACAACTCTCTACATGGAGTGCCAGAAGGGTTCAACAGGAATGAGGCATGGGACACTCTTCGATGTTGCCGTAACCTGTATCGATCACCCTCCTTGATTCGGGAGCGTAGTAGTAGTGTCCCTGCGACCACTCAAGAATGGTTTGCAGCTTAGAGTATGGGTGCGCTATGGGCTTGAGTGCGCTCTCCGCCTGTCCAAAATTACTACTCGCAATAGTCTACGTCGCCCTATCTCAACAACATATTTTCTATGACAGGTGACTCTGGCTGTTTTCCCTAACTTGAGACACTGTAAGTACACCCTTGACATGGCGATGCATGAAAAGCCCAGTGCCTATACAACCTTGGAGTCTCCCATAAGCCGGGCACTCAACATCTAGCTGTTATCGAATACGCTGATATCGCTCATCTTGCCCACCTTATACCTGAGTGTAATGCTGATTGCCAGTACAAAGCCTGACAGCACCCTAGTGAGATGAAATGCCCAACTACTCCATTTGCCGTGACGTCGGGAGTTCTCTCTATCCTAGACAGCGCCATTCTCTAATTCAATTGCCTCAGAAAATATGAATTTGGGTTAGAATGTCACTAATAAATGCCAGACAAGCACCTTCCAAAATTTCAATCGATGTTCCGTAGCAGCAAACGAAATTCATTATCTGATAAAAATATGAGGGAATCTTCTTGCTGCGTAATTTCGAAAAAGCAAAATAAGTGAGAGTGTGAAGGTGAATAATTAAGTAATGGGTCACATATTAAACGGGAAGCGACGATCTGTTAGAGGATTGTAAGGATACCTGAATGTCTTCGGAGACGGCGACGACGCAGTCCAGGACGCTGCCTCCGATAACCACCTGCAACAGCAATGTTATGGTAAGCACGAGTACAGCACCTTTTAATATTTCCTGTTTTTATATCATTCTGTCTCTGTGACCCAGTTCTGCATATCAGAAAACACTGGTATAAAGTTATCACGTTTTAATACAGTAGCTTGCGGATTGTTTACACATATGTACATCGATATGCGTGAGGTAGCTTGGAACATCCTCACAAGACACTTTGAAACAAGGTTTTAATCATATCTATAACAGATCTCAATATAACGCTTACCTGTCAATTACTTCCTGTACAAAGGAGTAAATTAAACGAGAAATGTTATATGAACAATAATATAAAAGTTCTGAATTTCAGTGAATTTATTACTGCTCGTGATTTTTAATATCATACACGCAAAATAAGAAAATAATGTTCTCCATCAATAAAGAAATATAGTTGACATTTTTGTGCAAATCATCATGTAAAATTAAGGTCGACGTGGAAATCCAGCTTCCTCCTAATTATCTTATTTCTACAAAGTTAAAATGAAATAAAAGCACCAAATAAATGACGGCGACGCCGTGTGGCAGGGCAGAAACCTGATACACTACAAAGCAAACTCATAATATGCACATGAACTATTTTTCACTTAACACATCATCCGTCATCCTCACCTTCCTCTTTTCATTCACGGTTTTATCTATCAAATGCGTTTGTTTTCATCCTGGATAGTTTCGAATTCATTGTGACGGTCTTAAAATAGTTTCTCTCTAACCGTCCATTGCGAATATTCTAATGTGAGTTGTTCATGAAACAACTACATCCATTATTAACTTTTTAATCTTTTAAACAGAAAGGCAGCAGCAGCACTACTACCGGGAACATTCTCACAGATACATAAAGACTGCAAAGTAGCGTGGAGTTAATGATGTCTCAGATCACGGCGTACAGTACATATGCTAACGTTTAATATCACAATGCATTGCACAAATAATAAGCGGAAAACAGCAAAGTTAAAAAATGAAAATGAATAAAAGGAGTTCAAAAATCACTTGTGAAATATACACAGGAAAGATATTCATAATACATATAATGTAAATGTAAACTGTAATATACTCTGTAATATAGTCATACGTTACTTTCAAAACTATTGTCCTACCAAATTACTCTACGTAAGTACATTAAATGCTGGGACACGGCTGATGACAGGGTTAAACCACATTAGAAACTGTGTTGTAAAATCTAAGGAAAGCCATCAGAAAATCAAAACGCACATGCGTTGAAAAACAAAAATAAGTGCGCCCAGTAAAAACTTAAGAACTGCTTGGAACACAATAAAAAAATAAGCCAGGCAAACGTAATCAACAATATGAAGAAATACGTTTGAAGGTGAATAATGATATGATCAAAAATATCCCACAAATATTAGACAGTTAACAACTCTTTCCTGACAGTCAAAGATAATCAAGGTTTACACATTTATTTAATGGACAGTCTAAAGCTTTCAAAATAGCTTTGATAAAATTAGTCTACACACAACATCTTAAAAATAAGTTTTTAATCTTAAAAACAACTGTTCTAACACTAACAAGTAAATCAGTAATGAAGAAAATAAATGGTATTCTGCCGAGATTTTTAATACACAAAGTTGCTTATGTAATGAATCTCTTTATAGTGGTATTTTTCCAGACAGATTTAGCTGCACTGTTGTCAAGGTACACAGCAGACAAAAATAGTGCGGAGTACGGCCTCATCTCATTATTACAAGTATTTTCAAAAATTTTCGAGATACAGAGCACAATTAAAAACATACAGTACATAAACATATTCTTAATAGGACACATTTCGGATTTCAGTGACTGAAAAGTCTGTACTTACCTCGACATATGATACACCGTGCTACAAATGAGATGAGGTGATCGTATGGCATTATTGGCCATATCAAAAACTGTCGCCGCTAGGAATACTTTGTGAATGATTTGTTTATGTGGACCACGATGTAAATAAATGGAAAAACGCAAAGTTAAAAAATAAAAAGAACAAAAGGAGTTCAAATAGGACTTGTGAAATACACAGTGAAAAACGTACATAACATGTATGATGTAAATGTAAAAGCTACATTTGTGGGAAAGTAAGTATGGCAGATTCATGGTTTTTATCTTATCTACATGGCTTAAAACAGTGGGTATCATTTCCATGTCTATCATTTGTCAACAAATATTTCGAATATGAAACTATTGGACATGGTTTTTGATATACAAAAATAATCTCACCTATTAATTTTTTGCTAAAAAAGGTATGTCAATAATTAAATACTTGAACATGACGATTTGTTCAAGGAAATTCTATGAAATTTAAATTTTGACATGACTCAGAGCAAAAAAAGTCTATACTTTTAGTGGAACTACGAAACTTTAAGTCGATTCTGCTCAGTTTTTGCAACTACACATACGTAACTTCAGTTGCAAGACCGTCACTCTCTGATTGAATGCTTTTGTTAGGCTCAGTTTTCCGGCCACGGTGGCCGAGCGGTTCTAGGTGCTTCAATCCGGAACTGCGCGACTGCTACAGTCGCAGGTTCGAGTCCTGCCTCGCGCATGGATGTGTGTGATGTCCTTAGGTTAGTTAGGTTTAAGTAGTTCCAAGGCACTCATGACCTCAGATGTTAAATCCCATAGTGCTCACGACCATTTGCCATTAGGCTCAGTTTGCTGATTACAGCTACAGTTGATTTAAAAACGAAAAAATGAGTCAATTCTTCATATTTCCATTCACTAACGAACGGAAGGTTTTTTTGGGGGAGGAGGGGTGATACGGGGGACTTCAATTTACAGGCATATGTTTTTACTTTTGGTTAGTTAACCTTCAACGAAAGTGGCACCTATCTTGCATAAAGCTTTCTCATAGTTCGCACCAGAGTGACAAACGTCCATAGTTAGAATCTCAGTCCGGGCACATAGTTTTAATGTGCCAAGAAGTTTCTTTCTCACAGTTAATTAAATACGTTAAATACAACATACTATTTCAACTGATATGTCTATGGCATCAGTTGTTTCACACGTCTACAATCGCCAGTCATCCACTACCAGAGTCTGTACTTTCTCAGTCTCTTCACCTGTGATTGCAGCTTTGTGACGTCTTTCACATGGATCAACTTCAAGGTATGCAACACAACTACTTTAATACGCCAAATAAAGAAAACTACTCCGAAGACTAAACTGCGACTTGATTTTCGCTGTACACCATGAGTCAGCACAACGAAAATAAAATAGCGAGTGGTTATAATGAAAATGCAGAGTTGCAGTGTGGGCTGCCGTTATCGAATGGCAGCGGAACTTGGAAGCTATTCTCATGCGGAACCAATTTTCGCTGGAAAAAATTTAGTTCCAATTTTGGTCACCAGGTGCAGATATGGCACCACACATCGTTTGTATGACGGTATGACATCCACGCAATCATTTGAAAAACCATAACGTGAGTGAAAAGTATGGATATCTAGAAGAGAGGCCGTCCGCTGTTAGCGAAACTGTTTGACGTGAACGGAGGCAGTTACTGTGCTGCACAGAGAGTGTCTCGCCGACTGAAAGGCTTAATGAGAGACCCGACATCATAAAATAGTTTAAAGAAGATAATGAAATTCGAAAACACGGGTAAACTTGGAAGAGGAAGGCGTCCTATCTCAGTGGAAATTACTGACGACATTGCTGTTGCTAACTGACCAAGCAGCTCGTGCTCATGGTCAACAGTACGGAAAGTTTTGTGGTCTTTAGTAGACTGGTAGAACATCCGTACAAGATCCGGATGGTGCATCAACGTTCTGAATTTGCTCTTCGGTCTCTGCTACGGATCCGAGTTCACCACTTTCGACCAGGCAATATTCTGTGAAGTGACGAGGCACATTTTACACTACAGGGTGTAGTGAACGCACAGGACTGACGAATTTGGGGTACTGTTAAACCGCGTGTTGGGCACTCGCCGTTTGTGACTATGTGGTATGGATTCGCGAGAACCTTTATTTTCAGTCCGTTCTTCATTGAGGAGAATACATCCAGAGGGTCTGTCAGGTGTAACGTGACGTCTGCATTTTATTGAGACTCCATTGTACATTGTGTGATTCCTGCTTTGGAAGAGCGCAACTCTGCAGAGATCGCCGTTTTCATACAAGGCTGGACAACACCTCATGTCACTCGCCCAGTAGAAGATTTGCTTATAGCAACCATCCACGAACGTATTATCTCCGGAGATTTTCCAGATGCATGGCCTGCAAGATCACATGATCCGAATCCATGCGACTTTTGGCTCTGGGGATATCTAAATGGACGCGCTTACCAGGGACACGCTCGGTATCCACCTGATCTGAAGGCCAGTGTACAGGAATACGTTGCACAGATTGCATAGGAACTGCAGCGAGCAACTGTTGATCACGTCGATTTACCGTTGCAGCATCTCATCGACGTCTCTGGTGCTTATACTGAACAAACTACGTAAACGGCGGTTAATAATAAAATCTGCATTATGCCTTTCCCAATTGTTTGACATTGTCTGCTTACAAACCGTTCCTAGTCATTACATATGGAGGGAGACATACGTCTTTCTTGCATTCACAGCGCCATATTTGTACCTGGTGGCCAAAATTGGTACTAATTTTCTCTAGTGTAAATCAGTTCCGCATTAACGTATTAGCATATCTCCCAAGTTTCGCTACTATGCAATAATTACAGCCTACATCGGATCTCTATGAGTAACTGCACTTTAATTATAACCAACCGTTTGCATTGCTACCAAGTATGATAGGATTTTGAGAGCGATTACTGGGTAGGTCCACATTTCAATTGTTTAAATAGTTCAATAGCGATCTATTACAAATACACGTGAATACACCCAAAGTCAGCCAAAAATGACCGACAATACAGGGTGTTACAAAAAGATACGGCCAAACTTTCAGGAAACGTTCCTCACACACAAATAAAGAAAAGATGTTATGTGGACATGTGTCCGGAAACGCTTAATTTCCATGTTAGAGCTCATTTTAGTTTCGTCAGTATGTACTGTACTTCGTCGATTCACCGCCAGGTGGCCCAATGGAAGGAAGGTAATGTCGACTTCGGTGCTTGTGTTGACATGCGACTCATTGCTCTACAGTACTATCATTGTTGGTGATGTCTTCATTGGGCCCCATGTTCTTCCACCTACGCTCAATGGAGCACGTTATCATGATTTCATACGGGATACTCTACCTGTACTGCTAGAACATGTGCCTTTACAAGTACGACAAAACATGTGGTTCATGCACGATGGAGCTCCTGTACATTTCAGTCGAAGTGTTCGTACGCTTCTCAACAACAGATTCGGTGACCGATGGATTGGTAGAGGCGGACCAAGTCCATGGCCTCCACGCTCTCCTGACCTCAACCCTCTTGACTTTCATTTATGAGGGTATTTGAAAGCTCTTGTCTACGCAACCTCGGTACCAAATGAAGAGACTCTTCGTGCTCGTATTGTGGACGGCTGTGATACAATACGCCATTCTCCAGGGCTGCATCAGCGCATCAGGGATTCCATGCGACGGAGAGTGGATGCATGTATCCTCGCTAACGGAGGACATTTTGAACATTTCCTGTAACAAAGTGTTTGAAGTCACGCTGGTACGTTCTGTTGCTGTGTGTTTCCATTCCATGATTAATGTGATTTGAAGAGAAGTAATAGAATGAGCTCTAACATGGAAAGTAAGCGTTTCCGGACACATGTCCACATAACATATTTTCTTTCCCTGTGTGTGAGGAATGTTTCCTGAAAGTTTGGCCGTACCGTTTAGTAACACCCTGTATAAGAGGAACATAAGAGCTAGCACAAGTAAAGTGTCATCCGGCCATTGCAGAGAGCACACTTGTAGATTCCAGGCAATAGGTAGAGAGCTAAATCCAGACTTTTTCAGAAGCTTGGACATAAAATCTGCAAGATATCTAAGGTTTATAGTTTTCCTGTGTTTCTCAAACAAAAAGTGTGACGTCCATATTTTATAGGTTCGTTCTACAAATTACGGTGACAAAATCTAAAGTTGCACGTCACATGCATTAGTACCTGATAACACACAAAACCGCCTTTCGAGAAACTATTATTATTCCTCGTTGTCGGGCCGAACGGCGGGCGACAGTAAGTGGTATCCCACCGCTGCCTGAGGCGTCTCCAAACATGAAATGAAAAGAAGGTGAACGAGCATCTACACTACTGGCCATTAAAACTGTTACACCAAGAATAAATGCAAATGATAAACGGGTATTCATTGGGCAAATGTATTATACTAGAACTGACATGTGATTACATTTTCACGCAATTTGGGTGTATAGATCCTGAGAAATCAGTACCCAGAACAACCACCTCTGGCCATAATAACGGCCTTGATACTCCTGGTCATTGAGTCAAACAGAGCTTGAATGGCGTGTACAGGTACAGCTGCCCATGCAGCTTCAACACGATACCACAGTTCATCAAGAGTAGTGACTGCCGTATTGTGACGAGCCAGGTGCTCGGCCACCATTAACCAGACGTTTTCAACTGGTGAGAGATCTGTAGAATGTGCTGACCAGGGCAGCAGTCGAACATTTTCTGTATCCAGAAAGGCCCGTATAGGACCTGCAACATGCGGTCGTGCATTATCCTGCTGAAATGTAGGGTTTCGCAGGGATTGAATGGAGGGTAAAGCCACAGGTCGTAACACATCTGAAATGTAACGTCCACTCTTCAAAGTGCTGTCAATGCGAACAAGAGGTGACCGAGACGGGTAACAAATGGCAACCCATACAATCACGCCGAGTGATACGCCGCTATGGCGATGACGAATACACGCTTCCAATGTGCGTTCACCGCGATGTCGCCAAACACGGATGCGACCATCATGATACTGTAAACAGAACCTGGATTCATCCGAAAAAATGACGTTTTGCCGTTCGTGCACCGAGGTTCGTCGTTGAGTACACCATCGCAGGCGCTCCCGTCTGTGATGCAGCGTCAGGGGTAACCGCAGCCATGGTCTCCTAGCTGATAGTCCATGCTGCTGCAAACGTCGTCGAACTGTTCGTGCAGATGGTTGTTGTCTTGTAAACGTCCCCATCTGTTGACTCAGGAATCGAGACGTGGCTGCACGATCCGTTACAGCCATGCGGATAAGATGCCTGTCATCTCGACTGCTAGTGATACGAGGCCAATGGGATCCAGCAAGGCGTTCCGTATTACCCTCCTGAACCCACAGATTCCATATTCTGCTAACAGTCATTGGACTCGACCAACGCGAGCAGCAATGTCGCGATACGATAAACCGCAATCGCGATAGGCTACAATCCGACCTTTAACAAAGTCGGAAACGTGATGGTACGCATTTCTCCTCCTTACACGAGGCATCCCAACAACGTTTCACCAGGCAACGCCGGTCAACTGCTGTTTGTGTATCGGTTGGAAACTTTCCTCATGTCAGCACGTTGTAGGTGTCGCCACCGGCGCCAACCTTGTGTGAATGCTCTGAAAAGCTAATCATTTGCATATCACAGGATCTTCTTCCTATCGGTTAAATTTCGCGTCTGTAGCATATCATCTTCGTGGTGTAGCAATTTTAATGGCCAATAGTGTACATAGGCTTTCTCTTGTTTCTTGTTTCCTCCAGGCTTACACGTTTTCTTTCACTTCATTGCGTATATACTCTACGAACAATCAAATTACAAAGAATATGAAAGAAATGGAGAAAATATGGGAAGTACCGTTCATGTGTGGAATTTGCTATTACTGCAGTACCGGCCAGAGCAGAATGAGGAATTGATGAGAACATCGCAATGAAAAAATTCGATTTATTCGGGTGTTGGAAAACAATAGACTCATTCGGCTGTAGTTTTATATATCAAATGAATTATTCATTTATTCTTTTGAGTGAAACCAATCTGTAGGTGCAATCGAATGAAAACATTCGACCGCTTTGGCATTGTTAAAACATTATTGCTCACTGCAGTCTGTTAACAATTATCGTCACTGTTACAGGTCGTTCCAATATTTTCTTTTTATTGAGAAACAATAAATTGCACTTAGTTCAGTTTTTCGTCATCATTATGACTAGGCATTCACTTCACGAGGGAAATTTGTGTATGGATCAAAACGTTAAAACGCTCATAGGCGTGACAATGAAATCAATCATATGACTGGGTAAAAAGTGACCCCCCAGATAAATTCAATGCGAAGTACAATATCTGCAACGACGAATCACATGCTGAACTACGTTAATGAAAGAAATCAACGAAAATTAACGAATGGTTTTTCTCGCAAAGAAATACTTCCGATAAGCGATAACAAATGCTTAAGAAGGAAGTGAGTAAGTCATCAAGCAATCAAAACATGTATCTTACATACTTTCTGTTCACGTCACCTAAACAGATACTGAAAAACAATTATCGAAGATTAGCGCAGACCAGCGGGAAGAGAGAGACGGCTTCAATAAATTTCAATTAAAAAGTAATCGTTCATTTATTTAAACCTAAGTTTGTAACGTAGGGTCAGTTATTAACGTTTTAAAACCAACCACAAATCCATATTTAATGCCAGAAAAATGAAAAATTCGTATTTAAGAACTTGTAAATAAATACAAAAATGTTATTCATGTTTCCCTCAAATACAGGGTTATTACAAATGATTGAAGCGATTTCACAGCTCTACAATAACTTTATTATTTGAGATATTTTCACAATGCTTTGCACACACATACAAAAACTCAAAAAGTTTTTTTAGGCATTCACAAATGTTCGATATGTGCCCCTTTAGTGATTCGGCAGACATCAAGCCGATAATCAAGTTCCTCCCATACTCGGCGCAGCATGTCCCCATCAATGAGTTCGAAAGCATCGTTGATGCCAGCTCGCAGTTCTGGCACGTTTCTTGGTAGAGGTGGTTTAAACACTGACTCTTTCACATAACCCCACAGAAAGAAATCGCATGGGGTTAAGTCGGGAGAGCGTGGAGGCCATGACATGAATTGCTGATCATGATCTCCACCACGACCGATCCATCGGTTTTCCAATCTCCTGTTTAAGAAATGCCGAACATCATGATGGAAGTGCGGTGGAGCACCATCCTGCTGAAAGATGAAGTCGGCGCTGTCGGTCTCCAGTTGTGGCATGAGCCAATTTTCCAGCATGTCCAGATACACGTGTCCTGTAACGTTTTTTCCGCAGAAGAAAAAGGGGCCGTAAACTTTAAACCGTGAGATTGCACAAAACACGTTAACTTTTGGTGAATTGCGAATTTGCTGCACGAATGCGTGAGGATTCTCTACCGCCCAGATTCGCGCATTATGTCTGTTCACTTCACCATTAAGAAAAAATGTTGCTTCATCACTGAAAACAAGTTTCGCACAGAACGCATCCTCTTCCATGAGCTGTTGCAACCGTGCCGAAAATTCAAAGCGTTTGAGTTTGTCATCGGGTGTCAGGGCTTGTAGCAATTGTAAACGGTAAGGCTTCTGCTTTATCATTTTCCGTAAGATTTTCCAAACCGTCGGCTGTGGTACGTTTAGCTCCCTGCTTGCTTTATTCGTCGACTTCCGCGGGCTACGCGTGAAACTTGCCCGCACGCGTTCAACCGTTTCTTCGCTCACTGCAGGCCGACCCGTTGATTTCCCCTTACAGAAGCATCCAGAAGCTATATCCTGCCAGCGTTCGGCAGTGACGTGCGAAAAAGCTGTGTGCGGTAGTTCCAGAACGTCTGGCAGCTTAACAGTCTTGCTACTTCTCGGGCCAAATCCCGCAGCTTGGCTCTAGATCAGTTCTCTTGGACTCATATTGTAGTGGCACAGTAGGAAATGTAAAAATGCAGCATTTGTATGATTGTTTTTCACGTTTCTAGGATACTCGTCTACCTCTGTGGTATAAAGCGATGGACATAGTCGAAATAAAGGGGATTTGGTTTTTCATTTTTGTCTTAAATGTTATGTTTTATTAATTTAAACAACTTTTATGAACAGTCTGTCATAAAACATCGATAACTAAGAATTTGTATTTGATGGTTAGGTTAGTGTTGTTTAACGTCCCGTCGACAACGAGGTCATTAGAGACGGGATGCAAGACCGTAGCGGTCTTGCGGTTCCAGACTGCAGCGCCTTTAACCGCACGGCCACTTAGGCCGGCCGATAATTAGGGACAACAGCTTTACCGGTGGATTAACTTGGACAGCACTGGCCGGTCAGCTGGTACATCTAGCCTGCAGTGATCTGGCCAGCAGCAGTTCACAAGTAAAAGGAGACGAACAGAGGAGCAATACAGCTTCGAATGTCATTTAATATTTAAGCAGAATAAAATAATACACTGCAAATCTCCCACAATAAGCACCTCAGACGACTAGACGAAAACCGCAACACGTTTAGTTTTTAGCTAACGTACTACTGTAATTAAAAACAAGAATGATGAAAATTCCTGACTTAACCACAGGCTAATTTTTCTGCATAAGCTGTGTGCAACGTAAGGGAGTATTGAAGGATTTCACCGTATAGTAAAATAATGAAGCCACTGAAGGTATTATTTACAGTCAGTCGTCTGGTAATCTCTTAGCTCCTTCCTTATCCGAGAAATACATTTCAGTTCTGGAAGTGTCACCTGCTACGGTGATAACGAGCCTATCAACAACAACAGAATCCACGAAGCCAACCACGAGCAGCATTTTCTCCTCTTCTTTTACAACGAGCCGTTCTATATCCCGCCAGCGTTCGGCAGTGACGTGCGAAAAAGTTGTGTGCGGAAGTTCCAGAACGTCTGGCAGCTTAACAGTCTTGCTACTTCTCGGGACAAATCCCGCAGCTTGGCTCTAGATCAGTTCTCTTGGACTCATATTGTAGTGGCACAGTAGGAAATGTAAAAATGCAGCATTTGTATGATGTGCTCGATGCTGTGAAAATGATTGTTTTTCACGTTTCTAGGATACTCGTCTACCTCTGTGGTATAAAGCGATGGACATAGTCGAAATAAAGGTGATTTGGTTTTTCATTTTTGCCTTAAATGTTATGTTTTATTAATTTAAACAACTTTTATGAACAGTCTTTCATAAAACATCGATAACTAAGAATTTGTATTTGAAGTGGAAACTGGAATTTCGAGTCCAATATGTAATTAGAAACAAGAACACGTGCATTATTCATAAAAAATGATGATGAGTTTTATAATTACGAGCTGTAGGCATTTAAAATTGAACGAAAAAAAGAAAAGCTGGGGAGGTTTGAACTAGCACACGGATAACTGCATTTGGTTCACATCCCTTATGCTACCGACTGCGTTACACGATCAATGTGAGATCACATATCAACTGCAGTATACAGGGTGAGTCATAAATGAGGAAAAATATGTCGAGAACCGCATGCTGCAATGTGTAACACGTGACGCACCGTTGTTAATTTCGTTCTCCTCGGTGTACTGTGTACGTAAAACAAAAACAACTGTTAACCATTGAACGAGACACCGACAAGCCTCACGGTCACAGCACGTCATTCACCCATAGGTACAAAACATGACACACCAATAAGCTGATGTGTACCTGCCAGCGTTTGAAAGATACGAGAAAGAACAAATCCCATCGTATGTGAAATTGTACCAGAACTTGTGAATCACACGTTGCCGGCGGAAACGGAGGGTACAGTCCCATGTTAGGGAATGTGTGTCCTGTAAGCGGAAAGAGTGGTCAACGGCGGAAGTAAAACCGCGGCGTGCATAACGTGTTTACAACACCTCTGCGCTGCTCACGCAGCCCGATACTCTCCGTGTCAACAGCTGCTAACGGCCGCATCGCAGTGTTATTACAGTACCATGGCAAATTTCACAAACGAGGAATACGCCGACATCCACCTCACCTACGGGCTTGCAGATGGAAGAGCTGACGTTACAAGGCAACTGTTTCACGAGAGGTTTCCTAACCGGCGCCTTCCACCCGCAAAAACGTTCTACTCTGTGGACAGGTGCTTGAGGGAGTATGGTGCATGTGAAGCACCTCCAGGATTTAGTGGTCGTGGCCGACCGTCGACGTACAGTGCGGATGACAAAGAAAAAGTGTTAAAAACTGTTGCGGAGGACCGAACAATAAGCACCAGGTCTCTCGCCACTGCGGTCGGAATGTCACAATCTACTGTTACGCGAGTACTCCACAGAAACCATTACCATCCCTTTCGCATGCAGAAACTACAGGCATTATTGCCGGAAGACTATCAGAGGAGGCTGGACTTCTGCAACTTTATCCTACGGCGTCAGACCCACGACCAGCATTTTTCACGAACAGTACTGTTCGCCGACGAAGCCTATTTCACATAGGAGAGTATAGTAAATTCGCATAATTGGCAGGAGTGGGCAGAAGAAAACCCCCACAGCACAGTGATACGGGGGTACCAACAACGATGCGGTGTCAATATCTGGTGTGGTATTATTGATCACAATCTCATAGGGCCATGTATACTACCACAAAGGCTTACAGGAGAGCGGTATCTGCGTTTCCTGGATGCTACATTACCGGAATTGTTGGAAGACGTTAGTTTGGCCTCTCGTATGAACCTGTGGTGCATGCATGATGGTGCCCCCACTCACTTCAGCGGCACAGTGCGACGCCACCGGGACAATGCCTTCCCTTCGAAATGGGTCGGTCGTCGAGGCCCTGTAGCATGGCCAGCAAGATCGCCAGACCTGAATCCACTGATTTCTTTTTGTGGGGGCATCTGAAATCTGTGATTTATGAAGGAGAGGTTGTTGAAGTCAACACCCTTAAACGCAGAATACAACGTACCTGTGACAATACGCCAACAGATAGAGACATGTTGGATCGTGTTCAGCAATCCTTCCAGCGAACAGTTCAACTATGCCACACACATCGTGGCCGTCATTTCGAACAATACTTAAAACCGCCACTGCAGCTTCTGGTCATGGGTTTCTATGTTGTATTGTATTCGTTTGTATTAACTGCCACATACCTGTGCAGTTGTATTTTGTATTCTGCATCTGTGTACTCGTTTCTTAAAACTAAGTCTGGGACACAAAAACCAAATTACAAAACATGCATGTACACTAGTGCAGCCCCTTCTCACGTTCCTTTCCCTATGCCAACTAACCACGATACATAATACCGGCCAGCGTAAGCGGTACGAGGTAGACGTGGGCGCCGTCATTGCTCGCAGTGTCACGCCGCATGCCTCGCCTTCTCGTCAGCGGCTAGACTACCTACTACATCTGGCCCCTTGGCCAATGTCGGCGCACAGTAACACCCAAGTCCACTTCACATTTCCAGATTTTTACCATCAATTGCATTGTCATTTACTGACATAGGAACATGCGGAAAACGAATTTATGTTTGCAGCTCAGTGTGTGACACTTTGCACGACATATTTTTCCTCATTTATGACTCACCCTGTATACAACGCCAGGAAAACTTCAAAGCCGATTATCTCCGGAAATTTATATAAAAAAAGATATTAAGAACAGTCATTTCTCGGCACTTCCATGCGCATGTTACACTACGGAACAGAAAGCAGACTCAGCCATTTTTATACTGCACATTAACAGTGCGACAATCAGAGCACAATGTTGCAGAGGCTATGACTGTACACGATTTTAGAAATAAAAACTAGGCATCTACAGCGTGATTAAAAAAAAACGTTGATGGCTGTTAATACAGTTGAATACCTTAAAGTTTCATTCAACATAACTTAGTAATAAGATATCTAATACATAAGTAGGACCGACTTCCAAGAGCGTAACACCGCCGGTGTACATGTGCTACTGCTTCTGACCAATCATCACGTTTGTGTTTGTTTACATCAGGTTTATTCTTATGATGAACGGATTAACTTCAGTGCCACTAACAGCATTTACATACATCCAGAATCTCTTTGGGTATTGCACGAGATCTTTTGACAGTATTCTGCTATGGTAGTCACTGAAGGCTTCACGTGTTGTAATTTTGACAGCGAAATGCATTTCAGTCAACATCTGTCTACAACCCTATGGATTGTTTTACAACCACTATGCAGTAGCCAAACCTACATTTATAGCATTTGTAGAATACAAATTGTATAGAAACCGGACGACAGTTATAAGAGCCAAGAGGCATGAAAAGGACGCAATGTCTGAGAAGGGAGTGAGACAGGGTTATAGCCTATCCCCGATGTTATTCAATCTGTATATTGAGCAAGCAGTAAAGGAAACAAGAGAAAAATACGGAGTAGGTATTAAAATCCATGGAGAAGAAATAAAAACTTTGCAGTTTGCCGATGACATTGTAATTCTGTCAAAGATAGTAGAGGACTTGGAAGAGCAGTTGAACAAAATGGACAGTTTCTTGAAAGGTGGATATAAAATGAACATCAACAAAAGTAAAACGAGGATAATGGAATGTAATCGAATAAAATCAAGTGATGCTGAGGGAATTAGGTTAGGAAATGAGACACTTAAAGTAGTAGATGAGTTTTGCTATTTCGGAAGCAAAGCAACGAATAATGGTCAAAGTAAGGAGGATATAAAGTGTAGACTGGTCATAGGAAGAAAAGCGTTTCTGACTAAGAGAAATTTGTTAACACTGAATATAGATTTCAGGGTTAGGAAATCTTTTCTGAAAGTATGTGTATGTAATGTAGCAATGTATGGAAGTGAAACATTAATTATAAACAGTTGAGACAAGAAGGGACTAGAAACTTTTGAAATGTGGTGCTACAGAAGAATGCTGAAGATTAGGTGGATAGATCACATTACAAATGAGGAGGTACTAAACAGAACTGAGGAATCAAAAAATTTGTGGCACAACTTGGCAAGAGGAAGGGATCGATTGATGGGACACATTCTGAGACATCAAGGGATCACCAATTTAGTACTGGAGGAAGTGTGGTGGGTAAAAATCACAGAGGGAGACAAGAGGTCAACACAGTAAACAGATTCAGAAGGATGTAAGATGCAGTAGTTACTCAGAGATGAAGAGGCTTCCACAGGAAGAGTAGCATGGACAGCTGCATCAAAGCAGTCTTTGGACAGAAGACCACAACAACAGAAACATACAATAGTCTCTCTTTCTTGAGAAGTTTCTTTACAGTGGTTGTATTTCATGGACCAAGGGTGCCCACACAATAATTTGTAGAAGGGGGGGGGGAAGAGTTGGTGGTACTTTTAATATTTTTTAAGATGAATGACGACTTGTCAGAAGCCATAATAATGTTCCATTTCCGATCATGTTAAAAGCCAAGTAATACTGACTTTTAAATCACATCCTTGGAAGAAAAACGCCTTAGCACACTATACCTTCTCCTTTCCCTAAAATCTATAAAAGCTAGGAGTAGGTGCAGTTGGGAGGGTGGGGGGGCGGGGGGGGGGGGGGGGGGCGGGGGCAAGTGGACTTGGAGTGGTCCCGCCCTTCCTCCTGGGTATGGGTCTTGTGATGGATGATCCCTCCCATCACGAACTGGGTACACATGTATACATTGCATGGTCAACTAGTCTTTTAAACTTGAGCCACAGTTCCTCTATAAGCTCCTGTCTTGAGCTAGAAGTTTCAAGTTCTTCACTGAGATTAGTCACTGTTGCTTCTTTATCTAGTTTACTGAACATATAAATCTTTCTGCTTCTTTCAGTTGCCCTTTGTGCTTAGGTAAACATTGTTGCTACAACTGCCCCATGGTCACTGACACCAGTTTCGATGTGGACATCTACAAATTGGTCAGGTCTATTAGTTACAATTAGATTTAATATATTTCTATCATGAGTGGGGTCCTAAACCATCTGTTGTGGATACTTTTCAGAGAAGGTACTTAGCACTATTTCACAGGATGTCTTGTCATGCCCACCACTAACAAAAATGTAAGTATTCCAATTGATGGTTGAATGATTACCGTCTCTTCCAGTAATTACAGTATGGTTGGGGAACTTATGTACAAGTGAACTGAGGTTTTTCCTGGAGGTTTTGGTTACATCAGGAGGTGAGTCTAGTGGTGATAGAAGAATCCAATTATAATTTTACATCCACCCCTGATACAGTTTCTTAGCTAAACAATTTTTCATGCAGCTTCATTTTCTATCTTGGTAGATTTGAATTTTTTGTCTACTGTGACAAATGCAACATCTCCATTTCCCATTATTGTATCCTTTTCTCAATAAAAGCTCACTGCTATCAACTTCAGTTTTAACTATCTTTATGCACACAGTATTATGTGAGCTCTGCTGCTTTTTAGAAGCACTTCAAACTCTGGCACTTTGTAGTGAATTTTTTGGCAGTTAAACAATGAAATTTTAGTACTCTTTCCTGTGGAGCATCTCTTTGTATCTTACACTGATAACTTCTGGGTCTCTCTGGAATAAACGAATCTAAATCAAAAAAATTCCATGTACGCACTCCACACATAGGCTGCTATCTGGGTAGCAGCATCTGACGAACAGTTCACATCTGATCAATTCAGGCGGGCCAGACAGTTCTCATTCCTAAGGTACATGTCCAAAAAGTCAGATTCTGACATATCATAGAACCTTTGAAGTCTCGAGATAAAGCCTGATTGTGATTTGTGATTTTTGTTGAAATACTGTGAGTAAGGTTGGTATTTCAACTCACTCTGCCAGCAATTGGAATTATCCAAGTATGACACTGGAACCCAGATGACAGACGTTGCTTATCCCAGTGTGTACCGCAGTCTGTAATCGGTTACTCTCTGTTTCCTCAAAGACCGTTGGAACAGCCTCTTCATCATGCTGAATGAGGTCCTCAGACATACACACTGAGTGCACATGACGTTCCTTCCCATCCTTTGCTTCCATTTACCTAAGGGAAACAGTATGTTTGAACTGCCAACAATTGATATACACCTATCCTTCTGTTTTTGCCTGCAACTGGCACGAGATTCAGTACATTTCCCAACAGGTGAAGTGAGTCCCACTGGCTCAGTTCTAGTATCACTGGACTGGAAGACAGCACCTCGAACTTGTTGCTTGCAGGAGCAGGTATACAATCAGAGTTCTCCCTGGTACCAGTCTCTGCTATACAGAACTATTAGTCCTACCATTGGCACACCATTCATGGTCAAGTGGATGGGTAGTGGCAGATCCTGTATTTCCTGCAGAAGGGACAGTGTCTCTAGCACATAACTCTCAGCAGCCCTCTGAGAACAACCATTCACAACAGCTTCCAGTTGCTTGACAGTAGTTAGGTCAATTTCCATCTG
Source organism: Schistocerca cancellata (assembly GCF_023864275.1). Classification (NCBI taxonomy): domain Eukaryota; kingdom Metazoa; phylum Arthropoda; class Insecta; order Orthoptera; family Acrididae; genus Schistocerca; species Schistocerca cancellata. The sequence continues at coordinate 405,628,398 of NC_064627.1, read as the reverse complement.
TTTGCAAACAGCAACTATCCAAGAGTCTGAAGGCTCCGAACATAACCAACCTTGCAACACTGTATTCATCAGTCATCATAGGGGTTCACCACCTGGCATGATGATATGAGCTGCCACTGTGTTCACAACACTATCATTTCTAGTTCATATACCTGGTAAATTGGCAAAATTGGACTGTGGCTATTACATTTCTGACTTATGAAGGGCCGTTGCCGAGCCCTATATTCGATATCTCATTCACAGTATTTTTCAACAAAAATATGCAAGACTGCAAAATGTCCATGCTGTTACGAAATACGTTGATACAGAGAATGTTCAACTGTTGCAATAGCCAGTACTGTCTCCAGATGCTTTACCCATAGAAAACATCTGGTCATAGGTTGCTGAGAGACTGATACAGCACCACCTGTCAGCCACTAAGACTGATGAACTCTGGCACAGCCTGAATTAGCATGGAATGATGAACTGCATTTGTTATCCAACCTCAATCTGACGTGATGCCCTGCCAGTTTAGATCAATTGTTGCTGCCAGAAGTAGTTCTTTGTATTAAATTTCATACCCTGTACTTTTACATCAACTACACATTTAATCACAGTCATGATCTGCTATTATAGACATCAGTATTAAGGTGGCAGAAATCAAGAGAATGAACCAGAAGCGCAAACTAATATGGATAGAACAGTAAAAATCCGAAAGCTCTTGCCATGGGTCACACTGAGTGCAGTTCAATCCTAAGAACTAGCAGGATGCCTCGTCCAGCTGGACCGTCTGAAAGACACCTATTACCTCTAACAAACGACCTCGGTTTGTCATATCAGTGTTTTCAATGGCACAGTTCTGTCAAGCATGATGCAAGTACCTGGTTGCTAGTTTCCACTCATGCAAACTCGTAATTCATAAGTCTTCTAGGCTTGGGAAATCAGGGTTCAGGCAGTGCAGATTCTGGCACCAAATGAATTATGCCCAGATTTCCTCCCTTCCCCTCTCCCAATGATGTCATTGGTGACATCATGCATTGCTGCCAAATTCCTCCTAATAGGTCAACTGCCCTATATAAAGTGGCGGAAAATTTAAAAAAATCTAACCAAATTCAAATTTTGGCGGGAAAACAGTAACAGCCAGGATTTTCCCCTAACTTCTATGACATCACTGTGGAAGAAGAGCTGTTGTCTTAAGTATAAAATGGCAATAAATTCCAAATCCAAGATGGTGTATTGTCACGTTGGTGTGAAATTCAAATCAGGCCCCCACAACCGCACGAGTGGTCGACTGTGAAGAGCGGACAAATTGAATACCTGGGCGGCGGCCATTAGAGTGGTAAAGTGGCGCGCGGAGTTCGAATGTTTATACATCGCTTTTGGTTATAAAATGCCTGCCCTTGAGTTAGGTCACAAACGTAATGCCTCATTTAAATACGTTACTACAATACACTTTTTAATTTATGAACAAACAGCAACTAGTCACTTTATGAATTTATCTTACGTACTACATGGGATCTGCCGTAGCAAAAGGTTATGTACTGGACCCCTAGCATTTTTCGTAGTTCGTTTACGATAGATGTAAGCAAAATGCATCAAAATATTCGAAGATTTGCCCACTATATTAATAGATATTTTCTGACTCTACCTTGCTTTAGATTTTATGACGCGAAGTGCGTTATATATGGTATAGTGCTTTGGCAACTCACGACCAAATTATCAAGTTTCAACCTAACCTAGACCATGAAAACACTACCGATCAGCCAACTTTCTTCAAAATCATCAGAACATATAAAATGGTATTCTGTCGGTCGGAAATCTTGCCTCCTGACAACGTGTAACCATTTTTGTAACAGCTGTGGTTTTGAGAAAGGAAACCTGCAAATAGATGCACAGGCATTATGCTAATATCGTGTTACAAAAATATTTATTAAGCAAGTGCACTGACATACAAAACAACTTAAAATATCCACATACCTGTCAAACGTAATATTCGTTCCTTTCTCGAATATATTTGTACAATTAATCGCTGCACAACTCTTCACCATTGTACTTCTTTTGATTGGAACATACAGACAGTAGAATTACGAGTAACAAATACTGTATGTACGCCCCAACAAATATACAACGTTGAATCAGGGTCTTCATAAACAACAATACTACACAACACATCAGACTACAACCACTATAATGGCGTCCAGCCGAAGGTTCAAATTATTCCGCGACTGCAGCGCCATCAGTGAGTCTAGTTATTTTTTACAAGGTCTTTGATTCAAATATTCAAAATGGCGATCTTTGCATACTTGTACAGGCTCTATGACATCACAATCCAATATTGCGATACAAGATCACTGATCAGGAATACTGGTACAGTTCAAGGAAATCAGAAGCCAAGATGGCTGACCTGGAATAAGAGCACAGCACGCACTGTTGCCAGATTTCCTGGGTTTTCCCCTGAGACAAAGGATGTTTCTTTCTCCTATAGGTCCAAGCCCGTGGCCATGCGGACTTGCCAGGCTGTAAGGTTGTGGGCATTAAACGAGCCATGTCAGGCAGTTGCTGAGCCATCAACCAGTCCACTTTACCTCCTAGCACTATGATCACTCATATATCTAACATTAAGTTGATCACATTTCAGCAACCTGTCCTAAGTCCAGTAGTGCTATGTTTCAACAATACCTCTCTGCATTAAATTTTAAACAGTTCCCACCCATCAACACTCTGACATCACAGTTTAAACAATTTAATTCCCCCTAGAGCTACCTTAAGTTTCAGACCCAACACTCAATTTTCCTAAGTTTAAAATGGGGGGAAAATTCACAAAATTCACTTGTCCTATGTTTAAAAATGGCATGAAATTCAAAATCTACTCATGCTAAGTTTAAAATAATGGGAAGCCTACTGACTGTCAGAACTGTAGAATAGCACTGGATGTGAACAGCAGTGTGTGTCAGACCTATACTGCACTTGTCTTAATGTAAAAACTGTGTAACTCACTGATACAGCCTGTATGGTTGTCAAACACTTGTCAGTGCCATGTGTGGTCGAGAAAGGAATAGGAGAGATATTGACTTGCATCTGTATTTAAACAACATGGCTCAAGTGCTGTGCCACACCAAACAGAGGTCGGGTCACAGGCACTTGCTCACATCAACTAACACACCGCACTGCAGTGCCTCGAGTAGTGTGTCGAAGGCATCAATCCAGGCCAACTGATGACGTGTCACTCAGCACCAGTATCACTTGGACTGCACCACATGACTTCATGTGATCCCACATCAGTGGGATACAGTTAGCGATGCTGCCAAATGTTTTTCAGTCTCCTATTGTTCAATCAGGTTAGATAACTTGACACAGCTGACTACATTACTTCGCACTTAATATGTGTACAAAATACTATGGTACTTCATTATCACTACGAGCTGCAAGCTACCACAGGGATGGAAACATTATACATCAAGACTTACGGACTTGCATCATTTTTGTGTAGGGTTAACATAAAAAAGGAGAGTTGAACACAAAGTCAAAAAATGAAACAAATAACTTTTGTGTTGATCGGAAACTAGAAGCATGTGCTTGTGAGCTGTTACTGCAGAATATGCTTCTGATAATTGTAACCATCTACGGATCCCCTCTAGGTAACTTTTAGCTATTTATGAGAAATGTACTTGCATTACTGAGCTACCTGTCAGACAAGGAAGAAACAGTTAATAGTTTGTGGACATGTCAACATAGATTTCTTAAACGATATGGACAGGAAAAATGAAATTGGTCCTTATTTGGGTATTGTAATGAGACAACCTCCTCTAACATTACCTTTCTTTAATAGAAATAGCCAATACCAGGAATATTTTCGAATCTTGTGTAGGTGAACATTATCTCAGCTGTTTAACTAAATGAATTTCATGTATGTATGGTTAAAATTACTCTTATTTAAGAAATACAGGGTGAACATAAAGTCCGGGAACACTATCAATTATTTGTTGCACAAGAACTAAACATTGTACAGATGTCATACATATTGCATTTTGAAGATAAACTCTGAAAGTTTGTTTTACAGACATTCGATATGCGAACCATGAGTGACCTGGCAGATGTCAAAACGGTAATCAAATTCTTGCCATACACATTCCAGCATGGCATCGTCGACTGTAGCAGTCACTTCCCGTATTCTCTCCCACATCACATGGTAGAGGGTACATACACCAGATCTTTAATGTGCCCCCACAGAAAAAAGTCACATGGAGTGAGGTCTGGTGATCGGGGAGGCCATTTTATGAAACAGCTGTCCACTTCTGTAGCTCTGCACCTGAACTCACCATGTTTGTGACTAGCGCTGACTAGCGCAAATTACCAAACTACGCTGGGGTGGTATATATGAAAAAAAAACTTTCAGAGTTTCTCTTCAAAATGATGTATGTATGATATCTGTACATTGTTTGGTTCTTGAGCAATAAATAATTAAAAGTGTTCTGGGACTTTATGTACACCCTGTATTTGAAATATCTGGCATACTTAAAGTTTCTATTATTATTTATGCAATCTGATGCTAACTATTAAATTTATTTCTGGATTCATTTACAAAATAATGATATAACTTGGTGAAGATTCTTCTTTGTCAAGAAAGTTTGTAAACTCTTTTGTTTAGTACCGCAGAATGTAGGAGTCGTGGTCATGCCTCTGATGGAATCAGATGTGTTTTTATGTTTGGCAGCAACAATGTAAATTTCTGTTTTATGGAAGTGGAGTTTGTAGTTAGCTTGATATAGAAGGATGGAAGAATCTGACATAATGAAAAACAAGCACAAACACAAATCACGCACCAGGCTTACTTAAAATTTATCTAGTCATCCGGAATCCACAGAGTTAAAAAATTTGAGCCTGAAGAATCTACCCCTAGACGTGATGACTTGCAGCCAACAATGAGAAAATGAAGATGAGTAAAAAAGTTATTTGTACATCTTACACCTCTCAATGCTTTTGAAACAAATCAATTTTTATTTAGAGACTGAAAATTTACTGGTGATGTGTGGGAGGGTATGATTACAATATTCAATTTAATTTCAGTAGTCAATTTTCCCAACTCGTGTGCATCAAGATAGTAGGACACTGATAACATTTTTATAGACAGTGATCAGGCTGAAATAATTAATGTTAATTGTTGATGGACTGTCTGCTCCGAATGTGCAGTTAATGGAAATTAACAATGCGGCAACGTACAGCCCTGAGGCAGGTTTGTACAAAAGCAGTGAGGCTTATTAATGAGAAGATGGTGCAATGTTTTATGATTATGTTAAAAAGTGTGGTATGGGATAAGATATATACAGCAAGAGATGCTAATGTCAAATACAATTTTGTTCACAGATAATTTGTGTCAGTATTTGAAAACTGTTTTTCTAAAAGAAATTATCCATAACCTACTTTTAAAAAGTGTGGATAACTAACTGAAGTAAAATACCATGCAAGTGGAATAGGTTAAGTTATATAATAGCAAGAGAATGCCAACCAAGATCTGACATTACCTGCATACTACAAAAAATACCGTAGTATTTTTAAAAAAGTCATTAGAATGTCCAAAAATATGTAAGTCCTGATAGAAATAAATAATGCAGATAATAAATTTTAAACTATATAGGGGATTGTCAAACAGAAGACAGGACAGGAAGTCAGCATATAAGATACCGCAACAATTAAAATTAAAGACAATGCTGTGACTGATAATTCACAAGTTGCAAGTACTTTTAACAATCACTTTCTAAATGTGGCAGCAAAATAGGACTAAATGGTTCAGTTGAAGAAGCAAGAGAATATATTATAAATGTTTTTCCAAAAAACATTAAGCAACTAGAAGTAGCGCCAACATCCTTCAATGAAATTAATAGAATTCTAAAAAACAAAAGCTCATCTGGTGTTGATAGAATTTCAAACAGAATCCTGAAAACTGGTTGCAACTTAATAAGCAATGTGCTTAGTGATAGGTGCAATGCCTCACTGGCATGGGGAATTTTCCCAGACAGGTTAAAATATGCAGTTGTTAAACCTCTTCGTAGGAAAAATGATAAGACAGATTTAAACAATTACCACTGAATTCTCTAATGACACCTTTTTCCAAAATGTTCAAATAAGTAATGTACTCAAGAGTAGTCTCCCACTTAAGTAGAAACAAGTTACTTAGCATATCTCAGTTTTGGTATGCAGAAGGTTTGCTCCACCGAGAATGTTCTCTATGCATTCACTTATCAAATAGTACAAGTCTTAAACAATAAAATATCACCAGTTAGTATTTTTGTGGTCTTTCCATAGCATTTGGTTCTATAGATCATGTTACTCTCTTAGAAAAATTCAAGTTTTATGGAACTTCTGGCAATATGTACAACCAGTTTGAAACATGAAACACATTCTGGTTTGAAACACACTCAACAAACAGAATGCAAAAGGTTGCACTGAATAATTTGAACATGGTCAGAAGGGTAGAAAATTTTAGTGACTTTGACCCTCCACTTAACATTCAAAAAGCAGAATTGGTATTATTTGTAGGCAGTACTCGTGTTATGATAAATCCCATAAGAGAGAAAGTGTCAGACAAGATGGTACATGATATTTTCCAGATAATTATAAAATGGCCCTCAAAAAATTGACTCAGCCTAAATTCTGGAAAAAAAACATACTATATTCAGTTGTGTACAACAAATACAGACATTTCAACAATTGATGCAGTGTATGAGGTGTCTGTAAATATGGTAGAATGATCCAAATTTTTTGGTGTACATACTTATGAAAATTTGAAACATCTTCTTAAGCAGTTAAATTCACCTACTTTCTCTCTTCATATAATTGCATATTTCCACTGAATAATGTCTTATAGAATTATTTTCTGGGGTAAATGATCATTTAGGAAGAAAGTATAGATTGCAAAAAAATGAGCACTAAGAATAATACGTGGTGTGCACACGTGGACGTCATGTAGGTACCTCTTCAAGGAGCTAGACATTTTAACTGTGCCTTCACACCACATATATTTGCTGATGAAATTCATTGTAAATAATAAATCACAGTTTAATAAGAACAGTGATGTCCATACCTATAGCAAAAGAGGGAAAAAATGACCTTTACTACCCACTATTAAAGCTCTCAGTGGCTCAGAAAGGAATACAATAACAGCAATAAAAATCTTTCATCATTTTCCCAGTAATATAAAATTTCTGGCGTTTAGTAAAGCAAGTTTCAAGCCTAACTTAAAATTATTTCCCCTATTCCTTCTATTACATTGATGAATTTCTATTTAAAACTAGTAGCCACTAAAATCAAAAACAAAAAATCTTATTTTTAAGTGTAACTGCATGAATAGAACTAAAATAGTAATGTGTTCTTTAATGTTAGCACTTATCATGTAAACATATTCTGGAAACTGATTCGTTCCACATCATTTTGATAAAAGAACTGTTCAAATGATCTACGGCAATGTGGCTAACCACTTAACTAAACAACCACCACAACTACCATCAGTGCTCTGTGATCCCATCTATGCATCTATGCCATCATTCAACAAGAATAGTACAATGACAATATATTTATCTCAGGCATTTTAAGGCACAAAGACATCACTTAGCAAGCACTTACACAGAGGTGTTCCTAAAGTCTCAGTTCTGAAACTGCACAGTGGCTTACTATGTTGATGAATGTCCAGACTGAGCAGCGAGACATGCCAACACCTACATCATCACACACACTGCACTAGACAGCACCATTATTATAAGCTGTAATAATACTCCCTAAAGCAATGCATGTAATTACAATGCATAAACTACTTTTTAAGAGTGAAATTCCCTCTATGTGAGGAACAACTGTCTATTTTCTAGTAACCATCCAACCCAATCACAAATCTAATTTGATATTCTGTATTCTATGCATTTGACAACAGCATGGAACCGTATCAAACACAGTACCAACATATACATATATATCTAATGCCATCCAGGGTCATCAATGAACAGTGAGTTTTCCCACTATTAAGAACAATATGCTATGTGCTAGAAACTCTTAAATTCACTCATAAATCCTGTGTGATACTCCATAATTTGCTCATGTGGTAATAACATTCAAGATGTAGAAGAGGCTATTCTGGCAGCCATTGAGGGAACAGGGTGCAACCAATTGCAGATTGTGATGCATGTTTGAACAAACAATACTTATTGTCTGGGCTCCAAGATCATACTTGGATCATTACAGTGAGTTTCAGAAAAGGTTGAGAAGACCAGCCTTGTGAAGAGAGTTTCAATGAAGTTCACTGTCCCCAAAACTGATCATGTCCCCCTGATTCTGAGTCAAGTGAAAGGACTGAACTAGAGACTTCAAAGATTATGTGACAAGCTAGGCTATGACTTCTTGGACTTGCACCATAGGGTTGACAACTGTGGAGTCCCCCTAAATGGGTCAGGTGTGCAGTGCACATCAGGTGCTGCTGCCCAGGTAGCTGACTGTGTGGGGGATGGACACATGGGTTTCTCAGATTAGGCGACTCTCCATTCATTCCAGATAATGACTGTTGTAGAAGACTCAGAAATATAAATGGAAGCTCCAACAGAGTGCCCCCCTTCCACAGGTGAGAGTATTAACATCCTTGTACTTAACTGCCAAAGCATTTTCACGAAAGTGCCAGAGTCTGAAGCGTTCTTGAAAAGTAGTGAAATCTGAAATTGACAGCAGTGAGATTTTAGGGGAAAATTTAAGAGTATACTGGAAGGATAAGCTAATGGAAAATGGAGATGGTGTACTTGTCACAGCAGGCAAGAAACTAAAATCTACCAAGATACAAATTTAAGCTATATGTGAGATTGTCTGGGAAGACTCAGTATCAGGGGTGAGGATAAAATGGTAATTAGATCCTCTTACCACTCATCAGACTCCTCACCTCCTGATGTAACCAAAAACTTTAAGAGAAAGCTTCAGTTCACTTGCAGATATTTTCCCCAATCGTACTGTAAACATTGGTGGAGACTTTAATCACCCAACAATCAACTGGAAAAAGTTACAATTTTGTTAGTACTGGGCATGATAAGACTTCCTGTGAAACATCACTAAATGCTTTCTCTGAAAACAACCAAGAACAGATAGCTCAGAACCACACTTATGACAGAAATATATTGGTTCAAATGATAATAAAAAATAAATAAAAAAAAGACCTGACCTCTTTGAGGATCTCCACATCAAAACTGGTATCAGTAACCATGATGTGATTGTGGCAATAATGATTACTTAAGCACAAAGAGCAACTAAAACACACAAAAAGATCTATGTGTTCAGTACACTAGATAAAAAAATCAAGGAACTTGAAACTTTTAGCACAGGGCGAGATGATGTAGAGGAACTATGGCTCAATTTTGAAAAACTAGTTGACGATGCACTGGATAGATATGTACCCAGTAGGACAGATTATAATGGGAGGGATCCTCCATGGTATACAGTCACTGTAAAGAAACTTCTAAAGAAACAAAGACTACTACATAATGGCTGTAAAACAAAGAATACGACTATACACAGAGTGACGCTGAACAAAACACATTTGGGTGTCAAGAGAATAATGTGTGAAGCCTTCAATGATTACAGTAGCAGAATATTGCGAAATGATCTGTCACAAAGCCCAAAGAAATTGTGGTCATATATAAAGGCTGTTAGTGACATGGCACTGAAGTTAGCGTCCAACCATTCATGAGTGAGACAGAAACTGAAACTGAGGGTAGCAAAGCAAAATCTGATGCAGTTTATCCCTTTTTTAATGTTTCTTTAAAAAGGAAAAATTAGTACAATTGCCCCAATTCAATCATGCCACTGAAAGGTGAGAAAAATAAGTTTTAGTGTCACTGGTGTTGAGAAAAATCTCGACTCATTAAAACTGACAAAGCTCTAGGGCCCAGTGGAATCCCTGTCGGACTCTATAATGGATGTGTGGCTGAGTTAGCCCGTCTTTTAACTATAAACTATCATTGATCTCACAAACAAAGAACCATGCCCATTAGGTGAAAGAAAGCACAGATCACACCCATTTACAAGAAGGATAGTAGAAGTGATCCACAAACTACCACCCAATATTCTTGACATAAATTTGTTGTAGAATCTTACAATGTATCCTGATCTCAAACATAATGAGATATCTTGAACAAAATGGCCTTCTTGAAGCCAACCAGCACAGATTATGAAAATATAGACCATGTGACACCCAATTCTCACTTTTCTCACATGACATACTGAAAGCTTTGGATCAAGGCAGTCAGGTAGATGTAGTATTTCTTGATTTCCAAAATGCATTTGACTCAGTAACACATCTATACTTATTGTCAAAAGTATGATCACATGGTGTATCAAGTGAAGTTTGTGACTGGACTGGGGATGCTGTTGATGTTGTATATTAATGATCTTATGGACAATAGTAATAGTAACCTCAGACTTTTCACAGTTATCTATAATGAAGTACTGCCTGAAAGAAATTGCATAAATTTTAAGTCAGATCTTGAAAAGATTTCAGAGTGGTGCAAATACTGGCAACTTGCTTCAAATGTTCAGAAATGTAAAATTATGCACTTCACAAAATGGAAAAAAATGTAGTGTCATATGATTTTAACATCACTGAGTCACTGTTGGAATCTGCCAACTCATACAAATACCTGGGTGTAATACTTTGCAGGGATAAGATATGCAGTGATTCACACAGGGCCAGTTAGGGTAAAACAGGTTGTAGACTTTGGTTTATTGCTAGAACATTGTGAAAGTTAAATCAATTGACAAAGGAGATTGCTTACAAATCAGTTGTGCAACCCATTCTACAATACTGCTGAAGTGTGTGGGGCCAATACCAAATATAACAGCAAATATTGTACGTATACAGAGCGTGGCAGCATGAATTTTCACAGGTTTGTTTCATGCATGGGAAAGTGTCACAGAGATGCTTAAGAAACTGAACTGGCACACTCTTTAACATAGATGTAAACTATCCTAAATAGCCTACTTACAAAGTTTCAAGAACTGGCTTTAACTGATGACTCTATGAATATACTACAACATCCTTAAGTATTGCTTCCATAGGGATCAGAGTATAACATTAGATTACTTACGGCATGCACAGAGGCATTTAAACAGTCATTTTTCCCGCACTTCTTAAGTGAATGAAATGGGAAAAACTGTAATAATAGGTAGAATCGGATGTACCCTCTGCCATGCACTTCACAGTGGTTTGCAGAGTGTAGGCATAAATGTAGATGTAGATGTCTCTGACGTGATCTGGAAATTCTAGTTTCAGGTCAGTACTAAACTTAACAAAGGCATCTTCTTAGTTGTCAGTAAAAAGTGCTTACTAAGAGTTCTGTGATGCCACACATATGTTACCAACATCCCTATACTCTTACAGCTATCTGCCCCTCTTCATCTCTACTTATACCCATCTTGTCCTTCAATAAACTCTTAAAGCTATCTGGCACTCTTCATCTTTAGTAATACCCATATTTTTCTTCACTATATTCCAAACTGTCTTTATTTTTCTACCTAATGTGGCTGTCCTCATCTGGTAACACATTGGCTGTAATGTCTGAATTAAACTACTGGTCTTTAAAAGCACAACACCATGAAGTTTGCATGCAACAAAAATCAAAATAGCATGGATACACAAATCATTAGCGTTTCATCACAGCCTTATAAGGTATGTAGCAGCACCATTATCTAAACTTTACATGCAAGGAAGGATTACACAATGAGTTTCGCATTCAGAAATGAAATTTTGATGTTCTCTGCATGTGAGACAATTTTCTTATGCATTGTACAAGAAGGACAAGAGCCTACACGTACATGTCAGAATTCAAAGTGGCAGGATAATAGCCTATCCAGACTTAAGTTTATGCTCCTCACTTTGGCCAGGAACCCATGTCCTACATGCCAATATGGAATTCATGATTTCAGGGAGATCATACTCAATTCTATGCAGGATCTCAATTGTTCCTTGCAACTGGGACCAGAGAGGACAGATAGATTGTCTGCTTTGCCATGCAGAATTGTACAGTCAGTTCACATTCCTTGTGTCATGATACTCTTTTTTGTAGCAAGACAAGTATTTACATGGACTGTGTGATGACATCGGGAGCAGAATGAACTATCAGCATGGTGACCATTGTTGTGACTTCCCTTGACCAGTAGCAGAGAGAGGCACACCAACAGTGATGTTTCCAACAACAACCATGAACACAGGAGCTGCAACATATCATCTTTACAAATGAGTTCTGGTTATGCATTCACCATATCACAATGGATGCAATTATATGCAGGAGTTCCAAGGAGAATGAACATAGCCAGAGTACATTTGTCATCTCCGTGCACGCCCAGAGCCTGCGTTATGGTATGAAGTGTCACTGGGTTCACAATATGATCACTTCTGGTTCAAACGGCCAGTAATTTGACCAGCAGATGTTACATTCTGGGGTGTTAAGGCCAGAGGCTGCGTCCTATATTGTTGGAAATACCTCTTTAATGCAAGACTATACGTTGCCTGTGCTGTCCTGACCTACCTCAATACTGTTGCCCTGGTTTAGCACATTCTTCAAACCTTCCCTCCACTGAAAACCTCCAGTCATGGTTTTCTGAGAGACTGGCACATCACCATTTGCCAGCCACTACAACTGATGAACTCGAGTATACAGTTGCAGCAGAATGAAAGGTGTACTCATTTCCGTCATACAGTCTCAGCTTGATTCAACTCAGTTAGAGTCATTGTTTCTGCAAGATAACATATCTTGTCACATAGCAAGATGAAGACTTCTCATTTCTTATGTTTCTTCTGCTCCCATAAACAACCTTTTTTTCTAATTTTTATCTTATTTTCTATACATCTGTGTATTGGGATGCAACTCTTACATAAATATCTCACGTTCTTACTTAAACTGGATTTCACTTGAATTTATCATTAAGATAACCATTTCGGTTGTTTGGGTCACATTGGTGTAATGAATTTACATTGAGATACTCATAAGTAGAAAATACAATTAACTGATGTGAGTACTACAGTTCACAAGGCACAAAAGGCTATGAGGTAATTAGTATATTTAAGAAAGATCACCAATACCAATAGAAAGTCTGGCAGTCCTGCTTTCCTGCAAAGTACTTTGAATTTTCAAAAACTAATTGCCAGAAATTGAAGAGATAATTATCATTCAAGTTCATTAGCAGCCCCATTCTCCACTGCAGATTTCATTATAGCACTGTTACATTCCAAACTTCGAATATCTACTTTTGTTACTTCAATTTCTCAGTAGAAAATGGCACAGAGCATTGTTCAATTAACTCACTCATTAATAATTTCATGTATTTTACCCTAATTTGCAATATGGTGCTCACACTTTTAAACCAGGGTATCCACATCACATAAGAATAAGAGTCAATGTATTTTTCTACATTTCTGACCACCAACATTTTCTATGAGCCAAAATCACATTAATTCTTGCAGTTCATTCAAAATTGTAAAATGGGTAGGCCCATATGTTCCCATGGCTGGTTTGACTACACTGCATGTTTTGCTCATGATGATGATGTTTGGTTTGTGGGCGCTCAACTGCGCAGTCATCAGCACCCAAAGTTTCGCTGAGAAGTCCTTACACATCCTCCGCACAGTTTCTACCACTGCCTGTGTGATTTTCATATTTTTGCAGCCCTGAAGAAAGACATTCATGTCCATCAATTTGGTTGGCCTGGGTACAATCATGGTTCTGTAAGCAACTGAAAACATTTTTGCATGAAGACATTGATCTTTCTATCCCACATAAATATTTAACAGTTATGGTGATTACGTTTGAAATAACAAACAGTTTGCTTACTTCTTGCCCATCCATCTCATTTTCATTTGACTCCTCTTATAGTAATGTTTAAAGATTTTTGAGTGATTACAGTACTTCAAATTAAGGAACATTTTAACTGAACTGTGTCATAATTGATAACAAGTGCAGAATATCATTGTCATCAAAATGAGTGATGTTCATTATGGACTGAATTAATCTAATTAGTGCATTGTATTCTTCTCTGATAAACTATTACAGTATTGTTTGTCAACTGTCATGTTTTCGTGTAAACGTGAACTGTGTTTTTTGCCACAATGAAATATTCAAATTCACCATTACACTGTTTATAGGTAATTGTAGGTGCTGATCTGGTTCAGTGCACAAATATATTTTCATAGTGCACAAACTAGTCACCATTCTCAATAACTGAACTTAGTGAAGAATAAATGCGTGTGTTAGTGCAATTTAAATTATGGTGCTGTGTACGTTTTTGAGCAAACAACATCTCACAATCTTTTTTTAATTTCAACTTCAAGGTGACCAACAACAATTCAACTGAGAGGAGACTACAAGAATTAGATCAGTAACACTGCACTCCATTTACTAAAATTTGCACACATCACTTACAAATTTAATCACATAAGTATTCCATCTACTATACTGTATAAACACAGGACATAAAACTGTGTTACTTACTATTCTTGCTGACATAGCAATTTTGGTAGTACATTATTCAATATTCTGTGGCATTTGTCGAAAGAGCACTGTATCAAAATTGAAGTTATTCCTGAATGACAAATACAGTTTCTGTTTTGTCCCAAAAGATACGTTTATTCTTTAAGTAATCAATGGTTTTTACAGACATCAGTCAATCTCAATTACTTCTGAATGAAAATTATTTTCAAATATTGGGAGAACATTATTATTAAATGTATTGCAGTTTTCATTCATGTAATGAGCACTGTAAATATCTCTTCAGTTTACCTTTCCCAGCAGTTTATTAAGATACTCAGCCTTTAGTCCATGAAGTACCCTGTCAACTTAGATTTAATAGATTGTCTAATTGTATCTATGCTTAACATAACAGGCTGCAGGAACTGAGGGGCCATGGACTATTGGTTTTGTGATGTGATCCACATCCCTGGATCTATAAAGATGTCATCGCTCAGTGATTTGGCACAGTCAGCTATTCTGGTTGGATGTAAATTTAATCAGCATCACCAGCTGCCACTATTTATTTATTTTGCTGTTAAACAAGCCAACAAAGCTTCAATGTGAATTATAAATAGGTTAAAATTTCCTACAGATCACTGACGTAAATTATTATAATAATACATTTGTTGCAAAATTCTACTTCAGTAGCACATGCTTTCAGTTGCTGCTATAGGCAAAATTTATCAGCAGCTATGTTCTTAAATGTTTGGATATTTCTTATAAAAGGCAACTCTTTCTTTCTCCTTACCTATGCTATGGAAGTAGATACCTAATTTAAATCCTGTAACATTTAACATATCCATACCATTGGTCACATGATGTTCAGTGTGTCACATTATGTCAATTGTGTTTGATGACTATAATTTATCAATGAAGTAAGTAGTTCATTAATTTTACTCCTCAGTCCTCAAAATTTGTGATTTAATAAGAAAAGTGAACATTTTACACTGATCAAGTTAGTCTTGGGTGGAGAAAATTTGCAACCCACTGCATTTATCAAGAATGTATGAGGGTCATTCTAATAGTAAAGAACATTTATTTCTCCAGATATTTTTATCCAAAACAATGAGAGTAAACTTATTTTACAAGGTGTTTCAATATCTTAGCTATTTTTTACTTACTGGTAGTCACTGTCCAAATTTAAACATTTGTCATACTGCTGCACAAGCTTACTTATGCCTTAGGATACTACTAAGTTGTTGAAACAGTCACAAATGTCCTCTTTCAGTGTGTTGTCATTTCCATAGTGCTGTGGCATCGATAGGTCACATCGACCAAAGCATGATCTTTGAACTCTAACTGCTCTGATGAGCCACCATTTTAATGTCCCAGCCAGCCTTTGTACCTTGTAAAGTGCACAAGTGTATCTTTCTTTTTACTGAAATATATGTATTCCTGTTTCCCATATTGGTGACCCCGAAGTTTCTATGTCTTTTGCAGCTTCCATGCCGGGTGTGTGGAATCAACAGGTTTTACGTTCGATGCCATGGCTGCCTCACCCAATAGTTTATACGAGGATTTGGAGGCTCAGCTTCTACCACCAGGCCACTCCAATCGCCTGCCAGCAGTTGTTTCGCCACTAACGCACAGTGATTCACAATCTCCAATGAAGTTAACCTCAAACTTTCCAGCTCTACAAAGGCTGAGTGTTGCACCGTTACCTCAAACAGTGAACTCAGGTTTTGTGTCGCTGGACTGCGCATGCCAACATGTGAAAGATGAAGTGGACGATTTCCAGAATCATGTAACGATCAATCACTCATGTAGTGTTCAAAGGGACCCAAATTCGCACACGTGCTTTGATCCTCTACGCTCTGCAACATCAGTTACATTAGTGCTGTATGCAATGCTGCCATTCATGCAAAATGCACACACGGTCAACTGCTATCAAGCTATTCCAGTTTTGCCTTCCTCACAATTTAATAATGGACATTTTTACACATCAAGTTCGCCAGGCTCAACCACCAGATCTGTCACTCAGTATCTCAACCACATGGGTTCTAGCACACCTGACGGCGCTTCACCATCCAGGAATGTTGTACCATGACAATGTGACCGCCAGCAGGTTTCACCAGTGATTTATGGTCCTACCATGGGATGCATTTCCAATGTGCACAGAAACTCACATTGTTGCCACACCAAGTACCAAACCACCTCCCCCCTACCCCCCCCTCACTCTCGGGGGGCCACGATTCCGACCATACAGTCGTTCACTCCTTCCGCAGTACCATCTGCACCTGCCGCGCCAGCCTTCCACATCATTTCTGAGGTGGACAATTTAAGAACTGTGCCTTTAACCTCCGGTCCAGTTTATGGGCCTACCTCAAGCGCCGCTCATCCATTCGTTCCCACGGTACCGACCATGACTGCCATGTCATGCTTCTGTGACTCATCAGGGACATTGCAACCGGCCGTTGTTCAGGACGTTTTCTCCAGTAACACGCCCACGCCAGTAGTGCTGGGTTACTGGACAGCCTAAACCTACCACAGGAGAGCAGGCCTTCCAAGAAACACTGAAGCCGCCCCCTCCTTTATACGAGGACAACCCTGTTTCAAGGTTCGCGCTTCTGGAGCACCTTTTTGAGTTACATCAGGTGACCGATGACAACTCTAAATTTCTATGTCTCATCGTGCACCTCCATGACCACTCAGATTTAATTTGTGACCCCCTCCTTTCGCCACCGCCGCCACCAAAATACGAGTTTGCCAAGAAGACAATATGGGACCGACTCACCTCGTCACCTGTACCACAGGAATTAATAATCAAGATCCTGTACAATGAACACCTGGGGGATCACACTCCGTCACAACTCTGGCGCCGCCCTCGGCTACTTGTGAGTGAATACATGATGCCGAACGTTACCCTGTGGGTGGTATGGTCTGCCAAGTTACCTACCGACCTGCAGATACACCTGTTACTGCACTCCTTTGAGTCCATCAGCACTCGTCTTCGCATTGCGGATCAGCTGTATGCACTACTGCAACAAAAACAACCAGCATACCTCTCACCACTGGCTGGTACTACATCACCTGTTTACCGGCCATCTGCGGGTAGAGGCAGGGCTCCTTCTGCCTCCATGCCATCTACACCACTGGGCAGTACTCGTTTGCTCTCTCCTTTTTCTGAGCACTCAAGAATCGCACATGCACCATACATCCCCGTTTACATTCTGGAACAGATGAACGAGGACAAACCTCCTCCGCTGTTACAATCACCGGCTCATCTGTACTGTTGGTACCACAAGATTTTCAGGGATGAGGCCAAGAAGTGCAGATTACCTTGACAGCACCCAAACACCGACCGTAGGATCTAAAAGATGCCGAGTCCTGCGGGGAACTTCACAGGCATCCTCAAACATTGCACTCCATCCACTCGTGCTCTCGGCCGAGTGGTCGTTTATATGTGACTGACATTTTGTCGCGGCTTGTTTTCCTAGTCGACACAGTCGCTGATGTGTCCATCATACCAACATCGTTGGCTCCTCCCACTTTTTCACCGACAAAGTTGCTTCTACACTTTCAACGAATCAACATTACAAACTGTCGGCTCTGCTAAAGTTATGGTGCATCTATCTCCTTATCTACGTTTCCCATGGACTTTTTACATCCCCGAACATAGTCCAAGGTTCAGTGCTACACCACCCTTCTGATGCTCAAATACTGTGCTCAGGCACTTGCGCTTGTCTTTCCATTTCCGTCGCGACATGTGATTTGGTTCAGCCTCGCAAATAAAATTGTGACCTGCGTCACTAATCTACTGTCAGATTACGATGCAGTGGCGCAACTATGTCGGCAAAACGACGAGTTGAAACAACGCATTGCTCACACTTTCGATGAGTTCACCACGGCTCATACCTCGCTGCTGCAACTGCAATCCACAGTTCCTTCACCTGATCAACCTTCATCAGCAGACACCAGCAAGGACACTCATCAGGTTAGTTCAAAAACATTCATTGCATGTGACGATTCACGTTGAGTGATCTCTGCATCCACCACACGCCCACTACGTGCAGTGCCATCTGTTTCAGTGCTTCTAATGACAGTCGCGCGCACAATGCGAACATGCCCACTGTGCAGGCAGCCGCCCCACATGTTGGTAAACATTCCCCCTCTCTCGTGCGCCAACTACGTGATTCGGCGGCCATTGCCGTTCCCCACGCAACGCCAACGCCTCTCTCGCCCATGCCGGTTACTCAAGGCAAAGCTAACAACAGACAGTCACTGCGCGCCCCAATCCACTCCATGCTGCACATGCAGCCAACCTCTCCAAACAAGTGCACGCTGCTCTCATGTAATAGGCATATGACTTTCGTGATGCCTTTTTCCACTTGCGCTAACGGTTACACCTCATCGCACCCTACTCATCCCAAAACTTCACGTCAGGATGTTACTCAGCCTCGTGTGCAGTTCTCAGTCTCTTCCATCACTGACGGAATGACACACAAGATAATTACCACAGCCGGCCCTCCTATTGGGCACAAGGTTAGACGCCTCAACCCGATTAAGTTGCACATAGCCCAGCAGCAAATTAACGAACTTCTGGAGGCAGGCATTCTACAGCCATTGGACAGCAATTGGTCTTCACTGATTCACCTTGTCACCAAACACGATGGTTCTTTTCGAATGTATGGTGATTACAGACGCTTAAACACTCGTACCATCATGGACAATTACCCAGTGCCAAATATAAACGACTTCATCCATATGTTATCGGGCACCACAATTTAGTGTGATTGACTGTAAACGTGCCCATCACCAGATTGCCATAGCACCAGAAGACATTCCAAAGACTGCTATCATCACGCCACTTGGTTTGTTCCAATACAACTTCATGCCATTTGGCTTAAAGAATGCGGCACAAACGTGGCAATGTTTCATTGACTCAATCTTACGACAGTTTGAGTTCTGCTTTATATACCTGGATGACATCCCCATTTTCAGCAAGTCGACTGAGGACCACAAAGATCATTTATCCCACGTCCTCCAGACCTTGAACTCCAATGGTATTGAGGTCAACGAAGATAAATTCCAATTGCGCCAGTCTTCTGTGACATTTTTGGGTTACACCATCTCTGCAGACAGAATACAGCCTCCCACATCCCGCGTGCAGGCTATCACGTCATTGCCACCCCCGCCGACGTACAACAAACTCTGACATTTCCTGGGTACTGTAAATTGCTACTGCCATCATCTACCTTCTGCTGCCGCTGTGAAGGCTTGCTGACGGACTCGCTGTCCGGCAAACAGACTTCGTGCCTTAAGACAGTCCGTTGTACTGAACCTATGATAGAGGCCTTCAGGGCTCTAAAGATAGCGTTAGCTCACGCCGTTGTACTCGCCCACCCTGATCCATCTGCCAAGTAGTTCATCACTACAGACACCAGTGACATCATGGTCGATGCAGTATTGCAGCAACACAAAGGCGACACGGTTTCACCCCTTCATTTCTTCTCTAAAAAACTGTCTACAGCACAGAAGAAATATTCTGCTTTTGATAGAGAACTTCTGGCAGTCTATGAAGCCTTCAAACACTTTTGCCCTGACATCGATGATTTCTTTTTGCGGATCAATACTGTCTCACGCATCGTCAATTTATCCGACCTCGCCACTCTCCACGCCTCTGACTGGGAATCTCAACCTCTCCTCACATATCCTCAGACATCGCTTGTGTTTACCAAAGCCAAGTTCCCCGGCGTTTCAGATGAAGTGTGGTGCAACTCTTCTACTGGTACTCTGTTGCCATTGCTCCCTCCCATGTTGCGCCAACAAGCCTTCGACACCTTGCATAACCTCGCCCACCCTGGCATCTGCGCAACCACATGCCTCGTCACCGAGCATTTTGTTTGGAAAAATGTTAAGCAGGACTGTCAAACCTGGGGAAGCAGCTGCATTTACTGCCAACACAACAAAATTGGACGCCACACCTCCCCCCCCCCCCCCCCCCCTCACCCTTTGCAAGTTTGACATTCTGCAAGGACATTTTCGTCATGTACATATTGACCTTATCGGCTATCTGCCACCATCAAAGGGCCACAGATATATCCTCTCCACAATCGACCACATGTCTCGTTGGGTGTAAGCTGTTCCTTAACCCAACATCACAACAGAAACCATGGCCAAGGGATTTGTCTCATCATGGATCACTAGGCTCAGTTGCCCGTCAACTATCACCACTGACCAGGGTCGACAGTTTGAGTCTGCACTTAACACGTTTCTATGTAACCTTTGCGGTATCAAAAAAATTCAAACAACAGCCTACCACACACAAAGCAATGATTTAGTGGAAGGATGGCACCACACCCTTAAAACAGTACTCAGGTGCCAAGACTGCCTCTGGTGGCTATGTGGCGTTGATAAGTCACATTGACCACGTAAAGCATGATCTTTGAATTTTGAACTCTAACTGCTGTGAAGAGCCACCATGTTAATGTTACAATCAGCCTTTGTACCTTCTACAGTGTAGACATGTATCTTTCTTTGTGCTGAAATACGAGGCATGTCCACAAAGTAACTTCCGTTTCGTTACATAAAACAAACATGTAAAGATACAGAAAAAATATTTATTGTACAAAAATCTACAACTGTTAAACTACTTTTCTACATAGTTTCCAAAATTTTGTAGGCACTTGTCATAGTGTGGCACAAGTTTTTGTTTGCCTTCTTCATAGAAGTGTATTCAACCAGTAACCCTCGGCGCTTGTTCTGTATTTTGCGGTGCAATTTGTTAATGGTCTCTCAGTAACCATAAGCATTGATTGTTTAGCCTCGTGGTAAGAAATCAATCAGCAAAATGCCTTTTCTGTTCCAAAAAATGGCGCACGTGTCTTTTCGAGGTGTCAAGATTTGCTTAGGCTTAACCTTCGTTGGGGATTAATTGTGCCTCCATTCCACTGATTGCCATTTTGTTTCAGGGGTGTCGTACGACACCCAAGTTTCATCCCCAGTGACCATCTGAGAAAGAAAACCATCATTTCTTCATTGTAGCGTGTCAAAAACTAAAGTTCACTGCCCATCCGTTGTTTTTTGTGTTGTTCAGTAAGAATTTTGGGTACCCAACGTGAGCAAAGTTTTCGAAATTTCAGTTTTTCAATAACAATTTCATGAATTAGTGATCATGAGATTTACAGAACTTCCATAGCAAGAGCACTAAGAATAAACGTATGGTTGTGCTTAATCCTCTCTTTAGTTGTGTGAACCAGTTGATCAGCAATCACAGACAGGCGTCCAACTTCGTTCTTCATTGTGCACTTGATTACATCCTTCATTGAACAGTCTGACCCATTGAATCACTCATAGCATTTTGTCCGTAAGCCTTGCAGATTTGCGAATGAATTTCCTTTGATTTAACTTTCTTTCCTTTTAGAAACCGAATCACAGATCTGATTTCAGACGCGGCGGCATTTTCAATTACGGCTGAAATTATAAAGAAACACTACCAAAGCACATGTCGGCAGCAGCGATATGAAAATGCCGTGCATGTCTTCTCCTTGAGTCAGAGAAACTAACGTGCATGCTCGGAACTGCGATCACAGCGATGCTGCGAATAGAAATAGAAACGGAACTTACTTTGTGGACGATCCTCGTATATGTATGTATAGACATTTATGGAAACAGTTTGTTGTGGAAACAGTTTCTCAACCACATGGGTTCTAGCACACCTGACGGCGCTTCACCATCCAGGAATGTTGTACCATGACAATGTGACCGCCAGCAGGTTTCACCAGTGATTTATGGTCCTACCATGGGATGCATTTCCAATGTGCACAGAAATTCTCATTGTTGCCACACCAAGTACCAAACCACCTCCCCCCTACCCCCCCTCACTCTCGGGGGGGCCCGATTCCGACCATACAGTCGTTCACTCCTTCCGCAGTACCATCTGCACCTGCCACGCCAGCCTTCCACATCATTTCTGAGGTGGACAATTTCCCGTTTCACATAGTGCTTTCTGCTCAAAAGATCCATCAATTTGACAAATAGATAGTAAACACTCAGGATCAATGTATGAATGCAGAGTCTCGCGGTGATAACATTGAATAAAATGTTCTCGGGTTTCCAACCGCATCAATTGCTTAAAACTACATGAGCTTTTGGCCAAGCACTCCTTGGCCATTGTCAAGTGGTAAGACTGCCAGTGGGCTGTTGGTGTACCCTTATATATGTTAGCTGCCGGCTGTGACGTCACTGGTGCCCATGACATTGCCAGGATCAAGTCTGGGCTACAAGGTGTGTGCACAAAACTTCCACTTACACTGCTATGTACCAGAATGTGAGTGAGTATTGTCATCAAGAAGCACAATGCTGCTGAGCAACACACCGTGCCATTTGTTTTGGATGGTACAGCTTTGTCAGTGGAGGATGTGACAGTGGGTCACTGCATGTATGATCTCCCACCTAGGTATAAAGTTAAGGAGTAGGATGCTCTTTCAATCCCAAAACATAGTGGCCATTAGCTTTGTGGTGCTCAGAATTTGTTTGGCTTTTGTTTCGTTTTGTTGAGGATCATGAATGATGCCATTCTATTGACTGGCACTTTCTTTCTGAACTTTAAATGAGAAGCCCAGGTCTCATCACCAGTAATAATGTGGTTCAAAAACTCCTTATCATCCTTATCGTACCAAGTGAGAAAAGTTAGTGCAGTTCCCATCTAGTGTTTTTGTGTTCATCTGTTGAAATTTGGGGACCCTCTTGGCACACACATGTTATTTGTATTTATCTCATATCATCACTAATAATTTGAAGTACTGATTATGAAATTCCAAGCAAGCACAAAATCAGTGCATCAATACAAAAATATCTATCCTGTTAATTTTTTCCTCAATCCTTCAACAGTCATCACTGAAGGTCGGCCTGACATAACTTCAACATGAGTGTTCTTCCATGATGCACCTTTTCAGACTGAAGCTTCATTCACCAAATTTCCATAAACTTTGGTCGTCTATATGTAGTGGAAGTTTGTGCAAAATTTTACCAGTGTGATACAATGTGAGTGCCTATAAATTGGTAACTTACTAGGTTAGTAATCATAACTAAATTGATACATAAATATACTGAACTATTTAAATATATTTCAATTTTATAATTAACCATTTAACATTGTGATGAATAAAATAAATACTACCAAAAGTTCCATATACTCTATGCATAAATCTTTAGACAGGATTTTACATTTTCCTATAGCCAACTCAGGTGAAATATATAAAAAATTTACGGGGTATCTACCTGCTTCTACTCACAGAGTCTGAATCAAATTGCTGACCCTCATTACACAACTTCCTGTTACATTTACATTTGGAACATTTTGAGTAAATCTACTTGACTCTTTAAATCTCACTTTATCTTCCAAAGATCTACTGAAAAAGGTCCTCTTTAGCAGAATATCTACAAAACACACTTTCATACTAAATTTCCTTGTATATTTCCCTTTTTTTTTTGTCACCATCTATAGCCTTTTGAGTTATAGTAGTAATTGTAACAATTAATTTTACTTATATAAAATGAACTGTTTAAATATATTTAAATTTCATAATTAATAGTTTGCCACTGTGAGGAGTAAAACAAAATGAAAAGAAGAAAATAATATGCTGGCAGCAGCAAAAATCAAACTTGTGCTGATGAACTGCCAATCAGTGCACTTGACCACTCAGCCACACCACCATTACAACAGCTGCTCCTCTAAAATCTGCACTTGCACAATATATTACACACAACTTCAAAGAAAACTAATAATCTGATGCTGTGAGTAACGTAGCACTCATAGCACCAGAAGGTATAAGGCCATATCAGACCGTGTGTACTCAAAGACTGACAATTGCTTCACTTCTCTCAGTTGGCTAGCCATCATTTCAGCCCTCGACATTGGTTTCTACATATTTTGGAGAGAGTCTTACAAAACATGTTTCTCAACAATGAAAACAATCAATTATTGATAAAATTATCCATCCAATTAAATTATCTATCCAATTAAATAATTTTAAAAACATGTTTTTTTTCATATCATTTGCATACCAGCAATCATTTGGAGAAATGGCATAATTTTAATGTGGTTTCCGGCTTGCATTCAAAGAGAAATAGCATAATCTTTGTGTGATTTCTGGCTTGCATTCAAAGAGAAATGGTTTCACGTAAGTGCAATATTTACAGTGTGCTATAGCACATTAGCACTTTATAATAATATGTAACTTTTGATAGGGTGGACTTTTTTATACTCAAATTGTATTACACTAAGAACCTCACACTTGTCAGGATCATTAATTTTGTTATACATTTTAAAATTGCACAAATAAACAGTAAACAACTGTGCTTGCTTGGTGTTAGCATCATAACTGCACCAATGATTAGGAAGATCTTCAACATGGCAGCACGGGGGGTGGGGGCTGAGAACCGCATTCCTTGTCAGATCAGAATGTTGTTTACTTTTAGAATGACTCTTGTAGTATGCTAGAATTGAATTCTTTGGTTACTTTCTCAAAGTGAATTTTTGTTTCAGTGCTATCTTCCCTCACAAAAAGGTACTGCTCTAACACCTGTACTAACGGGTATTTTATTACTTCTGACAGTGCCTACCCCATTAAGGGTTTTTTTGAGTGCAGCCAGTTTCACTTCCCTTTGCTGTTGGGGTAAAGGCCATGCACAGTGTAACTCCATCTTCTGATAGGATCAATAGGAACTAAACCAACATATGTTGCTGCACTTACCATAAACAGCCTTTCCATTGAAAATAAACTCTTCCGAAAAAAGAGTTGCAATGAGGTTCATCTTAGCAGCCAAAAACAGGTACAGACTCATTATTGGTACGATTTGGTGCTAATGCCACCTCTATCTGGTCATACACTGTAGAATACATGGGATCTCTGGTGCTATATTACCTGGCCTGCCCACTATAACAACAGTCTTCCTTTATTAAATTCCCACACTGTGACTCTGCATGCTGTTTCACCTGATCCAGACTGGCACTAGGTTAAAAAAAAAGTATGACTTGGTAATCTAAAGCTAGTTCATCCTGCAACAGTTGGCTGACATCTCTTGCTTGAAAATTATTGTTGCATTGTCTAAACTAATGTACAGAATCTCTCAAACTTCTTTACTGGTTTGACAGACTTGAGAACAGTTCAGGAAGTCATCTACACTAACTCTAATTTTACTGATGTTAGCTGCTACTCTTTCAGCTGTTCTAACTGTGCTTGTGCTGCTGTCAGATTGGCTATGAATTTCAAGATCATTTGCTGCTTCTTTTAGAACATGGAGTGATAAGGTACAACTACAATGGCACTGAAGATCAGCCACACCACATTCCAGACAGGTTGCTTCACAGGTTGCTAGACAAAAAAGTAAAGATAAAGTTCATACCATTGACTATTTATCACTAGTCTGCAGCAATGTCCACATTAGCCCATTGTGACAATATTTACTTTGCTTAGATAGATTTAAGGTTAATTATTGAGTCAAACATTATGATTGTAAGACTTCTTGCCATATTTCATTTAGTTGAAAATGGCCAATTTACGATACTATTTTACAAAATAAGTATGTCAATACAATTTAGTAATGTTCCTTAGTTAGTTAAACATCAGGTTAATACATATTTTTCAACAAAAGTTGATCACCAGTGTAATTCGGTACATGTCACTAAACAGAGACAGGTTAGGTTGCAAAACAATTATTATCTTCATTACAATACTCACTCCTTTATTGTCCTTAATAATGATATGTATTTGCTAACTGAAACTTAATTACTGTAAAAAAGAAAATGATAACACTTCTGCTGCTGCAGATGCACTAACATTAAATTATTATTATTTATACAGCAGAATTTTCACTAAAAGAATCACATACAGTTGCATTTCAAAACATCAGCAATCTTTCTTTGTCTGGTAACAATACCAGCCAGAAAAAAAACATTACAATGAAACAAACCTGAGTAAACATTTCAAAGCAAAGACCTCACCATATAACTTAAATTTTATAATATTACTTCTGATGGTTTATAGCGAAACATCTGCTTTTCTCACAACTAGCTGATGTTCCAGTAATTCTCCCATCTTAAACTGCAGCATATAATTGTACCAGTAATTCTCCCATCTTAAACTGCAGCATATAATAATATCTAAACATTTAGCATTCTAGCTGAAATTTCTGTCAGCTCCCACACTGGTAAACAAATAGTTTAGCAGTACTGGTGTGGTGATGGGTTTTTCATTAACATTTCCTCTAGCAGAGATGTCTTTGTCACTGTGACTTTCATTCCTTCTCCTTGTTGGAACTGGTTTCCTATCCCCTCACCCTTTCCCACTATTGTCTCATCTCTTTCTTGAATAGTTTATTTCTCTTTTTATTCTTTTGTTCCTTGTTAAATTCTTGTCCAATAATTTTTTTGTGTGTGTCTTTGATCTCATTTTTCTTGCCTGCTTTAGTAACTTCCCTCATCCCTCTCCCTTCCCATTTTTATGGATACCTTGGTATAATCTAGTTTCAATTAATTTTTTCTGTCATCACATTTCTTGTGTTCTACTGAGCTGTTTGCCATTACTCTTCACACATTTAGATTTAGTCTTTGTTTTTATCAGTTTTCCACTCCATTTTCCATTTTGTGTATGTCTTGCAGATCTAGTGGATTTTTTTACTATATGTACATACCTGATCAAAAGTATCTGGGAAACCCCAATGTAATGTGGAACTGACTACCAGATGTCACGAGGATGGACCCACCAGTAAAAAAGGAGGTGGAAAGTATTGTGTTGTCAGTGGAGAGGTAGTAACAGCAGAATGGGTCAGTCAGCAGAGCTCAGTGACTTCAAATGTGGACAAGTCACTGGATGTCACTCGAGTGACAAATCTATTAGAGACAATTCATCCCTTCTAAAGTTGCCCAAGTTGACCACTAGTGATGCGATTGTGAAATGGAAACATGAAGGAACAGCCACAGTTAAATGAAAACCAGGCAGACCTAATGGAAAAATCACATGAAATCAGCAGAAGGAGTCACTCATGAGTTCCAAAGTTCTACCAGCACTCCAGCTATCACAATGACTGTGTGTACTACTGAGAATTAAAAAGAATAGGGTACAATAGTCAAGTAGCTTTATTTATAAAAGCACAAACACACAAATTTCAGGAGTCATTGGTAAGCAACACTTGAAGTGATGTAATGAGCAGAGCCACTGATTAGTGGAAGACTGGAAAGGAATTATTTGGAATGATGAAGCATTCTGTACCCTGTGACAATCCAATGGAAGAGTTTGGGTTTGGTGAATGCTTGCAGAATATTACCTGCCATCATGTGTTGTGCCAACAGTAAAGTACAGAGGAGGTGGCATTATGGTATTGGAGTGTTTTGTGCAATTAGTTTATGAAAAACACTAACTGTGGAAGGAGATACACACATTTTACATCATTGTATATTGCAGGGGCGGGCAGGAATTCTGCACGTGTGCGGTGCACATGCACGTGTGCAGTTAACAGGTATTCTGCGCGCACACAGGGGCAAGCTGACCACCCGCATCTCTCCCCTCCCCGCCATACCGTCTCACCGCTTCTTCCTTTGTAAGGCGTCTTGTTTACTGGCCTGCTTTATTGAATGAAGGAATAAGGTTAGTAGGGGTCCTTGAAAGTAATCGTGGTTTGAAAGAGTACCTATTACCTACGATACGTTTTATTTAATTATCACAGGTGGAGTTTACAATACGTTTAATGTCTGCAACAAAATTTCTACATACAGACTAACACAAACAGTTACGTAAATTTTCATTACTGATGTTTGCTCTTAACCCAGACTTTCATAACAGAAAAAAATCTCTCACAAACGTATGTCGAGCCAAACTTTGACATTATCTTCATGGCTTCACGATGGAGACGAGGAAACTCTTGCTGTGGAAAGTCGTGATAAAAATCTATTACACGTCTTGCCAAAATGAACTTGTCTCCCACACGAGAATTACGCTGTAGATCTATTAATTCTATTTGCAAACAGGAATGAATATCATCTACAGAAACAGCAGATTGTCTCGAGAACTATTCAAAACCTTGGGATAAGTAAGATATATCCCCAAATCGCTTGAGAAATTCCTCTTTTATTGCACCAAGAACGGTAACATACTGAAATTTATTATAATTATAATATTAAACTTCCGCTGACCAGTGAGAATACTGTCACATATTATAAATTTCCAGTTTTCACGTTTTTGCACAGAGAAAAAAATTATTCTCCCATTCCTTTTTAAAATATAGCAAATCTGCAATTCTCCGTTTCCTTGATTCACTCAGCATTTTCCAGTTATTGAAATACAACGTTCACTACGTAGTGGTCGCTTCGCTTCAACGTCCGCATTTTAGCCTGGTACAACACTGCCGCAACCTGCTGGCTGTCGCCACTGCCCCTGTCGACGATTGCACGCGAGCAGCACACGTGCAGCGCTGTGTGCTCATGAGCCGCGTGCAACGTTTGCCCGCCCCTGGTATATTGCATACACTGTAGGAACAGTTCAGAGATGATGACTGACTGTATCAGCATGACACTGCACCCTGTCATAAAGCAGTGTCTGTGGGACAATGGTTTGTGGACATAATATTCCTGATATGGACTGGCCTGTCCAGAGTCCTGACATGAACCCAATGGGTCACCTCTGGGTTGAGTTAGAAAGTTGGATTCACTTCATATGCCAGCACGAAATATCAGTACCTCCTCTGGTCTCGGCTTTTAAGAAAGAATGGTCTGCCATTCCCGCACAGGCTTTCAGAGACTGCATAGAAGGGGTCCTCAGCTGAGTTCAAACCATCATAAAGGTAGTATTCCAGATACTTTTGACCATATATATTTTTAGATAATTTTATGTATTCTTTATCCTCCACTAAGGATCTTTGCTCCATCCATCTACCTCAATACAGAAATATTTTCCTATCCCTAGCCAGAGCCCAGTCCCACATATTGTTCCAACATTGTTGCATTGCTCATGAAATCCCACCATCAAATTCTTCCACAATGACCTGGTTTATGACCAGCTGGTACTTGCCCAGCACTGTCAATGATATCTCCCTCATACTAACATCCCCAACGTCCATGACTTTGCTGCTATTTAACACTATCTTTCCCACAGCCTGACTGTCTCCAGACATCCAACCTCCTTCCCACTGTGACCAGTGACCAACTACAACTCCACCCATAATTACTTCTCCTTCGAAGGCATTACCTACAAACAAATCTGTGGTACAATAATGGAAATCTGCATACCACCATCCTATCTGACCCATTCACAAGCCAGCTACAGAAATCGTTTCTAATCATCAACCTGGTCCTCCTCAGCCCAACAAGCCACCTTCCTCAATATCAACCTCCATTTCAAGGATGGCTATGTCAGTGCCTCCATCCACATAAAACTTACCAACCATCAACATACCTCCTGTTCGATAACTGCCACCCATAGTTGTTACATCTGTAGTGACGAGCATTCTCCCTCCAAATATGCCAAGGGTCTCACTGAGGCCTTCACAGACTGAAATAACCTTACCAACCTTGTCCAGAGATAGATCTACAATACCTTATCTCACCAGTCATCTACCATCCCCCATCCATCACAGTCCATCCACAAAGAAGCTGTCCTCTTGTGACTCAGTACCACCCAGAAATGAAGCAACTGAATGACATTCTCCACCAGGGTTTTGACTATCTCCCATCCTGCCCCGAAATATGATATATCCTCCCCATCACTCCCACAGTGGTATTCCATCACCTGCCCAATATAAGCAATATCCTTGTCCATCCCTAATTTACTACTGCCCCTAACCTCTTGACTCATAGCTCATATCCCTGCAATACAATCAGGTGTCAGACTTGTCCCATGCATCCTCCCACTACCACGTATTCCAATCCTGGCACTGCCTTACTCTAACCCAACAAAGGCAGGGCCAAGTGTGAAAGCATACATGTGATCTACAAACTTAGCTGCAACCACTATGCTGCATTCTACATGGCCCTGATAACTAACAAGCTCTTCATCCACATGAGTGGCCACCACAAAACTGTGGCAGAGAAACACATGGACCACACAGTTGCTTAAAATATTGTCCGAAATTATGTCTTTCACTTTAATGACTGCTTCACAGCCTGTAACATCTGGATTCTCCCCCTCTAACACCAGCTCTTCATAATTGATCAGGTGGGAACTCCCCAACATATCCTTCATTCCCATTCTAATGAATTTCATGAATTGGCTGGATCTCTTCATATTATAGTCTTAGTGGCAACTTTGTCATGAATTTTGCCTATGTTACTGTTTTTCTTACATTGTTACTCCACTGATACATGAGCATGCTGGTGAATACATTTACAGCTATAGGAAAACAGTTGTGGTGGACTGTTAATATTGGCTGTCTTAAATTATCTTAACCAGAGTTATATGGACAGCTGAGAAAGAAAACACCATCTGGAGAAGTGGGGTTTTCCATTGTGTTCATAGACATTGATGTATGTTGCAGAAAGCATAATTTTTCTTCTCATCCTGTATGGTAAGTCTCCTCTGACCTGCAGTTCTGGGTGACTTTCCCAAAATCTACCCCTTTTCCTAGACCTCTCCAGTCCTTTTCCTTCACCTTTCTTCCTTCCCCTTCAACCCTTCTGCCTGAAGAAGGAACCACTGGCTCCAAAATCCTACCAATCACAACAGTCTTTTATGTGTGTGTTCTGCCGCCACTTTTGAGTAGATTTTTTTTATCTACCCAATTAAAATTTCTTATCAATGATTGATTGTTTTCATTGTTATAGAAAGCATAATTTAAGTTACAGGGTGCCGCTGCTGATTAAATTATCTGTGAATTCAATAACTAGTTGACAGCAGTGTGCAGCTGACAACCAGGCAAGAACAAGGCAGCCAGTAAAAAGTCCACAATCTCACTGATGCAGGTTGAAATTACGAAAAAGAAAAATGTTTAAAAGAAAGTTATATTCTGACATGACTTTTTAACAATGTACACTGTGCCAACAGGATACTGCTGTTGTTCTTGAATGCAATGACTGTATTTGAGGGCTAGTTAGAAATGCTAAGTGACACCTGACTGCATTTAGTATGAGGAAATACAGTAGTGTTGATTTTCATTTCTGCTAAAAGTTATTTTTAGGTTTCACTCTTGATGTTTTACTCTGTTGAACTTCAGTGATGTCCTATGGCTGAAATGAAAAGTTGGCTTAATTAGAGTTAGTCTGTGTCGGGGAATGAAAGCATTGTTTCATAAATGACAATTCGTTTATTCTGTGCAACTGAGTTATGCTTACATGGTGATTTTTACTCAAGAATCGAAACACTGCTGTTCATCTTCAACAATTTCTGAGCAGTCAGGCAAAGTTTTTAATTCAGGATTCAGTTACTATTATGAGATAGCAAATATTACAGATTTTATTATTCAGACCCCATATTTGTGTTGCATCTTCCTAGGCCATAACTGGTACTCAGTGCATGTAAGTTCCTAAGGGCTAATTTGTTGACAATCGCATCCTCCCAAGTGTAGTAAGTGCCTAAAAGATATAAGAGGTCCACCACCATCTAGTTAAGCCAATTTTTACAGTCATATTAAATAACTTTAATAACCACAGTATTAAGTGATAAGAAGAAATACTATTACATTTTTCCTTCCACATACAACGATGGGCTTGTATTATAAGACAGAAGTTATCTTCCACACAGACTTGAAAGTATGACATTAGCAATGACTAGCAGCCACTAGGTTGCATCATCATCATTCCAAGAGCTGCCACTAGATCCATCTGCCATCATGATGTAGAGAATAAGTTATGCCACACAATAAGCTTGTTTAATAGAATATGAATGTTTTTAGACTGAATACACAGCAAAGGTCACAACTGTCACAATAGCTGTAACTACATCGTTTAGATTGTGGTAATTGATTACTGGTCTGCTTTCACTACTATATTTTGTCAGGAAACTGATCAATAGTGTTCTTGCACAAAGTCTGTTGTAACAAGATAGTCTGTATTAGACAGTTGTCAAGATTTTCTGACTGATTATTTGAAATACTAACTAATTAATTATTTATGTAACTGTAATTGTTTGGAAAAGAACTGGCTTATGCATTATTTGTGATCCATCGTATTTGTACTTAAAATAAATGCAGTGCATGATACCTAGCTTCATCTCAATAAGAAAAATACACAAAAACATAGTGTTTGTTTTTCTTGTTTGAATGAAATAAACTAATTTTAACAACATTTAAATTCTTCTCTCTGAAAATAATTTGAGAGATTAGTTATATTTAATACCTCATAAGTGATATGAAAACTTGGAATCAGGTATCAGCAAATGCTACTACATGGGTTGGATAAAAAGTAGAGGCAACATGGTTATAATTCATACCAAACTTTTGACAGACATTCAGCCCTCAGTGTAATTGCCCTACATCTTGATCACCTTCCTCCACAGTGATGGAAGGCATTGCACACTGACAATGCATCTGTGCTGGCATAAGCTGTTGCCAGAACACCAGTTGGCAAAGATGTAGTGCAAAGATTGATAGCAGGCACTGGATCAAGCGCACTTATCACAAGAGAGGCCAAAGACACACCAGCTAGCAACACACCACCAACATCCTGTCAACAGCAAGTATTTAGGCCACCGCCGCTGACTGGAGGGCCTCACTCAGTCACTAACTCGCATTCCAGCTCATATCACTGGCTATGACGGTACATAACGAGCAGATTAATTGTAATAGCAAGATACTGATATTTTAAGCAAGAGGACTATTATGCATGAGCTTGTACCACAACACATGAACTTGATTAAAGTTAAGTAGCAGTTACCTGTTCATGTAAATAAAGAACCAAGTTAGTCCACGTTTGCATTTGTGTTTTAGAATGAGTATACTGGCTACCAATAACCACATCCTGTTCCTTGCTTCCACGATACAAGACTCTACAGATAATTCAGTGGCAATCAAAGTTAATTAATTTGGCTGAAGATTTTGCTTTCTTCTCTTTTGTTTTAGCTTGCAAGGGTGTTAATATTCAAGTGTTTCTAATTTTTTATTGTGTACTTGCATGTATTCCAGGAGGGGAGCTGCAAAACTAATCAAATTTCTCTTTTCAGTGGCTTTGCTTGCTTTCTGATATAAAATATTTGTGTACACCATGAATTCACTGCCCCCTCCACCCCCTGCCCCCTGCCTCAGCCACAGATGCCAAATGTGATGGATCTAACATGAGCTTTTCAGTTTCAAACCAACAAATAACTGCCCTACTGATAATGGTACAGCAGCTACAGGCTGCACAAGCTGCATTGGCTGCACAACTGACCAACCAACCAGCCCATCAAGTGCTGCCAAAAAGTATACTTATGTTCCAGCAATTTAAGGACCCAGAAGAGGAATGGACTGAATGCCTGACTCAGTTCCAAACACATTGTCAAGTTCGTCATGTTCATGGTACTGTAAAGTTAGAAGACTTCCTTTTCATTGTGAGGTCCCCTGCATTCAGGCTAATACAAAAACTATTCCCAACTGTGTCTTCCAACAAACTCGGCTATGACCAAGTAATCGCTCCATTAACCAAGTATTATGACCAGAAAGTCCAAGTAGCAGCAGTTAGACATCAATTCTTCTGCTAGCAGAAAAAGCCAGAACGGATGTACCGTCAGTGGTACCCAGAATTAATGGGGCATGACTAGGAAGTGTAAATTTAAGTGTAGTTGTGGCAACTTTTACAGTGATCTCATGATATGCAATACAATAACATTCAATGTCCCAGATGGCAAAATATGGGAACAGATCTTGAAGTACTCTGATACATCACTTCCCCAAGTATTGAAAATCTTAGAGCAAAATGATTCGGGTGCCATAGCAGCTGATAAGTTTGACCATGCCACAATTTGTCAGGTCGAATCACCCCTTGCTCATGACTGCCCCAAGCAGCCATAACAATGAGCCCATACACAGCCACATGGGCAGTCACGTAGATGTGTAAACAGGCCTGTGAATTTTGTGAAATCTTGCATTAGACGTTTTGCTCGCCATAAAAGAGAGGATTGCCTATCACATAACACAATGTGACACATGTGTGGAAAAAAAGGCCGTGTCCAAGCAGTTTGTTTGCAACAGAACAAAAATGCCAATTTTGCCCACTCCCAGAAAAAAAGGCATGTTTTCAAAACCTACAACAGTTTCTGACAAAGGTAAGATTAAGGTTGTGCAACGACATTCTAATAAACTATATTTCTCATCTCAAACTGCTGGCCGTTGTGTGAACTTTCAGTTAGACAAAGGTGCCACAATAACTTTGCTTAATCATGCCATGTATGTGCAGTTAGGCTCACTATGCCTTTCTAAATCTAGCTAGCACCTCACTACTTACAACGAACAGGAAACTCCAGTACTTGAACAGTGTAGCTTGCCTGCCACTTACAAATCTAACACTAGGACAGTGAATTTTACTATGCTGAAATCAAGAGACAGTGAGAACATATTTGGTTTATATGCCTTTGATTTGTTTTGACTTACCATCCAAGATAATCTACTTTCAGTATCTGATTTTGTACCAAAAGACACTGTAGCTAGCTTGCTTAAAGAATTTCCTGAACTATTTTCCAAAGGAATGAGAAAAGTTAATAACTTTGTAGCACATGTTACACTGAAAGACAATGCACAGCCTTAGTTTTTACAGGCCTGCCCTGTTCCAGTTGCTTTAAGAGACAAAGTAGCCAGTGAACTGAAAGAATTGCAAGATAATGGTGTAACTGCTCCCATGCATTGTTTGTTGCCTTATCCTTCTGGTCACATTTGCATTTGTGTTGCCTTCAAGTCTACAGTCAAACCACAGACAGTAGTTGACACTTATCCATTACCTCGCCCTGAGGAACTCATGGACAGGCTAGGTGCAGGATGCTACTTTTCTAAGATAGACTTGTATGATGCCTACTTACAAATTCCACTGGCTGAAGAATCACAGAGAGTGTTTGTTGTAAATACACACTTAGGACTCTTCGAGTATCTGTGTTTGCCCTTTTGCAATGCTTCTGTACCCACCATTTTCTAGCATTACTTGGAACAGCTGACTGGAAAAGTGACATTTTGTTTAAATTACCCTGACGATATTGTTGTCTCAGGTCATACAACAGAGGAACACACTGCCAACTTGCATATTTTTTCTGAGTGTTTTCAGAAGCAGGACTCAAGTGCCATCTTGAAAAATATGACTTTTTTCAAACTGAACTACAGTACTTAGGTCATGTGATAAACAGTCAGAGTGTGCACCCCTCCAATGGCATTTGCTTGCAATCCGTGACCTGCCTGTTCCTCGGAATGCGTCTGAACTGGAGTCAGTACTAGGCAAGATGTCATACTACATTCAGTTAATATCAAATGCCACTCAGATCGCGGCTCAATTGCATCACTTGTGTCAGAAAAATGTACCTTTTGTGTAGACTAAAGACTGTCAAGACGCATTTCAGAATCTCAAAAATGCTTTACTTAGTGAGAGATCTTTGGTGCATTTTGATCTTGCCAAGCCAGTAGTTTTGTAAATCAACGCTTCTTCCTACAGAATCAGCTCTGTGCTTTTGCACAGAATTGGCGCACAAGACAGACCTATTGCTTTGCCTC
This sequence comes from Schistocerca cancellata, assembly GCF_023864275.1. Classification (NCBI taxonomy): domain Eukaryota; kingdom Metazoa; phylum Arthropoda; class Insecta; order Orthoptera; family Acrididae; genus Schistocerca; species Schistocerca cancellata. The sequence goes on along the minus strand of NC_064627.1, from coordinate 405,592,300 downwards.
AAAGTTGTTAACTCAAACTCAGTGCAATTATTCTCAAAATGAAAAACTCAGTGCAACTATTCTCAAATTGAAAAAGAGGCTCTCACTATTGTGTATGTTGTGACCAAATTTCAGCACTATTTGTATGGTCATAAGTTCTTTTTAGTGACAGATCACAAGCCTTTGCAGTCGTTGTTTCACCTGCCAAAGCCTGTTCCTACACACAATGTTCAAAAAATGCAACATTGAGCTTTGTTGCTTTCTCAGTATGAAATTGTGTACAGACCTAAGGTAAAGCATGGCAATGAAGACACCATATTTCGCCTTCCGATTGGCTCAGATTATGATTTTGATGCATATGCTGCATCTTGATGTCAAACTGATACACAGGACTCTGAAATGCTGGAATCTTTTCCCTTGCACTACAGAAAAATTGCATAGGCCACGAAAGCAGACCCAGATCTCAAGATTTTGCTGAATTACATTCACATATCTTGGCCTTGTTCATTGAACAGTATCCAGAACTCAAGTTTTCACTGATGTTTTGCACATTGGCATAACATTTCAATGCAACGGGGTGTGATTCTAGTTCAGAATGACAGTGGATGGACAATTGCGTGTGCTTATTCCCAAAGAGCTGCAAAAGGATGTATTGCACTTGCCCCACCAAGGACATTGTGGAATTGTTCGCACTAAATAGTTAGTGCAATGGCACTGTACTTGGCAGCAGATGGATGCTCACATTGAACAGATGACATCACAGTGTCACACATCCACAGAAAACCAATCCACTTCACCACAGACATTCTCAGCTTGGCCTAAGACTCAATCCCCATGCCAACGAGTGCACATAGACTTTGCAGGTCCATTTTGGAACACTTGTTGGCTCATAGTGGTAGACTCTTAGCAAGTTCCCATTTGCAGTGCCTATGAACTCTGCCCCATAGCACCATTCAAGTGTTGTCCTCCATATCTTGCACAGAAGCTTTGCCAGAAGTACTTGTGTCAGACAATGGACCACAGTTCACTTCAATTCACATGATTTTGAACAGTTCTGTGAATGAAGTGGCATTCATCATCTAATAAGTGCTCCATTTCATCTCCAGTCCAAAAGAGAAGCAGAATGCTTCAGACACACTTTCAAACAACAGATGGCCAAGCTTTGCACCCCCACACATGGGAACAGGCACCTTCTTGCTGCATATCACTCCCACCCACAAGACGGACCATCACAGGTGGAACTTATGCACGGCTGCTGCCGTTGGACGCTGATACACCTGCTACACCCACCGCAGCAATGTGCACTGCCAACAGTCTGCAAGTCTTGCTTTGTGCAACAAGATCTTGTTCTTTTCAGGGTTTATGGTATCCATAGAGCTTGGGAAAGAGGCATAATCCAGGAATGCATTGGCTCTTATATGTACTTGATTGCAGGTCCTGATGGTTTGCAGCATCGCCATCAGAGCCAAATTGGTGCGTGCCACTTGCCCCGTGATTCTGCTGCTTTTCTTCCCTCAGATTCATGGCTTCACAGGACCACGCAGCCTTTGCAGCCGCCTGCTGGTGCCACCAGGGCACCCCAGGAGGAGTGGATGGATGATGCACCCTTGCCCCTGGCGTTCCCTCTCGCCGACACACTCTCAGGCTTGGACATGTGGCCTGGCAGCAGTTTTCTGGAGGATGTTCCTGTTGCCTCGCAAGCCAGATGGTGAGGTACGATTGGGAGTGCTCCTTCTTCCAGAGTCATGGCTCCTAGCTCATTACTACATTCCAGCGTCCTGCCTCCCTCTGCCTTTCCTCCCCTCCCATTGTCATTCACATTTTTCCTACATGACAACGGTGTGGCATTTCATGGGGAGTGGGGGGAGGAAAGTGCTGTGCTGCTGATGTAAGCTGTTGCCAGCACACCAGTTGGCAAAGATGTAGCATGAAGATCAGTAGCAGGAACTGGGTCAAGCATGCCTATTGTGAGAGAGGCCAAAGACACACCAACTGGCAACAAGCCACCAACACCCTCTCAACAGCAAGTATTTAGGCCGCCGCCAGTGACTCTAGGGCCTCACTCAGTCACTAACTCACAGTCCAGTTGGCATCTGTCAGTTCACATCACTGGCTACAATAGTACATAGCGATCTGATTATCTGTAACAGCAAGATACCGATATCGTCAGCAAGAGGACTATTATGGATGAGCTTGTACCACAACACATGGGCCCAATTAAAATTAAGTAGCAGTACCTGTGCATGTAAAAAAGAATCAAGTTAGTCCACGTGTGCATTTATATTGTAGAAAGAGGATACCGGCCACCCATAACCGCATCCTCTCCCTTGCTTCCATAGTACAAGACTCTACACCATTCATCTCCATCAATGCTTTGCAAGGACTGGCTGTGGCACAGACGATATCTTCTATTATGCTGTGACCAAAGCTATGAAGAGGTTCCTTTATTTTGACAAATAGATCATAATCCCATGGATTCATATTGGGTGAATACTGTGGATGTTCCAGTATCTCCAGCGCTTACGTATGCAGGAGCTCCTGCATGGGGGTAACCATGTGGCATCGTGCATTGTCATGAATGATAATGGGATGGAGTGTCAGAAAGAACACTGTTGTACACTGTGACCTCATTCCACTTCAGTCTTGATCCACGCTCATTGTTTTTCTTATGTAAACATACAGATAGAGCATTTGAATTGGCCTCCCACAATTTCAGACAATACACACTGCAGCTGACTCACACACAGCCATTGCTGCTCACTGCGATTCTTCAACTGACCTTCTGCTATCTGTTACAAACAGTGGGTATGCCATTTGACACACATCCTTCATGTTTTGTCAGTGTTCCCACTATTTTTTATCCAACCCGTGAATATGAGAGTGGAATCAGTTAGCATGATTGAAGTACAAGTGGAACATTTTACTACAGTGAAACATTTCATACTAATGGTATATTTCATTAAGAGATCTGCTGATGTACAGGGTTTTCAGTCAATAATATTGTCATGTAGAAGAAGGTGTAATTAGATGAATGACAAACACTAACCTCATGTAACAAAGGTTTATTCAGCACTTGCACATACAAGAGTGCGGAGCAAGCTGCCTCCAGCCATAAAACATACAGTACATATACAGCTACAGAACATTCCAGTACAACCATTCTTGACATCTGTGGGTACTTCTAGAATGTACTCAAACTGAATACAGAAATTAAAATTGTACAGTCAAGGTGAGTTTTAAACTCATGATCCTGCATGCATCAGTTTAGTATCATAACCACTACACCACGGTGCTACTCAACTTCTTCTGTGACAATATGACTGACTTAGGCTATGCAATAAAATCTATTCATATGGATAGAACTGGTTAATGACATTAGCCTCTATGCAATGTAGTGAACTAGAAAACATTTTAAGCAATCTGATTGCAACTTTCAGTTTTACCATCCAACATTTAGAGCTTACGAACAGTTATTTGCTATGAGTGCTGGAGTATATTATTAGGAAATATACATTATTTATACTTGAAAATAATTTTAAGCTCAAAATTGAAATGAATTTCCACAGTTTCAAAACTAACCTGAATTGGAAGATTATGATTGAGATCATCAACATTATTGGCAATGTATTTTCAGAACACTCATAGCACAAGATGATTCCTTGTTATCATTTATTTTCAGGATTTATGTATCAGTGAGTGCTCCAGCAGTACTTTTCTGGAATATTGAGTCTGATATTGGCTACATATGGTTCAAATGGCTCTAAGCACTATGGGACTTAACATCTGAGGTCATCAGTCCCCTAGACTTAGAACTACTTAAACCTAACTAACTTAAGGACATCACACACATCCATGGCTGAGGCAGGATTCGAACCTGCCACTGCAGCAGCCGCGTGGTTCCGGACTGAAGTGCCTAGAACAGCTCGACCACAGTGGCCAGCTTCTTGGCTACAAGCTGGATAGTTATGCTGTTTTGCATTTAGCAGAACCTCCACATCTTTGCCAAAAGAGTATTCCATACAAATCATTTATTACAGCATTATAAAGATGGGGAGAATTCTGAAATATTCCTTAAGTTGTTTATTTGATTACAAGTCATTACTGGCAATGTGTTGTATCCAGCATCTTTTATAGTGTTGGACACATTGCCCTCTGAGGATCTTTGTTATGTTGGTAGGCTTTAGTGTTGTTAAAAGGCAAAGCTTACTATCTTTCAATTTCTTTAAAGTGATACATAAGTTGACACTGGAACAATGCTACTTGCATACATTTCTTTTCTATTTCTCATGAATCCTGAATTTGTAAAATCAGAGCAGATGAGATATAGTGCATATAAGGTTCATTCCTACCAACTTAGGAGTGCACTATAATATGGGATAGAGTGGAACCTCATACAGTAATACCCCCCGGCCTCAACCTTTGCTAGTCTGGGTGTCCTCCATCTGCCTATCCCCTTACCTGCTCCCACTCCAGTACAGACATGCTTTCTATCACACCAACACACCTGTACGTAATTTCCTCCTCTCTCTTCTCTTCTCTCTTCTCTCCTCTACCTCCCCCCCCCCCCCCCCCCCTCTTGGACCCCCTATCCTGCACCTAGCAGCTCTATTCTGTCTGCACAGCGTCCCTGCATGAGTCCATAGGCAGTTACTTCCAAAGAATGACTTAATCTAAAATCTAAATATATTTCTAACACTCTTTCTCAGTGCACCAGTCTGCGACTCAATGCTTCCTCTTTGTGGTGAGTATCAATCTATTCTTCCCATGTTCTTGTTTTGACTTTTTTCTTAATTTCTTCAGCTTCCCAAAATTGGTACTGCTGCTAATGCTGCTGCTGTTGCTGCTGCTACTGCTGCTGCTACTACTACTACTACTACTACTACTACTACTACTACTACTACGATTACTATTGCTGCTCTCCTCTGCTCTTTCTTCCTTCTCCTATTCTTTCACTGCAGAGATAATGTGTACAGCAAAAAAGGAAATGATTCACAAAACAGCTCAAGGTTACAATACCTAAGTTGTTCTAGCACCTTGCATTGATGAAAGAGGTGCTCTCCCACAGCTATTGCCGCATGGGGTAGCCGTCCAGTCTAAGGCACCTTGTCACGGTCAGTGCGCCCCCCTCCCCCCCCCCTGCTGGAGGTTCATCCCTCAGGCATGGGTGTGTGTGTGTGTGTGTGTGTGTGTGTGTGTGTGTGTGTGTGTGTGTTTGTGTGTGTGTGTGTGTGTGTGTGTGTGTGTGTGTGTGTTTTTTGTCCTTAACGTAAGTTAGTTTAAGATAGGTTAAGTGGTGCGTAAGCTTAGGGACCGATGACCTCTGCAGTTTGGTCCCATAAGCTCTTACCACAAATTTCCAAATTTTCCACAGTAATTCCCAATGTCAACAACTAGCTGAATTTTGAAACTGAGGAAACAAAGACATTTCATGAAAGGTACAAGCCAATAACAACAAATCTTTGCTATGTCAGTGAGATTATGTTTGTAGCGAAAGATAGCAGCTCAAATAGGAACAGATACTTTGCAAATCAAAGTCACTCACAATATTCACTGGAAGAATTCTAAGGATACGTAAGTCACATGCAAAAGAGGTACAGTCAACAAATTCTTAATTTGATTGTCAAGTTAGGATATTTTTCTGACAGGATTAATTAAAATTTATAGAAGAGAAGTGTGTTTTGTCATGTGTTCATTTACTCTATGTGAGTGTGTAATGGAGATGCTCATTAAAATCCAGTGGCAGATGCCACAAGTGAGGTATGGTGCAAAATAAGTCACCATCTCTGTCTTTAGGTCAGCACAGTATGAGTTGCTTTTAAATGCAAAATGAACTGAACTGGGATTCTTGATTAGTTGATCTGTAAGTTGACCACATTGTAATTTGTTATCCAGTTGAACCCCAAGAAATTTCACACAGTGCTGCACTTATAATTTGTGTAGCAAAAGTATCTGTAAAACTAAGAATTACATTGTTTGCTGTGAATCAGCTGTATGCCTGTTCAGCTATCACTGAGCTCTGTCAGGTACAGGTAAGTTTGGACTATTGATTAATGTGCTTGTGTCATTATCAAGTATTACAGTTTTTGAACCATCCCTTAAAGTCACTAGGAAATCATTTATGCAGATTAAGAAGGCAAGCAATCCCAGCACCACACCTTGTGTGACCTCATATATTATCACCTATACTAAGATTAGTATCATTCCTGTGACACACTACTTCAATCTGATAAACTCCTTTCTGTCAACGAGGTAGGATTTCATCCATGCAAGAGGAAGCCAGAATTCTATGATCAACATAATCAAATGCTTCAGCATGATCACAGAACATATCAACAGGATTTTTTAAATTTTTTTTTTCACTCTGAGGCAGAGTGTGCACTGATATGAGACTTCTTTTGACTTTATTTGCAAGTCCTCTACCAACTGAGCTACCCAAGCACAAACATGGCCCATCCGCACAATTTTGCTCCCACCCATACTTCATCTCCTGCATTCCAAACTTCACAGAAGTTCTCCTGGGTAGCTCATGGGAGTAGCACTCCTTACTTCCAAGAGTGCTACATATGCAAGTTATGCAGAAATACCTCTGTAAAGTTTGGAACTTAAGAGAAGAGTTACAGGCAGAAGTAAAGCTATGAGGATGGGTCATGATGAGATACTCAGTTGATAGAGCACTCACCCATGAAATGATTTTCCTGATTTTATTTAAATGCTCTCTGTGGGATCAATACAAGGGGGCAGAATAATATTCATAGTTTCCATCCTGATAGACATATAATGAAATTTTCTAAGCAGGTTATTGTGAGACATGTTGTTGTTGTTGTTGTTACCTTCAGTCCAAAGACTGGTTTGATGCATCTCTCCATGCTGCTCTATCCTGTGCAAGCTTCTTCATCTCCCAGTACCTACTGCAACCTACATCCTTCTGAATCTGCTCAATGTACTCATCTCTTGGTCTCCCTCTGCGATTTCTACCCTCCACGCTGCCCTCCAATACTAAATTGGTGATCCCTTGATGCCTCAGAACATGTCCTACCAACCAATTCCTTCTTCTAGTCACGTTGTGCCACAAATTTCTCTGCTCCCCAGTTCTCTTCAGTACCTCCAAATTAGTTATGTGATCTATCCATCTAATCTGCAGCAACCTTCTGTAGCACCACATTTCAAAACCTTCTATTCTCTTCTTGTCCAAACTATTTATCGCCCATGTTTCACTTCCAAATATGCCTACACTCCATACAAATACTTTCAGAAACGAATTCCAGACACTTAAATCTATACTTGATGTTAACAAATTTCTCTTCTTCAGAAACGCTTTCCTTGCCATTGGCAGTCTACATTTTATATCCTCTCTACTTCAACCATCATCAGTTATTTTGCTCCCCAAATAGCAAATCTCATCTACTACTTTAAGTGCCTCATTTCCTAATCCAATTCCCTCAGCATCACATGACTTCATTTGACTACATTCCATTATCCTCATTTGGCTTTTATTAATGTTCATCTTATATCCTGCTTTCAAGACACACTCTATTCAATTCAACTGCTCTTCCAGGTCCTTTTCTGTCGCTGACAGAATTACAATGTCATCGGCGAACCTCAATATTTTTATTTCTTCTCCATGGATTTTAATTCCTACTCCAAATTTTTCTTTTGTTTCCTTTACTGCTTGCTCATTAAAAAGATTGAATAACATCGGGGAGAGGCTACAAACCTGTCTCACTCCCTTCCCAACCACTGTTTCCCTTTCATGTCCCTCGACTCTCATAACTGCCATCTGGCTTCTGTACAAATTGTAAATAGACTTTCGCTCCCTGTATTTTACCCCTGCCGCCTTCAGAATTTGAAAGAGAGTATTCCAGTCAACATTGTCAAAAGCTTTCTCTAAGTCAACAAATGCTAGAAACGTGGGTTTTCCTTTCCTTAATCTATCTTCTAAGATAAGTTGTAGGGTCAGTATTGCCTCACATGTTACAACATTTCTATGGAATCCAAACTGATTTTCCCTGAGGTCAGCTTCTACCAGTTTTTCAATTCATCTGTAAAGAATTTGCATTAGTATTTTGCAGTTGTGACTTATTAAACTGATAGTTCGGTAATTTTCACATTTGTCAACACCTGCTTTCTTTGGGACTGGAATTATTATATTCTTCTGGAAGTCTGAGGGTATTTTGCCTGTCTCATACATCTTGCTCACCAGATGGTAGAGTTTTGTCAGGGCTTGCTCTCCCAAGGCTGTCAGTAGTTCTAATGGAATGTTGTCTAGTCCCGGGGCCTTGTTTCGACTTAGGTCTTTCAGTGCTCTGTCAAACTCTTCACACACTATCATATCTCCCATTTCATCTTCATCTACATCCTCTTCCATTTCCATAATATTGTCCCCAAGTACATCGCCCTTGTATAGAGCCTCTATATACTCCTTCCACCTTTCTGCTTTCTTTTCTTTGCTTAGAACTGGGTTTCCATCTGAGCTCTTGATATTCATACAAGTGGTTCTCTTTTCTCCAAAGGTCTCTCTAATTTTCCTGTAGGCAGTGTCTATCTTACCCCTCATGAGATAAGCCTCTACATCCTTACATTTGTCCTCTAACCATCCCTGCTTAGCCATTTTGCACTTCCTGTCGATCTCATTTTTGATACGTTTGTATTCCTTTTTGCCTGATTCACTTACTGCATTTTTGTATTTTCTCCTTTCATCAATTAAATTCAACATATCTTCTGTTATCCAAGGATTTCTACTAGCCCTCGTCTTTTTACCTACTTGATCCTCTGCTGCCTTCACTACTTCATCACTCAGAGCTACCCATTCTTCTTCTACTGTATTTCTTTCCCTCATTCCTGTCAATTGTTCCCTTATGCTCTCCCTGAAACTCTGTACAACCTCTGGTTTAGTCAGTTTATCCAGGTCCCATCTCCTCAAATTCCAACCTTTTTGCAGTTTCTTCAGTCTTAATCTACAGTTCATAACCAATAGATTGTGGACGGAGTCCACATCTGCCCCTGGAAATGTCTTACACTTTAAAACCTGGTTCGCAAATCTCTGTCTTACCATTATATAATCTATCTGAAACCTTCCAGTAACTCCAGGCCTCCTCCATGTATACTATCTTCCTTAATGATTCTTGAATCAAGTGTTAGCTATTATTAAGTAATGCTCTGTGAAAAATTCTACCAGGTGGCTTCCTCTTTCATTTCTTACCACCAATTCACACTCACCTACTATGTTTCCGTCTCTTCCTTTTCCTACTATCGAATTCCAGTTTTCATCTTCCTTCACTATCTGAATAATTTCTTTTACCTCATACATTTCGTCAATCTCTTCGTCACCTGCAGAGCTAGTTGGCATATAAACTTGTACTACTGTGGTAGGTGTGGGCTTTGTGTCTATCTTGGCCACAATAATGTGTTCACTATGTTGTTTGTAGTAGCTTACCTGCACTCCTATTTTTTTATTCATTATTATACCTACTCCTGCATTACCACTATTAGATTTTGTATTTATAACTCTGTATTCACCTGACCAGAAGTCTTATTCTTCCTGCCACTGAACTTCACTAATTCCCACTATATCTAACTTTAACCTATCCATTTCCCTTTTTAAATTTTCTAACCTACCTGCCTGATTAAGAGATCTGACATTCCACACTCCGATCTGTAGAACGCCAGTTTTCTTTATCCTGATAACGACATCCTCCTGAGTAATCCCTGCCCGGAGATCCGAATGGGAGACTATTTTACCTCCAGAATATTTTATCCAAGAGGACGCCATCATCATTTAACCCTACAGTAAAGCTGCATGCCCTCGGGAAAAATTACGGCCGTAGTTTCCCCTTGCTTTCAGCCATTCACAGTACCGGCACAGAAAGACCATTTTGGTTATTGTTACAAGGCCAGATCAGTCAATCATCCAGACTGTTGCCCCTGTAACTACTGAAATGGCTGCTGTCCCTCTTCAGGAACCACACGTTTGTCTGGCCTCTCAACAGATACCCCTACAGTACGGCTGAGGCACGCAAGCCTCCCCACCAATGGCAAGGTCTATGGTTTATGGGGGAGGTTTGTGAGACATACTCTGCCTTTTTTTCTAGAGTGTGGCAATTAAGATTTTCAACTTTTCTGTTGCAGTCTCCTAACTTGCAAACAAGCCTCTGGTCTTTTGCACCACCATTCTTTGCATATGCTCTATGTACCCTATTAGTTTGACTTGACATAGACTCTTACATTTGAGCAGTATAAATACATAAAATGTTTGGATGACATAAACTTATTAATAAAGGGCAAAACTACTACAGAACTGTGATAAAAAGTACAAAATTGTACTGCACACATTGTAGAACCACTAACAATCTTATTGTTAACAAAGAGGAAACTGCCGCAATGCACCTTCATACCATACAAAACAAGCATACATTAACCCTCACTAGGCATGTCTTTAACAAACAATAAGTAACTGTAAACTACACAAAATTTCTAGAAATGTGAATTCAGGAAAACATAAAGTGGGACACAACACATCATTTACATCAGCAAGAACCTATGCATAATATGGTATACCATAAAAACACTTGCTAATTGTACAATAAAAAAGAAACCTTGAAAAGTGTATAATATGCACAAGTAGAATCACTGCTGGATACATCATATTTTTTTGGGGCAACTTGGCAGCTAGCAGATGGTGTATCATAGCACAAAAATGTGTCATGCAGACAGCTGAAAATGCAGCCCCTAGAAACTCTTGCAAATTCCTATTTATATAGATAGCACATTACTACAGTGACTTCTTGTAGAACATCCATTGAGGTCTGTACAGTATCTTATTAACATAATAAACATAATTCCTTCTGAGGACAAGAATGATTTTGTTTAGTTACAAAATATCATTTAAAAAACACCACCAGGATCTCTCCATAGTGCACATCTTGAAAATAAATAAATAAAAAGCAGTGAAAATCTTTATCTCATGATGATGCTTATCAGTCTAATAGTGAGTATGTCATCCCTGCACAGGGATGAGTTCTTCCACTCTGCAAGGCATTATCTCAATTAGACCATCAAGTTTATCTTGGGGTGTAAGGTTCCATTCCACAATGGTAGCTTCAGTAACAGATGGATTTGGCACTGTACAATGACCACCTTCAACAGGTCCAATGCGTGCTCAGTTGCATTCATGTCTGGGGATTGTGCTGACAAATGCATTCACTTGCTTCTCTGAAGATACCAATACACTGCTACAGTACAGTGTGGTCCTTCACTGTCATGGACTAGGATGAATTTGTCATCGACTTCACATCTGTAGCACCTTAAAACCATTTGTAGGACCTCTTGGAGACAATGGGGACCAGTCAAATTGCCATACATTAGAATTAGAGGGGTCTGCCATTCTATCGTTATTGCCCCACAGAACATTACGCTCCCACCTGCAAACTGGTGGACTTCTTGAACGTATTGCCATTCCTGATACCACCTAGCACTTCTCAAAAACACTAACACATTTAATTACCAGTCGCTAATCAATCCTGATCTCATAAGCAAACATGATATTACTCCATTATGCAATGGTCCAATGTTGAGGTGTAAAAACCCTGGTCCTTTGACTCATCAGTTCCATTGGTTCAGTGGACAACTTCTCATTGGTCTTCTGGGATGAAGACCATCCTGATGTAGTCTTCTACATACTGTTTAGTTTGGGATATCAATCCCTGCTGCCCAGAAGAAGCTATTTCCAATATTTCTGGCAGCTGATGTTGGGCACCTGCAAGCCGACAGCTGGAGGTAACAATACTGCATTGTGTTGTTATATGAGGAAGACTACCGCAAGGTCTATTGTTGACATTTCCAGTCTCTTTGAACAACATTCCATTAGAACTACTGACAGCCTTGGGAGAGCAAGCCCTGACGAAACTCTAACATCTGGTGAGCAAGATGTATGAGACAGGTGAAACACCCTCAAACTTTAAGAAGAATATAATAATTACAATCCCAAAGAAAGCAAGTGTTGACAGATGTGAAAATTATCGAACTATCAGTTTAATAAGTCACAGCTGCAAAATATTAACACGAATTCTTTACAGATGAATGGAAAAACTGGTGGAAGCCAACCTCGGGGACGCATCAGTTTGGATTCTGTAGAAATATTGGAACATGTGAGGCAATACTGACACTATGGTTCAAATGGCTCTGAGCACTATGGGACTTAACATCTTTGGTCATCAGTCCCCTAGAACTTAGAACTACTTAAACCTAACTAACCTAAGGACAGCACACAACACCCAGTCATCACGAGGCAGAGAAAATCCCTGACCCCGCCGGGAATCGAACCCGGGATCTCGGGCGTGGGAAGCGAGAACGCTACCGCACGACCACGAGCTGCGGACTACTGACACTATGACTTATCTTAGAAACTAGATTAAGAAAAGGCAAACCTATGTTTCTAGCATTTGTAGACTCAGAGAAAGCTTTTGACAATGCTGACTGGAATACTCTCTTTCAAATTCTGAAGGCGGCAGGGGTAAAATACAGGGAGCGAAAGTCTATTTACAATTTGTACAGAAACCAGATGGCAGTTATAAGAATCGAGGGGCTTGAAAGGGAAACAGTGGTTGGGAAGGGAGTGAGGCAGGGTTGTAGCCTCTCCCCGATGTTATTCAATCTGTATATTGAGCAAGCAGTAAAGGAAACAAAAGAAAAATTCAGAGTGGGTATTAAAATCCATGGAGAAGAAATAAAAACATTAAGGATTGCTGATGACATTGTAATTCTGTCAGAGACAGCAAAGGACTTGGAGGAGCAGTTGAATGGAATGGACAGTGTTTTGAAAGGAGGATATAAGATGGACATCAACAAAAGTAAAAAGAGGATAATGGAATGTAGTCGAATTAAGTCAGGTGACACTGAGGAAATTAGATTAGGAAATGAGACAGTTAAAGTAGTAAAGGAGTTTTGCTATTTGGGGAGAACTGATGATGGTTGAAGTAGAGAGGATATAAAATGTAGACTGCCAATGGCAAGGAAAGTGTTTCTGAAGAAGAGAAATTTGTTAACATTGAGTACATATTTAAGTGTCAGGAAGTCGTTTCTGAAAGTATTTGTATGGAGTGTAGCCATATATGGAAGCGAAACAGGGACGATAAATAGTTTAGACAAGAAGAGAATAGAAGCTTTCGAAATGTGGTGCCACAGAAGATTGCTGCAGATTAGATGGATAGATCACATAACTAATGAGGAGGTACCAAAAAGAATTGGGGAGAAGTGAAATTTGTGGCACAACTTGACTAGAAGAATGGATTGGTTGGTAGGACATGTTCTGAGGCATCAAGGGATCACCAATGTATTGGAGGGCAGCGTGGAGGGTAGAAATCGTATAGGGAGACCAAGAGATGAATACACTAAGCAGATTCAGAAGGATGTAGGTTGCAGTAGGTACTGGGAGATGAAGAAGCTTGCACAGGATAAAGTAGCATGGAGAGCTGCATCAAACCAGTCTCTGGACTGAAGACCACAACAACAACTACAACAACAACAACAACAACAATGCACTTTCTCCACACCTTAGACACACCACTTTGAGTGACATGTAACTGATAGGCAACATCTTGCTGTATAGGACCTGCTGAATGTAAAGCCACAATCTTTACTCTATCAAATGTTGTATGCTTCTGTGGGGCATGTTACTGCAGTGCTGAACACAAAGTGAAGCTGTTGTTGATACTGGACTGCACACGATGTGCCACTGTGGCAGCGGTATGTTTACATGACTGTGAAATGGCTGTAAAGCATGCCAGTAGTAAGTACCATCCAGGCTATGGGCTGTAACTGGATAATGGATAGATGAATGAGACCTCTAATATCATAGACTACGTTTTACAATAGTATCCCAGACTTTTGTTGATCAGTTTATATACACAGTCACCAGGCAAAAATAGGATCCTGACAATGAGTTTGTAAACACAACTGCCAGATGAAATGGACCACCACAAACTGCGAAAAAACTTTACAATAAACTTAGCCACCACAGCAAGGCAATAAAAGAAATACAAAAATTCAAAATGGCTCTAAAACTATATTTTCAAGATAGATGCTATTATATGATACGTGATTATCTGTTGGTAGAAATTTAAATTATTGTCCTCTTTCTTTTATATATATATAAAATCGCTTTTGGTAACTATTGTGCTATATATTAAATTTTACTATTATTTTCTTTATTATACGGCACTGTTTTATTGTACTGTATTACATGCTTAAAATTATTTATGGAATTGAATTAATTTTACTGTAATAATCTGAAACTGTGTATTAATGTACAAAAAGTCATATCCTATATCAATTACTTGATGAAACTGATGCTTAATAAAAATAAACAAGTAAATAAATAAGTATGGAGCACACAAATGTTTTGGTGTAGATGAGCCTGAGTGTCCCAGTATCCTACCAATAACCATAGTCTGCCATTGTGTAACTTACAAATGAATCATCATGAGTCACAATTTTGCCTTTTTTCAAATTATGCAAGGCATCTAGTGCACCAAAAATGCAAAGGCTAACATATGGTGTGTGGAGGATGCAGTTCAGCCTGGAGGTGGTTTTGTGATGTTTTGGATGTGTTCTTTGGCTATGGCTTATGTTCACTTATTCATGTTACCATAAACATGGACCAGCATGTTTGTTTAAACATTTTTGATGACTAAGTGTTGCCCTTTCTTCTATATCTTCATGATGTGTATCATCTTCCTAGATGACAAGTCATGTTCACAAGACTGCATTACTTTTTCCTAGTTTTTCAACATTCAGGCACCCTATTGTGCCTCAACCGGCTTGCTGAATCACACAATCATAAAACCATAAGAAATGTCTGGGACTATTCGAAACAGCAGGTGAAGAAATCAATTAACGTCCCCAAAATTCATAAGCTCATAGGATCTCATCACCAATGAGTGTCTGCACTTAGATATGGCATGCATGAAGAAACTTGTGAATTCTCTTCCTCACCAAACCGAGTCCCTTTTTTCATGGCTAAAAATGGTGTTATACAATGTCTCATGTGTGTGGTTAATTTATTGTCCTGTGTGCTTAAAATCTGATGTGTAATTGCAGTTCCTTAAACCAGTTTATCAGCACTTACTGAGACTAACATTTAATATAATAATCCAAGTATAAACTCACCAGCTGTTTCTCTGAGGTCTCTTTCGAGGGAATGTTCTTTCCATGGACTGATGGACCTTCTGTTTGTCTACAAAAAATAATGAGATTTTTAACTTAGTAGTTTATCTCTGTGCACAAGATATCAGCATCTTTGGCTCACATCCAATCAATAACAGACAATTTTTTAAAAAAAGTATCTAACTGGTTTCCATTATTTAGGAAAATATTTAAATAAATCAAGTAACCAGAATGAATATTCTACACTGCACTGAAGTACAGAGTGGATTGAAACTTTCTGACAGTTTACAGTTCTGTGCCAGGTAGGAAATATACCTGAAAGTTGGTCATTTGGAGACAACGCTCAAACATCTAGGCCAGGCTATTACGACACTGCCCCATAGGGCACAGATGCTCCCAGACATCCCTTATATCACCAGCAGGCAAGTGCAGCTTGTAAAGGCTATTGCTTTACAAGTTGCACTTGCTTGAACATCTTGGTCACTCCTGCCAATACACATGAAATACATGAAATGTATTCACAGTTGCAAATTTGAGAAGACAAACAAACATCACCTGTATAAGGAGTGACCACAATGAACCCAGATTTCCTGCTTTATGTGAGCCGTCGCCTTAACCGCTTTGGCTATCCATGCATAACTCAGGGCCGGACCCAAACTTCCATTTGTTGTTATTCCTGCATCACAGCCTGTACTCACACATATTATGTAATTCCTGACAGAGGAGCACATTTAAATAGAAAGTCGCAGCCTGGTATCAGCAGATAAATACGATACATACCGCAGTACCTGTGTCATTAAGAAGAATGATGCAGTGGTCCTTCAGACATGGATGCATGTCCGAAGGGAAATTACATCATTCTTCTTAACAACACAGGCACTGCAGCATTTATCTGCTGATACCGAGCTGTTATTGTTGAGAAGAATGCTGTGGTGTCCCTTCAGACATGCATGCATTTCTGAAGGACCACTGCATCATTCTCCTTAACAACAAAGGCACTGCAATACAGTACTCTGGCCTGTCTCTGCTTGGCTGGTGCAGTACAGTCGTGTGTGCAACAGCCCAGCTGCTGTATTGCCAGAATGTCCACTGTTTGCCATCACCTGCCCAAGCCCAGCTGCCAGCAGGTAAGAACTCGAGCTGGAACAGCCTGTTCTAAGCAGTGATTAATCCATTTGCCATGATGTCCTTTCCTACAATGCTGATAATACTGTGAGTATCATACGAGAACTTTCAGGGAGTTTGAAAAGTAGCGTAGAGGAATCGAAGCAGAGGAGGAGTAGCACAAGCTCAGCCTACAAAAGTTTTACCAACAAAAGGCAACAGTCCCAGTGTAACATCATATTAATTTGTAGTGTGTTAGATTCATTCTGAAAAAGCACCTCTGTACTGTGTGTGGATAGTGCATTCTATGTGAGATACTTTCTATTATGAGCTCTAGTCCAGCATGGTTTTCAGCTGACTTTCTGTTGAGTTTGAAATGTAAGAGAGAGGTACTGGCAGAATTGGAGATTTGTAAGATACCTGTGAGTTTTGCTTGAATAGCTCAGTTAGTTTGAGCAATGTCCATGAGAGCCAATGGTCTAACTTTGAATCAAATTACAATGAAATGAACACCCTTAGCTGCTTACAGGCATTGACATACGTCAACGGGGACAGATGAAAATGTGTGCCCCGACCGGGACTCAAACCAGGGATCTCCTGCTTACATGGCAGACACTCTATCCATCTGAGCCACCGAGGACACAGAGGACAGTGCGACTGCAGGGATTTATCTCTGGCACACCTCCCGCAAAACCCACATTCTCAACATATTGTCCTGCACTACATTCGTAGTGCCCCCGCCCATTATACTCATTACTCGTGGTGCTTTGCCAATTCCCGTAAGAGTTCGGGCACTGTTTGTGCATTCGCACAGAAGAAGAAGATGGTCAAGTGGCCGGTGAGCCTTAAGGCGGACCAGTGAAAAGGCAAGTTTTTATGCAACAGGCGATGCAACATCTGAGCCACCGAAGCAGCAGACAGTAAAAACTTGTGATAGTATGCTATTTTCCCCAAGAAGGCCTGCAGTTCCTTAACAGATGTAGGGCGAGGAAGGGCATCGATTGCAGTGACAGTTTGCTGAAGCGGATGAATACCATCCCGAGAGAGTTGAAACCCCAAGTATGTGATAGATGTCTGAAAAAATTTTGATTTCTGAAGATTACACTTAAGACTGGCAGTCTGTAAGACATGAAAAAGTGTGCAGAGATTCTGAAGATGTTCATCAGCAGTGGAGCCAGTGACAACAATGTCGTCCTGGTAATTTATACACCCAGGGACAGTGAGCAATAATTGTTCCAAGAATTGCTGAAAGAGAGCAGGGGTGCTGGCAACCCCAAACGGCAATCGTTGGTATTGATAGAGGCTGAAAGGCATGTTAAGGACCAGAAACTGCCGGGAAGCAGCGCTGAGAGGAAGTTGATGATAAGCTTCTGACAGGTCAAGTTTAGAAAAATACTGGCCTCCAGCAAGATTAGTGAACAATACTTCAGTCGAGGCATAGGGTAAGTGTCGATAAGGCATTGAGCATTTACAATGGCTTTGAAATCGCCACAGAGACGAATATCACCATTTGGCTTAGTAATGACAATGACAGGAGAGGACCACTCACTGGTTGACCTGATCACGAAGGGCCACAGGAATAGGCCGAGCCCAAAAAACTTAGGCCGAGCAGTGGGTTTGAGCGTGATATGAGCTTCAAAGTCGTTTGCATGGCCTAACCCCGGAGAAAAAGGGAAGAAAATGTCATCAACAAGGAATCCAATTGAGCATAAGGAATAACATCAGAGACGATATTGACCCAAAATCGCGAAAGGCATCAAAACAAAAAAGGTTCTCCGCATTACTATGGTCGACCACAAATATGGGAACAGTGCAAACAACAGATTTGTAAGATACCTCAGCATCAAATTGTCCTAAGAGAGAAATCTTCTGTTTATTGTAAGTCCGTAATTGCCTAGTGACAGGTGACAGGATTGGAGAATTCAACTGAAGATACATCTGAGAACTGATGATAGTGGCAGCAGAACCAGTATCCACCTGCATGCGAACATCTCGACCAAGTATTTGGACAGTGATGAATAACTTCCCTGAAAGGGAAGAAGTACAATTGACAGACAACGCAGAATCAGAATCAGCGCCATGTTCATGAACATCATGTATGTTGTCGGATTTGCAAACGGATTACACATTACCCTTTTTTTTTGCATTTGTGACACACGGCCCAACATTGTGGACAATCTTCTCATGAGCATTTCCTAAAACACAGCGGACATGAAGGAAGTTGCCGTGGATTTTGCTGCAGTTTCTTAGAGGTTTGTTTACAGTTAGGCCAAGGCTGCGCTTGGGAGTGTACTACGGCCTCATTGTCCGGCGGGGACGCGCCACACGCTTCGTCAACATCACACAGAGGTTGTATTTCCCCAACGTCGCCCCATGCCTCTATTTGTGCTCCAGCGGCGTGAGAAATTTCAAAAGACTGAGTGATGGATAGGACTTTATCTAGAGTCGGATTTGCCAACTGAAGGGCACATTGCCTAACTTCTTTGTTGGGCGCTGATCGGATAATAGCATCCCGTACCATGGAATCGGCGTAGGATTCTTTGTAGACTTCAGTAACAAATTGACACCTACTGAGGCCGTGAAATTCAGCAGCCCAAGCATGATAGGATTGATTTGGTTGTTTTTGACAACAATAAAAGGCAACATGAGAGGCTACCACATGCGTTTGCTTTTGAAAATAGACGGACAGAAGTGAGCACATTTCAGCAAAGAACAAAGTTGCAGGATCTCTCAAAGGAGCCAATTGCGACAACACCCAATACATTTGAGGTGACATCCATGAAAGGAACAGAGACTTACATGTTTGTTCGTCCGCGACATGAAATGCCAAGAAGTGCTGTCGAAGACATTTTTCATAATCAGACCAGTCTTCCGCCATCTCGTTGTAAGGAGGAAAAGGAAGTAGAAACAACGACGAGAGATGCCCTGCATTTGATGCCATGATGAAATCACAAATTGCATTTGTGAGAAGCGTTTGCTGTTCTATGAGACGTTGCAATAGTTGCTCTAAAGTAGCCATGGGAACATGTGGGTCAACAATGGAAAAGAAAAATCACTACCTCGTCGCCAATTGTTATAACTTCAAGTTGAACACATATATTTCAAGGAAGACGCAATACATGAAAGTCACAGATCAAGTAAACAGAGAAAGATGTGTGTACACTTTAACAGTCAAATCATAACTGAGTCTGAGTCTAGCGGCCGCTGGCTGGCTGGCTGCTTAGGTGGCGCTGCTGCTGCATGGCTGGCAGATAGCACCGCATGTATTGGATGCGCGTAACTGCGCGGCGGAACTTTGAAAGATCGGCGAGTCACAACAGTTTGATCAACCACATCCACCTCACTCTTTGTTGCATCATAGTATGTTATGGTTTCAAGTTTACTGTTTCCTTCATTGTTTACTGCTACTTCACTGTGCAGTGTACTCAAAAGAATATTTTTTTTATTTTCTTTCCTTGGTATGCATTCATGGAGCAGTCTGTGTTGCCAGTCAAGTGGAAGATGGTGGTGGAGTGTATTTTAGTATTTGGCCTCTTTACCTCAACAGGTATTTTGTGACAGATCTTTTTCCTGTATCAACTAATGAGGTTTTCCTTCACTTTAACTTCTTAGCAAGTTAAAAAGATGTGAGGATGCTGTCCATCATCATATTCCTTCCTCCATTTAGAAATGATTCCATGAGACAGAATGACATACTCTTCAAGTGGTTGCTTCTCTCCACGTGTATCTTCTTTCTTGAGAAAGCATTACATACGTACTTTTTTGCTACATCAACTGCTCCCGAATTTGAGACCATATTTTTTGGATTGCTTGGGCATGTAATGAGTGGATCTGCATCTTGTATTGTTTGCTAACAGTTGCTCATCTATGTTTACATTTTCTGCATGGCCATAAGAATAAATATTGTTTTCCATGATTCCAAATACAAGAGCGAATTTGCTGGCTTGCATCCATTCAGTTTGGGTTGATTTTTCATCAAAAAAGAGATAGCTGAGAATTTCCTGAAAACTGTCCCTTGGTATAATGTCCTCAATGAAAGTAGGCTTCCAAGAAAATGATCAAAGATCTTCTGGGGACATGCTTTTTGTACAAATGGCACCCTAAGCACATATGATGGCTAGCGTAAATAGTGGGACCTTCCTCCTTTAGAAGGCTCACAGCTGACCTTATCACAGAAGGTAAAAAATTAGCAGTCTCCCACTCTATTCCATCCCTAGTGACCATCTTTGTAGAGACATTCGGCTGGGCATGCAGTGATGAATGAGGTGAGGATTGACTTAGGTCAGCATTTTAATCCTCCTCCACTAATCCCTTCTCATTTACATTGTCCTAATCTTCACTTGCTTTTGGTACGAAGTCCTCATCTTCATCAGTGAAGTCAATTTCTAATTCAACATTGAAATTCTCTAAGAAATGAAAGACTACTTCATCAGAACATCCATGTTGACCAGACATGTTAGAAAAATTTCTCACGTACAAAGAATGTTACAGGGCATTGATTGTGGAAGACTGGAATGTCCATGTGTTGAAATGTAACAATGAGCATCAACAATTCTGCATTATTGCTGATAGTTGGCACTGCATTGTGGGATTATTTACATATATTCAGAAGAGAAATCACAGCAGTGTCAAAGTTACTCTTCTTGACATTCTATGTATATCGAATTAAATGCACAAGGTATTGTAAATATGTTGTAAATCCTTAAACATCATCATGAAGAATAGAAAAAATTAGGAAATTCATATGATTTCATGAACACGGTAAGAAAACTGGGTATGACACTAAAAAATATGATGGGGTGATTTTGACCTTTCTCACTGCTGCTCTCCTCTCTCTCTCTCTCTCTCTCTCTTGGCCACTTTTTCAATCCGTGTCTACCCAGTTGGGAGTGGCCTCCCTGACTATGATTCACAACTAACCACACTATGTAACTTACTTAATTACAAGGAAATGGATCCAAAACAATTAGAGTAATTAACAAACTGCTTTACAGAAGATGACTGAAGGGATGTGTATGCTGTTACTGATTTCGGTTTCAAATTTAATGTATTTGTAGATGGGTTTCTACTAATCTTTAAAAGCTGCAGGGAGAATGAAATTCTATGAAACAGTTAGGACAAACAGAGAAGTAGAGCTGATTTCATATTATTTTACATAGCATACATTGTTGTCATAAGGAAAGTAACTGAAAAAACAATAACCTAAGAATAATACTTTTTCATTTTAGGTACAACAGCTACAAAATTATTGTAAACAATTGCATTTTCCACTCTCGTTGTTATACAATCACTGTCATTTATACCATAATTTTCTGATTTCGGCTGTTTGGTATTTTTAAATCCACTCTCCTATATTTGTAAATTAACACTTTCACCCTTTGTGAATGCATACAAACATACATCTGTCATTTTGATATGTAACCACTGTCATAGTAAACATGAGTAAGAAAAACATTCCCTATCTGAAATGTTGACAAATATGAAAAGTTGTTCCCACTCATGTTTACGATGACTATGGTTAAGTATTAAAGTGACAGATGAACATTTGCATACACCCACCAAGGGTGTGTCTGCAAAATTATGAGTATAGGAGCATGCATTTGAAAATGGTTAACAGTTGGAATCAGTAATCACAGTACAAATGACTGTGATTATATAACAGCTAGAATAGAAAATGGAATTGCCTCTTCATAATGACTAAAATAAACAACTCAGATAACACAATTAAATCTATAAGGGCAAAAGTTAAAAGAGAAACTGGGAATTCAGTTAAGGAATGTGAGGCTTTCATTATTAAATAAATTACAGCAGTAAGATAGGCAATGTATTTAATAATCACTTTCTGGAAGCAGCAGAAGATTGACAAAGACATTTCAAGGGATAAATCAGAAGAATACATGCAAGAAGCAATGCCAATGCCACAAACACAGAGGCATATTAACATTAGTTGAGGGTCTGCTGAGGGCATTAAGAATGTAATTAATTCCCTCAACAGCCAAAATCTCCTGGAGTTGATGGTATCTCAAGTAAATTACTTAAATTCTGTTCTCCACATAAATGCAGTAGATTCTGTCACATATGCAGTACATCATTATTAGAAGGAATATTTTCAGACAGACTTATCAGACCCCTTTCACATTAATAATTGCTGACCACTCTCACAGCTTATCTCTGTCTTCAAGGTACTGGAAAAGATAATGTCTGTATGAACCACAACACACCTCTCTAAAAATGAAATACTTAGCCAGTATCAATTTGGATTTCAAAACTGTCTCTCCACAGAACATGTGATTTTTCAATTCACAAATTAGATTACATAAAGTTTAGATGAGAAGAAACAGCCAACTGGTATTCTCTGTCACTTATCAAATACATTTGACTGGGCAGTTCATAGTATTCTCCTAGTGGAGCTCAAATTTTATGGTATCAGACATCTTATTGGTAATTGGTTTTTGTCCTACCTAACTAAAAGGATGCAAATACCTGCAGTAACAGCCTCCCCGAGAGTTTATACATGGTACATAATCTTCAGACCGCGGAATAATCACCACAGGCTTGGTATTTTGTCTGCTTTTGTTTCTGTTATACAGAGGGCAATTCACAAGGTTGCATACAGATTGATGGAGTTGATTAAGAACTTATAATAGAACACTCAGGAAACTTATAGCTCTGGAAGTAATCATAAGGCAGTAAAAGCTTTGGAATGTCAGGAGCAACATGGACAACCAGTACACATGTGTCTTAAGTTCACCAATGATAATGTACTGTTTACTCAACAACGCAGCACATTACAGTGTTTAAAATCATGACAATCACATTCAATACAGGCATAACATATACACAGAAAATACTGGAGTGCTCTATCCAATACACTAGGTACCGTGCAAACCTCATCCGATGCTGCAAATATCCTGGCGAGAAGTGTTTCTTCATCAGGAACAGTTGTCAAATACAAGGGACTCTTGCTATGCCCCCCACCCCCATCCTCATCCTCATCCTCATCCTCAGTCCTCAACCCCACTCCCACCCCCATCCCTAAAAAAAATTCAGGGGGCATCTGAGCAAGGTGCTCCTTGTAGTTGCATCCACATCTGACGATGTATGTTGTGTGGTACATCCTCTAACAATTCTGAAAGAATTTTTTGATGAATACCTAGTTGATTACTCCATCCCTGGCATTCAAAAGTCTTCAGATGCTCAGCATTACTTCCAAGACCATACGTTCCTATTCTATAATAGTTGTATTTCAACTCCTCTATCAACTTCTTCAATTTGTTTGCAAACTTTTGAATCATGCTATGCATATGACTGGTCATGATACATCCATGGGGCGTAATAGTTCTCGTTGCTGATGATGTATGTATCAGAACCAAGCCTAAAGAATATACTTCACATTTGAAAAAACAGATAAAATTTTCTTGAAAGTTGATCTCTCTCTCTCTCTCTCTCTCTCTCTCTCTCTCTCTCTCTCTCTCTCTCTCTACTAAATTCTTCAGATCACTTGGTAGGTGGTCAAAGATGTTTGTGTCTGAATGCCTCACTCCCTTCTGTGGTACAGCAATGATTAATGATGGGTAGTGTGTCATTTCTCCTTCTAGTATTATATTTATGAACTTTATTTTTGATCTGTGATTGGTAGTTGACAATAAACTTTACAAGGGAGCAAATACACTATGAGACTCTTGTCACTACACTCAAATATTTAAAGAGTCACCTACAACAGGTCCTATAAGTTGGTGCCGCATATTATCCCCATTAAAAATTTCTAAGAATGAAGATTTTATTCCACAATGAACAGCTGCCGTAGAATAAGATGACACAAGGCATTACTGAATGAAATAGGAAATGTCTCTCAACTTTTGACACTTTCATTTCCATAGTTTACTATTTGCATAATGTAAATGCTGCATACCAAACACACTTAAGAATATTTAGGATATGTGACATCAAGTGCATGTTCTTATTAACATAATCATCCAAGAAATTAGAATATTCTGTTTCACTGATTACTTTTCCCTCCTGTATTATTTCAAGCAATGTGGTCAAGCCTTTTACAGTACAGAATTGCATGTATTGTGTTTTACCTAAGTTCACAGATAGCACATTTGGAAAAAAAAACAGTAATTAATTTTCAGGAAAATATTATTTACATTTTCAAGTGTTGAAGTTTCTCCATTAGGTTTGATAATGATACTTGTATCATCAGCAAATTGAAATATTGCAGTTTCCTGATACACAATTGCACAGCATTTACACACTTTATGCAAGTAGCATTCACTGATTTAAATTTTGTATAATTTGATTCATGAACTGAAAAATAGTGTGTTTTATGATGAGACCCTTTCATAATCCATACAGGGGTAACGAAGTATCTGGTTTTGGGATATGTGTTATTGTTCTTGTGCACTTTTTTTTTACCTTCAACTAGGAGGTAGTAATGAGACTTGTCAGCACTTATTAATATCCATGTTACTATCTTCCTGTAAAGGTGTCTGACTATAGCATACTTCAGCCTGTCAATAAATACATAAGGCATTTATCTAATCATCAGCAAATGGCTTCAGCTGTATGTGGCATCCCTGAAGAAACCGATGGATACTCTTCCTCACTGAATTATGGTTATTATAAAGGCTAAAGCTGGTGTTACATGGAATTAGTGTATGTCTGCCAGGGGATGACAATCCCATACCCATCCCCCTCCCCTTGTGTGCTTTCACACCCCATCAATATCATTCAAAAAGCAAATGACAGTCAGTTCTATGATGTGACATGTGGTTACCAATGTGCACAGAATTTCAGTAGTAGGAATCTACCACCAACAGCAAAGTGATAACATTTTGAGGATAGCAAAGTATTTAACATTAGTTTTATCCAGTGTGGGTCCACAGTTACTGACACTATAATGTTCTGGAGAGCTGTCACACAGCCATCAAGAATGCATAACAGAAACATTTGAGATGCTAAAACTCATCACATTTCTTGAGGATGACACTCCAGTATCATGTGACAAACACCATGAAAATGAACCATCCAAATAATGAAGTACTCAATCTTCCACCTTAGTCTCTGGGTTTGTTAATCTAAGGAAAGTGAAAATTTTACAAACACTGGTGTAGTGAGTGCTCTTTTGAATCCACAATTTTATGGGAAAAACAAATAATTTTGACACTAAAATAAAGTCATTACAGTGCTATTGTGAGAAGCTTATTGTTTTGCCAGAAGACTAAACAGAAAAAATTTGATTGGTCTGTCTTCCCCATTCCATGTTTAGCTGGCAGCTTTTCAAATTGTCCTCACAATTACCTCACAAATTTGCAAAACATTAAATATGTACAGCAAGCCATGAACATAACAAACAGATAATTTGATCCTCATCAAAACCCAACTGATACAGATTCCATGTCCCATCCTTTTATGTTCCTTTTTAACAGTAAATACTACAGCAAGAGAATACAAGTTACATAACCTACATACAAACACACATTTACTTACCTGCATTTTGTCCTTGAAAGTTTCTTCAAGTTAATTGCCAACTGTGCAGCAATTTTTGCATTATTTCTCACAAGAGCAATATCTGAAGTTACATTAAGCAAGCTACTCTCAACTGAATTTTTCAGCATTTTACATAAGTTACGACAATCAGTTTCAATTACATGTCACTATTTAGAGTAACAATGAAATACTTATCTTCTATGAGAGAAAAAATTAAAACCTGTTTAAACTCTGTATGTCATTCATAATGATTTATGGGAAACTCATTTATTCAATTTTTAGATTTTTTTCAATTTCTTCTAAGATATGGAAAACAAATATTGTTCATTTAGGTTCTTGCTGAAGTTCTGCTTCCATTAAAATTCCTCTTTGTAGCATCTAATGCCTACTAATGCATGTAAGTATGCTGTCTTTTTAGGGTGATATCAGCTAATAGATTTTCCTGAACAACTATTATGTGGTTATATTGTTTGTTCATTTCATGGATGTCCAAATAGCCTGTTAGCTTAGATGACTATTTGGCTACATTGTGAAAATTTTCTTAAACCTACACTGTTGAATTCTTTTTTAACTTTATGTTTTCTTTTTTTTTTACCTTAGTCCTAATTGTTTCCAAATATCACAATCAATTGACTTTACCATAGTAAATGCGAGGGAAAAATATATGCCATCTCATCATAAACTTACACAGTCAAGCAGAATCCAAGAATAGACAAATTTTTCCAATTTAAAATTCATTTCAAAACAAAAGAGTAACTGAGAAAACTAGACAAAAATTGTTCAAGATCTTATTACCTGCTAACATGCAACAATTTCATACTGCAAATGCGTTCTTTACTTAAAAAGAGCAATACTATTTCTAAAATTCTTTTTGTAATCTATGTGCCAAAAATTAACAAAAGACAGTGCTTAACAACATGGAGCTACACCAATGAAGCCACAGGAGTAAAAATAAAGGCAATAACAATTTTAAAAACCATACACTACCGGAAAAGTGAATTAGAGCACTTGGAAAGATGATGATTCGTTTTTGATATGACGATGGCATATGTCACTTGGGGAATAGTAGACGTACTGATAATGGTTTCAAAATTGCTGCCAACAGACACTGTAGTGGTGTAGCTACCAGAGCGCCATCTGTGTCTACCCTTTAATAGGGAATGCTCACAGACATAAATCTCAGTGAGGGACATACATGTGAAGCAAGCAGGCAACACTGCCATAGATATGTACATGTGTTTCCTACGGCCAATGGAGAAACTTTGAAAGGGGTCAAATTGTGGCCTTCCGAGTGGCAGGATGGTCCTTTTGGAGAATTGTCACACAACTTAGGCATGCTGCATCAGTTGTGCCACAGTGCTGATATCAGTAGTCATGTGAACATCCTCACACCATTAGATGAAGTTCTGGATGTCCATATGGCACAGATGCCTACCAGGATCACCGTATTGTAAGGGCAGCAGTGGTATATCACACAGCTACAGAGGACAGATAAGAGGGCTTGGGAGCCCAGACATGTCAACATGAACTGTTGCAAACCAGTTATTAGCAGTAGGATTATGGGCATGCACACCTCTAGCCACAGCACTGACATGCACACTTGATGGATGCCATCAGAGGATTACTTGGAAAATGAAATGGTGCACTGTGATCTTCAGCAATGAAAGCAGGTTCTGCCTGATGCAAGTGATGGTCATTTGCAAGTATGGTGTAGATCTAGTGAATGCTGTCTCATACAGTGCATTTATCCAAGTCACATGGCTCCCACCCCAGGCCTTATGGTTTGGGATGCAATAAGCTACAGCTCTTGTTCACATTTGGTGTTTCTGAAGGGGACACTAACCACCATTTGGCACATGCGGAACATTTTTAGACCATGCGGAACATTTTTAGACCCATTCTTTTGCTGTTCTTGCAACAGGAAGGCAATGGTTGTTCCAACAGGATAAGGCTCACCCACATACTGCCTGTGAAAGGTAACAAGCTCTGCAAGACATGCAGCAACTTCTGTGCCCAGCATGATCTCAGGACTTGTCTCCAGTTGAGCATATATGGAATATTATGGGACAAAAAATGACTCATGCAACTCATCAACCAACAACTCTTACAGAACCACATGAACTGGTTGAGCAGGCATGGAATAACATATCCCAGGACAGAATTCATCATCAACTGGACGCCAGAGTCAGCACCTACGTGGCTGCCTCTGAAGGCTACACTGTATACTAGTATGGGTGTTTCAGGTGGGTGGATACCTCACAACTGCTTGTCCTGTTGATCTGTAGATGTAATTGTATGTTGAACTCCATATATACTGTTGCAGCAATAAATCTTGTATGATTTATAAACCTCTAAAAGGATGCACTAATATTTTTTGCAGCAGTCTATATACAGAGCTATTACAAATGATTGAAGCAATTTCATAAATTCACTGTAGCTCCATTCATTGACATACGGTCTTGACACAGATATGTAGAAAAACTCATAAAGTTTTATTCGGCTAAAGCCGCACTTCAGGTTTCTGCCGTCAGAGCGCTCGAGAGCGCAGTGAGACAAAATGGCGACAGGAGCCGAGAAAGCGTATGTCGTGCTTGAAATGCACTCACATCAGTCAGTCATAACAGTGCAACGACACTTCAGGACAAAGTTCAACAAAGATCCACCAACTGCTAACTCCATTCGGCGATGGTATGCGCAGTTTACATCTACTCATCAACAGGACAAGCAGTTGTGAGGTATCCACCAACCTGAAACACCCATACTAGTATACAGTGTAGCCTTCAGAGGCAGCCACGTAGGTGCTGACTCTGGCATCCAGTTGATGTTTCTGGATGCCTCTGTAAGGGGAAATCAACGGGTCGGCCTGCAGTGAGCGAAGAAACGGTTGAACGCGTGCGGGCAAGTTTCACGCGTAGCACGCGGAAAATTGGCTCATGCCAGAACTGGAGACCGACAGTGCCTACTTCATCTTTCAACAGGATGGTGCTCCACCACACTTTCATCATGATGTTCGGCATTTCTTAAACAGGAGATTGGAAAACCGATGGATCGGTCGTGGTGGAGATCATGATCAGCAATTCATGTCATGGCCTCCACGCTCTCCCGACTTAACCCCATGCGATTTCTTTCTGTGGGGTTATGTGAAAGATTCAGTGTTTAAACCTCCTCTACCAAGAAACGTGCCAGAACTGCGAGCTTGCATCAACGATGCTTTCGAACTCATTGATAGGGACATGCTACGCCGAGTGTGGGAGGAACTTGATTATCAGCTTCATGTCTGCCGAATCACTAAAGGGGCACATATCGAACATTTGTGAATGCCTAAAAAAAGCTTTTTGAGTTTTTGTATGTGTGTGCAAAGCATTGTGAAAATATGTCAAATAATAAAGTTTTTGTAGAGCTGTGAAATTGCTTCAATCATTTGTAATAATCCTGTACATCTAAACTATCACACCCCAACCCCTCACTAAAAAAGAAAGGATACTTGTGTCAAGAGATTTCCCTGATGTCAGAATGCGTACTTGTTCCAGCACATATGGTGTGACATCTCTTCCTTTGATACCATTCTTTTCTGCTTCTTGTAGTGATTGTTGTATAGCTTTTTCTATATGGTCACCTGTAAGTAACCAACAGATTACCAAATATTCATGTAAAAAGAAAGAAAAAAAGAAGAAAAATAAAAACCACAGAATATGAGAGAAATATGTAACAAGAGAAAATGTTCCATCAAAAATTTAAAAATTTGGTAGTCTTACCTAATACAATTTCCAATAAAAGAAGGAAAATTAAATATATGCCAAATATTTAAATTAAATGTGAACTTGTATCAAACAATTAGTAATTTATATTTTCTGATGCATTCAGATGAAATCCACTTAGCATTAACAAAGTATATTTTAACAAAAATTCTCTCTGACCACATATCAGATATACCACCGATCAGATGGACACACAGCAAAGAAAAAAATATTTTTTCTGAATCTCCAATATAGAATGGGTTACACAAATGCAAATTTTGCAATAGAGTCTCAAAATGAAAGACACTGGTAGCAACACTAATTGCACATAATAGTAGCAACTGACAGATCTGTTTCAAAGTGGTTGGGACACTTTGTACTTGTATGTTTATGACAACTTATTTAGTATGTTGTTAGACTCACACTGTAAAGCAGCTGGATTTCAACAAACTTTGGTTTTATCCTGGCAACACAGAACCCAAGTATTAGAAAAACTATTCAGTGACATTTCACTACCTGTTCATTTTTGTTACATCTAAAACACAAAAATGTCTGAACATCCAATGATTATTATTATTATTATTATTATTATTATTATTATTATTAATTGTGCCTGAAAGCCATACACCAAACTCTAAGTGTTTTGGAATTTTACAAAGTATGATTACACTTATCTAAAAATTTCATAATCAGTTTTAAATTTTTATATGTACAGTCTATCATCAACCATTACCAACTACTAAAGTAACTCTTCTTCATAAAATATATATATATATATATATATATATATATATATATATATATATATATATATATAATAGAGGGAAACATTCCACGTGGGAAAAATATATTTAAAAAGACCCGCCAGCGCTTTTGTTTGGTAAGTCTCATCATCTTAAATATATATATATATATAGTTATAATAGAAGGAAACATTCCATGAAGGAAAAATATACCTAAAAACAAAGATGATGTGACTTACCAAATGAAAGTGCTGGCAGGTCGACAGACACACAAACGAACACAAACATACACACAAAATTCAAGCTTTCGCAACAAACTGTTGCCTCATCAGGAAAGAGGGAAGGAGAGGGAAAGACGAAAGGATGTGGGTTTTAAGGGAGAGGGTAAGGAGTCATTCCAGTCCCGGGAGCGGAAAGACTTACCTTATGGGGAAAAAAGGACGGGTATACACTCGCACACACACACATATCCATCCACACATATACAGACACAAGCAGACATATTTAAAGACAAAGAGTTTGGGCAGAGATGTCAGTCGAGGCAGAAGTGCAGAGGCAAAGATGTTGTTGAATGACAGGTGAGGTATGAGTGGCGGCAACTTGAAATTAGCGGAGATTGAGGCAGACAGTGTTTGTTGGTAATGAGGATCACCCTGTGGCTAAACATGCCTTGGTGCACGACCAGCACATCTTGGCGCAGTGTTACACCGTCCGGGTTATCTGGATACTTCCTACTAACACCAACCTATCCGAACTCCGGAGATGGGAACTTGCTCTTCAATATATCCTCTCTTCCCGTTATCCACCAGGCCTCAATCTCCGCTAATTTCAAGTTGCCGCCACTCATACCTCACCTGTCATTCAACAACATCTTTGCCTCTGCACTTCTGCCTCGACTGACATCTCTGCCCAAACTCTTTGTCTTTAAATATGTCTGCTTGTGTCTGTATATGTGTGGATGGATATGTGTGTGTGTGCGAGTGTATACCCGTCCTTTTTTCCCCATAAGGTAAGTCTTTCCGCTCCCGGGACTGGAATGACTCCTTACCCTCTCCCTTAAAACCCACATCCTTTCGTCTTTCCCTCTCCTTCCCTCTTTCCTGATGAGGCAACAGTTTGTTGCGAAAGCTTGAATTTTGTGTGTATGTTTGTGTTCGTTTGTGTGTCTGTCGACCTGCCAGCACTTTCATTTGGTAAGTCACATCATCTTTGTTTTTAGGTATATATATATATATATATATATATATATATATATATATGTATATATATATATATATACATATATATATATATATATATAATAGAAGGAAACATTCCACGAAGGAAAAATATACCTAAAAACAAAGATGATGTGACTTACCAAATGAAAGTGCTGGCAGGTCGACAGACACACAAACAAACACAAACATACACACAAAATTCAAGCTCTCGCAGCAAACTGTTGCCTCATCAGGAAAGAGGGAAGGAGAAGGAAAGACGAAAGGATGTGGGTTTTAAGGAAGAGGGTAAGGAGTCATTCCAGTCCCGGGAGCGGAAAGACTTACCTTAGGGGGAAAAAAGGACGGGTATACACTCGCACACACACACATATCCATCCACACATATACAGACACAAGCAGACATATTTAAAGACAAAGAGTTTGGGCAGAGATGTCAGTCGAGGCAGAAGTGCAGAGGCAAAGATGTTGATGAATGACAGGTGAGGTATGAGTGGCGGAAATTTAAAATTAGCGGAGATTGAGGCCTGGTGGATAACGGGAAGAGAGGATATATTGAAGAGCAAGTTCCCATCTCCGGAGTTCGGATAGGTTGGTGTTAGTAGGAAGTATCCAGATAACCCGGACGGTGTAACACTGCGTCAAGATGTGCTGGTCGTGCACCAAGGCATGTTTAGCCACAGGGTGATCCTCATTACCAACAAACACTGTCTGCCTGTGTCCATTCATGCGAATGGACAGTTTGTTGCTGGTCATTCCCACATAGAATGCATCACAGTGTAGGCAGGTCAGTTGGTAGATCACGTGGGTGCTTTCACACGTGGCTCTGCCTTTGATTGTGTACACCTTCCGGGTTACAGGACTGGAGTAGGTGGTGGTGGGAGGGTGCATGGGACAGGTTTTACACCGGGGGCGGTTACAAGGTTAGGAGCCAGAGGGTAGGGAAGGTGGTTTGGGGATTTCATAGGGATGAACTAAGAGGTTACGAAGGTTAGGTGGACGGCAGAAAGACACTCTTGGTGGAGTGGGGAGGATTTCATGAAGGATGGATCTCATTTCAGGGCAGGATTTGAGGAAGTCGTATCCCTGCTGGAGAGCCACATTCAGAATCTGATCCAGTTCCTCAAATCCTGCCCTGAAATGCATACAGATGATTGTTATTCATCTTAAAATTAGTGCCTTGCTCTTCTGTATAGTGTAGGTATCATATCTGATGGTGGTAATAAGATGTTTTTAAAAATACTGTTTTGAACAGCAGTTTTTGATTAAGTCATTGACCAGTTCATTATATTTAATGTTAGTGTATCCTTTGATTCTCATACATTTCTTCCTCTTCCTGAAATTTTTGTTTCCTTCGGAACCTATCATGAAGTCCACTACTTTTCTTGAGAACAGCAGTCATCTGTGTATCTTGGAATATGTTTCTACAATCTGTCAAAACAAAATGTTTCTCACTGGGAGGTTCTGCAATTAATTTAAAGCTGCAAGTATAGCTGGGAAGCAAAAGCAGTTCTGCTGTGTCATCAGAACAAGACACAGCCAGGGCAAGACCACCACAGGCACAAAGATTCGAGGTAGTGCCAGTCCCATAGAGACTCACCACTTGCGCAAGTTCCATCAGCGGCACTGAGGGTGAAGATATCGACTTCGCCTTGGCCAATTGCCAGCTGAGTACAATCTGCCAATGACAGAACAACAAGAGACAGAAGCCTACTTGTATGACAGAAGAGCAGGTCCCACCCATTTGGTTCCCTGACTTAGTCAGGGAACATCGCTTAGTGAACTCTTAGAAGTGAACAGACAGTTGTTGTAAATTGCAATTGCTATGTACTGTGATGTTTACCTATGATTATTTGCACTTAGCCATTGATGCGCCTTTTTTGTGTTATATTACAAGCAGTGTTACAGACTTCACATTTCAACTAGTCACAAAGATAAGTAAACCTTTTAACTAATTTATGTGACTTTGTTACTAATTTGTTGCAGTGTTGTAGAACTTTAGTTCTCTTATCCTGTTACCTGACCTGATGGCATTGCTGCATAACAGTGGCAGGGAGATGGTGGTTAGTGTTTAACGTCCCTTCGACAACGAGGTCATTAGAGACGGAGCGCAAGCTCGGGTTATGGAAAGATTGGGAAGGAAATTGGCCGTGCCCTTTCAAGGGAACCATCCCGGCATTTGTCTGAAACGATTTAGGGAAATCACGGAAAACCTAAATCAGGATGGCCGGAGACGGGATTGAACCGTCGTCCTCCCGAATGCGAGTCCAGTCTGCTAACCACTGCGCCACCTCGCTCGGTAGTGGCAGGGAGAAATTGTTTTAGTGGTGCACTGCTTCCAGAAGCCATTTCATGAACTCACAAACTTGGCCCCCACAACAGAAGCGATGAGGCCTTTACAAAACTGGAGAAAAGAGTTTACAAAAAGTTCCTTGTAGCCTGTGCTTGGCCATAGGAATAGGCAACCCACTGTTCAATTATCTGGGGTTTTGGAGCCATTAGTATAAATCTCGACATATTTTGGGAAATTATCAGCCATGCAGCTGCAACAGTACACCTATTTGTTTTGGTTGAGAAGTAGAAAACATCTACTACTGAACTTATTTCATTATACTGATAATCTCAATTAGGATATGTTGGCATCTTCAGACATTAGGTAAAATGTCCTTCAAATCTATGAAGCTTATACATGATTTTGATTTTAGGGCAGTGTTTAGTCTCTATCTATTCATTTTTTCTTGAAACAATCAGTCAAGATTCTGTAGCACAGCATGGTCAATTTAAGAATGTCTGTTTAGGAGGAATATTGGTATATCTGTAATTAATTTCTGCTTTGAGGCATTCAGCATTTCTGCAGCTTCCACTAAAAATGTCTTTTTTTTTCATAGAACTCCTAGCTCATCAGCAAGTCCTAACACATTTAACTGTAATTTTCCTACTTTCAAAACTGATTTCCTGTTGCCTCTGCAAAACAATGTGCTTCCAATGTCAATTTTAGATCTTATTAGACCCCTGTATTTTAGCAGTAGAATATTATGATCTGCTTCCCTATGATACTGTTGTAACTGAGCATGATGTGCTGAAATAAGGCTGGATATTGACTAAGAGATAAGCAATCTACCCCACACATTATATGTGTGAGTCCATTATTGTTCCTATAAATTTAGTTTGACTCTTCACTGGGTACATTTGGTAATTTAAGCTCATGCATGTTAGTCCCAGTGGAATCCTTCATCTGCAAAAGTTGACAACAGCAAGCCTTTAGAGACCAACCAATTTTCTCTCTTCATTTCTTCAAGTCAGCTACCAGAAATATACATACAAGTATCATAAATATATTGAAGTACTTGAACAGCTCTTGGAAACTTGGTTCACATGTCCACTGCATAAATATTAAACAGAACTGACCTCAATAATGATCCTTGTGAAAGGTCAACAGTGGCATATTTGGCCTACAGTTTTATTTTTTAGGCATAAGAGGACAGTCCTTCTAAAGAAAAATTTGCTTCTACCATAAACAAAACTGTAGGGCACTCCAGTCTCTATCATTCTTTGCCATGATAAGGGAATGACAACTGCATCACACGTCCCTTCAATATTCATGAACATGGACATAACACATTGTCTTTTTCTTAAATGCTCTTTGTATGTCCAAAGTGAGTTATGTCAAACTAACTAAAGTAAAGTGATGTATTCAAAAACTGTTTTGATAGACTAGCAGTATATGATTAGTTTCTAGACATCATTCAAGACAATTTTTAATTACTGTATTTGTTCCAAATTTTTCACAATGCATCGGGTCTGTAATAGTCAGCAGATACTGGATCCTTTCTGTATTTCAGAATTGGTATAATATCCTTTCCTCCAGGAGTACTAGTCCCACAGGATATGCAGAAGAACTTCTGCTATGTTTGAAAGGTTGAAGATTAGGTACTGCCAGATGTAAGGGTGTGAAAATCTCAGTCCAGCACCTAGATTTAATCTGTCACAAAATTTCAAATCAGCATACTGTCTGCTGCAGAGTGAAAATTCATGCTGGAAACAATCTCTTAGGCTTTGGATAAGCTATGTCTCTACAATAGTCTTTCCTTTAGGAATGCTAATGCCAAAGGGTAATTTGTGAAGTTCGGAAGCTAGGAGATGATGTATTGATGGAAGTCCAAGGACATGAGGTCAGGTCATAAGTCATGTTTGGATAGCTAAATCAGCAGAGCATTTGTCCACAAAAGGTGAAGATCCCTTGGTTCAAGTCCCTGTCTGACACACAGTTTTAATTTGCCAGGGAGTTTGAAAACACTGCACACTCCAGTGCAGAGTTGAATTTATTCTGGAAACAATTCCTTAGGCTGTCACTAAGCACTGTCTCTGTAATTTCATTTCTTCCAGGAGTGCTAATCCCACGAGGAATGCAAGAGAACTTCTGGGAAGTAGGGAAGGTAGGAGATGTGGTATGGACAGAATTAAGGCTGAGAGGGTGGGTTGCGAGTCATGCATGGATAATACAGCTGGTAGAGCTCTGGTCTGTAAAAGGCAAAGTTCCTAGGTCTGACTCCTGACCTTGCACACAATTTTAATCTGCCATGAAATATCAACTCAGTGCACACTCCACTACAAAGTGATATTTCATTCTGAAATTGATCCTTCTGTTTTTCTTTTACATCACCTGTGTTGGCAAGCTGAATAATTTACAATTTTTATCTCAATTCAAATTTATGGTGTTGAGAAAACTAATAAATCATTAAAGATTCAAAACATGTATCTGCTTCCAATTCTATACTTTCTCAACCATTGTCAAGTGCACGGCATTATTATTAGGGGTTCTTGCCATTCCATTCTTCATAATTAGTTAAAGGACTCTGTACATGCTGTAATTAATCTAATCTTGTCTTTTGCAGTCTAGATAATAGTAAACTGATGTCAAAAAATGAGTAAACTTCGGTATTATGCACAGAAGATGAAAAATGATTTAACAACAAACAATAAGCTTCAAACATCACAAAAGACTTTTAAAAATTACTGAATTAACAATAGAAAATGAACAAAACTTACCAGAAAGTGCAAATTCTTCTGGTACAGGAACAGCAAGTAACATTCCTGAATTGAGTTGTGCCTGCAATAGACTATGAAGCATACGGGCAGCTTCTTCTGTTGTTTCAACATTATACGGTGAAGAAAACCCACTGCTGGCTGAGTAAAATGCTGGAAAATCCTTATTCTTGCCGTAAGTAACAACAGTTACTCCTTGTGTTTCCTAAAAAGGAAAGGTAAGACAAAAGTTGCTGCAATGTAATAATATATGCCCTATAAAACTCAGTCGAGTGGCAGACAACAAGGCAAGGGGATGTGCCTGTTACGGTAGAGGTAGCAGCAGCAGCAGCAGTACTTATCTGATACATAGCACTTTGGTTTAGTTTGTGTTTTTTACATATGTCTGTGATGAAGTGATCTGTACCTGTGTCTTTTACAATGCAGATTAGGGTTTAGAAAATTATTGTAAGTTTTTGTTTTTTCATAAATCTTAGTGCATATCCATGTGTGAGGCAGCTACCCCGTGTAATTTTCCACTGCCATAAGTGCTATTTCACATCCCAGTAGATAAACCCCTTTTTAGTACACAGTGTATAGTTTAGATCAGTGCACTGAAGTTTGTATACTCATTTCCTGTAGCATCATATTCAGGACTGATCACGGTCCTCTGGTTTGGAGCAGAGTGGAAAGTCCAACAACTCTGTGATGCTATCAAATGAAAATTTCTTGACCTCCACTATTGGGTGCAGAGCTGTATGGTTCCCCTTAGTATGTCAATCAGGCTCTACATGCAGGAAGCTGCTAATAGGGTAGTACAATATGTGGTGTGCATATGATGGTTTTTATGTTAGTTACCCCCACCCCTTGATATCAGAGACAACCTGAATGCCAAAACTGAAGGTTACATTGGCCACAGCATTCTCAGAGAATGCTCATTCTCATAGATCAGTTGTAGGAAAGGTTAATATGAGTATTCACAGAAAGGTCCCAGAATTAGTATCAGTTATTAAGCATTGTTATACCCAGATAGTATTAGGAATAGAAAGTTGGTTGAAATCATAAGTGAATAGCAATGAAATCCTAATTTCAGATTGGAATATTTATCATAAGGATAGGTTGGATAGGTTAGCCACCAATGGTGGTGATGTATATATTGCAATAAGGAATTTGATAATATCTAGGGAGATTATCACAGATCTCGAATATGAATTAACCTGGGTGAAGCCGAACATCAAAAGTCAGTCAAAAATGATAACAGGATTCTTTTATAGATCACCTGGGTCAGGAGATGTAATGCTAGAGCACTTCAGAGAGAACTTACAGATTATATTTAATAATTTTCCTGATCATTCTGTTGTAATGGGGAGTGACTTCAACTTTCCAGGTATAGTTTGGGTGAGCCATGCTATCAAAACTGGTGCCAGGGACAGGGATTCATGTGAGAAACAGTTACAGAATGAACACATGAAGGTTATGTCTTGGATGTCCTAGCAAGAAACAAACCTGAACTTTTTGAATCATTTATCATAGAGAAGATATCAGTGATCATAAGGCTATGATAACAATTATGGCTATGGGTTTTATGAGGAGTGTTGAGAAAGAAAAGAAAATATTTTTGCTTTTCTAGACTGACAGTATACAA
Source organism: Schistocerca cancellata (assembly GCF_023864275.1). Lineage (NCBI taxonomy): Eukaryota > Metazoa > Arthropoda > Insecta > Orthoptera > Acrididae > Schistocerca > Schistocerca cancellata. Next base: position 405,554,199 of record NC_064627.1, on the reverse strand, counting down.
ATTGCAGAGTATCTGGGTATTCATTATCGAATATTCAGTGATGAGAATGACAATATGGAGCACAAATGGAAAAAATTTAGAAGCGCTGTTCAATGTGCCTTACACAAACATGCTCGAGCAAGATCTTAAGGGTTGGGAAACACCCACCATGGTTTAATAGCCATGTTAGAAAAGTGCTACATAATCAGAGATAGGTTCATCTCAGATTCAAGAGAGATCAAAACCTAGCTGACAAATAAAAGCTGAACAGAACAAAAATGAGAGAAGCATTCAATGAATTTTAAAGTAAAATTCTGTCAAACAATAAAGAGCCTAAGAAATTTAGGTTTTATATAAAATCAGTAAGTGCTTTGATATCATCTATTCATTCACTCAGTGAGCATACTGGCATCAAAACAGAAGATAAAAGAGAGAAGGCCAAAATACTGAATTTGGTCTTCCAAAATTGTTTCACAGCAGAAGATTGTGACACAGTCTCTTCTGTCAATCACTGTAGGAACTTTGAAATGGAAAATACTGAGATAACTGATTGTGGGATAGAAAAGCAACTGCAATTGCTTCATGGTGGAAAGGCATCAGGACCAGATGAGATATCTGTAAAATTCTACAAAGATTATACAAAAGAACTTCCACTCCTTCTAGCAGCAGTTTATCACATACTGCTGGAGTAATGAAGGGTACCTAGCAACTGGGAGAAAGTGCACGTCATTTCCATTTTCAAGAAGGGCAGTACGATAGATGTGCACAACCGCAGATCTATATCCTCGACATCAATCTGCTGTAGAATTATGGAACATGTTTTATGCTCAAGAATTATGACATTTATGGAGAATGAAAATCTCCTCTATAGAAATCAACATGGATTTTCCAAACAGATATCTTGCAAAACTCAGCTTACTGTGTTCTTCCATTAGATCCATAGTGCTGTAGACAATGGTACTCATGTCATATTCCTTGACTTCAGGAAGGCATTTGACACCATCCCACACTGGTGTTTAGTGAAAACAATATAAACTTATCAAGTATTGGACCATATCTGTGACTGGATTCAAGACTCCCTTATAGATAGAACTCTTAAGGAAACAAAATCAACAGATGTGAAGATAACTGTGGGAGTTCTCCACGGAAGTGTGATAGGACTGTTACTGTTTACAATGTATATAAATGATGTGGCAGAAAGTGTTGGATGCCCTGTTCACAGGTGATGCAGTTGTCTATAACAAAAGTAGCAAAGCCAGAAGACCATATCAATTAGCAAAATGAGCTGCAGAGCATTGACAAATGGTGCAGGCTCTGGCAGTTGACACTGAATATGAATAAATGTAACATACTGTGCATACATAGTAAAAGAACTCCACTACTGTACAACACTACTGACAACAAACTGCTTTAAACAGTAGCCACAATAACATATCTGGGTTTAATTATCTAGAGTGTCCTTAATTGGAATGACCACATAAAACAAATAGTAGGAAAAGCAGTTGTCAGAATAAGATTAATTAGATTAGATTAGATTAGATTAGATTTACTTTCATTCCAATTGATCTGTAGTGAGGAGGTCCTCCAGAATGTGGAATATGTCAGAAAAACAACAATACATGACAAATATTTACAACTAAAACAAATAGCTAATGTCCCATTCCACAGGTCCCAATTGGAATGATCATCATTTTTTAATGAACACTATATGAAAGAGTCATTTTACACATACTAATGCACTGAATTTAAAATAAAAAAGTTTTTTTATTTATTTATAAGGTAATAAACATGTAATACAACTACTATAATACTTATTTACAATGAACACATTACTGCACTGAAATGGTGCAGAAGTTAGATTGTACTCACACACACACACACACACACACACACACACACACACACACATTTACAATGAACACATTACTGCACTGAAATTGTGCAGAAGCTATATTGTACTTATATATGTATACACAAATCAGTTGGTTTTACTAAGAAATTCATCAATGGAGTAGAAGGAGTTGGCCACCAATAAATCCTTTAGGCTTCTCTTAAAGTGAATTTCACTGGTTGTTAAGCTTTTTATGGTTGCTGGCAAGTTATTGAAAATGTGTGTTCCTGAATAATGCACACCTTTTTGCACAAGACTAAGTGACTTTAAATCCTTGTGAAGATTATTCTTATTTCTAGTATTGATTCCATGAATTGAGCTGTTGGTTTGAAAAAGTGATATATTTTTAATGACAAATTTCATTAAGGAATAAATATATTGGGAAGCAGTAGTTAGTATCCCTAGTTCCCTAAACAGGCTTCTGCAGGATGTTCTTGAGTTCACACCACATATAACTCTAACATACATTTTTGTGCCTGGAAAACTTTAGCTTGGCAAGATGAATTACTCCAAAAAATAATCCCGTATGACATTATGGAATGAAAGTAAACATAGTATGCCAGCTTTTTCATTTTTATATCTCCTATGTCTGACAAAATTTGCACTGCAAACAGAGATTTGTTAAGACGCTTCAGCAGTTCTGTGGTGTGCTCCTCCCAGTTGAATTTATTATCAAGCTGTAATCCCAAAAATTTAACACTGTACACTTCTTCTATCTTCTTGTCATCGTATGTTAGACATACACTCGTGGGATACCCCTTACAAGTTCTGAACTGCATGTAGTGTGTTTCTTCAAAGTTTAGTGACAAGAAATTGGCTAGGAACCACTGATTAATGTCCACAAATATTTTATTAGCTGATCTTTCTAAGACTACACTGGATTTGCTATTTATTGCAATGTTTGTATCATCGGCAAACAAAACGGACTTGGCGTCTGTTAATGTTACTGATGAAAGGTCCATGATATACACAAGAAAAAGTAAGGGGCTCAAAATGGAACCTTGTGGGACCCCATATGTAATTAGTTTCCAGATGGATGATGCCTGATTGTGTCTTTCCTAATTACACCCTTTGTTTTCTGTCAGAGGTATAAGATTTGAACCATTTTGCAGCATTTCCAGTTACACTATAATATTCTAATTTAGTAAAAAGGATATTGTGATTTACACAATCAAATGCCTTTGACAGATCACAAAATATACCAGTTGCCTGCAATTTTTTTGTCTAATGAATTAAGCACATTTTCACTGTAAGTGTAGATAACCTTCTCAATATCAGAATCTTTTAGAAATCCAAACTGTGACTTTGACAGTATGTTATTTAAGATAAGATGGTTATAAAGCCGGCTGTACATTACTTTTTCTAAAATTTTTGAGAATGCTGTCAACAGTGACATTGGACGGAAATTTGATGCTATTTCTTTATCTCCCTTCGTAAACAGTGGCTTAACTTCAGTATATCTCAACCATTCAGGAAATATTCTACTGATAAACGACTGGTTACACAGGTAGCTTAATATGTTACTTAGCTCAGAATCACATTCTTTAATTAACTTTGTTGATATTTCATCATACCCACTAGATGTTTTTGATTTTAAAGATTTTATGATGGACATTACTTCTGTTGGGGTAGTGAGGGTCAAATTCATATTATGGAGGTTACTTGAAATGTCTGGTCTGAGATATTCCATAGCAGCATCTACTGAACCTGACAATCCCATCTTTTCAGTAACAGTTATAAAACGTTTGTTAAAACGTTCTACAACACTATACACATCTTTCATCAATGTATCATTTACTCTTAATGCTATTTGTGCCTCTTCATGTCTGGTTCTACCGGTCTCCTCCTTCACTATATCCCATATTGTCTTTATTTTGTTATCTGATATGACTATCTTTTCTTTGTAATATATTTGCTTTGACATCCGTATTACAGTCTTAAATATTTTGCAGTATTTCTTGTAATGTGCTATAGCATCAACATCGGAACTGTTTCGGATTGACAGATACAGTTTTCTTTTTGTTTTACAAGATACCCCTATTCCTTGAGTAATCCATGGCTTCTATGTAGACTTTGCTCTAACCTTGGTAAGTTTTGGGGGAAAATAGTGTTCGAATAAGGTAAGCACTTTATTAGCAAAAGTGTTATATTTTTCATTCATGCCTTGAGCACTGTAAACATCAGTCCAGTGAATTTCTCTGAGGAGTGTCCTAAAATAATCAATTTTTGGCTTATTGATTACCCTCTTGAGCTCAGATTTAACAGATTTTATATCCTGTTCAGTATTAACATTTAACAGAAGGAACTGCATGTCATGGTCTGAAAGGCCATTGACTATTGGTTTTGTAACATAATTTTGTTCATTGGACTTTTCTATAAAGATATTATCAGTGGCTGTTTGTCAGCAAGTGGCTACCCTAGTGGGGAACTTTACAGTGGGAATTAAGTTGAATGACAGTGTTACTAACTCAAAGAAGTTCTTATTGGGAGAGTCTTTAAGGAAATCTACACTGAAATCACCAGCAACCACTATTTCATTGTTTTTGGTTGTTAAATGGGTCAGTACAGCTTCAAGGTGGTATACAAACAGATTAAAGTTACCTGCAGGTGCTCGATATACACTTAATATTATGAAGGATTTTTTTGTGGAATTCTACTTCTGTTGCACATGCTTCCATGTGCTGTTCTAGGCAAAATTTATGAATGTCTATGTTCTTAAATTTATGACAGTTCCTGATGAATGTGGCAACTCCTCCTTTCTCCATTTCTGATCTACAAAAGTGAGATGCTAACCTAAACCCTGTAACACTTAAATACGAAGTATCTTACAGAAATTAAATTCATCCACATAGGAAGGACCTTATAAGGTATTTGTTCGACCAGTTCTTGAGTATTGTTTATCAAAATGGCATCTTTATCAGGTAGGACTGATAGAAGAGACAGAGAAGATCCCATGAAGAGTGGTGGATTTCATCATGGAATCATTTAGTCAATGTGAGAACATTACTGAGATTCTCAACAAACTCCATTTGCAGATGTTACAAGAAAGGTGCGGTGCATCACTGAGAGGTTTACAATCGAAATTTCAAGAGAGCACTTTCCAGGAAAAGTCAGACAATGTATTACTTCCTTTCACATATATCTCACGTAATGACCTTGCTGGGAAAATTTGGCAAAGAGTTTGGCCTTTACAAATGTCTGCTTGTGTCTGTGTATATGCGGATGGATATGTGTGTGTGTGTGTGTGTGTGTGTGTGTGTGTGTGTGTGTGTGTGTGTGTGTGTGTGTGTGTGTGTGTGCGCGAGTGTATACCTGTCCTTTTTTCCCCCTAAGGTAAGTCTTTCCGCTCCCGGGATTGGAATGACTCCTTACCCTCTCCCTTAAAACCCAAATCCTTTCGTCTTTCCCTCTCCTTCCCTCTTTCCTGACGAGGCAACCGTTGGTTGCGAAAGCTAGAATTTTGTGTGTTTGTTTGTGCGTCTATCGACCTGCCAGCACTTTTGTTTGGTAAATCTCATATATATATATACACTCCCGGAAATGGAAAAAAGAACACATTGACACCGGTGTGTCAGACCCACCATACTTGCTCCGGACACTGCGAGAGGGCTGTACAAGCAATGACCACACGCACGGCACAGCGGACACACCAGGAACCGCGGTGTTGGCCGTCGAATGGCGCTAGCTGCGCAGCATTTGTGCACCGCCGCCGTCAGTGTCAGCCAGTTTGCCGTGGCATACGGAGCTCCATCGCAGTCTTTAACACTGGTAGCATGCCGCGACAGCGTGGACGTGAACCGTATGTGCAGCTGACGGACTTTGAGCGAGGGCGTATAGTGGGCATGCGGGAGGCCGGGTGGACGTACCGCCGAATTGCTCAACACGTGGGGCGTGAGGTCTCCACAGTACATCGATGTTGTCGCTAGTGGTCGGCGGAAGGTGCACGTGCCCGTCGACCTGGGACCGGACCGCAGCGACGCACGGATGCACGCCAAGACCGTAGGATCCTACGCAGTGCCGTAGGGGACCGCACCGCCACTTCCCAGCAAATTAGGGACACTGTTGCTCCTGGGGTATCGGCGAGGACCATTCGCAACCGTCTCCATGAAGCTGGGCTACGGTCCCGCACACCGTTAGGCCGTCTTCCGCTCACGCCCCAACATCGTGCAGCCCGCCTCCAGTGGTGTCGCGACAGGCGTGAATGGAGGGACGAATGGAGACGTGTCGTCTTCAGCGATGAGAGTCGCTTCTGCCTTGGTGGCAATGATGGTCGTATGCGTGTTTGGCGCCATGCAGGTGAGCGCCACAATCAGGACTGCATACGACCGAGGCACACAGGGCCAACACCCGGCATCATGGTGTGGGGAGCGATCTCCTACACTGGCCGTACACCACTGGTGATCGTCGAGGGGACACTGAATAGTGCACGGTACATCCAAACCGTCATCGAACCCATCGTTCTACCATTCCTAGACCGGCAAGGGAACTTGCTGTTCCAACAGGACAATGCACGTCCGCATGTATCCCGTGCCACCCAACGTGCTCTAGAAGGTGTAAGTCAACTACCCTGGCCAGCAAGATCTCCGGATCTGTCCCCCATTGAGCATGTTTGGGACTGGATGAAGCGTCGTCTCACGCGGTCTGCACGTCCAGCACGAACGCTGGTCCAACTGAGGCGCCAGGTGGAAATGGCATGGCAAGCCGTTCCACAGGACTACATCCAGCATCTCTATGATCGTCTCCATGGGAGAATAGCAGCCTGCATTGCTGCGAAAGGTGGATATACACTGTACTAGTGCCGACATTGTGCATGCTCTGTTGCCTGTGTCTATGTGCCTGTGGTTCTGTCAGTGTGATCATGTGATGTATCTGACCCCAGGAATGTGTCAATAAAGTTTCCCCTTCCTGGGACAATGAATTCACGGTGTTCTTATTTCAATTTCCAGGAGTGTATATACGTGTGTGTGTCTATATATATATATATATAAAAACAAAGATGATGAGACTTACCAAACAAAAGCGCTGGCAGGTCGATAGACACACAAACAAACACAAACATACACACAAAATTCTAGCTTTCACAACCAACAGCTGCTTCGTCAGGAAAGAGGGAAGGAGAGGGAAAGATGAAAGGATGTGGGTTTTAAGGGAGAGGGTAAGGAGTCATTCCAATCCCGGGAGCGGAAAGACTTACCTTAGTGGGAAAAAAGGACGGGTATACACTCACACACACACACACACACACACACACACACACACACACACACACACACACACACACATATCCATCCACACATATACAGACACAAGCAGACATATTAAAAGGCACTACCGCTGCTATAAAATCCACCGTTTCTAGTTCACAAATAGTTCCTTTCACCTATTAAACAACCATTTCGGCTAGTTCTAATAACTTTTGCTTTATTTCCATTTCCGTTTTTCTCACATCACCGATCATTTTTAACTGCTTCCCACAGGTTTTAACATCATTATTTCTTCCTCAGACAATTGTTAGCCTCATTTTCATATGCTGCCACCACAAAACCACTCCTTTTAATACATTTACACGTAGTTTTTCCGAAATTTTCCCGAATTTCTCCACCCCTTAAACGTGTTTTGGCGGCAACACAACCACCTAACCTTTATGCACATCGTTGTCTACCTACACAAGTTCACCACAGGATCAACATAGCCCAGCTCTAACCAACACTTTTTCGCCTTTTTTCACACCAGATCTCCAGTTGCTTTCTAGTTCACCTTTATCTCCCCCCAAATATTTTTATTTTTATTTTCATTTTCATTTCAGCCTCATGTTACACTTTCCACCGTCTAATACCATGTCACCCTCACAACACCTCCACAATGACCCCATTAAGTTTTATTTACATTCCCTCTGCAAACATGCCTTCGCCCTAGCCAGATTACTCTCCCATATTTTATTTTCTCAGGCTTGTCTGACATTTGGCATTACCCCCAAAGGCCGCACACTTTAAGTTCCCATCTCTGGCTGCAACCCTTCTTTCCATCAGTCCCCATACCAGTTCCAAACTGAACAATCCGTTGCCCTCACCCACCTAATCCTTCACCTACACATCAACTCAGCCAATGAACACACCCGTCAACTACTATCCTTAATATAAGTCCTCAATCTTTCCTCTCCACATCCACACCGGCTGTTCAGAGCATCCTCCTACAGGCCAACCACAAATTAGAACAGCATGCCACCCTCCACCTCAAAAAACTATCCAATCTCCTGGTTTCCCACCTCTGGAAAGGCAACTCACTCACCCTTCACAACCTTTCCAGCAAACCTCAACCTCCTCTCATTGCACACAAACCCAGTCTCTCCCATCTACTCAATCTCCCACTTCCAGCTCCACTACCTCCAAAACCTCAAAATTCCAATCAACACAATCTGGAACCACAACACCCTAATTCAGTACTTAACCTTTCCTCCAAACCTCTCTCCCAATATGAAACCTCAGTCCTATCCAAAGGCCTCACCTTCAGCCCCACTCCCACATTCAACCAAACAGCCCTCGTCAAAGATTTACTGTCCTACACTCTTACTCTCTGCTGTAAATATCACTTTGCCACGAAGAAAAATGATCCTAATCCTACTGCTAATGATCCAACTTCCCAAGACACTATCCAAATTGAACCCTGCCTGGAACAGTTCCGTGCTCCGTCACAGGGGGACCCACCTCCTCTTCCTCAAAATCACCCTCTCCAAACTTTCCAGGAATTTCTGACTTCCAGCCTTGCCTCTCAATCCTTCTTAAAAAACCTTAATCCTACTCCCAACATCACCACTGCTGAAGCCCAGGCTATCCGTGATCTAAAGGATGACCGATCCATTGTCATTCTGCCGGCGGACAAGGGTTCCACGACCGTGGTACTTGATCGTCGGGAGTATGTGGCTGAGGGACAGCGTCAGCTTTCAGACAACACCACTTACAAAGTTTGCCAAGGTAATCCCATTCCTGATGTCCAGGCAGAGCTTCAAGGAATCCTCAGAACCTTAGGCCCCCTACAAAACTTTTCACCCGACTCCATCAACCTCCTGACCCATGTTATATCTCTTAAAAGAAAAAATAATATGTTATGTTGTTTATTTATTTATTTAGCGGAAACACTCTCCTAGCAAATTATATCTGGTTTTATCGAGCGCCAGGCTCCCTACAAATTACTGTAAATGCAATGGGTGCATGGGACAGGTTTTACACCGGGGGGCAGTTGCAAGGGTAGGAGCCAGGGGGTAGGGAAGGTGGTTTGGGGATTTCATAGGGATGAACTAAGAGGTTACGAAGGTTAGGTGGACGGCGGAAAGACACTCTTTGTGGAGTGGGGAGGATTTCATGAAGGATGGATCTCATTTCAGGGCAGGATTTGAGGAAGTCGTATCCCTGCTGGAGAGCCACATTCAGAGTCTGATCCAGTCCCGGAAAGTATCCTGTCACAAGTGGGGCACTTTTGGGATTCTTCTGTGGGAGCTTCTGGGTATGAGGAGATGAGGAAGTGGCTCTGGTTATTTGCTTCTGTACCAGGTCAGGAGGGTAGTTGTGGGATGCAAAAGCTGTTTTCAGGTTGTTGGTGTAATGGTTCAGGGATTCCGGACTGGAGCAGATTCGTATGCCACCAAGACCTAGGCTGTAGGGAAGGGACCGTTTGATGTGGAGTGGGTGGCAGCTGTCATAATGGAGGTACTGCTGCTTGTTGGTGGGTTTGATGTGGACTGACGTGTGAAGCTAGCCAGTGGACAGGTGGAGGTCAACGTCAAGGAAAGTGGCATGGGATTTGGAGTAGGACCAGGTGAATCTGATGGAACCAAAGGAATTGAGGTTGGAGAGGAAATTCTGGAGTTCTTCTTCACTGTGAGTCCAGATCATGAAAATGTCATCAATAAATCTGTACCAAACTTTGGGTTGGCAGGCCTGGGTAACCAAGAAGGCTTCCTCTAAGCGACCCATGAATAGGTTTGCGTACGAGGGGGCCATTCTGGTACCCATGGCTGTTCCCTTTAATTGTTGGCATGCCTGGCCTTCGAAAGTGAAGAAGTTGTGGGTCAGGATGAAGCTGGCTAAGGTAATGAGGAAAGACGTTTTAGGTAGGGTGGCAGGTGATCGGCGTGAAAGGAAGTGCTCCATTGCAAGGATGGTTTCCGGGGGTAACAGACTGGGTAAGGATTCCAGGCATTCGAGAAAGTGGTTGGTGTCTTTGATGAAGGATGGGAGACTGCATGTAATGGGTTGAAGGTGTTGATCTACGTAGGCAGAGATACGTTCTGTGGGGGCTTGGTAACCAGCTACAATGGGACGGCCGGGATGATTGGGTTTGTGAATTTTAGGAAGAAGGTAGAAGGTAGGGGTGCGGGGTGTTGGTGGGTGTAGTGTCCCTTTTGCAATATTCACCCTTATCAAGGTGAAACATAAATAAAACTGTCAGTATGTGACTCAAAACGAATTACAAACATTGATTTAACTGTAAAAATATACAATATATATATCGATAAATGCAGAAAAGACATTATTTTTATTGTATGAGATTATAATGTGATTATCTTTGTTAGAGTATAAAATACAATGCAATGCTCATTCTTCTGTCTAGTCTGTTTTGTTCTGTTCGTTCTGGTGTGCGCTGGAATAAGGTACGCAAGCTATTGTGCTGCGCTAGTATTTGTTTCTGTCGTAACGTAATTGCAAATATTTAATGGTGTAAACTGTGTCCCAGTAAGAATATATTAGTATAAAGTGATCTCCTTGTGTTATTTCAAGAACCTACGCCACATTTATCTTATGAAATGAGTATTTAATGAAAATTATTTAGCATGTTTCCAGCTGCTGCGGAGCGAGTAACAGTAATCTCTGACTGTTAACAATTAGCCGCCATTACGCGGTACATTTAAAAATATTTTTTCACAGCACAATATCTAATAGCCGGAGCGGAAGAAATTAAGTAAAAATATTCTGTGAGATTAATTGAAGTAATCCAGTGGAATAATTTTATTAAAACTTGTCTATTTTCTGTGATAATAATTTCAGAGCTGAGTACTACTACGCTATTGCATTTACAGTAATTTGTAGGGAGCCTGGCGCTCGATAAAACCAGATATAATTTGCTAGGAGAGTGTTTCCGCTAAATAAATAAATAAACAACATAACATATTATTTTTTCTTTTAAGAGATATAACATGGGGTCAGGAGGTTGATGGACTCGGGTGAAAAGTTTTGTAGGGGGCCTAAGGTTCTGAGGATTCCTTGAAGCTCTGCCTGGACATCAGGAATGGGATTACCTTGGCAAACTTTGTAAGTGGTGTTGTCTGAAAGCTGACGCAGTCCCTCAGCCACATACTCTCGACGATCAAGTACCACGGTCGTGGAACCCTTGTCCGCCGGAAGAATGACGATGGATCGGTCAGCCTTTAGATCACGAATGGCCTGGGCTTCAGCAGTTGTGATGTTGGGAGTAGGATTAAGGTTTTTTAAGAAGGACTGAGAGGCAAGGCTGGAAGTCAGAAATTCCTGGAAAGTTTGGAGAGGGTGATTTTGAGGAAGAGGAGGTGGGTCCCGCTGTGACGGAGGACGGAACTGTTCCAGGCAGGGTTCAATTTGGATAGTGTCTTGGGGAGTTGGATCATTAGGAGTAGGATTAGGATCATTTTTCTTCATAACCCTGCATATATCCATATATGTGTGGATGGATGTGTGTGTGTGTGTGTGTGTGTGTGTGTGTGTGTACCCGTCCTTTTTTCCCCCTAAGGTAAGTCTTTCCACTCCCGGGATTGGAATGACTCCTTACCCTCTCCCTCAAAACCCACATCCTTTCGTCTTTCCCTCTCCTTCCCTCTTTCCTGATGAAGCAGCCGTTGGTTGCGAAAACTAGAATTTTGTGTGTATGTTCGTGTGTCTATCGACCTGCCAGCGCTTTCTTTTGGTAAGTCACATCACCTTTGTGATGATGTGACTTACCAAACGAAAGCGCTGGCACGTCGATAGACACACAAACAAACACAAACATACACATAAAATTCTCCTTTTGCAACCAACGGTTGCTTCGTCAGAAAGAAGCAATATATATATATATATATATATATATATATATATATATATATATATATATATATATATATATATGGATTGGGGGGGAAGGAATGAAAGAGGAAGCTGCCTTGTAGAATTTTGCACAGAGCATAACTTAATCATAGCTAACACTTGGTTCAAGAATCATGAAAGGAGGCTGTATACATGGAAGAAGCCTGGAGATACTGACAGGTTTCAGATAGATTATATAATGGTAAGACAGAGATTTAGGAACCAGGTTTTAAATTGTAAGACATTTCCTGGGGCAGATGTAGATTCTGACCACAATCTATTGGTTATGAACTGCAGATTGAAACTGAAGAAACTGCAAAAAGGTGGGAATTTAAGGAGATGGGACCTGGATAAACTGAAAGAACCAGAGGTTGTAGAGAGTTTCAGGGAGAGCATTAGGGAACAATTGACAGGAATGGGGGAAAGAAATACAGTAGAAGAAGAATGGGTAGCTCTGAGGGATGAAGTGGTGAAGGCAGCAGACGATCAAGTAGGTAAAAAGACGCGGGCTAATAGAAATCCTTGGGTAACAAAAGAAATATTGAATTTAATTGATGAAAGGAGAAAATATAAAAATGCAGTAAATGAAGCAGGCAAAAAGGAATATAAATGTCTCAAAAATGAAATCGACAGGAAGTGCAAAATGGCTAAGCAGGGATGGCTAGAGGACAAATGTAAGGATGTAGAGGCTTGTCTCACTAGGGGTAAGATAGATACTGCTTACAGGAAAATTAAAGAGACCTTTGGAGATAAGAGAACCACTTGTATGAATATCAAGAGCTCAGATGGCAACCCAGTTCTAAGCAAAGAAGGGAAAGCAGAAAGGTGGAAGGAGTATATAGAGGGTTTATACAAGGGCGATGTACTTGAGGACAATATTATGGAAATGGAAGAGGATGTAGATGAAGATGAAATGGGAGATAAGATACTGCGTGAAGAGTTTGACAGAGCACTGAAAGACCTGAGTCAAAACAAGGCCCCGTGAGTAGACAACATTCCATTAGAACTACTGATGGCCTCAGGAGAGCCAGTCATGACAAAACTCTACCATCAGGTGAACACGATGTATGAGACAGGCGAAATACCCTCAGACTTTAAGAAGAATATAATAATTCCAATCCCAAAGAAAGCAGGTGTTGACAGGTGTATAAATTACCGAACTATCAGTTTAATAAGTCACAGCTGCAAAATACTAACGCGAATTCTTTACAGACGAATGGAAAAACTAGTAGAAGCCGATCTCGGGGAAGATCAGTTTGGATTCCGTAGAAATGTTGGAACACGTGAGGCAATACTGACCTTACGACTTATCTTGGAAGAAAGATTAAGAAAAGGCAAACCTACGTTTCTAGCATTTGTAGACTTAGAGAAAGCTTTTGACAATGTTGACTGGAATACTCTCTTTCAAATTCTGAAGGTGGCAGGGGTAAAATACAGGGAGCGAAAGGCTATTTACAATTTGTACAGAAACCAGATGGCAGTTATAAGAGTCGAGGGACATGAAAGGGAAGCAGTGGTTGGGAAAGGAGTGAGACAGGGTTGTAGCCTCTCCCTGATGTTATTCAATCTGTATATTGAGCAAGCAGTAAAGGAAACAAAAGAAAAATTCGGAGTAGGTATTAAAATTCATGGAGAAGAAGTAAAAACTTTGAGGTTCGCCGATGACATTGTAATTCTGTCAGAGACAGCAGAGGACTTGGAAGAGCAGTTGAACGGAATGGACAGTGTCTTGAAAGGAGGATATAAGATGAACATCAACAAAAGCAAAACGAGGATAATGGAATGTAGTCAAATTAAGTCGGGTGATGCTGAGGGAATTAGATTAGGAAATGAGACACTTAAAGTAGTAAAGGAGTTTTGCTACTTAGGGAGTAAAATAACCGATGATGGTCGAAGTAGAGAGGATATAAAATGTAGACTGGCAATGGCAAGGAAAGCGTTTCTCAAGAAGAGAAATTTGTTAACATCGAATATAGATTTAGGTGTCAGGAAGTCGTTTCTGAAAGTATTTGTATGGAGTGTAGCCATGTATGGAAGTGAGACATGGACGATAACTAGTTTGGACAAGAAGAGAATAGAAGCTTTCGAAATGTGGTGCTACAGAAGAATGCTGAAGATAAGGTGGGTAGATCACGTAACTAATGAGGAGGTATTGAATAGGATTGGGGAGAAGAGAAGTTTGTGGCACAACTTGACTAGAAGAAGGGATCGGTTGGTAGGACATGTTCTGAGGCATCGACGGATCACAAATTAAGCATTGGAGGGCAGCGTGGAGGGTAAAAATCGTAGAGGGAGACCAAGAGATCAGTACACTAAGCAGATTCAGAAGGATGTAGGTTGCAGTAGGTACTGGGAGATGAAGAAGCTTGCACAGGATAGAGTAGCATGGAGAGCTGCATCAAACCAGTCTCAGGACTGAAGACCACAACAACAACAACAACAACAACAACAACATTATATATATACACTCCTGGAAATTGAAATAAGAACACCGTGAATTCATTGTCCCAAGAAGGGGAAACTTTATTGACACATTCCTGGGGTCAGATACATCACATGATCACACTGACAGAACCACAGGCACATAGACACAGGCAACAGAGCATGCACAATGTCGGCACTAGTACAGTGTATATCCACCTTTCGCAGCAATGCAGGCTGCTATTCTCCCATGGAGACGATCGTAGAGATGCTGGATGTAGTCCTGTGGAACGGCTTGCCATGCCATTTCCACCTGGCGCCTCAGTTGGACCAGCGTTCGTGCTGGACGTGCAGACCGCGTGAGACGACGCTTCATCCAGTCCCAAACATGCTCAATGGGGGACAGATCCGGAGATCTTGCTGGCCAGGGTAGTTGACTTACACCTTCTAGAGCACGTTGGGTGGCACGGGATACATGCGGACGTGCATTGTCCTGTTGGAACAGCAAGTTCCCTTGCCGGTCTAGGAATGGTAGAACGATGGGTTCGATGACGGTTTGGATGTACCGTGCACTATTCAGTGTCCCCTCGACGATCACCAGTGGTGTACGGCCAGGGTAGGAGATCGCTCCCCACACCATGATGCCGGGTGTTGGCCCTGTGTGCCTCGGTCGTATGCAGTCCTGATTGTGGCGCTCACCTGCACGGCGCCAAACACGCATACGACCATCATTGGCACCAAGGCAGAAGCGACTCTCATCGCTGAAGACGACACGTCTCCATTCGTCCCTCCATTCACGCCTGTCGCGACACCACTGGAGGCGGGCTGCACGATGTTGGGGCGTGAGCGGAAGACGGCCTAACGGTGTGCGGGACCGTAGCCCAGCTTCATGGAGGCGGTTGCGAATGGTCCTCGCCGATACCCCAGGAGCAACAGTGTCCCTAATTTGCTAGGAAGTGGCGGTGCGGTCCCCTACGGCACTGCGTAGGATCCTACGGTCTTGGAGTGCATCCGTGCGTCGCTGCGGTCCGGTCCCAGGTCGATGGGCACGTGCACCTTCCGCCGACCACTGGCGACAACATCGATGTACTGTGGAGACATCACGCCCTACGTGTTGAGCAATTCGGCGGTACGTCCACCCGGCCTCCCGCATGCCCACTATACGCCCTCGCTCAAAGTCCGTCAACTGCACATACGGTTCACGTCCACGCTGCCGCGGCATGCTACCAGTGTTAAAGACTGCGATGGAGCTCCGTATGCCACGGCAAACTGGCTGACACTGACGGCGGCGGTGCACAAATGCTGCGCAGCTAGCGCCATTCGACGGCCAACACCGCGGTTCCTGGTGTGTCTGCTGTGCCGTGCGTGTGATCATTGCTTGTACAGCCCTCTCGCAGTGTCCGGTGCAAGTATGGTGGGTCTGACACACCGGTGTCAATGTGTTCTTTTTTCCATTTCCAGGAGTGTATATATATATATATATATATATATATATATATATATATATATATATATATATATATATATATATATATATATATATATATAAAAAAAAACAAAGATGATGTGACTTACCAAATGAAAGTGCTGGCAGGTCGACAGACACACAAACAAACACAAACATACACACAAAATTCAAGCTTTCGCAACAAACTGTTGCCTCATCAGGAAAGAGGGAAGGAGAGGGAAAGACGAAAGGATGTGGGTTTTAAGGGAGAGGGTAAGGAGTCATTCCAGTCCCGGGAGCGGAAAGACTTACCTTAGGGGGAAAAAAGGACGGGTACACACTCGCGCACACACACACATATCCATCCACACATATACAGACACAAGCAGACATATTTATGGTCTTTAAATATGTCTGCTTGTGTCTGTATATGTGTGGATGGATATGTGTGTGTGTGCGCGAGTGTGTACCCGTCCTTTTTTCCCCCTAAGGTAAGTCTTTCCGCTCCCGGGACTGGAATGACTCCTTACCCTCTCCCTTAAAACCCACATCCTTTCGTCTTTCCCTCTCCTTCCCTCTTTCCTGATGAGGCAACAGTTTGTTGCGAAAGCTTGAATTTTGTGTGTATGTTTGTGTTCGTTTGTGTGTCTGTCGACCTGCCAGCACTTTCATTTGGTAAGTCACATCATCTTTGTTTTTAGATATATTTTTCCTTCGTGGAATGTTTCCTTCTGGAGGTGGAAGACACATTATATGGAGGAGGGGAAAGAGAGAGGAAGGAATTGGGTGCGGGTGAGTGAGTGAGTGAGAGAGAGAGAGAGAGAGAGAGAGAGAGAGAGAGAGAGAGAGAGGTTGCCTATGCTGTTAATGTGAGCGTGAAGCAGCACCACAGCATGAACAAATCTCTAAATTGTTCCTTTTACTGCACAAAGCTATAGGAATATAATTTTTTAAATATTTTATTGTGATAAACAAATGTGTCAAGGCAATTCTCTCCTTTTTTAGGACACCAATCCTGCACTCAAGCTACAATCATGAATGCTTCTAAGGTTATCACCTGAATTACATTCACAATGTGTTCTTCAAATATGAATCCTATATGTACATGTGTGAGATTTCTTAGGAGAACTACTACAGACAGACCAGTGCCTTGAGTTACTATTCCAGAGCCATTCTGTATGGATGGTAAAAAAATTCCTCAGGAACCTGAACACTAATGTTGTTAAATGAATGACACACAAGTGAAAACCAGTGTTTACTATTAATTGTGACTGAATACACCATTAAGGAACAGAAATGGTGATTTCCTTGCCCCATTTTGAGTATCTAAAATGATGCAGAAATTGCCAATGTATCTCAATTTTCATTAATTAGATTGTATCTATCTTGATATAACATATAGTACTTGAACATATTTTCCACAATGTTCAGTATTAGAATGGATCAAAAGCTGCATAAATTATGGAGTTTTGCTTAATAATTCAAGAGTTTTGACAAATGCACAAGCATACACAATCTTCAGAGTGCATTACAGTATAGTTTAGCCAAATACAACTCACTTCTTACATACGAAAATTCTTTGTCATGCTCTGATACTGGAAAGTCTAAAATAATCGGTGTGTGTGAAGATGTCGCTGAAAAGTTCAGAAACATTTAAATGTTATAGTGCATCATTTTTTAGGCATGCATCTGGAATATTTTAAATTTATGTTCTCTTATTTCAGCTGACAACCTTTCAAACATTCTCAATGCGAGCAGCTGGCAAGTTTTTGATTCGTTTTTTCGCATTATGGAATACACTCACATGCATAAAGAACAACACTGTTGGTATGAAAAGAGCATCAATCACACAATAAACTTGATCTATCTAAGGATAAAATAAATCAAGTGCAGAATCAGTGAACCCACAGTGCTTACAAAGGGTGTTATTGATATTATGGATGGCATGAAGACCTAGAATATTTCCTTTGTGAGTACAGATGTGAAATGAGGGTTTTCATGATTTGTCAAGCTGACAACCCCCATCTCAGTTGAGCAGACTGTCTGCTAACTGTATTTCCACAGCTTCCTTGACCATTGAATCTCAGTAGGATGGGGTTGTGGCCAGTGTCTTAACTTTCTCATAATCCATGGAATGGCCATTAGAAACACAATGTTCAGGCACTGCTGATTTATTAGGCTTAAGAAGGAAGGTGTATTACTGGTGTTCAATGCAATATTATTTTATAGTGCATATTGTCTGTCCCATATACCTTTTACCACATTCACAAAGATTTCATACACACCAATCTTTCATAAAAAGCAGACGATCCTTCACTGATCACAAAAGAGCTGCTGTCTTGGCTGATGGAAGGAAGATCATAACCATCTTATGCTTCTTCAAAATTTGCAAGAATAATGAAAGAGCATAAAGTCAACACAGTTATCAAGGAAGGTGGGGAAATACAATGGGCAGACGACCTGCTCTACCAAGATAATAGTTTCCAGTTGAACAAACTATGGAAATCCCTTACTTCACATCTGTGATTTCAAGGGAAATATTCTAAGTCTTCATGCCATCCATAATTATCAGCAAAATACTTTGTAAGCACTATGGATTTTCAGATTCTGCACTTGCTTTGTATTACTCTTAGACGCATCAAGTTTAATCTATGACCAACACTCTTGTCATACCAACAGTGTTATCTCTAGTGCATTCACATTTGCTCCACGGTGTGTAGAGTGAATTAAAAACTGCAAGTGGTTCACCGTGAGAATAGCTGAAAGGTTGTCAACCAACATATTCAAACATGAATTAAAAATATCCCAGATGCATGCCCAAAAAATGATAGACTATTCAATCTACCAATAAAACTTCAAGAAACCCATTTTTAACACTGTCTGTGTATTTGTCAATCACTCAATAGCTCCTATACATAGTGTGGTTACCTTTATTCTTTCCATTATTTGATTCTTTGTCAAGTTACAATTCACTCAGTATGGAATGCAGATGACTGAATGTATGCATGCATAAAAGAGTGAGGTTAATGAATATACAATAAAGGGATACCAAAGTGTATAAAAAGTGAACAAATAGATATAAATAATGAGAAAATATCATGTTATTTTTTCTGGTCATCATATTAAACAATTAAAAAGCCACAGAATTTACAAAAAAAAAAGTATCTAACGAAGTAATTTCCCAAGGTCTATTTGGTTTTAATGAGAATAGTTTCTCTATTCCCATAGATACTCTTCCTTCTAGTTCACCATATTATAATGTCATTAAATTGCCCAATTAGCATTAATTAATCATTTTTAAATTTATTTTGCACAGTTAAGAATTAATGCAAGGGCTACAGTTTAACTATCTCCTGTCATCCCCAACAACTCTTTTGGAGACAAATCTTCCAGAATCATAATCATCACTTCATACCCATTTGCAATAAAATCTCAACTGACTTCCAGGATTATGGAGAGACTCATACAGTACTTTGCAACAGATACATCTACATATCAATTACATTAAGAAATGGCAAGTTGCTGGTCTTCTTCATATTGGGTAGAAAAGTAGCTTAAAAATTCTTAACTGTATCTCTATTGGGCTTACCAAATATTCTAATGTTTTCTCAATGTCAAGAATAGATTTCACGCCACTGCATACAATGGCCACTGGACTACGACCAATTTCTATGAGGTCAGCACTAACATCCATTGTTTCCTCACCACCTCTGTGAACTCCACCAATGCCACCTGAAATATATTGGACAAAATTCATTACTCCTGACAAAGTGTGATTAAATATGATTTTGCAGTAAAGAAATTATAGAACCAGAAATCAGAGGTTCAATAAGGAACTAAATATTTGGTACTTGAGAGGAATATTAAAAAGCTGGAAGGGGAAGTAATTCATTTATTTCAAATAAAACAGGTCATTTTAACAACATATATTGTTTGTGACCCCATAATTCCTATATTTCAGAAAATAAAAAAGTGTTTTCTGTGTTTTATAAACCTTGCTTCTTTTTGTCATTTCTTGAGATCGGTGCTTGATTCAGAATAAGACTGCTATGTTTTGATAATGCTAATATCTATCTGTTGCATTTTTTCTTCTCATGGGACAAGTAACCATGAGTTTAGACTTCCATGAAACTATAAACACTGTTCGGAAGTATACATAATACAACAATATCAAAATTGCATAAGAGAGCTACATTTGGACACATTTTACTATTTTCATACTTGGTAAAAGGTACTTTACAATGTTAAGTTGATTAGAGTGGTATACTGTTAAGACATTTGATTTACGTCCATAAGAAGTGGAGTTCTAATCCCCACCTGCCTATCCAGTTTTATGTAGATTATTTCAAGAGAAAGCCTGTATGGCTCCTTTAAAATAGCCAGGAGTAATTTTTTGCCACATTATGTGCAATCTTAGTGTGTGCTCTAATGATGTCACTACATAGTATAAAAAATCTTTAAAGACTATAGCAATCACACTCACAGCCACTTACAGACAACAAAGGCTGTGCACATTACATTTCAGCTTTTTGTCTGGAACATCATAATGAGTAATAATGCACATATGACTGATATATGAGGTGCTACCCTAAGGTTCCCAAAATTTGTATCACCCATGCTTACAAACTGTAGTAAACCAAATACAACAAGGAGCGGTGTAATACATGTTCTGTGTGTCAATATACCCTCATAGAATAACACTGAGTATGCCTAGTGGCTTCAACCTAACTAACTAACTAAGTGGACATGTTTACTGTTGGCAGTCAGTTTTCCAATGCTTGTGCTTATGGTTGTGCAATGACTGACCTGACAGAACAGCATTGCTGTATCAAATTCTGATTTAAACTTGTAAAACAGCCACAGAAATGCACAAAATATTAGTGCAAGAATTTGGTAATGATGTTTTGGGCCAGACACAAACATATGGCTTGGATGAAAGCTTCACAAATGGCTGGACATCTGTTGATGATAAACATTAAGGACGACCATCTCTGGAATTACACCTGAATATGTCAGTGCTGTTCAGATTGTGATTGTGAAAGATTATAGGTGGACCATCCACAACATCTGTTAATGTCCTATAGCACCTAATGGAGAATGCGAGAAGGAAATGTCCAGAGACCTGGCACAGGAGTGACTGAATCCTTCACCACAATAAATTGAGACCACATACAGCTATCAATGTGCAGAACTTTTTAGCAAAAAAGCAACACAGCAGTCCATCCTCGCCCATTGTATTTATCCATATTGGCTCCATGTGATTTCTTTCTCTTTCACAAGTTGAAATCGAAGTCGAAAGGATGAAGATTCGACTCAGTTGAGAAGATCCAAAGTAAATTGCAAGTGGTGTTCAACACACTGACAAAAAAAGGCTTTTAGGATTCATTCTGTTAATGAGAGAAATGCTGGGATTGACGTCTGAGCTCCCAAAGGGACTGTGTAGGTAGATAGATAGATAGATAGATAGATAGATAGATAGATATTCAGCAATCAGGCCCTGCAGATCATGTGCTGCTTCCACAAACTGTCTCCATTACTTCCTGTTTTGTGCCCAGTTCCTCCAGGTGCCTTCAATTCCCAGGGCTGCTAGGTCCTTCAGCAGGTCGTCCATCCAGCGCTGCCTTGGTCGTCCAATGGGGCGTTTGGTGTTAGGTTTCCCCACTAGTGCCATTTGGCATATGGGCTACATGGCTCACCCATTGTATTCTTTTGCTCTCTTTCTTCTGTAGGATAGTTTATCTTCTGTAGGATAGTTGGTTGTTGCATCAGAAGGTAGATTTCCTTGTTTTTCCTCCTCCTCCATACTCAGTTATCTAAAACTGGTCCCCATATCGTCCTCATAACTCTTCTTTCAAATATTAATAGTTTTTCCCTTTCTCACTTAGTCATGCTCCATGTTTCTGAACCATACATTACTGCTGGGCATATCAGTGTGTTGTAGATTTTCATCTTGGTGTTCACTGAGATCGATTTAGAGCCAAGCGTCTCTCTGAGGGAATGCATGCATTTCATTTCCACTGCTATTCTTTTCTTGATGTTCATTTTTATGTTGTTGTCCGTGGTAAACCAAGATCCCAAGTATTTGAACTGGTGTACTCTCTTGAACCTCTTGTCATCTATCTCAAGAAATTCTTCCTGCTCTTGTCTTCTTCCTAATTGCATGAACACTGTTTTGTCTTAATTCACTTTGAGCCCTACCTTCTGTGCATAACTGTCCATTTTCTGGTACATTTCTTTCAACACATGCTTTGATTCACTTAGTAGTACTATGTCATCTGCATATGCAAGACAATTGAAGTTACCGTCCATCTCTACTCCAGCCCACTCCTGTTGCCTACACTCTTTTATTACTTTCTCTTAGATGACATTGAACAGAACACATGAGAGAGCATCCCCTTGTTTGAGGCCTGTCTCAATCTTGAATGTTTCTTATGTGGGTCCTCAGAAATGTACTGCTGCCTTTGACCCTTCCATACAAACTAGAACCATTCTCACTAGCTTCTCAGGGATTATGAAGTCACACATTGCATTGTATAGGCTATTCCTGTGGATCCTCTCATATGAACATTGAAAATCAATGAACAGGCTGTAGATATCTTTATCATATCCCCAGTGTTTTTCAAACAATTGTCTTAGTGTGAAAATGTGATCTATTGTTGATTGGTTTGGTCGAAAGCCAGCTTTGTACTCCTGTATGTTGTTCTCTATTTTCTGAGGATAATGATGGGCAGCACATTATACGTTACATTCAACAAGCTGATTCCTCTGTAGTTACCGCATTCCATTTTGCTTCCCTTCTTGTATATTGGGCATATTATAGCCAATTTCCATTCTTTTGGCAGTGTCTCCTTCTCCCATATCAACTGGATCAGTTTATATCTCTAAGTGTAAGCTCTCACCTCCCTCCTTGATAAATTCTGAAGTTATTGTGTCCTACCCTGGGAGTATGTTGTTTCTGAGTCCTTTTATTGTGATCTTCATGTCTTCTTCACTAACTTCTCATTCTTCTTCATCGTTCCTTTCCTCTGTAGTATTTGCAGGTAATATCTCATCTTGGTCCGGGCGATCCAACAGTTCTGAGAAGTATTCTTTCCATCTTTCTACAATTCTTTCCTTGTCATTTATCAAGTTGCCATTCTCATCTCTTATGAAAAAAGTTGGGCTCTGAAATCCATATTTCTGATTTTTTATGTATTGGAAGAATTGCCTTGAGTTATTGTTTTGGCTCTCTGCCTCAACTTGTTCCAGTAAACTGGTTAGATATATTCTATTCTCTGCTCTTAGGATTCACTTTGTCTCCCTTCTGATGTTGATAAAATGTTCCCTTTTCTGCTCATTCTCCCTGTCAGCTAGCCATTTCTCCCTCGTCTTCCTTCTCTTTTCTGTAGCCTTCTGGCATGTCTCATTGAACCATTTCCTCTTCTTCATTATCTTCTTTCTTCCCAATATATCCTCTGCTACATTTAGTACTGTGGACTTCATTTCTTTCCTCCACATTCTCTCTTGGTTCCAGGGTCTCCAGGATCTAAAAACAGTTTTTGATTTCTATAGCATAGTGTTCTTTAATGGCACCTTCTCGTAGTTTCTCTCAACACTCAAATTCTTCTTATACATGTAGGTGAACATGAGTTTAAGTCTGCACACAATGAGGAAGTGGTCTGATGTACAGTCAGCTCCTCTATACGACCTGATATCCATGACACTATGACTATAGCACTGGTCCACCAAGATATGACCTATCTGGTTGGTGGTTCTTGCATCTGGTGAACACCATGTTCCCTTATGTATTCTCTTGTGTTCAAGAGAAGTCGAACTTACTCTCAGGTTCTTTGAGATAGCCAAGTTGATCATCCTCTGACCATTCTGTTTGGTCTCATCATGCAAACTGTGCCTTCCTATAGTTGGTGTGTAGAATTCTTCTTTTCCTGCTTTTCCATTAAAATCTCCCAACACTATTGTCATATTTCTACTTGGTATGCTCTTAATTGTTTGTTCTAGTTGGTCATAGAACTCTTCCTTTTCCTCATCTGTTTTATCCTCAGTTGGGGCATGAACATTGATGAATGTGATGTCTGACACTTGGTTGCCAAGTACTTGGGATACTTTGGTTGGCAAATAAAAATTTTGTGTGATGCGATTGTATTTAGTGTTAGGTTTTGGGAACTTTTTGGTAGCACTTTGAATTTAAAAATTCTAAATGTGGCAAACGCTCTTGCTATCTGAAAGTACATAAATGTATATAGTCAGATCTTTGATCCATAGGCTGGTGAATACAGCAGAAATGAAGTATAATCGTCCAAGTTGTCAATGGCAATGGCTTTAAAGAATTTGATGTTAAAAAAAGTGTTCAAAAATAAGGAAAAGGAAGAAAAATATGTTGACAGAACATCCCAGAATGTTGAATATACTTCGGTGATATATACATTGTGAATGCACAGTTAAAAGTTTAATTCATGCTGATACTAAAGAAAGAACTATGTGTGGACTTCTGTGACATAATATAAAAGGCAGACCATACAAGTTTACCAAATCAGGTGTCTATAAAATTCATTGTGGGAACTGTAGTAATAAGTATACAGGTCAGACTGGCAGAGATTTCAGGGAGTACTCATAAGTTACTTGGTAACAAAAACGCTTCGAGATGGCACTTAGGTAGGGATGGACATGCAGTGGGATGTACTGAAAATAATCTTAAAATTTTACACTGAGCTCCCAAAAGTGATATTCTTAACATGCTAGAGGAACTGAAAATTAATTCACACAGAATGGAGGGGCTACATAACCTGCTCAATGAGCAGAATAAATTCAGTAGGAATCTTTTCTGCTTTATGCAGTTATTTATTAAAATGAGACTCTATGCAATGAGCTGCATTGTGAGGCACTATCCCTGTTCTTAACACTACACACTGGCTGCCTGGAGACTGAGCATGAGTACAAGGCAAGCCAACACACTTTTTGAAGCTTCTCACACCAGATGGAATAGTACGCCAGTGATGCCCCCTTTTCTTACAGTCTTCTCATTAATTTTTTAAAACGGTAGTCTGATTCTAGCAGTTTCATGTGTGTCCTGTAATATGAATGTTTTTCTCTCTTTTAGACACTGCATGTAGGTATTATATTATTAACTTCCGTTTAACTAATAGTCGTAGTTTCTATATACATCTGATAATTCAATTCACAACTGATTTTTATACAACATTAATTGAAGAAACAGATGCACATCCATCTTCCTCCTTCTTTCCTTTTGCTTCCTGACTGTTTCTATTACATTTCACAATTTTGTATTATATAGTAAAAATGAGAAAAGAGAATGCTGCAAGTAATGCCTCACTGTTTCGTCACTCACAGTATATTACCTATTTTAAATGGAGAGCAAATATTCCTGCATTTGTAAAATTCATAAATGTTTTCTTGTAGGACTACAGATGTTTAATATTCTACTAGTACTCATATGCCAATTCATATTTGACAGTAGTGCCATCCTGTAGCAACATTTTGCTAGTACCTCAGCAAGCTGCTGTAGAGCTCAGTTTGGCATGTACTACTGTATGTTCAGAACAGTATATGATGAGATACATTGTATGCATCTTTGTTTTCTCTTTTGTATGTATTAAGAATTCCTTTTCCTTTTCTTCAGATGATGGTTGATGCTGAAATGTGTCACAATATACAACAATAAACAAACATGAACTGGATAATTCTGTGAATATATCTAAAGATTTCACCATCTATATAAGATTAAAACCTAATTTTATTTTTACTTACTTTCTATTGAGGTTATCAAAATTCTATACATTTGTTCAACAACTTTTTTTGTGTGTGTGTGTGTGTGCAGTCTGTAGCCCTCTTCCTTGTCTTCCTTTTAGTCACTCCATGCACTAACCCAGTGCAACAGAACCACAATACTCTCTTCTTTTGTAGCATACATAAGGTCCAGGAATACTTTCAATTATTTATTGCACAAGAACCGACATTGTACAGATATCATACATATGTCATTTTGACCAAAAACCCTGAAAGTTTTTTTTTCCCATGTATACCGCCACAGCATCATCAGCACTAATCGCAAACATCGTGAGTTCAGGTGCAGAGCAAGCTTTCTGTGTGTTGGAGTTCGACAAAAACAAGTGTGCTACAGCTGTTCAATCGATGTCAGAACCAAGTACGGAAAGAAGCCACCAACAAGGAAGGTAATTTACCACTGGCTCCACCATTTTCATCGTGACGTTCGTGGATACCTGAACATGGAGCTGCCACATCGATGGATCAGCCATGCTACAGAAATGGGCAGCTGTTTCATGAAATGGACTCCCACGGTCACCAGATCTCACTCCGTGTGACTATTTTCTGTGGGGACACATTAAAGATCTGATGAATGTACCGCCTTTACCATGTGATATAACAGAGCTCCGGGAGAGAATATGGAGGCAAGACAAACGTGTGGTTCCTGAAGAGGGACAGCAGCCTTTTCAGTAGTTGCAGGGTGGACGATTGACTGATCTGGCCTTGTAACACTAATCAAAACAGCCTTGCTGTGCTGGTACTATGAATGGCTGAAAGCAAGGGGAAACTACAGCCATAATTTTTCCTGAGGGCATGCAGCTTTACTGTATGATTAAATGATGATGGCATCCTCTTGGGTAAAATGTTCCAGAGGTAAAATAGTCCCCCATTCGGATTTCCTGGCGGGGATTACTCAGGAGGATGTCATTATCAGGAGAAAGAAAACTGGCACTCTACGGATCGAAGCATAGAATGTCAGATCCCTTAACCAGGCAGGTAGGTCAGAAAATTTAAAAAGAGAAATGGATAGGTTAAAGTTAGATATAGTGGGAATTAGTGAAGTTTGGTGGCTGGAAGAACAAGACTTCTGGTCAGGCGAATACAGGGTTATAAATACAAAATCAAATAGAGGTAATACAGGAGTAGGTTTAATAATGTATGGACAAATAGGAGTGCGGGTAAGCTACTACCAATAGCATAGTGAACGCATTATGTGGCCAAGATAGACATGAAGCCCACGCCTACCACAGTGGTACAAGTTTATGTGCCAACTAGCTCCGCAGATAACGAAAAGATTGATGAAATGTATGATGAGATAAAAGAAATTATTCAGATAGTGAAGGAGGACAAATTTAATAGTCATGGGTGACTGTAATTTGATAGTAGGATACGGAAGAGAAGGAAACATAGTAGGTGAATATGGAATAGGGGTAAGAAACGAAAGAGCCGCCTGGCAGAATTCTGTACAAAGCATAACTTAATCATAGGTAACACTTGATTCAAGAATGATGAAGAAAGGTTGTATACATGGAATAGGCCTGGAGGTACTGGAATGTTTCAGATAGATTATATAATGGTAAGACAGAGATTTAGGAACCAGGTTTTAAATTGTAAGACATTTCCAGGGGAAGATGTGGACTCTGACCACAATCTATTGGTTATGAACTGTAGATTAAAACTGAAGAAACTGCAAAAAGGTGGGAATTGCAGCAGATGGGACCTGGACAAACTGAGAGAACCAGCAGTTGTAGAGAGTTTCAGGGAGAGCATTAGGGAACAATTGACAGGAATGGGGGAAAGAAATACAGTAGAAGAATAATGGGTAGCTTTGAGGGATGAAATAGTGAAGGCAGCAGAGGATCAAGTAGGTAAAAAGACAAGGGCTAGTAGAAATCCTTGGGTAACAGAAGATGTATTGAATTTAACTGATGAAACAAGAAAATATAAAAATGCAGTAAATGAAGCAGGCAAAAAGGAATACAAATGTCTCAAAAATGAGATCGACAGAAAGTGCGAAATGGCTAAGCAGGGATGGCTAGAGGACAAATGTAAGGATGCAGAGGCATATCTCACTAGGGGTAAGATAGATACTGCCTACAGGAAAATTAAAGAGACCTTTGGAGAAAAGAGAACCACTTGTATGAATATCAAGAGCTCAGATGGAAACCCAGTTCTAAGCAAAGAAGAGAAAGCAGAAAGATGGAAGGAGTACATGGAGGGTCTATACAAGGATGATATACTTGAGGACAATATTATGGAAATGAAAGAGGATGTAGATGAAGATGAAATGGGAGATATGATACTGCGTAAAGAGTTTGACAGAGCACTGAAACGCTTAAGTTGAAACATGGCCCCGGGAGTGGACAACATTTCATTAGAACTACTGACAGCCTTGGGAGAGCCAGCCCTGACAAAACTCTACCATCTGAGAAAGCAAGATGTGTGAGACAGACAAAATACCCTCAGACTTCAAGAAGAACATAATTATTCCAATCCCAAAGAAAGCAGGTGTTGACAAATGTGAAAATTACTGAACTTTCAGTTTAATAAGTCACAACTGCAAAATACTAATGCAAATTCTTTACAGATGAATTGAAAAACTGGTAGAAGCTGACCTCAGGGAAAATCAGTTTGGATTCCATAGAAATGTTGTAACATGTGAGGCAATACTGACCCTACAACTTATCTTAGAAGATAGATTAAGGAAATGAAAACCCACGTTTCTAGCATTTGTTGACTTAGAGAAAGCTTTTGACAATGTTGACTGGAATAATCTCTTTCAAATTCAGAAGGTGGCAGGGGTAAAATGCAGGGAGCGAAAGGCTATTTACAATTTGTATGGAAACCAGGTGGCAGTTATAAGAGTTGAGGGGCATGAAAGGGAAGCAGTGGTTGGGAAGGAAGTGAGAAAAGGTTGTAGCCTATCCCCAATGTTGTTCAATCTGTACATTGAGCAAGCAGTAAAGGGAACAAAAGAAAAATTTGGAGTAGGAATTAAAATCCATGGAGAAGAAATAAAAACTTTGAGGTTTCCTGATGACATTGGAATTCTGTCAGAGAGAGCAAAGGACCTGGAAGAGCAGTTGAACGAAATGGACAGTGTCTTGAAAGGAGGGTATAAGATGAACATCAACAAAAGCAAAATGAGGATAATGGAATGTAGTCTAATTAAGTCGGGTGATGCTGAGGGAATTAGATTAGGGAATGAGACACTTAAAGTAGTAAAGGAGTTTTGCTATTTGGGGAGCAAAATAACTGATGATCATCAAAGTAGAGAGGATATAAAATGTAGAATGGCAATGGCAAGAAAAGTGTTTCTGAAGAAGAGAAATTTGTTAACATCGAGTATAGATTTAATTGTCAGGAAGTTGTTTCTGAAAGTATTTGTATGGAGTGTAGCCATGTATGGAAGTGAAACATGGGCAATAAATAGTTTGTACAAGAAGAGAAAAGGAGCTTTTGAAATGTGGTGCTACAGAAGAATGCTGAAGATTAGATAGGTAGATCATGTTACTAATAAGGAGGTACTAAACAGAACTGTGGAGAAGATGAGTTTGTGGCAGAACTTGACTAGAAGAAGGGATCGGTTGGTAGGACACGTTCTGAGGCATCAAGGAATCACAAATTTAGTATTGAAGGGCAGCATAGAGGGTAAAAATCATAGAGGGAGACCAAGAGATGAATAAACTAAGCAGATTCAGAAGGATCTAGGTTGTAGTAGGTACTGGGAGATGAAGAAGCTTGCACAGGATAGAGTAACATGGAGAGCTGCATCAAACCAGTCTCTGGACTGAAGACCACAACAACAAGACATCATTTAAACTTTGGTAGTGACATAATTACAGATACAAAATAAATCTTCTAGCTACCACTGGAATAGAGAAGAAAAATCAGTCAGTCTTCTATGTACACAATTTTTAGTCCTATGTGCCATACCTGTAGCAAACACGTGAATACCAACTCCTTTTGCGACTATTAAGGTTCCTGCAACAGTTGTACCACCATTCAACTTCTGCAAAAGAAAAGAAAAATATTGAATCAGTGGGAAATGAGAGTATAAAGATTGTTCTAGGAATATCACTTAAACTGACTGAAAGTGCTACATACAGTACCTTGCTCATAACATATGGAAAATCTCGACGTGATGTTTTGACAGCTTTGGAAGAGGCCAACTCTGCAATCATATCTTTGTTTAATCCTACTTTGATCTGGCCTTTCATTATTGCAACAGTGGCAGGCACAGCTCCCTACAGAAATGTAACTGTGGTTAATAATTAAACTTCAAATTCATCTTTTTATTAAATAAATTGACTTACCAGTACTACTTGTGTTGAGATAAATCAAAATTAGTGCAAAATAACACTCTAACTTAAATGATTATTCTGGAGTATGTTGGTCAATATTCCAATTTAATATGTTGTATTACTACAGTGGAAATGATTAATTGTAGAACCAGAACTGAATATCAAATCAGAAAGCCAGGTCAGTTTGCAAGGAAAGCAAGAAAATTTGCAGTATATTGTGCAGCATAATGTATTTCTAAATAAGCAACTCAGTACTATTCTTCACTCAACTTGATGAAATTGCAGTTTCATGTGAAGTGAGACAGGAAATTTTTACATGGGGTAAGGGCGCTCTGACAAGAAAAAATAATAGTCTGCAATGATTAGAGCTCTCTTGGGTTGTAATATACACTCCTGGAAATGGAAAAAAGAAGACCCACCATACTTGCTCCAGACACTGCGAGAGGGCTGTACAAGCAATGATCACACGCACAGCACAGCGGACACACCAGGAACCGCGGTGTTGGCCGTCGAATGGCGCTAGCTGCGCAGCATTTGTGCACCGCCGCCGTCAGTGTCAGCCAGTTTGCCGTGGCATACGGAGCTCCATCGCAGTCTTTAACACTGGTAGCATGCCGCGACAGCGTGGATGTGAACCGTATGTGCAGTTGACGGACTTTGAGCGAGGGCGTATAGTGGGCATGCGGGAGGCCGGGTGGACGTACCGCCGAATTGCTCAACACGTGGGGGGTGAGGTCTCCACAGTACATCGATGTTGTCGCCAGTGGTCGGCGGAAGGTGCACGTGCCCGTCGACCTGGGACCGGACTGCAGCGACGCACGGATGCACGCCAAGACCGTAGGATCCTACGCAGTGCCGTAGGGGACCACACCACCACTTCCCAGCAAATTAGGGATATCGGCGAGGACCGTTCGCAACCGTCTCCATGAAGCTGGGCTACGGTCCCGCACACCGTTAGGCCATCTTCCGCTCACGCCCCAACATTGTGCAGCCCGCCTCCAGTGGTGTCGCGACAGGCGTGAATGGAGGGACGAATGGAGACGTGTCGTCTTCAGCGATGAGAGTCGCTTCTGCCTTGGTGCCAATGATGGTCGTATGCGTGTTTGACGCCGTGCAGGTGAGCGCCACAATCAGGACTGCATACGACCGAGGCACACAGGGCCAACACCCGGCATCATGGTGTGGGGAGCGATCTCCTACACTGGCCGTACACCACTGGTGATCGTCGAGGGGACACTGAATAGTGCACGGTACATCCAAACCGTCATCGAACCCATCGTTCTACCATTCCTAGACCAGCAAGGGAACTTGCTGTTCCAACAGGACAATGCACGTCCGCATGTATCACGTGCCACCCAACGTGCTCTAGAAGGTGTAAGTCAACTACCCTGGCCAGCAAGATCTCCGGATCTGTCCCCCATTGAGCACGTTTGGGACTGGATGAAGCGTCGTCTCACGCGGTCTGCACGTCCAGCACGAACGCTGGTCCAACTGAGGCGCCAGGTGGAAATGGCATGGCAAGCCGTTCCACAGGACTACATCCAGCATCTCTACGATCATCTCCATGGGAGAATAGCAGCCTGCATTGCTGCGAAAGGTGGATATACACTGTACTAGTGCCGACATTGTGCATGCTCTGTTGCCTGTGTCTATGTGCCTGTGGTTCTGTCAGTGTGATCATGTGATGTATCTGACCCCAGGAATGTGTCAATAAAGTTTCCCCTTCCTGGGACAATGAATTCACGGTGTTCTTATTTCAATTTCCAGGAGTGTATGTATAGCATCTGTGTGTGAGTAACCACAGATTAAATTAAATTAGATTAGATTAGATTAGTAGTTGTTGCATAGATCTTGAATACAACACTTCGTAATGATGTTGAATGTGTCAGGTTATTAATAAAAGGTGTCAATACAAGATATTACATTACACGAAACTTCATTTTTTTTTTTTTTTGTGTGTGGGGGTGGGGAAATTACCCACTTATTATATCCAAAAATTCATCTAATGAGTAGAAAGAGTTGCCATTTATAAATTCTTTTAATTTCCTTTTAAATGCTATACGGCTATCTGTCAGACTTTCGATGCTATTATATAAGTGACCAAAGACTTTTGTGGCAGCATAATTTACCCCCTTATGAGCCAAAGTTAGATTTAACCTTGAGTAGTGAAGCTCATCCTTTCTCCTAGTGTTATATCCATGTACACTGCTATTACTTTTTAATTCGTTCGGATTGTTAATAACGAATTTCATAAGCGAACATATACATTGTGAGGCTACAGTGAAGATCCCTAGCTCTTTAAATAAGAGACTGCATGATGATCTTGGATGAGCTCCAGCAATTATTCTGATTACACACTTTTGTGCAATGAACACTCTTTTACTCAATGATGAGTTACCCCAGAATATGATGCCATACAAAAGCAGAGAACGAAAATAGGCATGGTAAGCTAATTTAGTGACATGTATATCACCAAAATTTGCAGTGACCCTAATAACATAAGTAGCTGAACTCAAACGTTTCAACAGATCTTCAGTGTGTTTTTTCCAGTTCAACCCCTCATCAATGCATACACCTAGAACTTTTGAATATTCTACCTTAGCTACTGATTTCTGATCAAAGTCTATATTTATTAACGGTGTCATTCCATTTACTGTGTGGAACTGTATACACTGTGTTTTGTCAAAGTTTAATGAGAGCCCATTTGCAGAGAACCACTTAATGATTTTCTGAAAAACATCGTTTACAATTTCATCAGTTAATTCTTGTCTGTTGGGTGTGATAGCTATACTTGTATCATCAGCAAAAAGTACCAGCTTTGTATCTTTGTGAATATAGAATGGCAAGTCATTAATATATATAGTAAGAACAGAAGAGGAACCAATATCAAACCTTGCGGCACCCCATTCTTGATTGTTTCCCAGTTTGAGAAATCACCAGTTTTTTGTATATTATGTGAACTGCTTATTTCAACTTTCTGCACTCTTCCAGTTAGGTATGATTTAAACCATTTGAGCTCTGTCCCATTTATACCACAGTACTTGAGCTTATCTAGAAGTATTCCATGATTTACACAATCAAAAGCCTTTGAGAGATCACAAAAAATCCGAATGGGTGACTTCCAGTTACTCAGAGCATTTAATATTTCATTAGTGAAAGGATATATAGCATTTTCTGTTGAAAAACCTATCTGGAAACCAAACTGACATTTTGTTACAACTTTATTTTTACAAAAGCGTGAAGCTACTGTACAATGCATTAGTTTTTCAAGAATTTTGGATAAGGCAGTCAGAAGAGAGATTGGGCGGTAGTTGTTGACATCAGACATATTCCCTTTTTTATGCAGTGGTTTAACAATGACATACTTCAGTCTACCTGGGAAATTACCCTGCTTCAGAGAGCAATTACATATGTGGCTAAGAATCCCACTTATCTCTTGGGAACAAGCTTTTATTATCCTGCTGGAAATGCCATCAAAACCATGTGAGCTTTTATTCTTGAGAGAGTTTATTATCTTCTTAATTTCAGAAGAAGAGGTGTGTGGAATTTCAATTGTATCATCATGTGTGGGTAAGGCCTCTTCTATTAACTGCCTTGCTTCTTCTAATGAACATTTAGATACTATTTTCTCTTCAACATTTAAAAAATGATTATTCAAAATGTTTTCAACCTCCAGCTCGTTGTTTGTCAAGTTTCCATTCACTTTGATGGTAATGCCATCATCCTGTAACTCTTAGTTGCCCTGTATCCCTTGTAATAATATTCCATATTGTTTTGATTTTGTTATCAGGGGCATTAATCCCAGACATGATGCACATGCTTCTGGACTTTTTACTAATCTTTCTTAATGTACCACAGTAGTTTTTATAGTTTTAGCTGTTTCTGGGTCATTACTCTTTCTTGTTGTTAGATACAGTTCCCTTTTGTGATTACAAGATATTTTTATTCCTTAGTAAGCCAAGGTTTTTTGTATGGTTTCTTATAATTAGATTTAACTACTTTCTTGGGGTAACAATTTTCAAATTCTCTTACAAGTGTATCATGAAATAAGTTATATTTTAAATTAGCATCGGGTTCCTTGTACACCTCATCCCAGTCTAACTGCTGAAGATTTTTGCTGAAATTTCTAACTGTTGAGTCATTAACTGAACACACAACTTTGGATGGTAGTTTTGAATTACTGAATGGATCTATGTCATATACTGTAAATAGCTGAGCACCTTGATCAGAAAGGCCATTCTCAAAAGGACAAGAATTTATGTTTTTCAACTTATCTTGGTCTATAAATGTGTTATCTATCAATGTGCTGCTGTCCTTTACTACCCGAGTAGGAGAATAAATGACAGATGTCAAATTGAAAGAACCAAGCAAGACTTCCAGGTCATTACGCTCTTTCAGTTAATCAACATTGAAGTCCCCACAAATATAATTTGCTTTCCCCTATCTGACAGACAGCACAACAAGGCATCAAAGTTTTCCAGGAATAAATGAAAGTTTCCTGAAGGGGACCTATATACTGTTACAATTATAAAAGAGCCCTCCTTCAGTTTAAGCTGACAGGCACATGCTTCTATATGTTGCTCTAGACAAAACTTTTTTGTATCTAAGCTTTTTTAATAGTGAGAACTTTTGACATATATGGCAACTCCTCCTCTCACCTTATTCTCTCTCCTCATATGTGCAGCTAGTTTATAACCACTGATATTTACCTTTTACATATCAGACACAATGTGAGGCTCAGACAGGCATAGTATACCTATTACATTATCAGATTCAATGTCCCAGAATGAGATTTTCACTCTGCAGCGGAGTGTGCGAAAGGCAAAGGCCCCGAGTTCGAGTCTCGGTCGGGCACACAGTTTTAATCTGCCAGGAAGTTTCAGATTCAATGTCGTCTAAACAAACCAGGAGCTCATCTATTTTATTCTTCAATCCTGGAATATTTTGGTGTGAAATGGTAACATTATTTTTTATTTTACTTTTGTGAGAATCTACTTTTTTCTTTAATCCACCAATATTTTGGTTAAATATGGTAACATTATTATTTACTTTACTGTTGTGAGACTCTTGTGAGTTTTGGACCTCTTTAGCACCTACCTGCCTGCCTGAACTTCTCATTGGACACTGATATTAGTCTAAAAAAAGAGGCACATCCATGAGTACTAGTGTCCCCCCTTATGGATTTTGCTAACAACCCTGCCAGTTTACCCTTCCCTTTCCTATTGAAGTGTAGGCCATGCCTTGTGAAATCTCGCCTATCAATAGCCTCAACAGAAACCAATCCCATGTCTGACAGAGTGGCCGCCCTACGCAACTGATACAACTCCATATTTACCCTCTTGACAGAGTGATTCAACTGGGACTGATAATGCCGCACAAAAGCAGGCACCAGCCCAACATTGGTATGGGTCGTTACAGAGGCTATTTTCACCAGGTCACACTCAATACTGTAGCCCTGATCCCTATCAATACTGTTTCCCACTCCACGCACTATATACTGTAGCCCTGATCCCTATCAATACTGTTTCCCACTCCACGCACTATCATCAAATGATCCTGCTTTGAGAAACCCTTCCACAAGGAACCTATATCCTCTACCACCTGGCTAAGACATGCACTTGGCTTGAAAAAGTTTGTGACCTGGTACCTGTCACCAAATTTTTCCTGCAAAATCTGGCCCACACCTCTTCCATGGCTGCTACCTAGCAACATAACTTTCCTCTTACTTTCTACTTTTGTTGGTTTCCTAGTGAGATTCTGTTGCATCTTAACTACGTCTACTTCTACTGGAGCCTCTTCCTTACTTAACTGTGGTAGCAATGCAAATCTATTGGTTGTGCCAATTGGGAAACTGTCAGGCACTGTTCTCTTTCTGTGGCCCCTGTTCCCAGCTACCACAGTCTCTTACAATGTTGTTATTCCCTCTACATGTGGCAATGAGTTTAAAAAGGCTTTGAAAATAAAGGCTTTGAAAATAAAGTCCTATCACATGAGGATTATAAACAGTGAGCTGATTTCTCAATGTAAAATGAGACATCATAAAGGAATATGTGGATTTCTGATGTCAGTATAGTCACATAATTCAAATTCCACAAACTTTAAAAATCCACTTAAAAAACACTGTCAACACAATTTCAAAATTTAGGTGGAAACATTGTATGAACACAGCACTTTGAATCATCATACTGTAATATTGATTACCATCTTCTCTTAAATCTCAACAAATGATTTGTTCTTAATGCTTTGACGGAGCAGTTGCAAATTTCAGGTGGTGGGAATATATGATAAGGATTTAAAAAGGCTGTTCCATGGTAGATGAAGTGCTGAAGCACAATAATGAATACTTTTAAAAAAAGAGTTGAATGTATTTGTTTGTGGATCTGATTATATTTTTCTAATCTTCATATATTGTTAACTTCTCTAGCAAACTAGTCCATCTTTTTGAGATGTGCCTCATAATAAAATCTTATCCAATAATATAAACTGGTTTCATTAATGTAATGTCTGTAATACAAAGACTTAAAAGATAATATCATATTAACTAGTAAACAGCAGTGTACAAAACCTTACAGGAGATCTGCTATAGACTTTGAATTAAAACAGGCATTTGATATTGACAGAATAAAAAAACGCTTAGACATATCTCTTAACCAAGGTCTTAATGATTATTCATGAACTTGTATTGCAAACACATAATTTTCTATACATTAGGCAGGATCTTTCTAACTTGAAAACAGATGTACAAGTATATTACAGCCCATATCAACACATTTCTCTTAAGATGCAGGCTAACACTTATTTTAGTTCTCTGGTAACTGATCCAAATTTCTTTTCTATAAAATTACAAAGAATGTTTCCATCAAATTAATAATTAGGATTTGAGGATCCCATAGTTATCAAAAATTACAACATGACTGAGAACAATGCTAAGCTTGTGTATAGTGACCTTCCTCAGAGCTGCATTGCAAATTGACTGAGGTGAGGGGTTGTGTTGGGCTGAGTTAGAGCGGAAAGGAGGCGGAGATAGGATGGGAGGGGTGTAGGAAAGGGTTGCCGAGGGATGGGAGGGTGTGGCACACAATCAATTGGAGGAGTATATTGGGAGGGGAAGACAGATCAGAGGAAGAAGGAGACTGTGGACTGGAGAGTATGAGTATAGAATGAGTGAAGCAGGTGCATAGTGACAGGTGGAAATGTGTATGCCCAGTATGGGACAAGGGCTAGCAGAGATTGAGGCCAGGAGGATTATGGAATTGGCAAATGTGTTGTGAGGACAAATCCCATATGCTATTCAGAGAATCTGAGGTTGTGGTTTTATATGATTGTGAAGCAGTTATTTGGATCGAGGTTATACTAAACAACATATTGTGCCACACGGCAGACAACCACTCTCAGCCACAATTTGGTTGTAGTCACTGATTTGGACAAACAATTGGTTAGTGGACATGCCCACCTCTCTCAAAGAGGTATTCCATCACCCACTCAAGCTACAAGATATCCCAGTCCATGCTTATACCACATCAACTCCCAACCACATACCACATGGTTCATTATCCCTGATAAAGATGAACATCCAAGACCTGTCCTATACACACCTCCCAGCCCACCCATTGCACATTCTATTTCAGTTCCCACACAATCACATCTTCCATATCAGAGGCAGGACCACATGTGAAAGCAGTTGTGAAGTATCTCTGCTTTATAGAGGTCTTTGGATTGTGTGGCAGTCAAGCAGAGGCTAGCATGGTGAATAGTTGTTAAGGCTGCGTGCCAAGTGAATTGATATATTTATAAGAAGCATAAAAGTAGACTGAGTGCCAAGCAAATAAGAAGATAAGAAAGAATAAGGGCATATAAATAATTTCATGTTTGTCATTGGCGATTGATTGTCAAAACTAGTGGTCGAAATCAAATGGTGTTATTGTTAGAAGTTTAGATGGAAGACTATGAGATAAGCAAAGCAGAAGAACGAGTATGTGCTTCCACTCAATTGTGGTAATGAACAATTTTCTGTACAATAAGTTGTTTTTGGCCTAACTGTGACATGTGAAGAGTTATTTTCCCCAAATGACCAAACCAGGGAATGAGTCAATAACTGAAGGTTTGGCAAGCCAATACATTTGCTGAGCATTCTATCTTTTAGGAGCTCGTTCCCCTCTGCAATTCCATATGATCACAGACTGTCGTCCATAAAAATGAAGTCAGGGCTGAATACACTCCTGAAAACATGTACACAGAGAAGGAATACAATTTCACAATAATGTTGATGTTTGAGTGTACCATCTTCAAAGGTTAGGAGGTCGGTAAACACATGCAACATTGTGCTTCCCTATATCGTAACACCTGGACCATCAAAATGATCATGTTTTACAATGTTCCTGGGTTTATTATGTACCCCCGTACAGCAAGAGGTGGGAACATGTCTTGCACCTATGAACATTATCATTTTGGTGGTTTTGGTGTTATAGTGTGGGAAGGAATAATGTTTCATGTGCTCACTGACCCGCAAATTTCTGAACTCAGTATACTCTTTGGTCAGTGTTACTGTGACACTGCACTCCTCTCCCACATGTGTAACCACATCACACAGTGCAGACAGAGGAGCTCTTGGAATAAGAGTATATTCAGGAAAGACTGGTCTGCCCACCACCCAATTTGAATCCCACTGAGCATGTGTGGGATGTGTTCCCAAGATGCCTTGCATCACATCCACATGCATCAATGACCGCCCAGCAGTTATCATCTGTACTGGTGGGGGAATGGAACACCCTACTAAAGGAGCTCCAAGAACTCCTAACCAGCCTTGTGGCCAGCATGGGAGAAGGTTGCAGAGAATTTATTGCCATCTGTGTTGATCACATGCCCTATTAATAACCATATCCCACCTTTTTAATGTTCATGGGACCATCGTAAATCATGGTGACTTCAGTTCAATTAGAATCTCTTGAATAAAGATGTTATTTCCATTCATCTCATTGCATATATCTTGCATTTACCTTCTGTACTACACTGTAGCAGTTCTTTCTATGTACTGTCTAAGTTTCATCAGACTGTTACTTGGCAGTTACATATCATGCAAAAGTTATTTTCATCCTTAAGTTTCGTGCACCACAGTTATATGCCTGATAGGATGGTAAGGATGTGAACTACAAGCTTATATCTGGACCAAAGTCTAATGTAGCTTATTTTTCATATGAGCAGGGGCCATATTGTGCATAATGTGTGACTGGTCAGCAAAGAGAACATGTCTATGGCTTCCTGTAACCTATGGTTTAACTTTCAAGTCAAAGAAGTGAATGCAACAACTCAAAGTTTTCGGAGTAAATTGTCTATTGTTATTTGCTGTAGCATAAAATTATTTAAATATTCATTCTCTGAAATTGAACCTTGTTTTAAATTAATAAATGTGTTTAATAGAGGTTGCTAACCCAAACATGGAAGCAAGTAATAGTACCAGAATGGAGGCATTTGGCAATTTGAATTGAGACACAAGAACTTCTTCAACAAATTATTTAACCCCTAGCAAGCATAACTGTGAAAAAATTAGACCATGCCATGTGATTTCATGGCAGAGGTGGTAAATACACACATCAAAAAAAAGTTATGCATCCCCTCAGTTCCGAGAGTTCCGGAACCTGTACAGAAAATTGGGATAGAAATCAACATAAACATCATTTCCGCCCTTTTTATTGCTCACGAAAACCACACATTGCATGATGTACCACCATACAGCGAGACCTTCAGAGGTGGTAGTCCAGACTGCTGTACACACCGGTACCTCTAATACCCAGTAGCACGTCCTCTCGCATTGATGCATGTCCGTATTTGTCATGGCATACTATCCACAAGTTCATCATGGCACTGTTGGTCCAGATTATCCCACTTCTAAATGGTGATTTGGCATAGATCCCTCAGAGTGGTTGATGGGTCACATGGTCCATAAACAGCCCTATTCAGTCTATCCCAGGCATGTTCGATAGCGTTAATGTCTGGAGAACATGCTGGCCACTCAAGTTAAGGGATGTAGTCATCCTGAAGGAAGTCATTCACATGATGTGCATGATGGGGGCATGAATTGTCATCCATGAAGATGAATGTCTCGCCAATATGCTGCCAATATGGTTGCACTATCAGTCAGAGGATGGCATTCGCATATCGTACAGCCATTACGGCGCCTTCCATGACCACCAATGGCACACATTGTCCCCACATAATGCCACCCCAAAACATCAGGGAATCTCACCCTTGCTACACTCACAGGACAGTGTGCCTAAGGCGTTCAGCCTGATTGGGTTGCCTCCAAACTCATCTGCGATGATTGTCTGGTTGAAGGCACATCGACACTCATCAGTGAAGAGAATGCGATGCCAATCCTGAGTGGTCCATTTGTCATTCAACCCATCTGTACTGCACTGCATGGTGTCATGGTTGCAAAGATGGACCTCACCATGGACGTCAGGAGTGAAGTTGTGTGTCATGCAGCCTTTTGTGCACAGTTTGAACTATAGCGCGATGTCCTGTAGCTGCACGAAAAGCATTATTCAACAAGGTGGCATTGCTGTCAGGGTTCCTCCGAGCCATAATCCGTAGGTAGGGGTCATCCACTGCAGTAGCAGCCCTTGGGCAGCCTAAGAAGGTGTGTCACTGACAGTTCCTATCTCTCTATATCTCCTATATGTCCGAACACTCTGAGACGCCTGGACACTTCCCTTGTTGAGAGCCCTTCCTGGCACAAAGTAACAATGCGGATGTGATTGAACCGCGGTATTGACCGTCTAGGCATCGTTCAACCCCCTCTATCTAAAAGGCACTGCTCATGCATGGTTGTTTACATTTTTGGGCAAGTTTAGTGACATCTCTGAACAGTCAATGGGACTGTGTCTGTGATAAAACATCCACAGTCAACATCTATCTTCAAGAGTTGTGGGAACCATGATGATGCAAAACTTTTTTTGATTTGTGTACATACATATTAAATGACCTATAAGGCCAAACACACATGACAGGACAGGTGGAACATGACCTGTTATGGATTTGGGTGATTAAAACCTGAGGGACCATATCAGATTGGGTCTTAGAAGCTCTTGAATAAGAGCATGAGATTAAGTTGTGATACATGATTTGTATGAATATGGTAATACTCAGAGCACTCCAGGAATTAGTATACTCTTGGTATGGTCATGAGCAGAACCGGGAGGAAATAGTTGCTAGTTATGTCAACAGAATACAAAAGAGTGCAGGAAATGTTGCAATTTTCCTGCTATGTACAGATACAGAGGCTATACAGCACATACTTGATGGGTTATGACCAGAAGATAGGTAGAGGGCAGTTTCCTGTAAAATACCAGAGACATTTAAACAACTGAAAAATCAGTATTGAATAATGATAGTAATATGAAAAGTAAATATTCCTGCTCACCTTATAGCAGAGATGTTGAGTTGCAGATAGGCACAACAAAATGACTGTCAGGCAAGTAAGCTTTCAGCCAAACAGACTTCCTTCCAAACTAGACAGCATAACACACACACACTCATTCCAATACAGCTCACACTCACATCACCAGAGGCCAGACTGGATTGGAGACTGGCCTTGATAGCCAGAGACAGACTGGACTGGAGACTGGACTCGGCAGCCAGAGACAGTGGTCATGTGTGTGCGAGTTGAGTTTTCATGAGTGTGTGTGTGGGTGTATGTTGTATAATTTAAAAGAAGGCCTTTTTGGCTGAAAGCTTACTTGTTTGACAGTTTTTTCATTGCATCTATCTGCAACTCAATATCTCTGCTACATGGTGAGTAACTATCTATCCTTTTCATAATACAGATGTTTAAAGAATTAAATAACTTCAAGCAGCACATACAGGGGATAATATATATGGATAATAGATAAGGAAAGAATGGAGAAGGTTGCTATCAGAACCTAATTAGATGTTTTGCATTTGAACAGGTCAGCCACATGCTTCAAGATTGCAAACGCATGATGTTATGTTAATGTCTTGAGCTCAATAAGGAACAGGACCATACCTAACATTGCTGGGGTTGCAGGAAGGAAGGTCATTTTAGATGAAGGGTGTTACATGTTGAGATCAAGGCAGACTACCATTTGTATATTGTCTGATAAATGATGAGCTATTATGTGCCTTATTGGATTCTGGAAGTGCAGTGACCACCTCAGATGAGTAATGGTCTGAAAACCACAAAACACATTGCACATGGCCATCATTGTAAAAATAACTGGAATATTATACAGCTGCCAAATATAAGAATATGGTGGTTATAGGACAGGTTCTTGTAAAGATGAGGTTGGGCCAATGTACTAAAGAAATTAAAATTAGAATAATAGCAGGCACACAGTATATTAAGAGCAGTTCTCTTTTTTTCCACTGAAGTAAGGCTCATTTTGGACTGGGCTGGTAATAATTTTCAATTCAAATTTAAGCCAGAGACTAAGATTCCAGTTGTCAGTATAAGGAAGAGTACATCAAAGCTACTGACAGCCAATGTAAGAACCTCTTGTCCCAGGTAAGTAGTCCACACAAGCATCATTGATCTCTTTGGTTATTTTGATGGATTGGTTAAAGAGAAAATTAATGCCACCTGCCAGGAGTTTCCCGATGTATTAAACATTGAGCTAGGGATAACCTCATTGGTAGAATATTGTATTGGGGTCAGTGATGATATTGCAGTATGCAAACCTCCATATAGAGTTTCACTCCCAAGAATGAAAATTTTAAAAAAGCTGATTGACAACATGTTGCCCTTCTTAACAGCCTTATGTGGCACCTATACTTTTAGTTAAGGTGAAGGCACCAGAAATTTTGTGGTTGATAATGTAAGTAAGGCTAAAGAAAAATCAAGACACGATCATAAGATTTATTGACCTGGAAAAAGCATTCAACAATGTCAAGTGGTGCAAGATGTTCAAATTCTGAGAGAGATGGGTAATATACAATATGTACAAAACCCAAGTGGGAACAATAAGAGTGGAGGACCAAGAATGATGTGCTAAGATTAAAAAGGTTGTATGATAGGGGTGTGGTCTTTCACTCTTACTGTTCAATCTCTACATCAAAGAAGCAATGATGGAAACAAAGAGTGGTATTAAAATTCAAGTTGAAAGGATAACAATGATAAAATTCGCTGATGACATTGCTATCCTCAGTGAAAGTGAAGAAGAATTATAGGGCCTGCTGAATGGAATAAACAGTATAATGAGTACAGAATATAGTTTGGGAGTAAATTGAGAAAGACGAAAGTAATGAGAAGTAGCAGAAATGAGAACAGTGAGAAACTTAACATCAGGATTGGTTGCCAAGAAAAAGATGAACTTAAGGAATTCTGTTACCTAGGCAGCAAAATAACCCATGACAGATGGAGCAAGATGGACATCCAAAGCAGACTAGCAATGACAAAAATTGGCATATCTGGCCAAGAGAAGCCAACTATTAGCAAACATTGGCCTTAGTGTAAGGAAGAGTACATCAAAGCTACTGACAGCCAATGTAAGAAGCCCTTGTCCCAGGTATGTAGTCCACACAAGTATCATTGATCTCTTTGGTTATTTTGATGGACTGGTTAAAGAGAAAATTAATGCCACCTGGCAGGAGTTTCCTGATGTATTAAACATTGAGCTAGGGATAACCTCATTGGTAGAATAAGATGGACATTCAAAGCAGACTAGCAATGACAAAAATGGCATATCTGGCCAAGAGAAGCCAACTATTAGCAAACATTGGCCTTAGTTTGAGGAAGAAAATTCTGAGAATGTACATTTGGAGCACAGCATTGTATAGTAGTGAAACATGGAATGTGGGAAAACCAGAACAGAAGAGACTCGAAACATTTGAGATGTGGTACTACAGAAGAATGTTGAAAGTTAGGTGAACTGATAAGGTAAGGAATGAGGAGATTCTCCACAGAATCAGTGAGGGAAGGAAAATATGGAAAACACAGACAAGAAGAAGGGACAGGATGGTAGGGCATCTGTTAAGAGATCAGGGAATAACTTCCTTGGTATTAGAGGGGTTATTGAGGATAAAAATTGTAGAGAAAGACAGAGGCTGGGATACATCCAGTGAAGCAATTGAGGATATAGGTTGCTTGTGCTACTCTGAGATGAAAAGGTTGGCACAGGAGAGGAATTCTTGGCAGGCCACCTCAAACCAGTCAGGATATAATGGAGAAAGGTTCCCAAGCCTAACTGTGGGAGCAGATCTGTGGTTTATTACAAGTATTTAACTAAAAAGATTATAGGACAATCAGCCTCCTTGCCTGATTTACATTCCAGTCTTGGAGGGTTCAGTGAACTATAGCTTTTACTACCCTAGATCTTAACCAAGTTTATAATCAAATACTGCTAGCAGAGAAACCTAAGCCCCTTGCAGCCTGTTCCAATGATTGGAATATTTGGCTTATCAACTGGAGCAGCTATACTCTCTCAGTTGTTGGACCAAATATTTTCTGATATTACTTTTCTTACGTCTACTGTTATTTACATGATTTAGTCATTCATAGTAAGACTTCAGAAGGACACATTCAAAATTTATGCAAAGTTTTTAACCATCTTCACAAAGCAGGTCATATGGTCAACTCAGATAAAATGGAGTTAGCATGTCCTACTATGCAGTTCTTGGGGTTGCTGAAGACCTGGAGAGAGTACAATCCATTCTGGACTTATTGCCTCACAAAAATAGTAAAGGGGATGGTTAACTTCTTTAGGAAATTTATTCCAAGATTCACCCCATAACTGGTGACATTAATTGATACTGTGTAAGAAAGGCCAGAAGTTTGAGTGGGGTGAATCGCAGAATACAGCTTTTACAGCTTTGAAACAAGTGTTATGTACTGCTCCAGTGAAAACATTGCCAGATTTTAAT
The DNA here is from genome assembly GCF_023864275.1 of Schistocerca cancellata. Lineage (NCBI taxonomy): Eukaryota > Metazoa > Arthropoda > Insecta > Orthoptera > Acrididae > Schistocerca > Schistocerca cancellata. The sequence continues at coordinate 405,509,409 of NC_064627.1, read as the reverse complement.
AAACAATTTATTCTCCAGCATCAGTGTTGGGAATCAAAGCAGTTTTACTGCAAGAAAGAGAGGAGAGAAGAAACCCTATAGCTTACACATCGCAAGCCCTGAATGAACTGGAAAAAGATTTATGAAGCTGAAGCTTTTGCAGTGCTATTCAGTCCAGAAAAATTTAAATATTATCTTGAAGATTTGCATTTCTGTCTAGAAACCAATAATCAAGCTCTATGTTGGGCAATGAGGAGACTTCACAAAATGGGACACATTGCAAGATCAGCAGTTAGAATACCATTTCATTCAAGAAAATGAGAACATTGCGATAGACACACTTAGTAGCATGTTTCAACAAGAAGTGGGAGCAGAAGAGCAGCACCCATGATCCATCCATTTGATACCTACTACCTGATTCCCCACAGTTATTTAAAGCTATTAGAGAATACCAAGATAATGACACTGACATTTATGTCATTAAATAAATCTTGAAAAAAAAAAGGCTGAGACAGTGAAGCTCTATTCTTTCAAGTATGATGTTTCATGTTGTAGTGAAATTGTGGTCCTTCAAGAATTAGTACCACATACATTCATCTATTTCCATGAGCCACAGAGCAGGCAGGGAGGAGGGGGCAGAGGGGTGCCAACATTTATGCGTCTTTAAAACTAAAAATAAAATCAGGGAACGCTATATTGTGCAGTATAGACGCAGATATTAAGAACTGAATTGCAGTCTGTAAAATTTGCACTGAGGGCAGACCTCTGCAGAAATCAAAAGTGGAGTTTGTGGCACCTAAACCAGAAGAAAATCGTTTGATGAAATGTATATTGTTTTTGTGGGATCTTTTCCATGATCAAAAAATGGTGATTGTTACATTTTAGTTTGTGTTGATTGTATTTCACATATCACCTGGTGTTATCCTGTAAGTGTGGACATGTCAAATGCCATAATTCACATGTTAAAAACTATGTTTGTTGTATGTGGCCCTGTGAATGCTTTGATCACACATGATTACAGGGCTGGATTTAGAACATTATTCCACATAAACAACATATTAGTGTGACAAAAAGTATATTTCCTTCATTTCTAAATAATTTGCCTTTTTCTTCTCTTTCAGTGGACAATTAAAAGTAGAAGTCCAGATGTAGAGAATACAAAGATGAAGATCTATTTATTGTTGACACTCAGTATACTATAACCCACCTCCATGGCCAATGTCGCTAACACATGCTGGTGCAGTGGCACTTGACCCGAAGGTAAGCCAATTTGAATTCTGATCAGGGAATAAATTTTCACTGCCAATATTTGGCTATTAAAAGAAGGAGAGGTAGTGGTGTGAAGTTCTTGACCACCAGATTTTGCGCCAGTATCCTGATTTAAATACCAAACCTCTCCACAGAGTCTCATGAAGTCAGAGCATGTGACAGTGTTGATAGTGATCCATTCATCACATGGGGACTTAAGCTTGGTAGCTGCCTTGGTGCTATTTATGAGGAGTAGGCTATGTGCCATCACTGGGTTTCACCCTCTCCTTTCTATCATCATCATCATCATCATCATCATCATCATCACCATTCTCTCTCTCTCTCTCTCTCTCTCTCTCTCTCTCTCACACACACACACACACACACACACACACACACACACACACAATGGAGCACGCTACTATAGTTGTGAAGAAGATGTAGTAATGGTTACTATCAATACATAGAGTTGGGATGTTGCACAGCTGAATTATTAGTAGACTAATGTCTTGTATCAAATTATCTTGCTTAATAGTTTATCTCATTATATCTTTTGTTTATGAAAAGATTGTTATGTTTACATTGAGAGCAATGAATTTCACACACAGGGTGGATCTATTTGGTTCATATATATATATATATATATATATATATATATATATATATATATAATAGAGGGAAACATTCCACGTGGGAAAAATATATTTAAAAAGAAAGATGATGAGACTTACCCAACAAAAGCGCTGGCAGGTCGATAGACACACAAATAAACACAAACATACACACAAAACTCTAGCTTTCGCAACCAATGGTTGCCTCGTCAGGAAAGAGGGAAGGAGAAGGAAAGACAAAAGGATTGGGTTTTAAGGGAGAGGGTAAGGAGTCATTCCAGTCCCGGGAGCGGAAAGACTTACCTTAGGGGGAAAAAAGGACGGGTATACACTCGCACACACACACATATCCATCCACACATATACAGACACAAGCAGACATATTTAAAGACAAAGAGTTTGGGCAGAGATGTCAGTCGAGGCAGAAGTGCAGAGGCAAAGACGTTGTTGAATGACAGGTGAGGTATGAGTGGCGGCAACTTGAAATTAGCGGAGATTGAGGCCTGGTGGATAACGGGAAGAGAGGATATATTGAAGAGCAAGTTCCCATCTCCGGAGTTCGGATAGGTTGGTGTTAGTAGGAAGTATCCAGATAACCCGGACGGTGTAACACTGCGCCAAGATGTGCTGGTCGTGCACCAAGGCATGTTTAGCCACAGGGTGATCCTCATTACCAACAAACACTGTCTGCCTGTGTCCATTCATGTGAATGGACAGTTTGTTGCCACCCATTCCACATCAAACGGTCCCTTCCCTACAGCCTAGGTCTTCGTGGCAAACGAATCTGCTCCAGTCCGGAATCCCTGAAGCATTACACCAACAACCTGACAACAGCTTTCGCATCCCGCAACTACCCTCCCGACCTGGTACAGAAGCAAATAACCAGAGCCACTTCCTCATCCTCTCAAACCCAGAACCTCCCACAGAAGAACCACAAAAGTGCCCCACTTGTGACAGGATACTTTCCGGGACTGGATCAGATTCTGAATGTGGCTCTCCAGCAGGGATACGACTTCCTCAAATCCTGCCCTGAAATGAGATCCATCCTTCATGGAATCCTCCCCACTCCACCAAGAGTGTCTTTCCGCCGTCCACCTAACCTTCGTAACCTCTTAGTTCATCCCTATGAAATCCCCAAACCACCTTCCCTACCCTCTGGCTCCTACCCTTGTAACCGCCCCCGGTGTAAAACCTGTCCCATGCACCCTCCCACCACCACCTACTCCAGTCCTGTAACCCGGAAGGTGTACACAATCAAAGGCAGAGCCACGTGTGAAAGCACCCACGTGATCTACCAACTGACCTGCCTACACTGTGATGCGTTCTATGTGGGAATGACCAGCAACAAACTGTCCATTCGCATGAATGGACACAGGCAGACAGTGTTTGTTGGTAATGAGGATCACCCTGTGGCTAAACATGCCTTGGTGCACGACCAGCACATCTTGGCGCAGTGTTACACCGTCCGGGTTATCTGGATACTTCCTACTAACACCAACCTATCCGAACTCCGGAGATGGGAACTTGCTCTTCAATATATCCTCTCTTCCCGTTATCCACCAGGCCTCAATCTCCGCTAATTTCAAGTTGCCGCCACTCATACCTCACCTGTCATTCAACAACGTCTTTGCCTCTGCACTTCTGCCTCGACTGACATCTCTGCCCAAACTCTTTGTCTTTAAATATGTCTGCTTGTGTCTGTATATGTGTGGATGGATATGTGTGTGTGTGCGAGTGTATACCCGTCCTTTTTTCCCCCTAAGGTAAGTCTTTCCACTCCCGGGACTGGAATGACTCCTTACCCTCTCCCTTAAAACCCACATCCTTTCGTCTTTCCCTCTCCTTCCCTCTTTCCTGATGAGGCAACAGTTTGTTGCGAAAGCTTGAATTTTGTGTGTATGTTTGTGTTCGTATGTGTGTCTGTCGACCTGCCAGCACTTTCATTTGGTAAGTCACATCATCTTTGTTTTTAGGTATATTTTTCCCTCGTGGAATGTTTCCTTCTATTATAACTATATATATATATATATATATATATATATATATATATATATATATATATATATATATATATATATATATATATATACCTAAAAACAAAGATGATGTGACTTACCAAATGAAAGTGCTGGCAGGTTGACAGACACACAAAACGAACACAAACATACACACAAAATTCAAGCTTTCGCAACAAACTGTTGCCTCATCAGGAAAGAGGGAAGGAGAGGGAAAGACGAAAGGATGTGGGTTTTAAGGGAGAGGGTAAGGAGTCATTCCAGTCCCTGGAGCGGAAAGAATTACCTTAGGGGGAAAAAAGGACGGGTATACACTCGCACACACACACACATATCCATCCACACATATACAGGTATATTTTTCCTTCGTGGAATGTTTCCTTCTATATAACCATATATATATATGCTATGCTATGCTATAACTTTTTCACAGTCTTTTACGTGAGCATGACTACCACCCAAATGAATGTCTACAACCAAAGTGCGGCCAAGAGCAGAGCTGACCATGCAGTGACACAACACGCCACAGTCCTCCTTGTTCCGATGTCTGCTAGCCCTTGTCCCACACTCACCTCCATCCCTGTCCCCATGCACTACCACTTAACTAATTCTAAACTCACTCTCCTCTCCACAGTCTATCTCTTCCTCTGTTCTAGCTCTCCCTCCCAATCTGCTCCTCCTCTACACTGTGTGACATATGCAGCTGCCCATGCCTGCCAAAAATGAGCTCACCAGTGAAAAATTCAAATCCTGTTTCACTGCTGTCTCTCCCTCTCAACCCTCAGCCAGTCTTTCCTTCTTTCCTCCATCCCTCCATTGCATCCTCCCCCCTATTCTCCCCCCCCCCCCCCCCACCCCATGTCCCTGTCTCCTTTCTTCTCTTAACCCCTCAACCTTACTCCTTCCATTATAAAGTTAATGTTTTACATGCTTTGGCATAAAGATACTGTTACGTAGGAAAAGCTTATAAACAGCATGATTAGTTCACGTGAAGGTATACAACAGTATGTTTGTGTAGGTATTTGTTGTTAGCATTATGTCAGTGACTAAACCTGGACTGTTTTCTTACTCTTGTGCTCAAGACTAACTTAGTAATGAAATATTACTTCCACTGCCATTAATCGATTGCTCTCCAGTGTACCATGCTGGCCAGAATAATCCATCATCTTACAAGCACTGTATGTGTTCAACAACAGACCCAGACCCAGACCCCAGATTGGCCAACAAGAGACACTGCTAAAATATGATAGTCACATTCCAAGTGAACTTCGTCAAGTAACAGAACAGGATGTTATATAACGAAGAGTGTGATGTATGCCATATTATAGTAACCAATACTAACTCTGAATGTACATGCAGACTTTCATAACTTAGTAAGTACACACTGCAATTGCATTAGTTGGTTTCATTAATGATACTGAGGTACCTGGTATCTAAATAATAACGAAATATAGTAAAATTATGATGAAATATAGTTTCTATTTGAAAACATGTATACAAAATTTGTACACAGAAATGTGATTGTAATTATGTTTTAGATACGTGTAAAGATCCAGATTTTATGTCATTATCAAAATCAAACTTGTATTTTAAAATGTTATAAACATTTCTAAATCATGGATTTCTGGCAACGCTGGGTTAATAATGGGACAACAACTTTTGTAAACCAGTCTGATGTAGAAAACAGCTAAATTGCAGGATTAAGTTTTTTTTATTTATTTGATTAATTGTTCTGGGTTACCTGAACCTATTTTCAATTCATCTTGTGAGACCAAAAGTTAAAATTACAGTTTATCCAATAAACAAACAAACAAACAAAATAGTATATTCCGTAATAGCATGCAAACCATGTTAAGACTGTACATATCAAAGCCAAGTTTTCTATGATAATTGGCAGGACAAACATACAATTGATAGTCTACTTCCTACACTGCCTCAAGGAAACCTCAAGTAGGGGTGATTTATCGGGATGCAGGGAATTCCTTTATTGCATTTCCAATCTTCAAACAAAAAATAATTAATATAATAAAAGTACAAATCAGTTACCAGATTGCAACTCTTTAAAACTTTCAAAAAAGAGCAACAAACTTAAAAGCACTTTTTTTTCCGAAAACAGCATGACATTTAAAAGCAATGGACAGTAAACAACTGCACTGGCACTTGTGTTGCATACAGACAAAAGTCATGTGGTACAGCTGTACATAACATTGTTATTTGTGAACCATAATTAGTGTGGAATGAAACCTAATAGTATGACATTGAAAAGAACATTACCACCTTTTGAATTTTTTTCCTGTTTGTAAAACACTTAACCAGAAGCAAAGTAACAGAATATGTACCTATAAAACCCTTTTTAAAAACACTTCATAGGTAAAAGTTGTAATTTCAACCTTCTGCCTTGATGATCTGAAAATGGATTTACGTAACACAAAACTAATCATAAATTAAATAAAAGAACTGAATTTTGCAACTTTGCCATTTTGCTACATGAGACTGATTTCTAGGTCAAACATTATTGTGGAAAGGTATTTCATGTATTTTGGGAATGATAATTGTAACATTTTTTACATCATCTTTGTAGTGCAAATAAAAAGTCATTAAGCACATTTTAGTTTCAGCCGCATCATCTAGCAGATTTGATTAACCAAAACAAATTGATCCTGACATTACAGAGAGACTAAGACTTTCTTACAGGTGGAGATAACTGGGGCAAAGAGATATACATCCATACTACTCATACGATTATCAAGAAACAGTAAGATAAGTATCTATTCCCAGAATGAAATTTTCACTCTGCAGCGGAGTGTGCGCTGATATGAAACTTCCTGGTAGATTAAAACTGTGTGCCGGACTGAGACTTGAACTCGGGACCTTTGCCTTTGCAGGAGAGCTTCTGCAAAGTTTGAAAGGAAGGAGACGAGGTACTGGTGGAATTAAAGCTGTGAGGACGGGTCGTGAGTCGTGCTTGGGTAGCTCAGTTGGTAGAGCAGTTGCCCACGAAAGGCAAAGGTCCTGAGTTCAAGTCTCGGTCCGGCACACAGTTTTAATCTGCCAGGAAGTTAAGTATCTATTCTTGGTAGCCACAAAAGACAGATACATTTTAACCTTAAGATAAAAAATGTTAACCAGAAGATAAAAAATATAAAGTATGCAGTAGAAATTAATTTTATGCAGTCTCTTTGCAAGCTAACACTGTGATTTAATTCATGAGAACTGAAAAATTTCATCTGTGATGTAAACTGTACCACAATCATTCCATAAATGTCTACCTCACCCAATCATACATTTTTTAACAAAACAAATAAACTAATACCTGAATATTATGACTGGATTTTATGTGTTGGTTGATCTTGTATCCTACAAATCTTTATATACAGTATATCAAAGTTCTCAGTGCAGTTCCACAATCCATAAAGAAAATAAAAGTTGCAGACAGTATTCTGCACAACCTCAAACACTACAGAAGATATAATTAAAATCATATGGAACAAATGTAAAGCACAAACATTAGCAAATACACAATAATATCATCAAAAACATTCTCATACCACTAAACAGCACGGTTGCCTAGCAAACTAAGTAATTACCTGGTTCCTCACTATATCCTCAAGTTCCAAAGCAGTTTCCATATTTTTTGGATATGGCATGCCATGAGTGATTATGGTTGATTCCAATGCAACAACTGGTAGGTCTTTCTCAAAAGCATGCAAGACCTCTGAAGAAATATCTGCTGCACTTAATTTACTAATAAATTTTTTGGAATATAGAAATCTTGAATTTTGCTTCAAAAGCTTACCAAGAACCTGATACATTGCAGCTATATAGTAAAAGTATCCCTGAAAAGAATGAAAAACTGTTTCATGAGACATGTATCATTGTAATACTGCCATTTAAATTAAAACAATTCTTATATGGAATAAAGTTTCTTTATTAGGCTTTCATTTACAAGTACATCCATGACGAGAGGAACGACTAGGAAAAGGCTGAGAGTGAGAACAAATTACAAAACACAACTGAAGTTTCTTGCTTTTGTGTCACCATGACTCTGCCAAGACAATGAACTGTCCTGTAACAATCAGCAGAACAGTATCATAGAGAGGGAAGTAGTCATCAGCATAAAGTCCAGACACTACTACACAAGAACTGGTATTCAGAATGCAAGAGCACTCATCCAGATCACTGACAGAGCAGATGTCAGCCAGCACCTCGGAAAGGCAAAGTTGAGAAATCTTACAATCCTGCTAGGGCTTTGGAGGAGTTGACCAATCAAGAAAACCAAAGCAAATTAAGTCATTGCTGTCCAGTGGTGATTCCCTGCCACTCCAGCCTGCTATGAGTTATGAGGGAGGATGCTGCTGTTGGAGAGATACTAACAAACAGGCTCACATACATACCCTGCTCCCCCCCCCCCCCTCCAAATCTGCAAATCAGACCCTCATTCCCAGATTTTCATCATGTTCAGCAGTATCCAGCCTCATACGGTATGCCATGAAATGATACGGCGATCACTTGCTGTACCAGATGACACAGTCATCCGCCAGCCATGGACTCTGCTACCAGTAGCCACAGGACCCCGCCTGAGCTGAGATCTGCTTGTGGTCAACTTGGTGTCTCCACTCTGCTGGGTTATCTGCTCGGTGACTTTTGTTGTTGACTACCTCCCTGGTGGACTGTGAGTTTGAGCCTGTGTCAGCTTTCTGTCCAATGTCCCTGTCACTGTCACTGTCACCCAGTGTGTACTATCCTACATTGTCACTAGCCATCAGCCAGGTTGGGTGCACACCGTTATATTCAGTCGTGCTGGGCATCACCACTCAAACACCATCCACACTGGTGCAGTGTCACTGCAGCCACAGATCGGTTGAGTCATGGTCATCCAGCACCAACAGTGCATTGCTTGTGTCAGGCTTACCCGGCCATGCAGACACCAACACTTGCAGCTCCCTGCACACATTGCCAGCTGGATGGACAAAACACTGACACTGACTCATCGCGTGCTCTTGGTCCCCTATGTCACTGAGACCAACAGCCTTCCCTCTGACTAGGGCAGCATCCTTGTAACTGAAATGAATAAATAACTGTTATAACCAGGGATGTTTTACTGATGGTTCACCACATGATTCCAAACACAAACCACCGCCACAGCCGAAGGAGAGATGGTGTTCCATCCCTATTGGCCATCATCCAATTCACCCATCACTACAAGAGTCACATCCTGACCCCCTGCATTTTGGCATCAGAAGTCATTGCTGGAACCTCGACAACAATCTGTTGGGGAAGAATTGGGTTCTGACAGCTCCATATTTTTGTGTCATACATTTTTCAATGTCAGTGGCTACCATCTGTTGAGAGAATTCTCCTACTGTGACATCATTACCAGCTCCATTTCCAGCTTTGACAGTAGAAGTGTGGTGAGTGAACTCATTCTTTTTTCAGTGAACTCATTCTTTTTTCTGGCCTCCTCTGTTACTTGCACAAACATGGGAGGAAGAAATGACTGCAAATGAATCTGCAAGTGCAGCCTGTGGATGCAGAAGGAACTGTGGATTTGTCTTAAGCTGTGTAGTTTGTCAGGCCAGGAGGTATCCTGTATTCAATAAGTACCTGTGACAGGTCATACATGCTGATGCTGTGGGCATGAAGCACATTAGTGTTCAGAATTATGACAGCTGATGATATGTCACAAGAATTGAGGGCATTTCCTGTTGTTATGTTCGCATGCCTGTTGTGTCTTTTTGTATTCTCTTGTGTGTTCTTTTTTGTACTTAATTGCAGTTGTGTTGAGCGAGAGTACATCTACATCTACATCTACATCTACATTCTGCAAGCCACCTGACGGTGTGTGTCGGAGGGTACCCTGAGTACCTCTATCGGTTCTCCCTTCTATTCCAGTCTCGTATTGTTCGTGGAAAGAAGGATTGTCGGTGTGCTTCTGTGTGGGCTCTAATCTCTCTGATTTTATCCTCATGGTCTCTTTGCGAGATATACGTAGGAGGGAGCAATATACTGCTTGACTCTTCAGTGAAGGTATGTTCTCAAAACTTTAACAAAAGCCCGTACTGAGCTACTGAGCATCTCTCCTGCAGAGTCTTCCACTGGAGTTTATCTATCATCTCTGTAACGATTTTGCGATTACTAAATGATCCTGTAACGAAGCACGCTGCTCTCCGTTGGATCTTCTCTATCTCTTCTATCAACCCTATCTGGTACGGATCCCACACTGCTGAGCAGTATTCAAGCAGTGGGCGAACAAGCGTACTGTAACCTACTTCCTTTGTTTTCGGATTGCATTTCCTTGGGATTCTTCCAATGAATCTCAGTCTGGCATCTGCTTTACCGACGATCAACTTTATATGATCATTCCATTTTAAATCACTCCTAATGCGTACTCCCAGATAATTTATGGAATTAACTGCTTCCAGTTGCTGACCTGCTATATTGTAGCTAAATGATAAGGGATCTATCTTTCCATGTATTCGCAGCACATTACACTTGTCTACATTGAGATTCAATTGCCATTCCTTGCACCATGCGTCAATTCGCTGCAGATCCTCCTGCATTTCAGTACAATTTTCCATTGTCACAACCTCTCGATACACCACAGCATCATCTGCAAAAAGCCTCAGTGAACTTCCGGTGTCATCCACCAGGTCATTTATGTATATTGTGAATAGCAATGGTCCTATGACACTCCCCTGCGGCACACCTGAAATCACTCTTACTTCCGAAGACTTCTCTCCATTGAGAATGACATGCTGCGTTCTGTTATCTAGGAACTCCTCAATCCAATCACACAATTGGTCTGATAGTACATATGCTCTTACTTTGTTCATTAAACGACTGTGGGGAACTGTATCGAATGCCTTGCGGAAGTCAAGAAACACGGCATCTACCTGTGAACCCGTGTCTATGGCCCTCTGAGTCTCATGGACGAATAGCATGAGCTGGGTTTCACACGACCGTCTTTTTCGAAACCCACGCTGATTCCTACAGAGTAGATTTCTAGTCTCCAGAAAAGTCATTATTCTTGAACATAATACGTGTTCCAAAATTCTACAACTGATCGACGTTAGGGATATAGGTCTATACTTCTGCACATCTGTTCGACGTCCCTTCTTGAAAACGGGGATGACCTGTGCCCTTTTCCAATCCTTTGGAACGCTACGCTCTTCTAGAGACCTACGGTACACCGCTGCAAGAAGGGGGGCAAGTTCCTTCGCGTACTCTGTGTAAAATTGAACTGGTATCCCATCAGGTCCAGCGGCCTTTCCTCTTTTGAGCGATTTTAATTGTTTCTCTATCCCTCTGTCGTCTATTTCGATATCTGTGTCGTCGTAACTGCCGTCTGCTTCACGTCTGCTGTGCAGCAAGCTACCTTAATTTAAGTATTAACTGTATTTTTCTTACTTTTCACTTCTTCTTCCGTGTGTATTTGCTTTTAGGAAGCTTTAATTGTCGGGTGCTATTAATAGTGTTCCATAGATTTCATGTTTGTTTTGAATACAGTCAGAGAGAGTCCCTTTAGTCAGCCATAGTCAGTGTCAGTGTCAGTGTTGTTGTAACTGCCGTCTGCTTCACATCTGCTGTGCAGCGAGCTACCTTAATTTAAGTATTAACTGTATTTCTCTTACTTGTCACTTCTTCTTCCGTGTGTATTTGCTTTTAGGAAGCTTTAGTTGTCGGGTGCTATTAATAGTGTTCCATAGACTTCGTGTTTGTTTTGAATACAGCAGAGAGAGATGATGATGATGTTTGGTTTGTGGGGCGCTCAACTGCGTGGTTATCAGCGCCCGTACAATTATCCAATCTTTGCTCAGTCCAATTTCGCCACTTTCCTGGATGATGATGAAATGATGAGGACAACACAAACACCCAGTCATCTCGAGGCAGGCGAAAATCCCTGACCCCGCCGGGAATCGAACCCGGGACCCCGTGCTCGGGAAGCGAGAACGCTACCGCGAGACCACGAGCGGCGGACGCAGTCAGAGAGAGTCCCTTTAGTCAACCATAGTGCCAGTAGTGCTAGTGTTTGTTTTCAATGCAGTCCAGAGATAGGTAGTGCTATTTTCATTGTTTTCTGCAAGAAGTGGCTAGCAACCACAGTTCAGTGAATAAACAGCCGCCTTTAGTGAATTAGCAGTCTTGTTAAAGGTTGATTAACTCTCTTCAGTAAATTGATTCCTTAGGATGGATAGGATGTGTGACTGCTGTGTACGGATGCAGGAGGAGCTGGCCACTGTTCGCGAACAGCTGAGCGTGTTGATGGCCGCGATCAGCCGTCTTCAGGCTGCTGCCTCAGAGTGTAGCGGCAGTGGGGAGTCTGGTGCGTCGCAAGGTACACCCCAGGTGTTACATGCTTCACCCACTGTCCCTGCTGTCGAGACATCTTCGCGGGTACCGGGCGCGGTTGGGCCACCCTCTCCCCAAGGGGAGTGGCGGGTTCAGCGGCGTTCGCGGCGCACAAGGCGGAGGGTCAATGTGGAGGCTGGCCGTGTGGCATCGCCCGCTCTGCCTGTGAGTGGACATGTGGCTGCTCCTTCAGCAAGGTCCGAGCAGGCACACGGGGGGAGGGGTTTATTAGTTACTGGGAGCTCCATTGTTAGGCGGGTGATGGAGCCCCTTAGGGAAATAGCGGGAAGGTCGGGGAAGAAGGCCAGTGTTCACTCTGTCTGCTTGCCGGGGGGTCTCATCCGAGATGTGGAGGAGGCCCTACCGGCGGCGATAGAGAGCACTGGGTGCACCCGACTGCAAATTGTTGTTCATGTCGGCACCAATGACTCCTGCCGTCTGGGTTCAGAGGTCATCCTCAGTTCATACAGGTAGTTGGCGGAATTGGTGAAGGCGGAAAGCCTCACTCGCGGGGTGGAATCAGAGCTAACTATTTGTAGTATCATTCCCAGAACCAATCGCGGTCCTCTGGTTTGGAGCTGAGTGGAAGGCTTAAACCAGAGGCTCAGACGACTCTGCGGAGATCTGGGGTGCAAATTTCTCAACCTCCGCTATCGGGTGGAGAAATGTAGGGTTCCCCTGAATAGGTCAGGCGTGCACTACACGCCGGAAGCGGCTACAAGGGTAGCGGAGTACGTGTGGAGTGCACATGGGGGTTTTTTAGGTTAGAGAATCCCCTCCCTAGGCACGACAAGACGCCTCCTGAGACGCGGCCAGGTAGGAGTAGGCAAAATGCAACAGGGAATAACAATATTAATGTGCTAATAGTAAACTGCAGGAGCGTCTATAGAAAGGTCCCAGAACTGCTCTCATTAATAAACGGTCACAACGCCCATATAGTACTAGGGACAGAAAGTTGGCTGAAACCAGACGTAAACAGTAATGAAATCCTAAACTCAGATTGGAATGTATACCGTAGAGACAGGCTGAACAGTGAAGGGGGAGGCGTGTTTATAGCGATAAGAAGTGCAATAGTATCGAAGGAAATTGACGGAAATCCGAAATGTGAAATGATTTGGGTGAAGGGCATGGTTAAATCAGGCTCAGACATGGTAATTGGATGTCTCTATAGGCCCCCTGGCTCAGCAGCTGTTGTGGCTGAGCACCTGAAGGATAATTTGGAAAATATTTCGAGTAGATTTCCCCACCATGTTATAGTTCTGGGTGGAGATTTTAATTTGCCCGATATAGACTGGGAGACACAAACGTTCATAACGGGTGGCAGGGACAAAGAATCCAGTGAAATTTTTTTAAGTGCTTTATCTGAAAACTACCTTGAGCAGTTAAACAGAGAACCGACTCGTGGCGATAACATATTAGACCTTCTGGTGACAAACAGACCCGAACTATTTGAAAAAGTTAACGCAGAACAGGGAATCAGCGATCATAAAGCGGTTACGGCATCGATGATTTCAGCCGTAAATAGGAATATTAAAAAGGGTAGGAAGATTTTTCTGTTTATAAACAGTGACAAAAAGCAGATTTCAGAGTACCTGTTGGCTCAGCACAAAAGTTTTGTCTCAAGTACAGATAGTGTTGAGGATCAGTGGACAACGTTCAAAACCGTCGTACATTATGCGTTAGATGAGTATGTGCCAAGCAAGATTGTAAGAGATGGAAAAGAGCCACCATGGTAGAACAACCGAGTTAGAAAACTGCTGTGGAAGCAAAGGGAACTTCAAAGCAAACATAAACATAGCCAAAGCCTTGCAGAGAAACAAAAATTATGCGAAGCGAAATGTAGTGTGAGGAGGGCTATGCGAGAGGCGTTCAATGAATTCGAAAGTAAAGTTCTATGTACTGACTTAGCAGAAAATCCTAAGAAATTTTGGTCTTATGTCAAAGCGGTAGGTGGATCAAAACAAAATGTCCAGACACACTGTGACCAAAATGGTACTGAAACAGAGGATGACAGACTAAAGGCCTAAATACTAAATGTCTTTTTCCAAAGTTGTTTCACAGAGGAAGATTGCACTGTAGTTCCTTCTCTAGATTGACGCACAGATGACAAAATGGTAGATATCAAAATAGACGACAGAGGGATAGAGAAACAATTAAAATCGCTCAAAAGAGGAAAGGCCTCTGGACCTGATGGGATACCAGTTCAATTTTACACAGAGTACGCAAAGGAACTTGCCCCCCTTCTTGCAGTGGTGTACCATAGGTCTCTAGAAGAGCGTAGCGTTCCAAAGGATTGGAAAAGGGCACAGGTCATCCCCGTTTTCAAGAAGGGACATCGAACAGATGTGCAGAACTATAGACCTATATTTCTAACGTCGGTCAGTTGTAGAATTTTGGAACACGTATTATGTTCGAGTATAATGCCTTTTCTGGAGACTACAAATCTACTCTGTAGGAATCAGCATGGGTTTCAAAAAAGACGGTCATGTGAAACCCAGCTCGCGCTATTCGTCCACGAGACTCAGAGGGCCATAGACACGGGTTCACAGGTAGATGCCGTGTTTCTTGACTTCCACAAGGCATTCGATACAGTTCCCCACAGTCGTTTAATGAACAAAGTAAGAGCATATGGACTATCAGACCAATTGTGTGATTGGATTGAGGAGTTCCTAGATAACAGGACGCAGCATGTTATTCTCAATGGAGAGAAGTCTTCCGAAGTAAGAGTGATTTCAGGTGTGCCGCAGGGGAGTGTCATAGGACCGTTGCTATTCACAATACATATAAATGACCTGGTGGATGACATCGGAAGTTCACTGAAGCTTTTTGCAGATGATGCTGTGGTGTATCGAGAGGTTGTAACAATGGAAAATTGTACTGAAATGCAGGAGGATCTGCAGCGAATTGACGCATGGTGCAGGGAATGGCAATTGAATCTCAATGTAGACAAGTGTAATGTGCTGCGAATACACAGAAAGATAGATCCTTTATCATTTAGCTACAAAATAGCAGGTCAGCAACTGGAAGCAGTTAATACCATAAATTATCTGGGAGTACGCATTAGGAGTGATTTAAAAAGGAATGATCATATAATGTTGATCGTCGGTAAAGCAGATGCCAGACTGAGATTCATTGGAAGAATCCTAAGGAAATGCAATCCGAAAACAAAGGAAGTAGGGTACAGTACATTTGTTCACCCACTGCTTGAATACTGTTCAGCAGTGTGGGATCCGTACCAGATAGGGTTGATAGAAGAGATAGAGAAGATCCAACGGAGAGCAGCGCGCTTTGTTACAGGATCATTTAGTAATCGCGAAAGCGTTATGGAGATGATAGATAAACTCCAGTGGAAGACTGTGCAGGAGAGATGCTCAGTAGCTCGGTACGGGCTTTTGTCAAAGTTTCGAGAACATACCTTCACCGAAGAGTCAAGCAGTATATTGCTCCCTCCTACGTATATCTCGCGAAGAGACCATGAGGATAAAATCAGAGAGATTAGAGCCCACACAGAGGCATACCGACAATCCTTCTTTCCACGAACAATATGAGACTGGAATAGAAGGGAGAACCGATGGAGGTACTGAAGGTACCCTTCGCCACACACCGTCAGGTGGCTTGCGGAGTATGGATGTAGATGTAGATGTAGATCTACCATTTTGTCATCTGTGTGACAATCTAGAGAAGGAACTACAGTGCAGTCTTCCTCTGTGAAACAGCTTTGGAAAAAGACATTTAGTATTTCGGCCTTTAGTCTGACTTCCTCTGCTTCAGTACCATTTTGGTCACAGAGTGTCTGGACATTCTGTTTTGATCCACCTACCATTTTGAGGTAAGACCAAAATTTCTTAGGATTTTCTGACAAGTCAGTACACAGAACTTCACTTTTGAATTCATTGAACGCCTCTCGCATGGCCCTCCTCACACTACATTTCGCTTCGCGTAATTTTTGTTTGTCTGCAAGGCTTTGGCTATGTTTATGTTTGCTGTGAAGTTCCCTTTGCTTCCGCAGCAGTTTTCTAACTCGGTACATCTACATCTACATTTATACTCCGCAAGCCACCCAACGGTGTGTGGCGGAGGGCACTTTACGTGCCACTGTCATTATCTCCCTTTCCTGTTCCAGTCGCGTATGGTTCGCGGGAAGAACGACTGTCTGAAAGCCTCTGTGCGCGCTCTAATCTCTCTAATTTTACATTCGTGATCTCCTCGGGAGGTATAAGTAGGGGGAAGCAATATATTCGATACCTCATCCAGAAACGCACCCTCTCGAAACCTGGCGAGCAAGCTACACCGCGATGCAGAGCGCCTCTCTTGCAGAGTCTGCCACTTGAGTTTGTTAAACATCTCCGTAACGCTATCACGGTTACCAAATAACCCTGTGTTGTACCACGGTGGCTCTTTTCCATCTCTTACAATCTTGCTTGGCACATACTCATCTAATGCATATTGTACGATGGTTTGAACTTTGTCCACTGATCCTCAACACTATCTGTACTTGAGACAAAACTTTTGTGTTGAGTTGTCAGGTACTCTGTAATCTGCTTTTTGTCACTTTTGCTAAACAGAAAAATCTTCCTACCTTTTTTAATATTTCTATTTATGGCTGAAATCATCGATGCCGATAGATACTTTGATGATAGATAACAAATGTATGCAACAAAAGATAGAGGAAGTAGAGAAAACAAAAGCTACATCCAGTGTAGTCACAACGTTACTGGATTCTACAGCTGCTATCTTATTACACATTTTTCAGGCAAGGCAAGGAAGAATGTGCCAGCATTCATAGAAAATGAGGAGGGTGCCACATGTATTGGCAGCTCGAGAGATGAAGTACAGTTACTGATGATCAAGTTACACTTGGCAAATGAAGTGAAAATGTATCTAATGTACCATGAGGGGTTGAATAAAGCATATACATTTGAGCAACTTCAGAACAGGCTTACTCAGAGCTATTTCAAGCAGAACAGCCTCTGAGAGCAGCTCAATACAGTATGAATGGAATGAATTGCTGGAGTCATTTCTCAATAGGGTTAGGAAACTAAATGTGCAATCTTATGAGTTAACCAGAAGTGATGATGCAGACAAAGTTATAGAGCAGGAGGCTGAACACAGGGCACTAGATGTTTTTTGAGGATACGTTGATGTGGGTACGGATGGAAAACCCAAAGGATTTGGCAGCCGTCATCAGGGTAGCTAAACAGTTAGAGGAAGCAGATATAGCAAAGAGAGTGCAGGACAAGTGTAGTGTTTTTTCTGTGGATGTAAAAGTTACAGCTGTGTCACCAGCCACAATGGCGTGGTTGAGGAGGGGTTGGACATGGCCCATGGAACTGTAGGAATAGGAAACAGGGTGGAAGAGGACAAGACAGAGGGTTGTCAGATACTAATAAGGACTCCAAAAGCACTAGTGTTCCCATCAAAATTCAGAGCAACAAAGAGACATGCAGAGGCAGAGTGTTCCTTATTTGGTCTAATAAATGGGATGGAACGTAAGTCTTTATTGGACACAGAGTCTCAGGTGTCAGTGACGAGTTTAGGCCTCTTGGGTATGAGGAGACTGAATTTTCCATGTTATAGGTTATACAGAGTACAGGACAATTATATGCAATCACTAGGTTGAATGTTGTTCAGTTTTTGCACTGAAGTGAAGCATTTTTGGGAAAATATGGAAGTGTTTCCCCATATGGGTGAGGGTTACTGCACAATCCTGGGGTCGGATTTCTTAAATAAGCATCATGTAAAAACTGATATTTGGCAGCACACTGTCCAAGTCAGTGGGATATTATTCCAGCTGGGGGAGATCACTGCAAATGACACTAAAACAGGATTCTCCTGTCATGAGGGTAGAACTAAATAATTGCATACAGAATCATTAAGACTCAGTTTGCATGACAGATTGCCAAAAGGCACAGAGAGACTACTCTGAGTAAGTGTGGATACCAACTTACCAAGTAATATTTTGTGTATGGTACTGCCATTGGTAGACAGTGATGAATTGGATACCCTGCATTGTTTTATATGTGGGAGCATAACATGCAGATAGAAAGTGAAGCAAAAAGATATGGTTCTGGTTAGCACAGGAAATTTTGAAGCTGTCAAAATGGTCTTTATGGCAAAAGGTATATTAGCTTCCAGTTTGGACATTCTGAATGAGAACAATTTGGAGACATCAAGTGTGGATCTCTGCCCTAATCAAACTGTCTCTACATCTGTATTATGCAAGGAAGTACAGCATTTTAACGGAAAAGATAGAATAGCTATGGAGAAACTGTTGACAAAATGTGCAGATTTGTTCAGTGCTAGTGTATCTTTGCCAGCAACACCCATTACATAAGACAGAATCTCAAAGAGGGATCAAATCTTCAGTTTATAAAGTACCCCATCATTTGCAACCAATAACAGAGGAGTTCATCAATTTACAGTTGAATTATGGTTTTACTAAAGAGAGTAGTAGTCACAGGGGAGCGCTAACTGTCATTGTGTCTAAGAAATCATTGTACAGGACAAATAAACACAGGCTCTGTTGCAACTATCATTATTTAAATGCTTAAACAATTACAGATGCATATGCTATATTGAATATCACAAAATACTAACATGGGACAATTCAAATGTTTTTCAGTGAAGGATCTAAAAACTGACTACCACCAGTTGGAAGTAATGCTGGAAGACCATCTCAAGACTGCATTTACCATACCTTTTGGGTTTATGTATGCACCAGTCACATTTTAACAATTGTTAGATTGGGTGTTGAGAAGGTTGAATCCTCATCAGCGTACAGTCTACATGCAATATTATTGTTTTCTTCCATTGATCTGAAGGAGCACAAACAGCTGCTGGAATAAATGTTTAAAAGGTTGCATGCAGTGCACTTGACATTAGGTATCAAACACTGTTAACTTCATATTGAAAGAAGTCATCTATCAAGGCCACGTGATTAGACAAAATGGCACAAGCAACTACCTGATATCGATAAGTGGAGTGTGTGGTTTCCCACTACCACAAACTATGAAGCAGCTACAGTCATTTTTAGGATAATTGAATGATTATAAGAAATTTGTTAAGGGATTTGCCTTCAAGAAATTAAAGGAGACACTAACAACTAAATAACAAAGAACAATTTATCTTGTCCTGCAATGCAAGCAACCAGGTAGTAAGATGCATTTTCAGTTGGAAGTAAATGGGAAGAACACCTAGTAATGTATGCATCAAGACAGTTAAATCAAGTCAAGTGGAATTACGCAATCATGGAGAAATTAATTTTGAGTTTAATATATGTGTCGCTTATTTTCTGTGTTACCTGGCAGCCAATCTAAACGCAATCACAATTTGCTTATGCATGATGGACTACCATATAGTATGACAAAGTTCAGGCCATGCATCATGGTACTGGCAGAACTAACAGAAGTAGTATTAGAAGAGGTTCATGATCACATGTTGAAAGGACATGGTGAATGAAGAACAATGAATGATATTGGTGGACAACTATACCATCTATTGCAAATTCAGATACTAAGAACGCTTAGTACCTGGTATCCACAGCCATATGGAAGGACTGAGCCTGTTTGCTGTGCTGGTGGTAAAATATTAAGCTATTATGCATGTAGTCCAGTAGAGCATGATAGTGTTGGGTCCTTGCTACATGAGGTAGATCACAATATAAAGAAGCCATTACCTTTTGAAGTTATTGAATATAAAACTCATAATCATCATCATCATCATCATCATCATCATCATCATCATCATCATCATCATTTAAGACTGATTATGCCTTTCAGCGTTTAGTCTGGAGCATAGTCCCCCTTATAAAATTCCTCCATGATCCCCTATTCAGTGTTAACATTGGTGCCTCTTCTGATGTTAAGCCTATTACTTCAAAATCATTCTTAACCAAATCCAGGTACCTTCTCCTTGGTCTACTCCAACTCCTCCTACCCTCTACTGCTAAACCCATGAGTCTCTTGGGTAACCTTGCTTCTCCCATGCTTGTAACATGACCCCCACCATCTAAGCCTGTTCGCCCTGACTGCTACATCTATAGATTTCATTCCCAGTTTTTCTTTGATTTCCTCATTGTGGACACCCTCCTGCCATTGTTCCCATCTACTAGTACCTGCAATCATCCTAGTTACTTTCATATCCGTAACCTCAACCTTACTGATAAGGTAACCTGAATCCACCCAGCTTTCGCTCCCATACAACAAAGTTGGTCGAAAGATTGAACGGTGCACAGATAACTTAGTCTTGGTACTGACTTCCTTCTTGCAGAAAAGAGTAGATCATAGCTGAGTGCCCACTGCATTAGCTTTGCTACACCTTGCTTCCAGTTCTTTCACTATGTTGCCATCCTGTGAGAATATGCATCCTAAGTACTTGAAACCGTCCACCTGTTCTAACTTTGTTCCTCCTATTTGGCACTCAATCTGTTTATACCTCTTTCCCACTGACATTACTTTCGTTTTGGAGATGCTAATCTTCATACCAAAGTCCTTACATTTCTGATCTAGCTTTGAAATATTACTTTGCAATCTTTCAATCGAATCTGCCAACACAACTAAGTCATCCGCATATGCGAGACTGCTTATTTTGTGTTCACATATCTTAATCTCACCCAGCCAGTCTGTTGTTTTCAACATATGATCCATAAATAATATGAACAACAGTTGAGACAGGTTGCAGCCTTGTCTTACCCCTGAAACTACTCTGAACCATGAACTCAATTTAGCATCAACTCTAACTGCTGCCTGACTATCTATGTAAAGACCTTTAATTGCTTGCAAAAGTTTGCCTCCTATTCCATAATCTCGTAGAACAGACAATAACTTCCTCCTAGGAACCTGGTCATATGCCTGTTCTAGATCTATAAAGCATAGATACAATTCCCTGTTCCACTCATAACACTTCTCCATTATTTGCCGTAAGCTAAAGATCTGGTCCTTACAACCTCTAAGAGGCCTAAACCCACACTGATTTTCATCCAATTTGTCCTCAACTAATACTCGCACTTTCCTTTCAACAATACCTGAGAAGATTTTACCCACAACACTGATTAAAGAGATACCTCTGTAGTTGTTAAAATCTTTTCTGTTTCCATGTTTAAAGCTTGGTGCGATTACTGCTTCCATCCAGTCTGATGGAACCTTTCCCGACTCCCACACCATTTCAATTATCCTGTGTAGCCATTTAAGACCTGACATTCCACTGTATTTGATGAGTTCCAACTTAATTTCATCCACCCCAGCTGCTTTATTGCACTGCAATCTATTGACCATTTTCTCCACTTCCTCAAACGTGATCCTATTTCCATCATCATTCCTATCCCATTGTACATCAGAATCTGAAACATTACTGATCGTATTTTCACCCATATTGAGCAACTCTTCAAAATATTCCCTCCATCTGCGCAAGGCATCAACAGGATTCACCAGCAGTTTTCCTGACCCGTCCAAAATACTTGTCATTTCCTTCTTACACTCCTTTCGAAGATTGCTAATTACCCTCCAGAATGGTTTTCCAGCAGCTTGACCCAAAGTATCCAACCTGTTTCCAACGTCTTCCCAAGATTTCTTCTTGGATGCTGCAATTATCTGTTTGGCTTTGTTTCTTTCTTCAACATAACTTTCTCTGTCTGTCTGAGTCCTAGTATGTACCCATTTTTGATTCACCTTCTTTTTCCTTTTACAGGCTGCCTTGGCTGTTTCATTCCACCAAGCTGTTTGCTTCATCTTACCTTTACACACTACTGTTCCAAGACATTCTTTATCCACTTCTAGTACTGTGTCCCTGTACCTTGTCCATTCCTTTTCCAATGACTGTAATTGACTACATTCAACTAACTGGTACCTTTCTGAAATCACTGTTATGTACTTGTGCCTGATTTCCTTATCCTGAAGTTTCTCCACTCTTATCCTCCTACATAAGGACCTGACCTCCTGCAATTTCAGCCTCACAATACCAATTTCACTGCAGATTAAATAGTGATCAGTGTCATCAAAGAATCCCCTGAATAAACGTATGTCCCTCACAGCCTTCCTGAATTCCTGGTCTGTTATTATATATACTCAATGACAGATCTGGTTCCCCTGCCTTCCCAAGTATACCGGTGAATGTTCTTATGTTTAAAAAAGGAGTTTGTGATTACTAATCCCATACTGGCACAGAAATCCAAGAGTTGTTTCCCATTCCTGTTGGCCTCCATATCCTCTCCAAATTTACCCATAACCTTTTCATACCCTTCTGTTCAATTTCCAATCCTGGCATTAAAATCGCCCATGAGCAGAACACTGTCCTTGTCCTTTACTCTAACAACTACATCACTGAGTGTGTCATAAAAACTATCCATCTTTTCTTGATCTGTCCCATCACAATGCGAATATACTGACACAATCCTAATTTTCTTGCTAGACACTGTCAAATCTATCCACATCAGTCGTTCGTTTACATACTTTATTGCAACTACGCTGGGTTCCATTTCTTTCCTGATGTTAAGCACTACGCCCCATTGTGCTATTCCTGCTTTGACTCCTGACAGGTAGACCTTGTATTCTCCCACTTCCTCTTCTTTCTCACCCCTTACCCGAATGTCACTAACAGCTAAAATGTACAACCCCATCTTACTTGCAGCCTCTGCCAGCTCTACCTTCTTCCCAGAGAAGCCCCCATTGATATTAATAGCTCCCCATCTCATTACCATTCGTTTGCTGAGTCATATCTTAGGAACCTCTGGTTTGTCAATTAGAGGTGGGACTCTGTCACCTCCAAAGGTCCAAGGCATTTTGCTCTGATTGTTTCCAGCTTCATATTTAAAGTACCAGGGAATCAGGTTGCTAGCCTTACTTGCCCTGGATCCCATTGAGTTTTACTCCTAACGGTTGAGGGACTAACCAGTGGATTTGGTAGTCTTTGCCGTCTGAGCACAAAGGTGACCATGACTCAGAATCTGTCCGAGATACCCAGCCTTATTCCAAAGTAACTGGTATCCCAACTGTCAGGACCACTTACTTGGCCACTCATACATTGCCCGTGGTTGAATATAAAATTGGAAAAAATGGAGAGTCAGTGTAAAGTTTTGCAAAAACAATTAGAGAAGTGAGTGACAAGGGCAAATATTAAAGCACTTGAGCAACAAGAGAAAATTGGAAGACATACTGTCAAGCTATCAGAACACAGGGTTGGCCAATGACTAAGGTTAGCAAGCCCTCAAAACACCAAAGAGAAAAACAAAGAAATTTCTTACACGTTTTGAGGGCTATACCAACTCACTGACGTGACATAACCTGTAAACCTAAAATTAGAACTGTCAATACTAGGCATCATTGTCCATGTGGGACACATCAAAGCTTTTAAGGGTGATCTGGATGCTTCACCATAGGTACAAGTGCCACTACCTGCAAAGGAGGTGAAGAACAGGAACACAACAGAAAACACAAATTCATGCATAGGATACATGCGAGGTGTCCTACACATCAATAAGGTACAAAACTCTTGGAACATGTATAAAAGCTTTTTTGTAAATTGTGTTATGTTTACATCATCATCTTACTTTTATGAGCTTATTGTATTGTGTTAGATTAGTAAGATCTGTGATTTCATTAGGTAATATGTTTTGGCAATGGAGACGTTAGACAGAGTAGCATTAGCCAACAATGTGTGTCCAGTCTTTTGAGAGGAGGAGGGAGTGTGATACAGCTATATGGTGAGTAGCAACTTTCCTTTTCATAATATTGTTACATTCCATCCCAGATTTTCCACTGTTTGAAATTGTTCTTTGTGAAATATGGCATCACTGTGTTACACCATCTGCCATACAAAGCCAACCTGCTGCCCTGTGACTTTTTTTTATTTCTGAAGGTTAAATTGGTGTTTAAGGGAACAAGATTTGACAAATGTGGAAGTGGTGAAATCAAAAATCATGGAGATTCTCAACAACAAGTTGACACAAAAATGGTTCAAATGGCTCCGAGCACTATGGGACTTAACATCTATGGTCATCAGTCCCCTAGAACTTAGAACTACTTAAACCTAACTAACCTAAGGACATCACACAACACCCAGTCATCACAAGGCAGAGAAAATCCCTGACCCCGCCGGGAATCGAACCCGGGAACCCGGGCGCGGGAAGCGAGAACGCTACCACACGACCACGAGCTGCAGACAACAAGTTGACAGAAGCAGACTTTCAGCACTACTTAGAACAATAGAAACTTTGTATGGAGAATCAGCAAGTAGAGTATATTGAAGATCATAAAGTTTGCAATACAGTTAGTGAACAATAAAATGTTTCATAGCACCAGTCCAGTTATTTCGCTGCCACACCTCATATATGCCCAACCACAGTGGTCCACGTGAATACAAAAGTGTGTCAGATAATTTTATTTTTAGGTGAAATGAATGCAGAATTATGACAAAGGGATTCTGGCAATGTACCTTACTTCCAAACAGTTGGTATGCACTGGATTTACTCTATATTTATACATAAAGTAGTAATTATTAAGAACAGGTGGACCTAAGAGACAGACAAAGCTGGATTTACAAGGTAGTGGCTTACTGGTTAATGGTGTCACTTTTGATATAGCAGGAAAAATCATCCATCTTCCAACTACTGGGACCACTATAATGAATGCCACACAGCCGTTTTGTATTGGCTGGAAGAACCATTGGACATGTTGCCAACACAGAACCTGACCTACCTAAACAAATTCTTGAAACCTGACCTCTTCTGTTTGCTGGTTGAACTTATAGCCACATACAAAGGTTATACTGCTGCTGAGCAGATGATCCCGTATGTACAGCAGTACCACAGCATGGTAAAATTATGACTATGAGTGTCTCGGTTTCTGGTACCATTGTACTTTTGTCTCTGCTTTGTGTAGCCCATATCTACTTTAAGTAGAAAACTATTTGACCTTTTGAGCTCCCACTGCACCAGTTACCAATGGATTGATTTAATCTTGGGAAATAGCATTTAGATTAATATATAGCCAATGAACTATGTGCTTTACAATAAATTAGAATAAGGAAAAGTGGAGAATATTGTATTTTATGTCAACCTGTGAAACCAATTTAGAAAGTGATGTTCCATTGCCCACCCACCTACACAACAACCTAATCCACTCCTATGCCATCCCCTCTCCCAACTCATTGCCTGTGGAACACCAAAGTGAAATACTTACCCAATCCACCCAACCAGCACTTCCTACACCAGTCCTGTCACAGGTTCATTTTACCCCATCAGAGGCCAGGACATCTGTGAAAGCAGCCATGTCATATACCAACTGTACTACACAGCTTTTTTGCTGCTATGAGTACCAACCAACTGTTCACCAGGATGAATGGCTACCACCAATCTGTTGCCAAGATTGATGTTGACTGTCTGGTGGCACAACTTGAAGGGGCACAACATGCTCAACTCCAATGGCAGATTCACAACCCTGGCCATCTGGATCCTTCCCTCCACCATCAGCTTCTCTGAACTATTCAGATAGGAGTTATACTTGCAACACATTCTTTGTTTCTGTAACCATCCTCTCCTCTTCTGGTAATCCACTGTCCCCACACCCTCCACCCAACAGTGTCCCCTTCCTCCACACTGTCACTCGATCCCAATTCATGTCCCCATATCACCTTCAGCAAGCACCGCTCCCCATCGATTCTGACCCCCATGCATCGCATGCCTAGCCGACGCACTTGCTATCCCTCCTCTCCACGTTCCTAGCTGGCAAACTGGTAGTCTCCTTTCAAGCTGCTAGCCATCCATCCCCAACCCCTCTCCCTGTCTCCCACCTCTCTCTTACTCTATCTGCCCCATCTAAAACAACCTCACCACAACCTAGTCCACCTACCAAAACGTTGCACAGTGCATCCAACCAACACCATGTAGAGGCACAGAGAGAGAGAGAGAGAGAGAGAGAGAGAGAGAGAGAGAGAGAGAGAGAGAGAGAGAGACTCCAAAAGTTTTCTTGCTTTACATGTACACCTGTCGACAACTCAACACTTCTGCTTCTCATGAAATGTATTTGCAGCTGCCAATATGGACAACCATCAGCTTTATAATGGAATGATGGCAATCAAAATTTGTCCCAGAATGGGACTCGAACCAGGATTTCCTGCCTATTGTGAGTGGTCACCTTACCATTAGGCTACCCACACATGCTCAAACTTCCACATGTCGTCAACCTTGTGTCTACAACCTGCACTTGTACATTCATTATATATATTCCCATACAGGGAAGACATTTTAATTGAAACACATGCACACAGTGTCAGCAAATAATCCTAATATTGCAGTGCCCATGTTGTTTAGAAGTGGGATGAAATGTCCCTTCAGACATGCATCCATGTCCAAAGGAACATTGCATCATACTTCTATACAACACAGGCAATGCAATGTTCATAGTACTTCTGCTTTTTAGTGAGTGATCTCCTTTAATCCAAAAGTCCAACTTTTTATTGGTTATTCCATCAGTAAACCAGAAAACATTGAAAAACGAGTGACTTAAACAATTGCTAGAGTTGTTCCAAACTCTTTATTAGAAGAAATACATGTGAAACACACCCAGAGTCCAATCCTCCACTTTTACATCATGAAGGAACTGAGGCATTTAAAAGACCTATAATTGAAATCAAATATTGACAGAAAGAAATGTAAATACCTGCTTCCACAACCAGCTACAGGAAAGAAAGGGCTAAAGGAAATGAAACTAACAGAAAAGTGTTTTTTGTGGCTGCATCTGTTACCCCTAACTAACTAAAACTTTTTACTATGTACAAGGGCCATTCAATAAGTAATGCCCCACATTTTTTAAAAAAAAAAAAGCTTTAATATACACAGATGAATGTCCTTGTTAGTGCTTCGCATTTGATGTTTGTTCTGTCTGACGGTGAAGTTTCGAACCAGAGCCATAGTACAACGTAAAAAAACGGCGGCTACATACAACTCACATTACAAGCAGCTTACTGTTATTGAATTCTTGTGTGTAGAAAAGGAAACCATGGTGAACATCCATGAATATTTGTGTGCAATGTAGGACAATGCTGCAGTTGATAGGAGTAAAGTTGGGTGATGGGTAAAGAAAGTTACAGCCTCAGGAAATGCAGAAACAGAGCTCCACAATCAGCCACACTTTGGACATCCTGTCACAGCCACTGCTCCAGACATGCTGAATCAAGCAGATGCCATTATTTATGCCAAATGGAACATTTGGTGCTCACGATGGGTTCCATGAATGCGCACAACTATTGGAGCTTAAAGATTTTCTATGGGGAACATACTTTGAAGATGGCGAGAGTGTCAGTCATGCAGCGAAAACATGGCTACGCCTACAGGACAAGAGCTTTTACCAGCAGGAAATACACACTCTTCCACAACACAACATTAGCGTACAGCCATAGAATGTGATGGAGACTATGCAGAAAAATAAGACATAGACAAGACATGCTGACGTATATTATCACCAAATTCTGATTCTTAACAATAAATATGTTCTGAGAAAAAAAATGTGGGGCATTACTTATTGAAAGACCCTTGTATATTTTGCTAAATTGTAATACTGAATTTTAAGTCGTGTGCTGCTTTTGTCATTCAGTTTTAAAATGCTGTATAACAGTCTCACTCATATTTATTTACAGAACCTATTATTTTGAAATAATTAAAGACAGCTGGTATGTTTTAATACTTTTTCTAAAAATAATTGTTTCTGATACCTAATTTTCTTCAGCTTATTTTGAATGCTTATTGTCTTACATCATATCAAAATAACTACAGTAGGTATGTTATCCCACAAGGATAGTACTACAGCAAATAGAGCACAGGAGCATACACCATTTGTCCACAAAGTTCTAAGACTGATTTTATTCCTGATGTATAAGTGATGTCAGCTCACTAACTACAGTGGAGGCTTAAACTAAAAAGGGACCGATGACCGTTGCAATCTGGTCCCTTTAATCCCACAAACCAACCAACCTTCAACTAAAAACTAAAGACAGATGTGCAATCAATCATACAGTTGTAAGCAGGCAGTGTTCAGTAGTGGACATGCAATGAGTGTGTCAACATTGTTGTGTCACAAATCAAATTGGACAACATCTATAAATCAATTGTTGAAGACATTATTCAGAAAGTTTTGATGAATATAAAAGTGTGCACAAAGTTTGTTTTGTGCACCTTGACTCCCATACAATAACAATAACATGTGGATGCCTGCCATTATATGACTGAAATACAAAATGCAAACAATTCTTTTCTGGAAAAAAATCCACAAGTCACAAGATTTGATGTTTTCAATATTTGTTTCCAATACCTGACTTTTTCTAAGCTTATTTTGATGATGAAGTGCAGAAATTCAAATGAAGAGTCTGTCTGATGAGACAGCCAACAATTAAGCCAATGTGGTGCACAATTTGAATAATATACCAAAAAGGGACTTTTCTGACAGTTGTATATGGTTTTATGAATGCTCTGTATGTTATACACAAGTGAGGGCAGACTATGTACAACAGCTGAAGCATTAAAACCATGAAGTTAATATTTCTCTATTTGTTATTAATCTACTCTCAAAACTTTCTGGACTGATGGAGTATCTCTGCTGGTTTTATGATGCTGGTCTGGAAAATGTTAAATTTCTAATCTGAGTCCAAGTGAGGTGCTTAAAGAATAACCCTAATGTACTGAGTCACTATAAATTGAATACTGCTACGTATGTTTAAAACTTACAGGGATCACTGATTTTTTCCAGATTGGGTACTTCTCTCTACCTTTTACCTAAAAGTGATGATTGATCAGATTCATTTGAAAAAGTATTTTTTCAGTGAATGTTCTTATGATACTATACAGAAGGATGTCTAATTTTAGTTATTTTGTGTTATAATATATGCACTGAGGGGATTTGGATGGTTTGATGGGGAATTGACTCTTTTACACTCCAAAATGGATCACGTTTGTCAGTTAGCCATCCTCACGAATTTTCCACGAAGGGACTGCACTGAAGTTCTATTGACCTAGAATAAAAACATGATTTATGTGCAATAAAACCTGTACTAGATCATGATGCAAAGTTCAGCCTTTATGATGTGAGAAAGTTGATTTATTAAATAAAAAGACTAAATAATGAGTGCAAATGGATATTTTAGTTGCAAAAATAGAATAATAATAAAGAAACAAACAAAATGATCCGATTTGGTAAGTCACATCATCTTTGTTATATAGGCCTTTAAATATGTCTGCTTGTGTCTGTATATGTGTGGATGGATATGTGTGTGTGTGCGCGCAAGTGTATACCTGTCCTTTTTCCCCCTAAGGTAAGTCTTTCCACTCCTGGGATTGTAATGACTCCTTACCCTCTCCCTTAAAACCCACATCCTTTTGTCTTTCCCTCTCCTTCCCTCTTTCCTGATGAAGCAACCGTGGGTTGCGAAAGCTCGAAATTTTGTGTATGTGTTTGTGTGTTTTTTTATTGTGCCTATCTACCAGTGCTTTCCCGTTTGGTAAGTCATGGAATCTTTGTTTTTAATATATTTTTCCCATGTGGAATGTTTCTATATATATATAAGTATATATAGAGGGAAACATTCCATGTGGGAAAAATATATCTAAAAACAAAGATTATGTGACTTACCAAACGAAAGCGCTGGCAGGTCGATAGACACACAAACAAACACAAACATACACACAAAATTCAAGCTTTTGCAACCAATGGTTGCTTCATCCGGAAAGAGGGAAGGAGAGGGAAAGACGAAAGGATGTGGGTTTTAAGAGAAGGGTAGGGAGTCATTCCAATCCCGGGAGCGGAAAGACTTACCTTAGGGTGAAAAAAGGACAGGTATACACTCGCACACACACCCATATCCAACCGCACATACACATACACAAGCAGACATTTGTAAAGGCAAAGAGTTTCGGCAGAGATGTCAGTCGAGGCAGAAGTACAGAGGCAAAGAAGTTGTTGAAAGACAGGTGAGGTATGAGCGGCAGCAACTTGAAATTAGCGGAGGTTGAGGCCTGGTGGATAACGAGAAGAGAGGATATACTGAAGGGCAAGTTCCCATCTCTGGAGTTCGGATAGGTTGGTGTTAGCGGGATGTATCCAGATAACCCGGACGGTGTAACACTGTGCCAAGATGTGCTGGCCGTGCACCAAGGCATGTTTAGCCACAGGGTGATCCTCATTACCAACAAACGCGTGCGGATGGATATGTGTGTGTATGCGTGAGTGTATACCTGTCCTTTTTTCCCCCTAAGGTAAGTCTTTCTGCTCCTGGGATTGTAATGACTCCTTACCCTCTCCCTTAAAACCCACATCCTTTTGTCTTTCCCTCTCCTTCCCTCTTTCCTGATGAAGCAACCGTGGGTTGCGAAAGCTCGAAATTTTGTGTATGTGTTTGTGTGTTTTATTATTGTGCCTATCTACCAGTGCTTTCCCGTTTGGTAAGTCATGGAATCTTTGTTTTTAATATATTTTTCCCATGTGGAATGTTTCTATATATATATATATAAGTATATATAGAGGGAAACATTCCATGTGGGAAAAATATATCTAAAAACAAAGATTATGTGACTTACCAAACGAAAGCGCTGGCAGGTCGATAGACACACAAACAAACACAAACATACACACAAAATTCAAGCTTTTGCAACCAATGGTTGCTTCATCCGGAAAGAGGGAAGGAGAGGGAAAGACGAAAGGATGTGGGTTTTAAGAGAAGGGTAGGGAGTCATTCCAATCCCGGGAGCGGAAAGACTTACCTTAGGGTGAAAAAAGGACAGGTATACACTCGCACACACACCCATATCCAACCGCACATACACATACACAAGCAGACATTTGTAAAGGCAAAGAGTTTCGGCAGAGATGTCAGTCGAGGCAGAAGTACAGAGGCAAAGAAGTTGTTGAAAGACAGGTGAGGTATGAGCGGCGGCAACTTGAAATTAGCGGAGGTTGAGGCCTGGTGGATAACGAGAAGAGAGGATATACTGAAGGGCAAGTTCCCATCTCCGGAGTTCGGATAGGTTGGTGTTAGCGGGATGTATCCAGATAACCCGGACGGTGTAACACTGTGCCAAGATGTGCTGGCCGTGCACCAAGGCATGTTTAGCCACAGGGTGATCCTCATTACCAACAAACGCGTGCGGATGGATATGTGTGTGCATGCGTGAGTGTATACCTGTCCTTTTTTCCCCCTAAGGTAAGTCTTTCTGCTCCTGGGATTGTAATGACTCCTTACCCTCTCCCTTAAAACCCACATCCTTTTGTCTTTCCCTCTCCTTCCCTCTTTCCTGACGAAGCAGCCGTTGGTTGCGAAAGCTAGAATTTTGTGTGTATGTTTGTGTTTGTGCGTCTATCGACCTGCCAGCATTATATATATATATATATATATATATATATATATATATATATATATATATATATATATATATATATATATATAATAGAGGGAAACATTCCACGTGGGAAAAATATATCTACAAAGAAAGATGATGAAACTTACCAAACAAAAGCGCTGGCAGGTCGATAGACACACAAACAAACACAAACATACACACAAAATTCTAGCTTTCGCAACCAATGGTTGCCTCGTCAGGAAAGAGGGAAGGAGAAGGAAAGACAAAAGGATATGGGTTTTAAGGGAGAGGGTAAGGAGTCATTCCAATCCTGGGAGCGGAAAGACTTACCTTAGGGGGGAAAAAGGACAGGTATACACTCACACACACACACATATCCATCCACACATACACAGACATAAGCAGACATTTGTAAAGGCAAAGAGTTTGGGCAGAGATGTCAGTCGGGGCGGATGTACAGAGGCAAAGATGAAGTTGAAAGACAGGTGAGGTATGAGCGGCGGCAAATTGAAATTAGAAATTAGCGGAGATTGAGGCCTGGCGGATAGCGAGAAGAAAGGATATGCTGAAGGGCAAGTTCCCATCTCCGGAGTTCTGACAGGTTGGTGTTAGTGGGAAGTATCCAGATAACCCGGACGGTGTAACACTAGGCCAAGATGTGCTGGCCGTGCACCAAGGCATGTTTAGCCACAGGGTGATCCTCATTACCAACAAACACTGTCTGCCTGTGTCCATTTATGTGAATGGACAGTTTGTTGCTGGTCATTCCCACATAGAACGCTTCACAGTGTAGGCAGGTCAGTTGGTAAATCACATGGGTGCTTTCACACGTGGCTCTGCCTTTGATCGTGTACACCTTCCGGGTTACAGGACTGGAATAGGTGGTGGTGGGAGGGTGCATGGGACAGGTTTTACACCGGGGGCGGTTACAGGGATAGGAGCCAGAGGGTAGGGAAGGTGGTTTGGGGATTTCATAGGGATGAACTAAGAGGTTGCGAAGGTTAGGTGGGCGGCGGAAAGACACTCTTGGTGGAGTGGGGAGGATTTCATGAAGGATGGATCTCATTTCAGGGCAGGATTTGAGGAAGTCGTATCCCTGCTGGAGAGCCACATTCAGAATCTGATCCAGTCCCGCAAAGTATCCTGTCACAAGTGGGGCACTTTTGGGGTTTTTCTGTGGAAGGTTCCGGGTATGAGGAGATGAGGATGTGGCTCTGGTTATTTGCTTCTGTACCAGGTCGGGAGGGTAGTTACGGGATGCAAAAGCTGTTTTCAGGTTGTTGGTGTAATGGTTCATGGATTCCGGACTGGAGCAGATTCGTTTGTCACGAAGACCTAGGCTGTAGGGAAGGGACCGTTTGATGTGGAATGGGTGGCAGCTGTCATAATGGAGGTACTGTTGCTTGTTGGTGGGTTTAATGTGGACGGACGTGTGAAGCTGGCCATTGGACAGGTGGAGGTCAACGTCAAGGAAAGTGGCATGGGATTTGGAGTAGGACCAGGTGAATCTGATGGAACCAAAGGAGTTAAGGTTGGAGAGGAAATTCTGGAGTTCTTCTTCACTGTGAGTCCAGATCATGAAAATGTCATCAATAAATCTGTACCAAACTTCGGGTTGGCAGGCCTGGGTAACCAAGAAGGCTTCCTCTAAGCGACCCATGAATAGGTTGGCGTACGAGGGGGCCATCCTGGTACCCATGGCTGTTCCCTTTAATTGTTGGTATGTCTGGCCTTCAAAAGTGAAGAAGTTGTGTGTCAGGATGAAGCTGGCTAAGGTAATGAGGAAAGAGGTTTTAGGTAGGGCGGCAGGTGATCGGCGTGAAAGGAAGTGCTCCATCGCAGCGAGGCCCTGGACATGCGGAATATTTGTGTATAAGGAAGTGGCATCAATGGTTACAAGGATGGTTTCCGGGGGTAACAGACTGGGTAGGGATTCCATGCGTTTGAGAAAGTGGTTGGTGTCTTTGATGAAGGATGGGAGACTGCATCCCTACCCAGTCTTTTGTTTGGTAAGTTTCATCATCTTTCTTTTTATATATATATATATATATATATATATATATATATATATATATATATATATATATATATATATATATATGAGTCTTGTTATTGTGATTTATTATATTGGAATATGACATTAACACAATTTTTTTGCTTTGGACTTAGTCATTATGGGAATTCAACATAGCTGGTCAAGCTTTATAGGCTCTACAATGCCTTTGCTTTCAACATTCAAACATGTATTTCTCATACAGATGATCCACATAAAGTGCATCACAAAAGACATCCACAAATGAAATCATCAAAGAATTTGCACAATATGGAGTTTTGTAGTAAGTGATCAAAGGTGTATGCAATAGCAAACAATAGGCACACCAGAAGAAATCAGATAAAAACAACACAAGAGAGATTTTGATGCATTGTTACATGCAAAATTAATTATGGGAAAGTTTTTTGCATGACTGGTGCTGTGTATATTAAATGTATACTTAATGCAAATGTGAAGATTAATTTCTGAGCAATATGTGGGCCATTTTAAAAAGTATGCACCTGTTTTGAGAATAAATTTGTGTGTGATGTACAAGTCAAGCATTTAAAACTGCTCCTCTCCAACCCCACCGATGCCCCCACACAGAAAAATTAATTAATTAATAAAAATAAAAAAGCTGTGGATTGAAGTCAGTGGCCTATTACAAGAAAGGCAAATTTGACTTCATTTTCCAGGAGAGCTTACAGACAGTGTTTTGAGAAATGAAAGGGACATTCTTATCATTGATTACTGGTAAAGAAGGTAAAACAATAACTGGTGAACACTAAGCATGTCTTCACAATCAAATGGATGAAAAAAGTGATAATACACCTGGATTTCAAAAATAAGAAGTTGTGTCTCTTCAGACAAGTCCCTGGCCATGAAGGCACTTTAGGGAATTTGAAGACTGGACTATTGTAATACATGCCCTGCTCACCAGAGCTGGCATCCACTGACTTCTTTATATTCTAATATACAAAGAGTTCTCGAAAAAAAAAAAAAAAAAAAAAAAAAAAAAAAAAAAAAACACACACACACACACACATTTGACAAAGTATATTTATGAGCAATTGCGCCAGAGACAGCTGCTGTGTTGAGAGAGATGAGTCCTGTTGCCATGGTGAATGGAATAGAACACTAAGTCACGTTAACGAGGTGCCGTCTAGTGGCCATTTCGATAGCAGTCAACAACAAGACGCACTATATCAGCATATCTGATTTCAGCCTGACAATGGGTGCTCCATACATAGATTATTTCATCTCGCAAGTTGTTCAGGCACTTGGCACTTCATTGGGTACCTCAGATTGGGAAAACTATCACTGCCCGAGTTGTTGGCCATGGGTAATGAAATGGTCATGACAGGTGTTAGTGTGTACTATCTTGGATTGTAGCCATAAACAGAAAGGCCACAATGAAACAAATCATTCACCAATTGAATGGTGGACAACAACAACTGGTGAGCAACCATACCATTCAGAACCATCTCTTTACTGTGGAATACAGAAGCCATTAGCCCACACCTCACTGCTTGTTATAAGGCACACAGATTAGAATGGACACTGGAACACTGACACTGGATGATTCACACATGGTCTGCTAAACTGTAAAACTGCTGGTATATGCTGATAGTACTGTAAAAACAAGTCAAAAAAACACACTGACTTGAAGTGCCCCTCTTGTCAACGGGGATTCGTTCAGGACAGAGGTGGAGGAATTCGTAGGTGGGGATGTTCAATGGGGTGGACTAAGATTGCAGTACTTTCATCAAGACAATTGTAACAGGATGTCTTCCTCTACTCCTTTAGCATCACTTTTCCTCAACAGTAGTTGTTGATATCAGTATTATTTTTCAAATTTTGGACAGGTCAGAAATATCTCAGTCTCAGTTGCTTTTCTGAAAGCTTTCATATAATGTTATGTACAGTATGTTATATTTCAAGTTAAAATTTATGAAAAGGAATTACTTTATAAAATATTTTAGTTTCAACGTTACGATTGATACGTATTCGTTCTGAATGTACAGTTAAAATATTTTTTTAAACATTTGCAATTAGAAACATTTGCACACTCAAAATTTCTATTATTAATTATGCATTCCTGTACTGTTTACTATGTTTATTTCTAGATTCATTTATGAAATAATAATCGAAATTAATGATGTAACAAAAGCTAGTAGAAATTCATTTGCTAAGAAAAATTGTAAATCCTTTGGAATATTGTTTTTCCCGCAGAGTGTGAGAGTTGTAAGCTTTCCTCTGATGTGATTGGACATATTTTTGTATAATAGATGTGAATAATGTCATTTCAGCTTTGTTAATGAGAAAAATCAAAAGACTGGTGATATACTAAAATGTGAGAAAATATATTTATGTAATAAATAATTGTGCAATGACAATCTTCAACTTTATTTAGTTCAAACCAACCGGACCTGATGTGCGATTTTCAGCTTCAAGAATCAGACCCCTAAACTAGAAGAACTGGAGCAATCTCAACATGACAAGCTAAGTAAACTTGAAATTTTATTGTAATCTCTGCTCCTCTCAAAATCTTCAAAAAGATTTTGCTCATTAATTACTTGGACAAAAGCTGGAAGAAGAAAGGATGGGGGAGATTACAAGTGGGGGCATTGTTTGTGATTAATTGACTAATAATGAAGTTTTGTCTGTTGCAAAAATTATTTCATTGATTTTTGAAATTTATGTACAAATAAATTTTCGATCACATGGAGCAAAATTGAATGCTGCCCAACAAAGGATCTTTACACCAAGAGTGATGATGCACTACCAACAATGATGGACCAGATCTGATGAAAGTGAGGAGGATTTAACAACTACAACCAGGGACATCAAAAAGGAAAGAAAAGTACAAACTATTGGAGAAGTTATTTTGTTTGTGGACTCATGTGCTTGTTAACAAAATGAATAGGGATGAAAGCAAAAATGAGGTAGAAATGGAAGCTGTAGGATCCATTCAGGACATGTTTGAGAAAAGTGAAATCATAGACAGTAGAGAAACAAAAGGCTGATATTTTTGCAGTTAATTTTGGCAAAACTAGAGGAAATGAAGACAGATAAAAATAGCAAATTTAGTGCAGTTGATGATCAGTTAACTGAAATCAGAAAAGATAACAATAGTAAAATGGACATGGTACAACATCAGATAGGTCAACATAGTAATCAAGTTTCAGAGTTAAAAAATGGGTTACACGAATTTGATTACATAAAATTCATGAGTAGTTTGGACTTGACATCTGGAGTGCACCGTATTCCACTTGAAATTAATTCTAGAAAGTATACTGCATTTTTTTTATGGAAGCAGGTGTTTTCAATGCTGTGTGGTGACACTTGGGCTAAATGTATCTGTAGCTGGATTCATAAGAGCTCTGGATTCTGTCTTGGGAAGTGAAGTGAGCTCAAAATTAATTGTGTATGTTGATGAAATTTTTGGTCACTGAAAAGACTTGGGAATAATTTTTGGATCTGTTGAGAGAAGTGTTATCAATTCTGGAATAAAGAGGTATTCTGGAATAAGGAGGTACGACTTTGAAAATAGATAAGTGTAAATTTGATGTGGAAGAAGTAAAATTTTTAAGACATGTTATATATGAGAAAGGAATTGCACCTGATGAAGAGAAACTTGATGCTGTTGCTAATTTCCCTGCTCCTTGCAACAAAAAATAGCTTGAATCATTTTTTGGGTTATGTAGAAAATTTTGTAGCAGCCAAGCTTTGAATGCTTCATGCCTGTGAACTTTTGAAAAACAATGCTGTTTGGGATTGGAATCAGGAATGTCAGGACACTTTCGATGAGATCAAATTACAGTTTTGTCAAAGTTAGACATTGTTTAGACCAGAATTGGCTCTTCCTTTTTATATTGTGACAGACAGTAGTGATGTTGGTTTGGGTGTTCATTTATTTCAGGAGGCTGAAGCAGAAGGTGTTATTGAACACAGATCACTTACATTTGCTAGTAGAGTATTGCAGAAGCATGAAAAGACATACACTATAACCGAGAAAGAACTTTTGGCTGTACACTGGGTGTTCAACAAGTTTAAAAATTATTTACTAGGTCACAAAATCATCATCTATACTGATCAAAAAGCATTACATTATCTCCAGGAGTATGAGCTGTACCATATCAGAATTACTCATTGGGCCTTGTTTTTCCAGCAGTTCAATTATGAAATCACATACATCAGGGGCACAGACAATGTAGTTGCTGATGTTTTGTCTAGGCTACCTTTACAGAGTGACTCATCTAACAACTTTGGAGAAGGAGAGAAAGAGTTTAAAATTATGTACTTAAGGGATGTGAAAGAGGAAAAAGAGATCTTGAAAATTTGCAAAGACATCCACAGGTATCAAAATTTTGATCAAAATTGGAAATTGTTTAAGATCATACTGGGTAAGAAAGGAGGGGAAAAGACTGAACAAAACTATAAGGTACACAAGGGAATCTTATTCAGGAAACATAAGACTGACTCAGATGATTTTATCTGACAATGGCTCTCAGTTTACATCACAATTTGGAAAGACTTTGTTGATCATGCAAAAATAAAGCATATTCTGGCTTCTGTGTACCATTCATTGAGTAATCTTGCAGGAAGATATGAGAGAAACTGGAAGACTGTTTAGGACATATTTTTGTATGAATCATACCAGTTGGATAGATTATGTCAGTGATTTTGAGGATATTATGAACAGCTTACAACACTATTAAACAGGTTTTTCACCATTTGAAATCATGTTTAATCACAGACTAGCTAACTTTATTTCTGAGTATGTAGAGTTTCCACCATGTACAATTCTGTCACCACAAGAGAGAAAGAGTGTGTCAGGGAGATGATGAAAAAACAGGGGGATAGGAGAAAGCAGAGACATGATAGTAAAGGCAGATTTTCTGAGTCTGAGTTAGGAGATCATGTGTTGGTGAAAGCCAAAGATAAATCTAAAGTGCTGAAATCTGAAATTAAGATATTCTTCGATATTTATATAGGACCATTCAAAATTCTTGAAAATTCACATCCTAATGCATACAGACTTGTGTATCCTAAATCTAAGAAGTTGTCTGGATTATGCGATATCACTGGACTGAAAGCTTATAGACGTGATCCATAAATATCTGACTTTTTTCTCCTTTGTCACGAATGTAGTATGTAAGATGATGTGATTTCTAAAGTTCTGTCTTGTCTATTGACTGAGTTTAAGTCTATGCCAACACTATATTTTCAGGTTCATACAACTCTATGGTTCTGTTATTTAATAGATTTGTGCTTTAGATTTTGATACATATATTCCATGTGACTAAATGGGTATATCCTTTTACAGTTTTGAAATGTGACAATGCCATTAAATATCTAGTGATAGATTTCTTATTTTAGAATGATATTAGTGTTAAATATTATTATTATTCTTGTGTGCTCAGCTGAAAGTGATTTAATTTAATTGTCATGAACTCTTTTGGGTAAAGTCACAGGTGTTGTGGTAAATTGAATGAAGACTCATTTTATTGTGTACTATAAATATTAGGAATAGTATCTTGAAATTTCATATGTGCAAGCCAAACACATGTGTATGTTAAACATAGAATTCGTATGCCAGTACATAGTGGACTATGAACCATATCTCATTTTGTAAGCATTTGTCGGATGCTACATCAGTGCAGTCCAACTTTTCTTGCTTGTGTACATAATTTCTTTTAATCTGCTAATTGCTAAGTGAATATTATTTAGAAATATATTTAGTATATATGTGTATATTAACTAAATAGTTTATTTATTCATTGTATTTACCTCTGTTTATTAAGGTACCATTTGTGTGAATACCCTTTAATCCATTCTGATATAAACCCTGATATTTATTTTTTCAAAATAGATAGGCAAAACATATGTCATGTGATGTGAGGGAGGTATTGGATAACATACTTAGCACATAAAACAATGTTTCAGGATTTGATGTGAAAGCTATACAGGATGTTATCTATCCATTGGAGCATGTGATAAGAAATCTAGGGAGGAAACTGAAAGATGTGAGTGGATCCACTCCCACATTTCTGTATGGCTGAACCCTTGCTGCTCCAGTTGACTTTCAAGAGATCATAGGTGCTGGGTAATATACTCAAGCATCTGTCAACTGCATCAGTCTTGTGATGAAATTTGTAAATTGTTAGCCAATAAATTATCCTATATGCAAAATTCTTGTATTTATATGAATTTCAAGGAACTATTTTTTTAGAAAAGATGTCACCGTTATGGACAGTGTTAGTCAGCATAAATGGTTTTTCAAGTAGGGGGATTAACTTCCCAATACATTATGTAAATTTAAATCTGGTTTGACTTGGGTATAGTGCTGTGAAATGTTGACATTCTATGACTGATGATTTGTTATGTTCAACACTGAAACGTGAAAACTTAAAAAGTTCAGGAGTATGTTCTATGAACCATGTTGTAAATAATTATCAGAATATGACAAAATTAGGCACTCTTAGTTTAGGAGTCATACATTTCAATGAATTTTCTTATCTCAACATTCAGTATGTATTTTTTTATCAATTGTAAATGAATCTTCTAGGTTTCCACATGCGTAGTGAACTTTTTAAATTATTGATATATGATTGTTGTTGTTGTTGTTGTTGTGGTCTTCAGTCCTGAGACTGGTTTGATGCAGCTCTCCATGCTACTCTATCCTGTGCAAGCTTCTTTATCTCCCAGTACCTACTGCAACCTACATCCTTCTGAATCTGCTTAGTGTATTCATCTCTTGGTCTCCCCCTACGATTTTTACCCTCCACGCTGCCCTCCAACAATAAATTTGTGATCCCTTGATGCCTCAGAACATGTCCTACCAACCGATCCCTTCTTCTGGTCAAGTTGTGCCACAAACTTCCCTTCTCCTCAATCCTTTTCAATACTTCCTCATTAGTTATGTGATCTACCCATCTAATCTTCAGCATTATTCTGTAGCACCACATTTCGAAAGCTTCTATTCTCTTCTTGTCCAAACTATTTACCGTCCATGTTTCACTTCCATACATGGCTACACTCCATACAAATACTTTCAGAAATGACTTCCTGACACTTAAATCTATACTCGATGTTATCAAATTTCTCTTCTTCAGAGACCCTTTCCTTGCCATTGCCAGTCTACATTTTATATCCTCTCTACTTCGACCATCATCAGTTATTTTGCTCCCCAAATAGCAAAACTCCTTTACTACTTTAAGCATCTCATTTCCTAATCTAATACCCTTAACATCACCTGACTTAATTCGACTACATTCCATTATCCTCGTTTCGCTTTCGTTGATGTTCATCTTATATCCTCCCTTCAAGACACCATCAATTCCGTTCAACTGCTCTTCGTCCTTTGCTGTCTCTGACAGAATTACAATGTCATCGGCGAACCTCAAAGTTTTTATTTCTTCTCCATGGATTTTAATACCTACTCCGAATTTTTCTTTTGTTTCCTTTACTGCTTGCTCAATATATAGATTGAATAGCATCGGGGAGAGGCTACAACCCTGTCTTACTCCCTTCCCAACCACTGCTTCTCTTTCATGCCCCTCGACTCTTATAACTGCCATCTGGTTTCTGTACAAATTGTAAATAGCCTTTCACTCCCTATATTTTACCCCTGCCATCTTTAGAATTTGAAACAGAGTATTCCAGTCAACATTGTCAAAAGCTTTCTCTAAGTCTACAAATGCTAGAAACGTAGATTTGCCTTTCCTTAATCTTTCTTCTAA
This sequence comes from Schistocerca cancellata, assembly GCF_023864275.1. Lineage (NCBI taxonomy): Eukaryota > Metazoa > Arthropoda > Insecta > Orthoptera > Acrididae > Schistocerca > Schistocerca cancellata. The sequence goes on along the minus strand of NC_064627.1, from coordinate 405,468,094 downwards.
GATAAGTCGTAAGGTCAGTATTGCCTCACGTGTTCCAACATTTCTACGGAATCCAATCTGATCTTCCCCGAGGTCGGCTTCTACTAGTTTTTCCATTCGTCTGTAAATAATTCGTGTTAGTATTTTGCAGCTGTGGCTTATTAAACTGATAGTTCGGTAATTTTCACATCTGTCAACACCTGCTTTCTTTGGGATTGGAATCATTATATTCTTCTTGAAGTCTGAGGGTATTTCGTCTGTTTCATACATCTTGCTCACCAGATGGTATAATTTTGTCAGGACTGGCTCTCCCAAGGCCGTCAGTAGTTCCAATGGAATGTTGTCTACTCCGGGGGCCTTGTTTCGACTCAGGTCTTTCAGTGCTCTGTCAAACTCTTCACGCAGTATCGTATCTCCCATTTCATCTTCATCTACATCCTCTTCCATTTCCATAATATTGTCCTCAAGTATATCGCCCTTGTATAGACCCTCTATATACTCCTTCCACCTTTCTGCTTTCCCTTCTTTGCTTAGAACTGGGTTTCCATCTGAGCTCTTGATGTTCATACAAGTGGTTCTCTTATCTCCAAAGGTCTCTTTAATTTTCCTGTAGGCAGTATCTATCTTACCCCTAGTGAGATAAGCCTCTACCTCCTTTGTCCTCTAGCCATCCCTGCTTAGCCATTTTGCACTTCCTGTCAATCTCATTTTTGAGACGTTTGTAATCCTTTTTGCCTGCTACATTTACTGCATTTTTATATTTTCTCCTTTCATCAATTAAATTCAATATTTCTTCTGTTACCCAAGGATTTCTACTAGCCCTCGTCTTTTTACCTACTTGATCCTCTGCTGCCTTCACTACTTCAGCCCTCAAAGCTACCCATTCTTCTTCTACTGTATTTCTTTCCCCCATTCCTGTCAATTGTTCCCTTATGCTCTCCCTGAAACTCTGTACAACCTCTGGTTCTTTCAGTTTATCCAGGTCCCATCTCCTTAAATTCCCACCTTTTTGCAGTTTCTTCAGTTTTAATCTGCAGGTCATAACCAATAGATTGTGGTCAGAGTCCACATCTGCCCCTGGAAATGTCTTACAATTTAAAACCTGGTTCCTAAATCTCTGTCTTACCATTATATAATCTATCTGATACCTTTTAGTATCTCCAGGGTTCTTCCATGTATACAACCTTCTATCATGATTCTTAAACGAAGTGTTAGCTATGATTAAGTTGTGCTCTGTGCAAAATTCTACCAGGCGGCTTCCTCTTTCATTTCTTAGCCCCAATTCATATTCACCTACTATGTTTCCTTCTCTCCCTTTTCCTACACTCGAATTCCAGTCACCCATGACTATTAAATTTTCATCTCCCTTCACTATCTGAATAATTTCTTTTATTTCATCATACATTTCTTGAATTTCTTCATCATCTGCAGAGCTAGTTGGCATATAAACTTGTACTACTGTAGTAGGTGTGGGATTCGTATCTATCTTGGCCACAATAATGCGTTCACTATGCTGTTTGTAGTAGCTTACCCGCATTCCTATTTTCCTATTCATTATTAAACCTACTCCTGCATTACCTCTATTTGACTTTGCGTTTATAACCCTGTAGTCACCTGACCAGAAGTCTTGTTCCTCCTGCCACCGAACTTCACTAATTCCCACTATATCTAACTTTAACCTATCCATTTCCCTTTTTAAATTTTCTAACCTACCTGCCCGATTAAGGGATCTGACATTCCACGCTCCGATCCGTAGAACGCCAGTTTTCTTTCTCCTGATAACGACATCCTCTTGAGTAGTCCCTGCCCGGAGATCCGAATGGGGGACTATTTTACCTCCGGAATATTTTACCCAAGAGGACGGCATCATCATTTAATCATACAGTAAACCTGCATGCCCTCGGGAAAAATTACAGCCGTAGTTTCCCCTTGCTTTCAGCCGTTCGCAGTACCAGCACAGCAAGGCCGTTTTGGTTATTGTTACAAGGCCAGATCTGTCAATCATCCAGACTGTTGCCCTTGCAACTACTGAAAAGGCTGCTGCCCCTCTTCAGGAACCACACGTTTGTCTGGCCTCTCAACAGATACCCCTCCATTGTGGTTGTACCTACGGTACGGCTATCTGTATCGATGAGGCACGCAAGCCTCCCCACCAACGGCAAGGTCAATGGTTCATGGGGGGATATGATTATGAACTTTATTTATTTTGCGTCGAAACATTTCTGCTGGTGTGTACCCAGTATGGTTTAGATTCATGTTTCAGTCCCCACATCATAAGCATAGCCCCTAATGTTTTTTCATTATTTTCTTTTTTCATGAGTCAACATACCTTTACATACTCTGGTTTATGTGGTTGAGTGATTTTGTGCTATATTCCTACTTGTGATTGAGTATATTCTTCTGGTAAGTACCCATCGTTGTGAGGTTTTCGAGATGGCTCATTCATCATACACTTGGGCTCTGAATTTTTTCTTCTCTTTTGATGATTTTGAAGGTGTGACTTTACAGATGTAAACTTGCAATTTGTAATTCTAATAATTGTCATTGCCTCTGCACCTATTTCTATAATTTAGTATTGTAATATTGTAGTTTGGACTTTTTATCATTTGTCTTCGGACAGGATATTCCACAGATCTGAAAATTTGAATGCCATGTCTTTATAGATGTTCAGATTATGACTTGTATAGTGGATATTTTCTTACGCTTTGAGCAGCTTCGAGTGAATTTTGTCCATAATTTTGGAAATAGTTGCCATATGTTAATTTTGCCATTTCACTACTCAGGTTTCACACTTATTTGGACTACAGACAAATTGTAAGCAAGACAAACTCTGTTTGTTGTAACCAGAAATTTGTCAGATGCTATGTTTCTATATCTTTTGCAGTTTTTTTGTAAGCTAACCTATACTTATCTTTATAATTGTACATTATTTTAGTCTTATTGTAATTGATTTTCATAGCTACCAGCAAAATTACTCCATTCATCATTGAGTATCATCCCTACTACAGCAAACTGAACTATGTGAAGCTGATTCAGGTATGTTACGTTAACACACATTACTTCTTTGTTTTTCTGTTCAAGAAAATTACAACTTTTTGTATGTGTTGAGAATAGTTTTGGCAATAAGGAATCTCTTTGTTTAACTCCTCTTTCAATTGTAAATTCTTCATTAGCCTAACAAATTGTAATGAAAGCCATAACAATGACAGATGTACTCTTCGGTATAGTCAATGAGGTTAAAGCAATGCTTTTTTATTCTAGAACTGTTGGAACAATTTCCACTGCAACTAAGTAAAAAATTTTCAAAAAGGGTATGAATGCTAGATAACATGATAATTCATGCTCACTGTCCCTCCTATAATTTCATTCATGACTGGATGCTAGTCAACTGTCTTACATCTAACTGTAAAGTCAGCATGTTCCTTCGTGTGATAAAAATATTTTCTTCTGTATAGATGCTAATAATTTTGGTGAATTTCTAGTACACTAAAGAGAGGAGTCTAATAGTTCTGCAGTTTTTATGAGTTTGTCAGCTCTCTTGTGAATTATAATAATTAGAGCACTATCCCCATTTAGAGGAATTTTGTTTCTCTACAGATATTTTGCAAAAATTTTCACAAGTTCCTGTTATATTACCCTCTCCCCTCTCTCTCCATGGCTTCAACCATTTCTACTAAAATGACATAATCTCCAGACCATTCACTTTCTTCATCCCTCATTTAGATTTATACATCTCATCTGGTTTTACTTTGGAATTTAACAGTTTTCATTATTAACTATCTGTATTTCTGATTCATCTCATCACCTTCACAAATATTTTTTAAAATCTTAGAATTATTGTAGTTTCCTCTCAGTTACTAGTTACAGTGCCATCTGCCATCAATAAAATGTGATCACTACCAATCTCAGTTTTTCTTTAGTTTTGTTCATACTCTTGCTGAATTCAATTGTTTCTATTGTTAAATTTTCATTGCATCTTATCACGAAGAAATATTTGAAAACGGTAAGAATACGAACAAAAGAAAAGAGGGAAATTGATGTTAGGTACACATCATGCTTCATCACTTAGGAGAGCAGATGGAACAGTAATTAACAATGAAGCAAAAATTGTGCAAGCATTCAACATTTATTTACATGTATTTCTAGTTAAAGAGACAAATCAGAAATACTGATAATTAAAAATAAAAACAAAGACATTCCAGAAGGAATGTCAGATTTATAGTCACTAATAGTCAGTGCACATTACCAATTTTGTCTTATGGCCTGTGAAACATGGACTTTCAGTGTAAAGTAGGCAGTGTAGGTAATCAATGGATCAAGGAAGTACTTGACTAGATTCCAAGATAAGAAAATATCAGAAATACAACAAAATGGACGGTGGTTAAACAGTGTCAGAAGACATGTAGGACCAACATGGGTGCTTAAAGATCAAAATTTTAGTGTATGGAAAGGCCTCTATCCACCAGTGAATTTCATATGGCTGATGACTATTACTTTCCTGTTTTCAGGTAAAATTTGATATAACTTATTTTTATGATTTCTTGCCTGGTAAGACATTTTCTTTTCCTCTTTCTCTTTCTAATTCTGTAATCAAGAAAGCAATGGTGCCTCTTAGGAGATTCCAGTAGCTTTGAGTAGTGTGTCACTGTCAATATTTATAACAATGTTTGACAAGACTTCTAACACCATTTATATTTGCCTGGTTCTAAGCATTTATGCTAGTGAACAGTTCTCAAGTGACTGTTTGATACAGGACAGTGTACAGAATCTCCGACTAAATTACCGAGCAAGGTGGCACAGTGATTAGCAAACTTAATCGCATTCAGGAGGGCAATCATTCAAACCCCTGTCCAGCTATCCTGATTTAGGTTTTCCACGATTTCCTTAAATCGCTTCATGTAAATGCCAGAATGGTTCCTATGAAAGGTGAGTAATGATACATAATATGAGGGTAATCCCAAAAGTAAGGTCTCCTATTTTTTATAAGTACATAGACCTGTTTATTTCTATAATGGTTTACATCAGTTTACAGTTTGAACATTTAGCTATTTTTCAACATAATCACCATTTCTGTCGATACATTTTTGTGGATACTGTGGCAGTTTTTGTATGCCCATGTCATACCAGCTCGCCACCATGCTGTTCAGAAAGTTATGAACCTCTTCTTTCATCTCGCCATCGGAGCTGAATTGCTTTCCAGCCAAATGTTCTTTTAACCTAGGGAACAGGTGATAGTCACTGGGCAGCAATTCAGGACTACAGGGTGGGTGGGTGATTATGTTCCATTGAAACTGTTGCAGGAGAGCAATGGTTTGCTCAGCGATGTGTGGGCAAGCGTTGTCATGGAGAATGTGTATGCCCTTGCTCAACATTCCTCTTCTCCGGTTTTGAAATGCCCGTTTGAGTTTTTTCAGAGTCTCACAGAACCTGTCAGCGTTAACTGTGGCCCCAGTGGGCATAAAGTCAACCAACAATACTCCTTTCTAATCCCAAAAAACGATTGTCATGACTTTACCGGCAGACTGTGTTTGAATGAATTTCTGCGACTTTGGCAAAGAAAGATGTCGCCACTGGCATGATTGTTGATTGGTCTCAGGTGTAAAGTGGTATGCCCAGGTTTCATCACCCGCGACAACTGAGTCAAGAGAGTTTTCCTGTTTAGCTGCAAGGCAGTGAAGAAATGCGCGGGAAGCATCAACTTGTTGCCCCAAGTGGTCCTCAGTCAGCATATGTGGCACCCATCTTGCGCACACCTTCAGGTAGTTCAATGTTTCCATTAAAAGTCTGTGAGCAGTGCTTCAGGAAACCTCAGGAACCAATGTGCAGAGATCATCCAGGGTGATCTGCCGATCTTCACACGTGCTTTGCTCAACCTTCAACACTGTCTCCTCAGAAACTGACGGTCTCCCACTCCTTTGTTCGTCGCGAATTTTGGTCCAACCAGCTGCAAACTCTCTACAACACTTACAAACATTTTTGACATTCATGCATGACTCACCATACACTTCCATCAATTGGCGATGGATTTCAACCAGTACAGTGCCCTTTGCGTTCAAAAACTGAATAACTGCGCACAATTGGCACTTGGTGGTAACATCCAACGGGAGTTCCATTCTCAACGGCTGCCAAGCCAAGACTGAGCGCCTCAGCATGGCATGCGCATGTTTACACACGGCGCGTGAAGCACTCTTCATAACAGTGTGACCAACTGCCACACAAACAGAGTTCTGTACTTATAAAAAAATGGGATACCTTACTTTTGGGATTACCCTCATATATCCAAATAATGGGGGTCACTGACCATAGCTTACCATCATTCATTTCCAGCCATTTCTCTTTCCAGAGATATGTGATCCAGACCCTCAACAGTAAGGTTACAGCATGTAATATTACCTTACACTTTGGAGTACAGTTACTGTACAAGTCTTCTTGGCTGCTGGCTCAAATGGCTCGAAGCACTATGGGACTTAACATCTGAGGTCATCAGTCCCCTGGAACTTAGAACTACTTAAACCTAACTAACCTAAGGACATCACACACATCCATGCCCAAGGCAGGATTCGAACCTGCAACCATAGCGGTCGCACGGTTCCAAACTGAAGCGCCTAGAACCGCTCGGCCAAACCGGCCAGCATCTTGGCTGCTGATCAGCCATTTCATTGGCATGAATTCCCACATGTATTGGCGCTAGCAGAATATCATCTCCATTTCTAAAACCGTATTGGCATAGGAGAGTGTCCTCGGTGTACTCAACTGGTTTCTCTATTAGGTTTAAGTAATATGTAGCTAGAACTGCACACATGGAATAGAAGCATGTAATCGCATGTATCTCCATATCAAAGGAACTAAATCTATTTTGTAACTAGATCCTAAGCAGATGAAAGAAGTAAATCACTGAGCAGCCAATGTGTCTCCCCCCCCCCCTTTCATGACCACAACAGTGAAAATTAGGAAATAACTGTGGTGCTGATAAAATATATTATTGAAACCATGGGGGTGTGCTGAAAAGTAATGCCTCCAATTTTTTACTCTTTTCTCAATATCAGTTGAGGTATTACACACCATTCATATTACTCAGTCAGCTTTTCCGCTTCACTGCTGCAACTTGCAACTCTCTGCCACTAGGGGACGCTGAACTGTAGCATGTAACATAGTAGTGTTATCGTAAGTAGGTCACTGTGTGAGAAACAGTGTATTGATGGCATGGTCTTGACATTTTTTGCCATTGGTACTCCTCTGTGGTGGAACTCCATTGACGCTCTCTTGTTTTTGGGATCAGAATGACGCACTCAGCTTTCATCACCAGCCATAGTGTTGTTAAGGATTCCATCACCCTCATCTTTAAAACATAAAAGAAATTGTTCACAGATGTACAATCCCCCCTGATTCATGTCATGAGTGATCATTCAGGGCACCCATCATGCACACAGTTTTCTGTCCCACAGTTCTGCTATGATGACCTCTGCATGCTCACATGATATTACATTTATGCCACATTTATGATATGTCATGTTTACCTGTCAGCTGTGTCTGTGTTATCCGACGACTTTCTCTTATGAGTCTATCAACTCAATTCCAATTTGCCTCATTGATTGCCACACTTTGTCATCCTCTTGGAGCTCTGTCACACAAGCTGAGGTTAGCACCACCATTTCCTTCGTTATAGGTATGAACAACCCAGTGTTGCTCATTACTGGTGTCAACACAATCATCACCACGCACAGTTTTCATTCTTCTATGAGTTTGAATTGGAAGCATGTTTTCCGCAGTTAGCAATTTGATGTAACACATGGTTTCTCAAGCACCAACATAGTTACATTACATATTGCTATATTACAACTTGGAGCCCTCTAGTGGCTGAGGGGTGCAACTTATATCAGCAAAGCAAGAAAGTCAACCGAGTAAGATGCAAGGCATGTTATAGCTCAATCGATAATGAAAACAGAATAAAAAAATTTGGAGGCATTACTTTTCAGCACAAACTCATTGTTCTATAAATTAAACCCCCTTCTTTTCCAGATGGCTGAAAATAGCTCTGTGCCTCTTGAAATACCAAGGTAGAAGCCAACTCCACCACCTTGACAACAACATGAATCTGGTGCACACTGTATACGTGCCCTGTCTCCTTCTGCACAGTTTCCAAATATATTGGTCACTCACAGATGGTATGCATGTGCCATTGTCATGTTTGGTCATTCAGCCTGGTGGAAAAATAGTGGATCAGAGAAGTACATACACATCTGATGTACCATGAGTAGCTGTTATTGTATGGAGAGTGACAAATTACCAATGTCTGCACAGAGGTTAGGAACGGCTACCAGACTAATTTCCTTCTTGGTTAGCATCTATGGTCTTTAGGTGTGTAGGCCACACTGATCCACAAACTGATACCTGTGACCCAAAAGGTGAAAGTGTTGTAAAACTAGAGCTAACATACTCTGTTCCTTGTGACCTGTCACTAAGCTACTTTAAAATATGTAGTGCCTCTGATAGCCTCATTTTGAAGTATGTTAGGTGTGATAGGAATGTCAGTTTATAATGAAATAAGCAACTCAAGAACTTCACTGACACTTTCATATTCAGAATGGTATTTCTCACTGTCATTGTAGGTGGACTAAATACACATCATGAATGGTTAAGTCCACATATATCATCCCTTATGCTAAGAAGTTTGTATGTGCAATCAAGTCCTCCAATCTCTCTGTTGTCAGTTGTTACTGATAAACTGCTGTTGTGGGATTGCAGAAAGGGCAAAATGTTGTGAAATAATCTACAGATGATGAGCACTGTACTGGCTTCCTCATCATGGATATTTTGTTACTGATGGTGGGAGCAAAAACACTTAGGTTGATTTCTTGAGGGAGACCATTCTCCCATTCAAACTAGTCATATAGGACCTCCCAGACTTAATATTTGAAATACAACTGAAGCAAAACAGATCATAAGATGGAAAACAACGTTCTTGGAAGCCATACATGTGAAGCTTTTATAGAATACTATACTTATAAGTGACATTGTAGCCTTCTTTAAGGCAATGTGCCCCAAAATGTGTCTACATCTGATCAACAGGTCAAAGGAGAACAGTAATCGAGCAACCTTACAGTGCCTATTTCACTCAGTTTGCAATGCCTACACCAACTCTGGAACTATCTACACCAATGGTTCCATAATCTATGAGCAATTGACTTTTATTTTATTTACACCAGTGTCATGAAACAATGATCCCTACTGATTTAATGTTGGATGTATAACCAACAGCCAGACTGTGCATCCCATCAGTGATAAATATATATCACTCCAGAAGAGTGATTCATATCCCAATGCATTCTTACCAATGGATGTCACTCTCAACAAAAGTTATTTATATAGTAATAAAATAATAACATAAAATACTACATGTAGAATAAATGTGAATATATTGTATACTTGTTTTGTTTTTATTGTGGATGTGATGAGCCATATTGAGGGAATATGTGTGGCATGGTGTGGCAGTCATGGCAACTTAGTGAGAGGAAATACCTACTCGGATGCAGATATAAGTATTCCGCAGATTGTTGTCCTACATTGGAGATGTCTAGACTTCCCAAAACTCGTACACTGATGATGAAAAAATGTTATTGGAAATGAGATGAACTTTAGAAATAAATACTGTTCTTTTATACGGAAGCATTAAGATATTTGCCTGAAATGAAATGTTGCTGGTGTGCAAAACTTAAGGGCAAAAATAACTTTTGTGTTATGTGTCACTGCCAAGTAACATAGCTTGATGAAACTTGGACCATACTTAGAAAGAACTGCTGCAGTATAATAAAGAAGGTAACTGAAAGAAATACGTGTTGAGACAAATAGAAATGACACTTTACTCAAAGACAATAATTACACTGAAGTCACTATCATTTATGATGGTCCCCTGGACATCACAGAAGACAGGACTTAGATCTCCATTGGGTTTGTGATCCCCATGGACAGCTATGCAACTCTACAGTGTGCTCCCATGCTCGCTACAAGGTTGGTAAAGCATTCTTGTGGTAGGGCATTCAATTCCTCCACCAACATAGTTGCCAACTACTGGATTGTCTTTGGTACATGTGGATGTGCTGCAATATGTCTTCCCAATGCATCCCACTGGTGCACAATGGGATTTAAGTCGGGAGAAGGAGCAGGCGTGTCCATTTGCTGAATATCCTCTCATTCCAAGACCTCCTTCACTGGTGCTGTTCAATGTGGTCACACACTGTAATCCATAAAAATGAAGTCACAGCTGAATGCACCCTTGAAATCATATATGTGGGGAAGGGTATCGTGTCACAGTAAAGTTGACCAGTGGGTGTACTGTGTTCAAAGCTTTGTAGGTCAGTATAGCCATGCAATGTTATGCCTACCCACACTGTAACACTTGGACCACCAAAACGATAATGTTTGACAATGTTCCCATGTGCATTACTTGTACGCCGCTCTTGCCTTATGAGGGGTGCATCCAGAATAACTACTCAGACTTAATTTGCTCTCATTCAAGAAGAACACAACCCCCCTCATCCTTGTTCCAGTCTCTATGCTCTTGGCACCATCGCAAAGCTTGTGCCTTCATCACAACAGTTTCAATAACTATCCTAGTGGGTGAGCACTTTTTTTTGATAGTCACATAATCTTCCTCTTCAAACATGTTACTTATAAATGGTTTGATAACAAAAATCATTTACTTTTGGCATAGTTATTACTAAGCACTGCTTGCAGTGGCAAACAACTGGAGCCCTAGGGTAGTCTGGCATGAAGTGTAAAGCGACAAAGCCATTGTGCCTTTTGCAGTACTTCACTTGTGTTTCAGTTATTTATTTCTTCTTTACTACATGTTCTTTTACTTTCCTACTCAGGATTATTATCAAATATAAATTTGTAAATTTCCTCGTTCACTTCGCCAGATCTTCAATAGACATAGGTACAGTCATGTCAGCATTTACAAAGTCCCTCAATTCCTGAAGATACAATTTCTTAGCTGTTTCTCTTTGCAGTCTCCATATGTCTGTAAGATTAAATACTTCAAGTTATCATTTCTACTGAGACTCTCCCCACTGTCTTCTTTATCTGCTTAATCCCTCTGATATGATTCTCAGATGTTCCTTTACATAGGAAAATTCACAACTACAGCCCCAGTTTAATTATCACATAACTGTACACTAGAGTGATGCTGATATTAGTGTCAACGGCACTGAGAAACAAGGGAAACTGCAAAAAATATACAAGCTCCAATGGCACCCTGTTAGGTTCTACAGAGAAACTGCAGAATAGTTAACACCTCTCTTAACAGTATTACCTCTGTGTTTAGTTGGGACAAAGCCGAGGTCTCATGTGTGTACAATAACAGTAAAAGAAGTGATCAACAAAACTATCCTCTAATAGCACTACCATCCATTGTTATAGGATCTTGGAACACATTCTGTGCTCAAACATAATGATGTACTTTGAAACGAATAACCTCCTTCATTCCACCCAGCATGGATTTCAAAAACACTGGCCACCCAAAACCTAATTCTTGTTTTTCTCAAATATTATCCTGAAAGCCAGGGAAGAAGTCAGTCAGGTGGAGGCAGTATTTTGTTTGACTCCCATGAGCATATCACTGAAATGTTGAGAAACTCAACTAGGCAGATGCTTGAAAATAAACACCAACTGTTCCTTGTAAGTCTAAGTAAGTTCTTATCATCTCCAGTAAGTCTGTGGCTTGGGGTAATCCCTAGTAAAATCGTGCTTCACTTTACAATACATGGCTGCCCATGGTTACTTTAGGGCTGTTCCATGAGAACATGGACACAAACCCTAAAAATTAAAAATATTCTTATTACAAATCTGATTCCCACTTCTGTTATCTGAAACACAAAATTTCTTCATCTGAAGCTTCATTTTAATGTTAAGAACTGCTGGAACTGAACAAATGGCTTTATAGCTTGCCTAAAATTTCAGCTTCTAGACCCTCTAAGAAATTAGTTTAAAAGTACTACAATGACACATTGTACAATAATTTATTAACAGAATAGACCTGAAAAACTTTACAAGTATTTTAAGCCAGCCCATTTTGGTAGCTTATATTGATTTTATTTAATTAGTAAAGTCGCCAGTCTCATTTAATTTTATTGGTATCTCCTGTCATTCCATCACCAAAAAGATCCTGAAATTTGTTTTTCAGGGCTAATGCAATTTTATGGGCATACAAATACAGATTTATGAGATAGATAAAAGTACCATAGCAGAGAAAAAATATTCATTATAAACAATGGTAACGGAATGACACACATGCAGTAACAGAATGACATAAGTGGAGTAACAGAATGACATAAATGGAGTAACAGAATGACAATAAGTTTATAACTGTATTTGACTGACATTTGTTTAAGATTTTGTAGGTCAAATACATTTATATGCTGACTATACTGCAATTTTGTATGCTGGCTATACTGCTAGTAAAAATTGGAAGTCCCACAAACCAAGAATGTACTTTTCAGAGAGAAGAAACTTATATTCAGTGAGCCTGAAGAGTAACTGAAGAAAGGTTAATTAATAAGCTTCTTTAGTCAAGATTACAATGAAATGACTAAATGGCTGCATACAACATCTAGAATGGAGTTAATTATTTTTTTAAACTGTATTTCTTCTTCTATAACCTATGCTTTCTCTGGGAAGCAATAGCAATGCCAAATTATAAGAAAATCTCAATATTGCCTACAGAAAAGGAGTTACTGACTTCCTACCTACTGCAACAGATTGTTGATTGTCTTTGAAGGTCACTATGTAATATGCCTAAATAATAGAGACATTTTTATGTATTGTGTCATTAGAAGTTCACTATACTGAATAGAATTTTTTATTTGAAATAGATATTGGTTTATTTCTAACAATTACACTGTTTCCACAACAATTCTCAAACAACATATTTCATTTTTACAGCTGTTATTATGCATCTCACATCAGCTGAGAAAATTAGAGAATATCGGAAATGACTCTTAGGGAAAGGATTAAGTGATGAGATTAAGAAAAAGGACAGGGAAAGGAAAAGACTGAAATGGTAAAGTTTAACTGCTGCTCAACTTAAGAAGCAAAGATAAAAAGAGGAACTTAATCAAAGAAAATTCAGAAATAAAGTTAGAGACAGCAGTGAAGGCACTGGTGGTGATGCTTGCATCAACCACACCAACAGTCCATATAAATCTCCAGCTACATTAAGGAAAGCAGATAAACATGTGGAAACTTGTTTACCTAGAAGTCCAATTAAGTTGTCTTGGGATTAGCTGCTCCTCGTGGAGTTTTAGTAAACTAACAACAGGTGAAAAATCAGATTCAACACTTAAATCCAGGAACAGGAGAAGCTGTTGCTACCTTTTATGTTCGAGATAACATTTCATGGCAAACTCCTGAAATGAAAGATTATGTGATAATGAAGGATAAGAAAGGTGGAAAAAAGAAATCCAGAAGAGGTACATGATCAGGACCTTGAACAAAGCACATGTTATATATCAAGAGGAATTCCCTGACGTGCCAATAAAATTGTCCAGGTTCTGTGTACTCAGGCCAAAGTTTGTGTGCGTCTTACGGGATACATCACACAATGTGTGTGTCTGCTGGAACCACAAGAATGTAAAGCTACTTTTGAAAGTTGTTCCACAAGCAAAAACCACATTTCCTAACTTCATGAGCAGAATAGTCTGCAATCAAGAGAAAGAAGTTTGCATGATATGAAAATGTGGAAATGTACCTTTGAAAGATAAGTATTCTTTGGATGAGAACTTAATGAAGACGCTGATCAAATGGACCCGATGACAAACAATGAACCAGCGAATCACTCTGACAGAGATTCATGGTAATGTTGGTCAGAGTCTTGATGCTCTTTCAAACATTCTATCCCAATTCTTACAACATGCATTTATTAAAAGACAAGAATCAATTTTTTTTAAAAACAAAAAGAATTCTGCAAACAAGAACGACATCGTAGTGCAGAAGATTATACTTTTCAACTGCAGAATGAAGTCCAGAGTGCCCATTGGTCAAAACCACAAATCACTTTGTTTACAGCATATGTTTGGGACTCACAAAATGATGTAATTCTTGTGTTGTTGTTAGTGATGAACTGCCAGCCGTTGTGGTCGAGGGGTTCTAGGCGCTTCAGTCTGGAACCGCGCAACCGCTACAGTCGCAGATTCGAATCCTGCCTTGGGCATGGATGTGTGTGATGTCCTTAGGTTAGTTATGTTCTAAGTTCTAGGGGACTGATGACCTCCAATGTTAAGTCCCATAGTGCTCAGAGCTATTTGAACCATTTTTGAAGTGATGAACTTGATCATAATAAATATTCAGTGCATGCTTTCCTAAGTAAGACTATAGAGCATGTTATATCCATGAACCCAGAGGTAGAACCCATCACATTTATGAGTGGTGGTGCAGCCAGTTAATTTAAGCAGCATTTCCTATTTGCCAACTTGACATCAGAGAACGCAATGAAATAAATATTTCATGGGACTTCTTTGCCACATCACATGTATGCAAAAGTGTCATTTATAGGACTTGTGGAACTGTAAAGCATGCAGTCTGGAATATCTGCTAAGATGGGAAACACATACTATCTGGAGCTGAGGACTTTGCAAAAATTGCATATAAAAGATGTCTTGGTATAAACAGTTTTATATCTCTGCCTTGCAAATTGCAGAGAATAAGAAGGAATTAGATCAAATGTGAATGTAAATAGTTCCAATAGAGCAGACCCTGCTCTTACACCTATCGCTCCGTATATTACTGAGTACCAGCATTACTCGCTATCTCCCCAGGGGTTTGTGCACAATTTAAAAGGCGATCTTCTGCCAAAGAAAATTCAGAAACCTGATCAGCCATACAGCCTTGCATCAATGAGATTTTGCTCTGTTTTCCTATGGTGGAAGAAACAGATCAAGATTTTTTTGTGGGGCAGGTGATTTATGTTGTCGATGGTTATGAAATTTCATTTCTTAGAAAGAATGATCCAAATGGAAAGATATTTACATTTCCCTCAAAGGAAGAGAAATGTTGGGTAAAGAAGACCAAATTGAAGAGAAACTAGCTGCACCTACTATAGATCACAGGGTAAGTACCATTTTCCCTACCCAATCCCCAGTGCAGAATAAAACTGTTAATTTTCCAGTGAAAGTGTCATTCCGTTACTGTTAAGTATCATTTCAGTACCAGCAACTTTTTTTTTGTTAGTAAAATATTAATTTAATGCATTTATCTTCTATGCCATTTTGTTTCCAAAATATTCCTCATCACAATATAATTTTTGTGAACTTTTATAGCAAACGGGTGAGCTGAATTAATGGTCCATTATAAATGCAAACAATATGCATGTCTGAATTAGGCCTATGTCATTCCATTACCAAAAAGTTTATTTTACATCAGCCTCATTATTTGAATGAGACTTAAACTATTAAATTAAATAAATTGTGTTCCTTTGCTTATGAAAAAAATACAATTTTATTTTTTTGTCTTTCATCATGATTCTTGATCTTTTCTATGCTTAAAGTGCAAAAACAATCACCAAGTGTCATTCTGTTACTCATGGAACTACCCTTTAGCAAGTTGTCACTGAACCATTTTTCCTCCAATTAATACTATTTATAGCCCAGTCCTCATTCAGTTGCTATATTTTTTGTGGACAGCAAGCATAGCCATGTGTCTGATCAACGGAATCCTAAAGCTGTAGTCATCATACACCCCAATGTGCAAATTTCTGTAAAAACCATCTCACTGCACCACACCTCCTACCACATGAACAATCACATACCCATCATTTCCTACAAAATGTTTCACCTGCATTGTTCGAAGATGTCTCCCTAGTTATCCACAAAAGAATGTGGCTGCAGCACGCACGCTGAACTCTAACAACCACCATCTCAGTGCTATATTTATTCAGCTCAGAATTGGATGAGGGAGCCCTAATGCCTGGCATGTGCAATTATGATACCAGACCAAGAGAAGAAGATAAATCCAGATGTAGATGGAATTAGGATGAAGCAACAAAGAATAATTAATTGAGGACAGTGAAGTAGCAAGCCATGTTCAAGTTCTTATCTTCTTAATTTTGCTTTCCAGTCTGCCAAGTTTTCTATTTTAAAATGCTTAGTGAAGCATCTCCTATGTTCTGTTGAATTTTTGCATACTTCCACCAAGTTGCCCTGTATGTGCACACCTTTGTGTAGGGATTACGTTTCCAGCAAACGCATATAGTAACTGATTACAAAGCCATCTTCACATGTGAAGGAGCTACCTTATAGCTTCATTATATATTTGCAACTACTTAAGAAAACTTTCTGCCATGGACAAGTCATATTCTCTCAGGTTTATTCATTTTCCAATTATATCTCGTGTATTCTGCACATTTCCTCCTCTTTCCTTTGCTAGTTCTGTCCACCATCCCCTCTACCATATTTTAAGTTCTTGTTGGCCCTACATTCTTTCCTCATCTCAGGCCTACTAGTTACTGACACTCCAAATATTAAAGATAGCTAATATGTTAAGTTTCCCAAATTTCAATATTAATTTATTTCATGCTCTCGTGATCTCTCTCCACTGATCTGGGAACTTTCATGCTTCCCTTGGAACAACACAATTTCATCCCATTCCCTCCTTCTTCATTTCAGAGGACATAAACACTTGTTCCAAGGATTATCATTTATTGGCTGTGCCCATTTCTAAGTCGCACGGAACTTCAGCTTATGGCAATTATACTGTCAGTTATCACTAATACAAAATTCTGTATAGAAATGCACTGAGGAAAAGTCGAAGCTGAGCTCAAGCTGGGTGTTCAGTGGTTTGGCTGTGCTTGGCAAGCAGCCCAGTTTCTTCTCCAAGTTTGATGTATACTGTAAAATCGTGCGACATGTAAAATAAGGGGTCATCACTACACCACGAGTTTCACAAAAAGTATAAAACAATACAGTTATTGGTGGTTTGGTAATGATGTCGCCCTGTCACTGTAAAACTAACGGCTATATTGTCAACAGACACAACAGAAAAAAACGTCAGATGGAGATATTAAATGCACCGAAAGTCACGCTAACAAATTTGGCTTCAGATACATTTGCAACAGTAGAAAAAATTTATATAATAATTTTAGAGGTCTCACATTATCATCATGGAAGAAATATAAAAACTACCATTTACAATGGTAAACGGTAGTCAAACCAAGTATTCGAAAGGTAGCTAAAAACACACAGACAACCCTCTGCCGGGTGCTACTGCCTCTACATGAAATTCAAAATGTTATGTTGCGTCTTTCGAAATTAATTGACCTGCAAAGCAGGAGACTCACTATTATACTGCGATAATACGTACTTCAATAACCTTACAAGATATGCAAATTCCTCTGCAAATCTTCGTACAGATGCTTTCGAGCCGCAGAATGACACTCGCGAAAACCCCGACAAACAAGATAAGTGTAAACAGCACGTGTAAATCTTTCACCAGTACTCTGGTACGACACTTGGTGAAAGGAAGCAATAGGGATACAAAAACTGCATTTTCTTATTATTTAATGTAGTATTCCATAAATTATTGTATTTGTTGCTTCAGCGATTAATCTCATCTTATCCAACAACACAATGGTGGACAATCCAAAGAGCACTGACGTACAAATACTACCATAGCAACCGAAGTTGAAATATAAATACAGAGAGGTCACGTAGGAGTTTATGACAGAAGAGGGAAGTGATATTTTTCTTTTTTTCTATTCGGGCGAAAAGTAACAGTTTTTTTCTTTTAAATGGAAGGTTTGCCTCTTCTACCAGGATACACATTCGGAGATCCTACGGTGAGTTACAAAGACGAAAACTTTATCATTACATAGCGTTTCTTCATTAATACTGATTAACACATCATGGAAGGTTAATACTATTATTTTCCAACTCTTAGAACGATTTCAACATTTTATGCTGAATCAATAAACCTGAATTTCATATCTTCGTTTATCACTTTTCTCGTAGACTTTGTAATTTGTTAATGTACGCCTGTAGGATTCGGTACCATATCAGCTACCTTTCCACAGGACTACGCAGTTTGCGTATTAGCCTCCTTTAGACAGAAGCGAACACTAACTAACGTCCAAAAGCGAACGAGAATTCTCTCTGGTGTTGTAAATTTTAGGGGGTCACGTGAGCAAACGGCATTCGGTGGTGTTCGGTTCGCATTCGCCTTTGGTCGTGTTTCGCTGATTGCCATACTTTTAGCGAACCATCAAAGCCAGCTCGCGTCCTCTCCACCTCCGCTATCAGATAAAGAAACTTTGTCTAGTATTGTCGTTGACATTATATGCGTGAGCAATGGAGAGGTCTGAAGAGAATTAATGTTGCTGATACAAGGATATAAATATCATACTTGAGACCCACAGCAAAGATGCCGAAGGAAAAGAAATATGATTGGTAGAAAATTGGCGAGCACTCAGTGACCATACTGGGACGTGAGAAAGACTATACATTCACTATGCTCTTTTCGTTAAAAAAAAAAAGTAAAACAGATAATACATTTCCCTGAAGTAAACAAGTACGAATATGAAAACACAATCCAGATTACGATTAAAAAATCATCATTCGTGTTGCTTACGTTCATGGTAGCCTTTATTACACAGTTCATGAATCATTGTTATTTTAGAGTTTTTTTATGCAATGTGGCATGCCCACATTACAAATTGTGCTACCATAATGTAGATGTTGAGTGTGATTTGTACTAACGATGCTAGTGATAGTAATTGCATGATTATTGCGATACTTGCCCTCATAAGCACAAAGACCAGAGGCATGTATTTAGTACATGCAGGGTAAATGTCAAGCTGCCTAACTGTTCCCACTTGACCCTCCCCAATTCTGCTGAAACTTTTATAGGATCTACATACAGATCTCACATGAAGTCACTCCAAATTACAGCACAATAAGTAGTATGGAGGGGAGGGAAGGGGTGGCAATGCTTTTGTAAATGGCATTTTTCCATATCCCGACAAATATGAATCAGTCTCCACTTTTCGAAGGAAAGACCGATGCCAGTCGCAATCGGGTATCAAAATAATTCGATGATGCAGAATGAAAATCTGTGCTCAACCAGAACTCGAACTTGGATCTCCTGCTTAACCTGTGTGATTGTCTTAACAGCATAGGCCATCTGGACACGCTTCCCTTCTGGCAAAATGGGTCAATTCTAGTGTCCGATACCACCCGTCGGCTTTGACCAATGACGTAATGTGTGATGTTATTTGGTTTGTGGCATAGATTGCTGTCGACGAACGTTAAATGATTTCTCCGGATTTCCTCGTTATGCGAGTATATTAAAACTTCGATGTTGATTGTTTTGTTTTCATTTCGTAATTTGTTTTCGGCATGAAAGTAGTCGTGATTTATAAGTAGTCGTGATTTATAAGGTCTTGATGGATGAGTCACTTGTTTTTACTGCGAAAATTCTACTTCAGAAAATGAGTGACCGTAAATCAACTATGAAATTTTTGCAATCATTGGACGTCATTGCTGAATTTTACAAGCACAGTGTCTGTGGAAATTATATAGTTTTGACGAAGGTTGCGTCATCACGAATTTCCGACGAATACATGTGGAGGTGCAGAAAAAAATAACATATGGAGATCCATATGCAGGGGGACGCGGTTCGAAGGATCGAGGCAGAATTTAGAAGTAATTGTCTTGCTAACCTACTATTTGTGCTATGAATAATCTTGCAAATCTGTCATGCACGCAGCAGGGGTTTCGTGGAGCACAGTAATCGACTGGTTCTCGTTTTGTACAGACGTCTGCGGGGAATTTATAATGTACAGAAAATAAACAATTTTTTCAGCCTTCAGTTGCAAGGTAATTTTTACTCGTTTACCTAGGTTTCGATTCCAGTAATGGAATCTTTTTCAGAACCTATAAATTAAACCACATACGGACATATATTACTCACTGAAATGCATTATCAGTCTAATGATTGAATAATAAAGAAATCGTGATACTTACAAAAAATTAAATTATTTTGAGAGCCAAACACTGGCCATGTCACAGATTAACAATTAAAACAATAAAGGTGCATAATCATAAGATTATGTCTGTCAAAATTAAAACCATTGAGGCGAACGTAGACGGAGCTACGCCGGCCAGAAATAAGGAGCACACGTGAGCGGCTCGAAAACTAGGCGTCGTGAGCAGTTCCGCGGCGAGGCTCGCCGCGGCCAAGCGCATGCGCGAGCGCAAGCGCAGGGGCGAGAGACAAACTGTCTCAAAATTACTTAGAGCAAATATACATATAAACAAAATGTGACTGAAAACCGTCCTACAAATGGACAAACCTATCTATTGGTATAGCAACATTAAACAATTTACCTGCGAACAAACTACAAAGCCAAGGTATAAATTTTTTTTTACATTTAAATATTATAGTAAGAGGACAAAGCCCTGCTACAGTAACTAAAAATTAGTGTCGAAACCATGCGTGCTAAGCATAAAGTGTCTTTAACATAAAAACGCCTTAGCAACTATGTGTCATTATCAAGCATATTCCGAAATACAAAGACACACATGTACAACCGCATTGGAATAAAGTGACAAAGCAGATAGGGAAACAGCATCGGCCATTCGAAGCGGACTGTGGGTCAACTCCACTGGAGTAAAGGTTGCATCCTTCGAAATAACTTCTATTTTTTTAGTTGCAGCTGATCATTAAGTAAGTTGTCTCTATCAATACTAAGATGTTTAAAAATTTGCAATTCTTCGAGGGTGTCTAGCCTACATCCCTTGACTTCATTATGCAAAAGCTCTGCGTCTTTTAGAGGCTTGGGAGCATGCGCCTTTTGGACCAGATGTTCAGCAAATGTAGATCCTCGTGTTCCATCACCGCTTTTTGTCGGCAGATGCTCTTTAAACCTAACAGACAGGGCCCTCACTGTCTGGCCAATGTAATAAGAAGGACATTCAGCACACATGATCTTATACACACCTGACAGCGATGATTTATCAGTACCTTTATCCAGAAAATGAACTAAATTCTTTTTGAGGTTGTTGGTGGTAGAGTATGAAACTTTACACCCTAGGTTTTTTAATAAACGGCCTACCTTATAGGATATGTTACCTATAAAGGGAACTGATATGTATTTCGTTGCCTGGTGTTGATTGTGAGTACCTGAACTGGAAAGGGTGGTAGTCTTCTTTCGTGTTTTTTTGTTGAACAACTGTCTCACTATACCGGGATTATATCCATTATTCTGAGCGATGTTTTCGAGGACTTTTAATTTGTTCTGTAAGTTGACTGGAATCGAAACCTAGGTAAACGAGTAAAAATTACCTTGCAACTGAAGGCTGAAAAAATTGTTTATTTTCTGTACATTTCACAGTTGCTGACGTGCTGCATTATGTTAAAGATTTGTAAATTTATAATGTTTAGGTGGTCATTGGGGGAAGGGGGGCAGGGGTTATAGTCGAAGTAGATGAGTCATATTTTGGAAAGAGAAAATATGAAAGGGGGAACGAGGTTGTTGGGCTTTGGGTTTTTGGAGTAGTAGTTTCTGGAGAAGATTGTGCTGATGTATTTAGGGTTGTACCTAATCGGACAAAGGAAGTCTAGACATGGAAGAAGATTCTGTAACTGGGTTTGCTTCGTACAAGGGGTTGGGTGAAAGGGGTTATCATCATTTGGTCGTGAATCACAATATTCATTTAAAGATTATAAGACGAGGGCATGTACTAATACTATCGAGGGGTATTGGGGAGCTGTAAAATCTGTTATCGGGTGGGGAACGAGAAAGATTACATGAATACTGTTGGAGGAAGATTATTCCTAAAGGTTACTGTTTATTTCTTGCATTTATGAAAGTAGTCAGCAAAATGTACAAGCCTTATTTCGTTTGTTAGTACATGTTGGTGGGTCTGATACTTTTTTCTTGTTTTACATTGCGATTTTTATATTACTGTATTGTGCGAGTGCTACTTTTTTCGTTTCTCTGGAGAGAGGTTTTTCTTTCGTTTTAATATTTTCTGGTTACAATGGCGGGCCGAGGGATATTGCTGGGTCTTTGCTGGAGGGTTTATGTGATTGACTCGTGGTTTCATTTTTTTAAATATTTTAAAAATTAGCGTCTGAATGAGGGGGGGTGGTAGGGAAGAACTGATTTGGAGGTACCTGATTCGTGCCTGGCAGTTTGTGCTTCTTATTATTTTTTCATTACTTATTCTGGATTTTGCTTCTTTCGTTACAGTTTGACCTTCCAACATTATTATTTCTTATTATGTCCTTATTACATTCTTGACAGCCTCGATCTTTGACTCCTTTGGAAGTTCATATGCAGTAAGTTTATTTTTATGCAGCCACTTTTATGTTTTCCTTTTCGATGTTTTTGCTAAACTGCTCTTAATTTTACTTTCATTCCTGATGTATAAGTTTTACTGAGTATTGTTTTGGAACTACTGTATATGGTCTGACTTTCGTGTAGTATAGTTATCGGTTCCAGGGTTTGGAGATTTTTGCGTTTTATTTCATTGCGTGTGCAATAATGTGTGTAAAGATTTTCATTTTGTGAAAGTCTAGTCATATTCTGTAGTTCACTAACAAGATCATTTTTCAAGCAGGTTTCTAATATGTTATAAGATTTTTGCGTAACAAACAGTAATATTGGAATCGGTAACTAGAAATGACCTCCTACATAGGTTGGTTCTAGTTACCGATTCCAACTACCTGACGGTTCCTTAATTATATCGTGTTTGCAGTACGTGTGGAAAATTTAATACATGCACTCATAATTGCTCTCGTGTTCTTATTTATTTCAGTCATCTTCAACTAATTTAAATGAAACATGCGCGTAGATAACAGTAGCGTCAAATGTATTATTTTATGGCATGCTACATTCGTTTTTTTTACGAGTATGATCCGTCCCATTTATATATTGTCCATTGCAGCATCTTAGCCTTACATGTGACGTCATTGGTCAAGCTGACGGGTGGTATCGGACACTAGAATTTAACCAACTTCTCAACTTGTCTCTCCCTAGTAGCACAGTCTAACATAACAGTCGTGACACTTCGTCTCGATTTTCTTGCCAACCGCGCCAGCAGCGCCCAATAACTTAAACTGTGAGTTCGGCGCGACCGTGAAAGTGAATAGTGGTTGTTTATTTCGATTTTTACAATGTTTTACAATCGGGAGCGTTTTTAGCGCAATAAATTGCAGCATAACCAGGAAGAAGACACCACAGCTGTCTTTTTTAGGTTTCCTAAGGATCCTGAGAGGTATATACCACAGTCTAACTGTGGTATATACCATCATATTACTAAACTGTATCGTCAGGATTCACTTGCAAACTACATGTGTATTAATGATTAACGTTTCGTTTTAGGAGCAGACAATGGCTAGTTAATAGCAGACGAGAAGACCTTATGAAAAAAGACCCAGTTAAATGTATAATAATATTAGGTTATGTTCGCTACATTTCGAACAAAACACGTTCATGAACGCGGATAATAATAAACTATTACGGTATGCAGTACCCACACTGTTTGACATCCCAAATAAGCCACCTCAACTGACGATGAAGTGGAAACTGCCACAATGTTTCGACAATCCATCTAAAGCTGTAAAACAGTCCTATTACACACAAGCAACCAGTTCAGTTCTCCATGTATCAGTGCCAGATTCGTGTGAATCGTCAACACAGACCTGCTTTGACGATGAAGTGGTTAGATTAAGTGCAGTTATTCGTGTCTTACAAAATCGTAAAGTTTGGTATGTATTTCATTCACTTCTGTTGTTAGTCACTTAATTTTCCTTGTTTCCTTAGTGTGATGACATCATTTTGTTAGCACCTTGTTCACTGACAGATTGTTTGCACAATGTTCAAATATTTGGTTTCTTGTGACATGTAATGCAATCAGCTCATTATAATGTTTTCAACATATTTCACCCACTATTTGGCAGTTGCTTGTTCCACTTAGAATAGTATAAAGACGAAGGTCGTACTTGTGGCAACAGGCGAAAATGACAAACGCAGTAGGTCTACAGAACGATAAACGAGCTGTCGATCGCTATTGCATGTAAAGATACATGTCTGTGCTTCTTACGTGTGAATCTGTGTGTTTATATTCTTTTCATATCAATGAGGTAAGCTGCAATTCTATACAACGTCACTAGTGTTTCTTCACGAATATGTTGTAGCTTGCCACTCGATTCATAGTTTTTGTCCATACTTCCGTTTATTTTAGAATTATTTTTAGAAACATATATGCCTTCTGATACTACACAAACCGTTGGGCACAAGAAAATATCTCAAATATTTCGTAAATTACGTAGGAAATGGATGCAAAACAAACATTATGGTTACGACGCGTCTGATGTTCATCTTATTCGCCGCTTGGAGCGCTGGTGTTGCTCCAACTGTCAAACGATAACTTTTACAGCAGGGAGTGTCGCGACTGTTATGTTAGACTGTGCTAGTAGCATTTATACTCAATACATCAAACTTGACAGTTCTGCTCATTTTTTATCTACAACAGCATTGTCGCCGAATATGTGCTCAGAGCACAGTACATTTATCACAGTTTGTCGAAAAGTAGTAGGTAATCATGTCATGACAAATTTAGATCACGTTTTGGCAGCTTGTATATTACGACAGAATGACTTTCTGATGCTGATTTTTTTGTTCATTTGCAGCCATGCAGCATGTCATAAGGCTGTCCAAATGACATCTTGAGTAAGCGAATGGTAATTTCCAAAAATATTTTCCTATCGAAGCCACGGGCTCCAAACGCGAACGTGCGATTCTAAATCGATCACGCTCTTGTGGTGGCGGGTGTTATGATAAATTACTGGTGAGCTGCCAAGAAAAACCAAACGATTTATATCGGTATAGAGTGGGATGTGTGGTATCGTACACGTTTCTTAGGCCGATTGCCTCACGTGGAATAATCTAATTCCATGCTTATGCAATGTAGGAAATTGTTTGGATTTTGGTCGAAAATGTGACATTCTACCAATATTTTTGCGTGACATTGGGAGAGTCAACCCAGATTACAGCAAAAAAGGAATTCTTCCCCTAGCATACACATCAAATGGACTTTTCCATGACGACAACATAGACGAGTGAGGTAAGTCGTTTCCTTTGTAATTACAATTATTTTAGTAACACTCTTCTTTTGTCGTTGCTGTAGTGACCACTATAAACATAATAATAAAGCCCACGACCATCGTAACGTGGTCGATGTAGAATCGCACATTCGATATCTATCGTTTGGACCCAGCGGCTTCAGTAGACAAACATTCTTAGAAATTACGAAGTTAACCAAGACTGATGTTGATTCAAAAAATTTATTCATCAATTTGTCTGATTTTCAAAAGACTTTACCTCAAAAGGAGTGTCTCGGATTTGCTTTTTCTTCTTTGCTCCAGTGCAAAGTGCCCATAGTGTTTGACCAGTTCAAATATATGTTTAGACTGCTATTACAATTGAAGAATGTGTAGGCTTTTTGAATATGCACATTTGAAAGTGATGTAAAATGTATTGAAGCTGTTATTAGCTGCCTTTGTTTTGCTTAAAATAAATAGTAATCCGAAGCCAGGCTCGTCACGCAACGAAAGTGTTGCCAGAGCTAGTGGCATACTGTAGTTGCATGTGTGAACCCCCATTTTTCTGAGGCGCAACTTAGAAGACACAACATAAGGTTAAGCTTGGCTGTACTTTGTTACGCCTTTCTTTCCATCACTACTCCCTAGTGGTTGTTTCTTGAAACACGAGCATTCTGTTGCGGTTATCGTGAAGTAATTACTGCTGTACTTCATCGGATATCAGTGTGTGTTCATTTTAGCACTGAAAAATGTCAAAACAGTGGTCGACAGGTAAACTTTTGCAGCTTCTGCAACTACAAGAAAACAATTTATGCTTAACTTTGTGAAGCAGTGTGTACGTGTGTGTGTGTGTGTGTGTGTGTGAGAGAGAGAGAGAGAGAATGTGCATGTGCGCACACACACACACACACACACACACACACACACACACACACACACAGTATTTCCAAACCAATGTGTAGTTCTATCCCACAATCTTGAAAAATTATTGGATGGCCAAGTAAATAAAGTTAATTCATCACCAAAAAACGGCCCGCATCTCGTGGTCGTGCGGTAGCGTTCTCGCTTCCCACGCCCGGGTTCGATTCCCGGCGGGGTCAGGGATTTTCTCTGCCTCGTGATGGCTGGGTGTTGTGTGCTGTCCTTAGGTTAGTTAGGTTTAAGTAGTTCTAAGTTCTAGGGGACTGATGACCATCGATGTTAAGTCCCATAATGCTCAGAGCCATTTGAACCATTTGAACCAAAAAACGAGTTCTATAAACTTTGTAATTCGTGAAACCAAGCACTATACACCAAGCACTGTGTAAGTTCTTGGTTACATGTGGGAAATAGCACACAAGTGTGATGTGGCAGATGTTGAACTAAAACTTAATTTTTCAAAATGCCTACATCAACGATTACAGTAAAATCCTGGAAGAGTGATGTGCCTGCAGATGATTATTTACATGCCTGCTGTTGGTTAGTTTGCATTTTCATCTCAAGTGTTATTTCCTTTATAAAATGTGTTCTTGGTTCCCAATTTATACCTGTATGAAATCTATTTCAGATGTAATATTTGGCTTTATTCTTCCTTGTATTTAATTCTTGTAACAGTTTATTTAATAATTGTCACAGCTCTAATTCCATAACTTGCACCAGAATATTAATACGCTCCCATATAAATTCAGATGTCACCATGTTCAAAGCTGTGAACTACACAGAACTTGTGGTGTTCTGTGTGAACAGCAAATAACTCATGGTGCAACTACAAAAAGCCACAATTTGTGGCGTCATGGAAGTTGCATGTGTGAACCCATTTTAAGGCATAGCCAATACGTTGTACATGGTTGTGTGTGTGTGTGTGTGTGTGTGTGTGTGTGCGGGCGCGTATGCGTGTGTTTGGAACTTTTGGGCGCTTAGCAGCGAGGTTATCAGTGCCCAACTGGTGGAGCAAAAAAATGTTGTTGTTACTTACCTGCATGTGTAGTAAGTTTATGAATATATTTTTTTATTTTTATCAATATAGAAACCAGATTTCAATGCAAGTACAAGAAAATAATTAATCAAAATATGGAAAGAGTTTTAATTACCAGATAAATTTATTTACAGCCATACCAACCTTCTATGGTATACAATATCTACAAATATGTGCGTACGAATTTTAAACTTCATGCCCCTCATGAAGTTCTGGGTTTTGCATGCAAACCAAGATATGACTGTCGTTCTGATACGTTTAAAAACTTTACTGACTATTTTCAAATAGTAATACAAGTTTTTGAAGCGTATTCATTTGTAAAAGATTTTAATGCCTCAAAAGGATTTTTTGTTTGGTGGCTTTTACTCTTAAATTTACCCTCCAGATATGTAAAAGGATTAATTAATTGACATAAACAACTTTGATATTTGTTACTTTCTTCTTTTCGTCATTTCAAATCGATTTTCGCCGTTTAGAGCAGTAGGAGGACATTCTAGACCGAAATTTTTATTTAATTTATTTTAAAACGATTTACACTTTCACTTTTATTTACTGGAGAAGGAGGTCAGCTGGCTAGGCTAGAGTCGGTCATCTTCTACTATAATCTATTGTAGAGGCCCACTGACAGAAAGTAAATTTCGAGAAGCCAAGATTACAGTACAGAATTCACCAAATTCGTGAAATTGCGGATATTGAAAAGTTCGTTTTGTCCTGTTTTCGTTTGTATTATTGCTTGTCATTACTCATAAGTAGTGCTCAGAAGCCATTTGAGCAGAACAGCCTACTCCATTCTCTCTGATATTTTGTGGCTGTGTGGGAAGTAGCGTTTTTGTATAATGCATCACACAGTTTTAACTCTTCTGTTATAATGGAAATGAATCACCTACTGGAAAAAAGTATTTCACTGTTTCTTCAGGTTATCGACAACGAAATCGTAAGGCTGGAAAAGACATCACAAGAAAAGGACACACATTACTATCATTTCTGCCACTTGCCAAATCAGCAGCGATTGGGGAGTCAGAAGGACACGGAGATAGGGCTGCTATTCATCCCGAGTATCAGGACCATCACCATTATAGACTTTATTCGAAGAGATTTCAGGATGGCAGCAGAGAGTCATAAACTTCATTTCACAATATTTCAACTGGACATCTCATGGTCATCTTCAGGTGAGCCATTGAAGACTGACAAAGACGTTGTCCACTCCACCCTAAATAGCGCACTGGGAATTTTGCCCTGCATGTGTCCGAGTCAAGGTGACAGATGGACCACACCACCCAGCAATAGCGCCCTCACCGGTGAAACTGCGAAAATCAGTCGTCTATGGCATTGCTGCTCGGAGGATGCTAACTTCACCGGTCTTGGATACGATGTGACGTCATTATGTCGTATACACGCTACATCGAAAACGATTAAACCGTATATCGACTATTCGACTTTTGTGAACTTTCGAGAGGTTCTGACAGGGTAGCGCTGTGCTCTGCGCCATTCGTCTAGATGTGTTTTGCGTTCCTTGCGTTTAAATCGTGTATTGTACTGTGTTTGTGTCCTGTGCGTTGTTTTTCGTTTGCTCGTCTCTAATTATGTGTTCAGCATTCGAGAGACTAATGAGAGAAAGGCTGAAAGAGTTCAGCATCGATGACGACGGGCAATTGCGTGGTTATTGTGAATCTCAAGCAGAAATTGATGTACTTCTGACCCAGCTGAAGTGCGTCGGTTATTCGTACTCGGTGAGAAGAAGCACTCAGCAGCCAAAATCTTTAGATGCGTCAAGACACTAACTTTTGGTTAAGATTACATTGAGAAATCCACTTCCCCTCGTATTTCATCTCCGGTCGACGATTTTTCTTCAACACTGCCTCATATTTTTCTTTTTAAGTCCGAAATTCAATCATTCTACACACCAGTCATTACCGGACACTAAGGTACCTATCTCTGCGGTCCGAGTGTAAAATTACTTGGAATTATGGTTGATAAAAGACTATCTTGGGATGGACATATAAATTACTTAGCTAACAAACTTGCACGAGTTCTCTTTCAGCTATATAAATTAAGAAAAAAAAGTCAGCAAGAGTATGCTGCTACAATCTAATATGTACTGACAAGACCAATTGTAGGAAACCATACTAAAATATTGATAATAAATAAATATTATTTTCGGCGTAAGCGTTCAATACAACAATCACACAATCTAATCTGGTCGGGACATAAGAAGACTTCACTTTTTTACGGAACGTGTTGTCCGTGGTGTTTTCAAGGCTACGGTCAGGAATATTTCTGTTAATATCCAGCTCTTTTATTTTGGCGAAATACATATACGCTGGCACACTGAGCTGTTATCAGAATC
Source organism: Schistocerca cancellata (assembly GCF_023864275.1). NCBI lineage: Eukaryota > Metazoa > Arthropoda > Insecta > Orthoptera > Acrididae > Schistocerca > Schistocerca cancellata. The sequence goes on along the minus strand of NC_064627.1, from coordinate 405,438,722 downwards.
GCACGTGTCAAAACAAACCACTAGCTGACGACAGTTTAGAATCTCGAACGTTCGTAAAAGTCGATAGGTGTGTTAATCGACTAAAGTTTATATACGTCATAATGACGTCACATCATATCCAGGTTGGGCGAACTTAGCATCCTCCTTGCCGCTAGCCGCAGCCATAGAAGTATTCTGTTGTCTCCGTCTGGAGTAAATCTCAGGGATGACGGGATTCCCACACATTATCCAGCTGGTGGCTGCTGTAGCGGTTCATTACGTTTTATGCGATGCGTATTTCGAGAGATTCTGTTATAATGGAGTCCAAGATGCTGTTGCTGTGGCTAAAATTACCGCTTCGTCATATGCCATTGAATGTCCATTGGAGACACAATGTTCCACAATTGCAGATTCGGTGGGTTACAAAAGGCGAGTGCAATGTTTATGTTCTGTGCAGCGTTCTTCCACAGTGTGTGTCGTTTGTCCCATATAGGCCATACCACACTGACAAGGAATTTTGTAAACTTCCACCTTCCTCAGTAACAAATTATCCCTCATTGATCTAAGCAGGTCCGAAATGGTAGACGGTGGGAGGCAAATCATTTTCACCTGAAAATTACTAAGGATTCTGTTATTTTCAAGGAAATATTTCCGACTGCGAGAAGAAAAACTGGGGAATTTGCTGGCACGTTCTTCTCTTTATCCACTTCTGTGTTCTTGGTTTTAGCTGAGAATGCACTATTAATTTGTGAGGTAGAGTATTTATTGTCTTTGAACAGTGTCTTTAAATGTGCAACCTCGTTAGCCAAACTATCTCCATCAGACACTGTAGGGGTTCGATGTACAATGCTTTTAAGCACTCTCATGGTTTGGGATGAGTGATGGCAACTTGGAGAGTGTACGTACAAATCAGTGTGATTGGGCTTATGATAAGCAGAATGTGTCAGAGAGCCATCACTCTTCTGTGTAACCAAAACATCCAGGATGGAAGACAATCATCTTTCTCTGATTCCAAACTTAATCGAATGTTTTCATGAATGGAGTTAAGGTGATGTAATAACTGCATTAATTTACCTTCTCCATGGTGCCACATTATGAAAGTATCATCCATGTACCTCCAAAAAACAGATGTTTCAGAACCACTGATTCTAGTGCCTTTTCCTCAAAATTCTCCAGAAAAGGTTAGCCACCAGGGGAGACAAGGGGCAGCCCATGGTGACGCCGTCAGTCTGTTCAAAATATTCTTCGTTAAACGTAAAATAGTTTGCGCAAAGAGCATGCTAAAACAAAGGACTGAGTATTCTGGCGTCTTCTTCTGGAGCAGATGTCGTAGACGATGGGACTCCACGCATTATCCAGCTGGTAGCCGCTGTCACAGATCATTAGATTTTCTGTGATGTGTATTTCAGCAGACCATTTTATAATGGATTCCCAAAAAGATGTAGCTGTGGAAAAAATTAATGTTTTGTCATACTCCATTGAAAGTTCGTTGGAGATACAATGTTCCACATTTGACACTTGCTGGATTCCAAAAGGTGAGTGATACGTTTGTGTTCTGTGCAGTGTTCATCCAGTGTGCATGTTGTTTGTCATATATAAGCCATACCACACTAGTAAGGTACTCCGCAAATCCGACTTCTGCAATAACAGGCCGGCCGGAGTGGCCGAGCGGTTTCAGGCGCTACAGTCTGGACCGCGCAACCGCTGCGGTCGCAGGTTCGAATCCTGCCTCGGGCATGGATGTGTGTGATGTCCTTAGATTAGTTAGGTTTAAGTAGTTCTAAGTTCTAGGGGACTAATGACCTCAGAAATTAGGTCCCTTAGTGCTCAGAGCCATTTGATCCATTTTTTTGCAATAACAAATTATTCTTCACTGATCCCAGCAGTATTAAAATTTTAGATGGTGGGCGGAAAATCACTTTTACCTGAAAATTAACAAGGATTCTTGCTATTTTGAAGAAAATGCTTCCAGCGAAGAGAAGAAAAGCTAGTGACTTAGTTGGTGCGGTTCTCTTCTTTATTCACTTCCCAGTTCTTGATTTTAGCTGATGATGTCCTGTTAATTTGCCTGGTAGCGTACCCATTGTCTCTGAATACTGTCCTTAAATGTGACATCTCTTTAGGCAAACTATCTGCATTCGACACTGTATGGGCTTTGTGTACAAAGGTGTTAAGCATTTTCATGGTTTGGCATGGGTGATGGCAACTTGAAAAGTGTAAGAACAAATCAGTGTTAGTGGGAGTACGATAAGGAGAATGTCCCAGAAAGCTGTCACTGTTCTGTTTAACCAAAACATCCAGGAATGGAAGACATCCATCAGGAATGGGAGACATTCATCTTTCTCCATGGGGCCACACTATGAAAGTGTCATCCAAATACCTCCAAAAAACAGTTTGTTTAAGAACCGCTGATGCAAGTGCTCTTTCCTCAAATCCTTCATATATCAACAGACTGGGGACTCCACATCTAAGTATTTCAGATCTTTTAGTGGGTTTTGATATAGTATCTCTTTTTACAAAGGTACCACTTGCTGATTCCTTGGCACTAATTTGTAAATAGTTTCAGGTGGGCATCACTGCTTTGTTTTGGTACACTCTTTCCTCAACCTAATTTAGGTTCAAACAAGAATATTTTGAACAGGCTACGTGCCATGGGCAGCTTCTCATCTCCCCTGGTGGCTAACTTTTTTATTGTGAATTTTGAGGACAGAGTACTTGGATCAGTGGGTTTTAAACCAATTGTTTTTTGGAGATATGTGGATGAAACTTTCATGGTGTGGCCCCACAGAGATTAAAAGTTAATGGAACTTTCACATCAACTTAACTCTATTCACGAGAACATTCGATATACTATGGAATTAGACAAAGACGGTTATCTCCCATTCTGTACATCTTGATTAGACAGAAGAGTGATGGCTCTGTGGGACATTCTGCTTAGCCCACTCACACTGATCTGTACTTACACTCGTCAAGTTGCCATTGACCATCCCCCACTATGAGTGTGCTTAAAACCATTGTACATAGAGCCTCTACGGTGTCGGATGCAGTTTGCCTAAAGAGCTTACACATCTAAAGACAGTGTTCAGAGACAATGGATACTCTACCTGGTAAATTAATGGGTCATTCCTAGCTAAAACCAAGAATAGTGAAGTGGATAAAGAGGGGAACATACCAGTTAAGTCCCTAGGTTTTCCTCTCTTCATTGTAAAATTTTCTTCAAAATAGCAAGAACCCTTAGTAATTTCCAGGCGAAAGTGATTTTCCATCCATCATCTAAGATTCTGGACCTGCTGGGATAAGTGAAGGATGATTTGTCATTGAGGAAGGTGGCAATTTACAAAATTCCTTGCCAGTGCGATACAGCCTATATAGGACAAACAACACACATAGTGGAAGAGTACTGCACTGGACATAAACATTGCACTCACCTTTTGCAACCCAGCAAGTGTGCAGTTGCGGAATATTGTATTTCCAATGACTTTCAATGAAGTATGACAAAGCAAAACCAAATGTATGGTTCCGACACGTGGATGACACGTTTGTGCTGTGGAGACATGGTAGGGAGGAACTAAGGCGGTTCCACGAACATCTAAACAGCATAAACTCGAGAATTCAGTTTACAATGGAGGAGGAGGTAGACGGCAAATTACATTTCCTCGATGTGCTTGTTTTTAGAAACGAAAATGGTAGTTTGGGCCACTCAGTATACCGCAAACCCACGCGCACGGACCGTTATTTGCACCGGGATTCGAACCACCACCCATAACAGAAACGGGGTGTTATCAAGACGTTAGCGGACAGAGCTAGAAATATTTGTGAACCTGAGTTGCTCGACGCTGAGATGGAACATCTCCACAATGCACTAATGAAGAACGGATACTCGTTCGCCGAAATAAAACGTGCGTTGAGGCAGCCACGCGAAAATCATACTGATGTACAGGCTACTGCAAAATCTAGGGTTTTCCTGCCGTTTGTTAAAAATGTAACGGAAAGAGTAGGGAGGATCTTGACGAAGCTGAATATTACCGTAATTTACAAGCCCACCAGGAAGATACAGGAATACCTTAAGCCTGCCAAGGACGCTCGCAAACCTTTGGAAAAAGCTGGAGGGTATAGGATCCCATGCAGTTGTGGTGATGTTTATGTGGGTACAACTAAAAGAACTGTTTCTAAACGTTTGGAAGAGCACAAGGGAAATTGTAGAAGAAGAGAAACGGAACGATCAGCTGTTGCGGAGCATGCTTTCCAGCCAGGGAACCACAATATTCGTTTCGAGGAGACGCAAGTACTAGCGGCAACAAGCGGATACTACGAAAGGCTCTACAGGAAGGCAATCGAAATCGTTAAACACCCAAATAATTTCAACCGAAAGGAGGAGGGCGTGAAATTAAACGGTATATGGATGCCGGTGTTAAAGAAATGTGTACCACCCGTCCACTACTGGGTGATGGCAACGGCGATCGTCGGCGACGGATAGCGGCCAATTGCACTGACGTTTTCAAAACACGTGACGTCACACCGCGGCGCGGGAGCGCGCGGACACGGAATTTAGCGGCAGTCAGTAGCGAGCCAGTGGGTGTGTGGACCTTCCATCGACCTCCGGACCCCCTTGAAGATGTCTCCCGCAGTCGGAGACGAAACGTTGGGAATTGAGACAAAATTCATCAACTGACCACGGCATAACAGCCCAAATAATTATAATGGACAAAACATTAATTTTGGCCACAGCATCTTTTTGGGAATCCATTATTAAAGGATTCATTGAAATATGCATCATGGACAATCTAATGAATCTTGACGGCAGCTACCAGCTGGATAATGTGTGGAGTCCATTCATCTCCGAGCTTTGCTCCAGACAAAGACGCCAGAGTAATCCAAAGGCTGTGGAGAGTGGCAACGCTGAAGACAGCTGATCTTCACAGTTCCCCCTGTGAAAGCACTGCCATCACATGGTGTGGTCCATCTTTCACTGCAACTCTGAAGCTTGTGAGGCAATATTCTCAGTGTAATATGTTTAGCTCGGAGCAGAGAACGTCTTTGCAGTTCTTCGATGGCTCATCTGAAGATGAATGGCAGGTGTCCAGTGAAAATATCGTGGACTGAGTTTTACGACGACCAGCTGCAGTCACGAAACCTCTTCAAACAGTTAATTCACTGAGAAAATTTTAAATTTCAGAGGGACCTTCTTGTTCTGACATCCTGACAAGACTCAATTTTTTTCTGATTTTGTAAACTACTGTTATGAGCTTGGTTCCAGTACTGAAGTAGTGCCACTATTAGCGTGCAAATGCAGCCTCAGTTAGTGTTATTTATCTCAACAAGTTTATGGTGATAAGGTCATGTTATGTATACTGTATTCACAATGCAAGCACCTTCTAGAACCAGACACATAATTCAATACAATATCAGACTTCTCTAGTAGTAAAGCAGTGTCATGCAGAACAATCGGTCAGTACATATTTGAATAGCGATCTGATAAGACGATTCCTTCTAAACGTAATTCGAACAGTGAGAGTAAGTTAGTAATTGTGGTATATAGGGCGAGAACTGCATAGTGACTTGTACTTCGATAACTTAAGTCTTATTGTCTACTAAGTACCGTATAACAAACTTTCATAGGTTACAAAAATACCTAAGGATGAAAAGAGAATGGTTACACAAAAGGTTGGTCCTTTGTCATAAAGGGCGTACAGTCACTAAACATTGTGTGAGATTTATAGCTGCTTCATATTAGTAACTCACAGAGGCGAGGCAGATGTGAGGCACCACATTTCTACGAAGAACTACTTTAACAACAACTGCAAATTCCATTAGATAAATTAATAGCTTTTTGTGGAGGCATACCAATATCAGCTTTGGCGGGCTTCACCAACACGGACAGCAGAATGTGTTCCGCTAAATTAAAGAAGAACTAGGGGAAAATGGAGAAGGAACTGGATTCCCTGTCCATATTCTCCACAATTCTATATAAGCAATGCTTGAGTCTTAACTGTTGACATTGAAATAATCGTCACAACAATATTTAATTATTTTTCAATACTCACACTAAGGACAGAGAAGCTAAAAGAGTTCTGCTTATATGTAGTCATCAATCATCAGACTCTTATCTCACTCAAAAACAAGATAGCTGTCATTAATGCACACAGTTTAGAGAATTCTAACGCTTTGGATTCAATTAAAACAATTTTTTGACGCCAAAGACAAGCCACCTACAATAATTTAAGATTTTTTCCAGTCCAATCAGTGAAATTTATTTCATATTTCTACGATCAAATTTGCCTCTGTTTGAATAAAATATAAAAAGTGTAGAGATGAATAAAGTCTTGATAATTGACGTAAGATATATATTAATCAACACTCAAAGAAGGCTGAATGAAAGGAAGACTGCCAGTTTTATTGGCAGGCAAACCAAGACGAATTTGAACAAATTAAAGATTGAGAATCCTAACCAGGAAATAATTAATTTGATTTGGAAACCTGAGGAAGAGTCAATGGCTTTCTATACCATAACATGTGATTACTCAGAGAAATTGGCCATTTATTTTAATAAATATCAAGTATTTGACTGCATGAAGCTATCTGAAACCACAGACTGGGTGATGATTGAAAATGCTCTTATATACCTGAATAAAAATGGTGTGAAGATTTCAGGAGACAATTGTTTTCGTGAATATATGTATCTCAAGAGCTTTCTAGAAACTAAACCCAGAAGAACAAAAGTCTAAACACTCCTTGGAAGAAAGGTGGATTCACTTTCTTCAGGAAACCGAAAATTGAGAATGAAAATGACAACTGCTGAAGTTATGCAAGTATTTGTGTTCTATTCCTGCACACAACGCCGCAATGGATAGAGCATTTACGTTGATGTCGACCCAGTGGACTGATGAAAGAAATCAACTGCTGCCGGGGACTGTCGAATCAATCTACAGTGATAGTTTAACTATAGGCTGACCTGCATGGAATTTTATAAATATGTAAAAGCGAAAAAAGACTTACTAAAAAGGATAAAATCTGCTGAAAAATATGGTGCACCAGTTACTTCTGTCACAACAAGCAATTGTGTTCCAAATAAAAAGTAATAATATTAAACAAATTTTTTACTTCATTTCTACACCCACATCTCAGAGTGTAGTGACAAAGTCCCAGCTATATATGGCAACCCTACATGTAGATGACGTTGAGCCTTCCATGATTGATACTGACATGCATTAGGGTTCTTAGACCCAAGGATAGCGTTTGCATTGAGGATGTGTTTACACAAAAAAGTAAAAGTTGTATATTAGAGCAATGACTTTATCAGTGACGAAATCTTTCCAGAAACTGAACGTATTTTAATGGCGAGATCGACTGGGAATGAGAAGCTATTAGATTTATGTATCGGTCTGTGGGAAGAAAAAATGCACTGCGGCTGTTTACACATCCACATGGATACTCTGCAGATCACATTTAAGAGCCTGTCAGAGGGTTCATAGAACCACCTTCACAATTCTCTATTATTCCAATCTCGTATAGCGCACGGAAAGAACAAACACTTATATCTTTCCCTTATTTTATCGTGGTGATGTTTATCCCTATGTAGGTCGGTGTCAAAATATTTTCGCATTCGGAGGAGCAAGTTGGTGATTGGAATTTCGTGAGAAGATTCCATCGCAACGAAAAACGCCTTACTTTTGATTAAGTCCAGCCCAAGTCCTGTATCATTTCTGTGACACTCTCTCCCATATTTCGCGATAATACAAAACGTGTTGTCCTTTTTTGAACTTTTTCGATGTACTCTGTCAGTTCTATCAGGTAAGGATCCCACACCATGCAGCGGTATTCTAAAAGAGTATGGACAAGTGTAGTGTAGTCAGTCTCCTTAGTAGATCTGTTACATTTTCTAAGTGTCCTGCCAATAAAACGCAGTCTTTGGTTAGCCTTCTCCACAGCATTTTCTATGAGTTTCTTCAAATTTAAGTTGTTGATAATTGTAATACCTAAGTATTTAGTTGAACGTACGGCTTTTAGACTAGGCTGACTTATCGTGTAACTGAAGTTTCATGGGTTCCTTTTAGCACTCATATGAATAACCTCACACATTTCATTATGTAGGGTCAACTGCCAATTTTCGCAACATTCAGATACCTTTTCTGAATCGTTTTGCAATTTGTTTTGATCTTCTGATGACTTTATTAGTCGATAAACGACAGCGTCATCTGCAAACAACCTAAGAGGCTGCTCAGATTGTCTCCCAAATCGTTTATATAGATGAACAGCAAAGGGCCTATAACACTACCTTGGGGAACGCCAGATATCACTTCTGTTTTACTCGATGGCTTTCCGTCAATTACTACGAACTGTGACCTCTTTAACAGGAAATCACAAATCCAGTCACATAACTGAGACGATATTTGATAAGCACGCAATTTCACTACAAGCTGCTTGTGTGGTACAATGTCAAAAGCCTTCCTGAAATCCAGAAATACGGAATCGATCTGAAATCCCTTGTCAATAGATCTCAACACTTCACGTGAATAAAGAGCTAATTGTGTTTCACAGGAGCGATGTTTTCTAAACCCATGTTGTCTGAGTGTTTAGAGGTAGAAGAAGCTATTAGGTGAGAACTAGGTCACTGGGTATGAGAAAATTTTAGATTTCTATATCGGAGGATGGGCTGAAAAAAAAAAGCGCTTCAGTAGTTTAGAGGTAGAAGAAGCTGTTAGGCGAGAATGTGAGCAAACACCGAAAAGACAGCCATGGAATCAAAAACTAATCAATCTTTCCATTCAAATGTGCTTGTGTGCATCATAAAAAACGGAGAAATAACAAAAAGGGGCTGGGTTGTTTGGATTAAAGAAAAGCAAGCTTTATTCTGCTTTGCTTGACTAGAAGGGGACAACACAGCAATGAAATTGTTTTAATTTTTTCAGAGTTATGGTATGCAATTTCCTGAGTGTGTTTAATTCACTAACATTACATAGTTTTTATATTGGCTGCACAGTTACGTGGCAGGGCGCTATGCAGGTGAGATGGTTTAGATTCCCAACTGACAAAAATTTTTAAAGAAATGTACATCTCCATGAGCATTTCTGTGAAGCGTAAAATACATAAAAATGGAAAAAAAGGTTGTGTTCAAGATTGAGAAACGCTGGTTCTCTTTTTGGTCATTATTTATTGCTTTTTTCGTTCAGTAAAGATATCTATATTATTTAAACAAGAAATTCATGAAGTATATAGTAATTAACAGATATATAATTATAATTTATAAAGAATACACATCTTCTTATTTATGATTACATATTGCTTGCAAAATTCCAGTTTTTATTACAAATATAAATCCTTAAATATCGATTTTTATAAAAATTGTTAATAAAATGAAAAATTAGATATTCTTTATTTGTACTGTGTCCGTTGCTCTATACCACATATGTAGTCTCACATGAGCCAGAGTAATAAGCATAGTAAATACTAAAAACGTGGGAAACAAGAATTTTCACATGGTTGAGCACACCATACAAATGCTGCATTTTATCGCATTTCCCCCGCAACTTATATGCAATTATCATAAAAACAATAATTAGATACATGTGAATAAGCATTTTTTGTTGAATTTTATGTTTAAATGATGTAGATATTCCAGCTGAACGAAAACAAAAGACTGAAACGAGACCCGAACCAGTGATTATCAGTCTCTAAAGTAATTTTTTAAAACTTTGTATGTATTTTACCCTTTACAGAAATACGTGTAGAACATGCATGTTTCTTTAAAAATTTGATTGCCTGGGTATTGAACTTGTGCCACATACAGTGCAGTCAAGCATTGTTCTGCAGAAATACATGGCTCATCAAATTAGTGATGTAACTGTAATGAATTAAGCATGCTCAGAAAAATTTAAAGTGAATTTTTTTCGAGAATTTTTGAGAGTTGCATCTGTACGCTTTGGGATATTGATATTTGAGCTGTGGGCTTCCTATACCATAAACATAAAAAATTCAAAAATTGGTGTGTGATCTTGTAAGTCTGATTTGGCTGTAGGTTGTGGCAGGGCGTATCAAGAGCCTGGAAAAAGCTAAAATAAAAAGTGGGTGAACATCAAAACAGCGCTACTGTTAAAACATCCAGCTTAGAAGGAGACAAAGTAGAAAATATGCCAAATAGTAGCTCAGCTATAGAAGATCTTTTAGACCGAAACAGTGTGAGAGAAGAGCACTATTGCATCTAAATGTTGCAGCAATTAATCGAAGCGAGTCTTTTTTTTTATTATTGGAAAAGGTGTAACTTTGAAAGATGAAAGTGACTTATTTGAAGCCATCGAAGTGGCAATTTTCGGGGGTCCTAGAGTTTTTCAAGGTTATGAAAGAAAAATTTAGCAAATTTGGAATGTCGCAATAAGGAGGAAAATGCATGATTCACTCATTTTTTGTCATATGATAGACTGAATTTACTGAAATAGCTCCAGGTTTTTTTCTACAGACTACTTTAACAGAAGAAAACGTGACAAATACTTCTCTGTTACGGCAGATACGGCTCCCAATATAAGACCAAAAAGAGCAAAATGTTCCTGTACTGCACCACATTGCTCACAATGAAGAAAATCAGTAGAGAATTAGAACACGTTTTCACACCTTTCTTGACTGTGACCAGAAGCCTGGCCAGTCAGTCACTAAAACGATTTATGATGAGCTTACGGCTTTCATACTGTCGTCGACCCGAACAAGACAATGGGAGTTATATGAGTGGCATCTATTAGGGAGCTCAAGTGCATATATTAAAAGAAAATCCACTAGCAGTTTTTTTCTGCGCTTATTGGTAAATCTTTGTGACATCCAGGCCACACAGAGTTGCATGGATGTAATCACTTGTGTCGGAAATGTTTTGAAAACATACGATTTTCTCATTCTAGCCCCCAGTGATAGAATGTTTTGGAAGAAAATGTTGGATTGTTCCTTCACAGGCAATCGCAAACATGATGGTCACTGCAGATAGGTGCCATGCAGCAATTTGCCAAGCATTTGTCAGGATTACAAAGGTCAGTTGAAACTGATTTTAACTTTGACTGCAGGCGCACATGCAGATCTAAAGCGCATTCAGAAGTATTTGAAAGCATTTAATTGCGTATTGAAGTCTTCAGTGTGGTACGAAGTATTACTACATGGCCCACAAAATTTGAGATGTAACTTTGGTGAATTAAACATAGTCAGAAAACGTCGAAATAGATTTTTGAGAGTTGCATCAATAGGTACACTTTAGGAATCTGACCTTCACATGCCACATACATAAAAAAAAATCAACCAAAGGAAACCGGAATAAATGCTGAAAGTGCCAATATTAGGAGTCTAGTGAAAGAATTAAATAAACTGAGTAATAGGCCTAGTTGGGGCAGTATTTATGCAGAAAGTTGGAAGATGCCTGACTTGAATGTAACGATTTGTGGCACAGATGGCTGGAGACAAAGCTTTGTGGATGAAGTGTCAGAAGAAGATTTAAAGTTGAGCCCAGATGACAGTTTTAAACTAAAAGTTTTCAATGTTGTTCCAGGTACAGTTATAGCGAATTTAACTGTAAAGAATGCTGCCATAGACAATGTGGTGGGCACATTTGGTTTCTTGTGAAACTACATGAGAGCTACAGAAGAGCTTCAGGATGAGCTCAGTACAGAGAGAGACAGGGTACATCGGAATTGGGTGGATGCAGTCAACGTTGCTGGTTGTGATGGTGCTGCAGCACGTGTAGTTCTTCCTCAATTTCATGAGTTCTTCACTGGATAGCATCATTTTCCTGTTGAAGATGGATGTTTGTTGTGTGCATGTTGAAATAAAACTGTTGTAGTTTCTGAGTGTGATCGATGGTGTGAAGGCAGTACTGAACGAACTGGTGGTCACCAGGCATTGCCATAAATGGCAGAAGCTATTGTATAATATAGGCAGCTCTTTTATGAATGGCTACTGTGGTGACATGGTTTATGACACCTGTGACATAACATCTGCTAACAGTGTGAGTCAAAACACTGCCATACAAATCAGGAACGAAAGGGAAGTATCAAAGGAAGCCTGCTCCAGGTAATAGTTCACCAACACCTCCAACAATGAATGTCCAGGTGAAAACATCAACGAACCCGAGGTCCAGTGTGCAAGTCCGAGATCCATAGACTGGGATTATCTAATTGTTTGCTGTGCGAAGCTGGACATCTGAGCAGGCAGGCCTCAGGGGTGAAGAAGAGGGTGGTAAAGTACTGATTTCCAAACTGGAGTCAACAATTTAGCATTGGCCACTGATGTAGTTGAGAATGAATAATCTGTTGTGCTGGGAGCAAATGGGAGAAAGCTGGCATAATTGTTCCTAGACAGGCAGCTTAGATATTCTGTGTGGTTCAGTGCACCTCCTGTGAATGTGGCAGCCAACAGTTGTAGTGGAGTCACTGAATCTGGTGTGGTTCCAACAGGAGTGGTTCTGCACAAGCAGGTATGGCATGATTGGCAGGTGGGTGGGGTTTGTTGTTGCGTGTAGGTCATCACTATGGTCACATGCAGTGATATCAGGGTCAGCGAAGGTAGAGAAAGGTCAGCTCAGCTTGTGATAACCAGAAGGACAATTTTGCCCCTACTGCAGTTACAAGTCTAGTCGAACGCCATTGTTGTCAGCGTCAAGAACACTGCCAGTGTTGAATGATAAAGAATATTCTGTGTTGTGTCAGCTAGTGCGGGAGTCAGCACTGACACAAACAAGGAAGGAGAGAAGTTGCAATGGGTGGTGGCAGAAATCGAACATCATCTGTACAGAACACTTTCTAATTAATAGAAAACTTTATTTATAAAAAGAAAAGAAACTTAACTACTCTTGATTCTTGTGCTTCCTGTGCCTCCAACAGACAAGTACTTTTGCCACTATTACTACTCACGGAATGTAGGCTAAGTAAAGTCTTCCTGTTATTCT